>NC_067475.1:89551795-90263091 GCF_947179515.1 Apodemus sylvaticus | reverse complement strand
TGGTGCCATCCCTAGGCTGGTATTCTTGGGTTCAATAAGAGAGCAGCCTGAGAAAGCCAGGGGAAGCAAGCCAGTAAGGAACATCTCTCCATGGCCTCTGCATCAGCTCCTGTTTTCTTTTCTTTTCTTGTTTTTTTTTTTAATTCTTTTTTTATTCAATATATTTTTTAATTTACATTTCAAAGGATTTCCCCTTTTCTAGACCCCCACTCCCCGAAAGTTCCATCAGCCCCCTTCCCTCCCCCTGTTTTCCCACCCAACCCTTCCCACTTCCCTGTTCCAGTTTTGCCCTATACTGCTTCACTGAGTCTGGAAGCGGCTACTCCTTCATTCTTCTTGTACCTCATTTGGTGTGTGGATTATGTTTTTGGTATTCCAGTTTTCTAGGTTAATATCCACTTATTAGTAAGTGCATACCATGATTCATCTTTTGAGTCTTGGTTACCTCACTTAGTATGATGTTCTCCAGCTCCATCCATTTGCCTAAGAATTTCAAGAATTCATTGTTTCTAATGGCTGAATAGTACTCCATTGTGTATATATACCACATTTTTTGCATCCACTCTTCTGTTGAGGGATGCCTGGGTTTTTTCCAGCTTCTGGCAATTATAAATAGGGCTGCTATGAACATAGTGGAACATGTATCCTTATTACATGCTGGGGAATCTTCTGGGTATATGCCCAGGAGTGGTATAGCAGGATCTTCTGGAAGTGAGGTGCCCAGTTTTCTGAGGATCCACCAGACTGATTTCCAGAGTGGTTGTACCAATTTGCAACCCCACCAGGAGTGGAGGAGTATTCCTCTTTCTCCACACCTTCTCCAACACCTGCTGTCTCCTGAATTTTTAATCTTAGCCATTCTGACTGGTGTAAGATGAAATCTCAGGGTTGTTTTGATTTGCATTTCCCTAATGACTAATGAAGTTGTAGCTCCTGTGTTCAACCCTGCTTGAGTTCCAGTCCTGACTTTCTTTTGTGATGAACAGCAATGCAGAAGTGTAAGCTGAATAAACCCTTTCCTCCCCAACTTGCTTGTTGGTCATGATGTTTGTGCAGGAAGAGAAAACCCGACTAAGACAATGATGATGATGATGATGATGATGATGATGATGATGATGATAAAGTTTATACAAATAAATAATATATAAGCTTAACCATGAAAAGGTAAATCTGCATGGGCATAATTAATACATAATTTTAAAATTATTTTTTTAAGATAAAAAGGAAGATGAGAGATTTTCTCCAATAATTCTTCTTTTACACTTTATGTACTGATCACAGACCCTACCCACCTCTCTTCCCAGTTCCAATCTTACCAATTTATCACTCCAATTGCTTCCCCTCCCTTCTACTTAGAAAAGGGAAGTCTTGTAGAGAAACTTTTTTAAAAAAAAAAAGAAAGTAAATGTATGTGAATAATTGAAATATGTAGTTATTTCTTTTGTTATTTTTAATATTTTATTCCATATATTTTATTTACATTTCAAATGATTTCCCCTTTCTTGGTTCCCCACTCTCCAAAAGTCCCATAAGCCCTCTTTCCTTCCCCTCTTCCCCCATCCACCCCTTACCACATCCCTGATCTGGTATTGTCATATACTGCTACACTGAGCCTTTCCAGAACCAGGGGCCACTTCTCCGTTCTTCTTGGACATCATTTGATATGTGGATTATGTCTTGGTTATTCCAAGTTTCTAGGCTAATATCCACTTATCAGTGAGTGCATACCATGATTGATCTTTGGAGACTAGGTTACCTCACTTAGTATGATGTTCTCCAGCTCCATCCAATTGCCTAAGAATTTCATGAATTCATTGCTTCTAATGGCTGAATAGTACTCCATTGTGTATATATACCACATATTTTTGTATCCATTCCTCTGTTGAGGAACATCTGGGTTCTATCCAGCTTCTGGCTATTATAAATAGGGTTGCTATGAACATAGTGGAACATGTTTCCTTATTACATGCTGGGGAATCCTCAGGGTATATGCCCAGGAGTGCTATAGCAGGGTCCTCTGGCAGTGACGTACCCAGTTTTCTGAGGAACCATCAGACTGATTTCCAGAGTGGTTGTACCAATTTGCAACCCACCAGCACTGGAGGAGTGTTCCTCGTTCTCTACATCCTCGCCAACACCTGCTGTCTCCTGAGTTTTTAATCTTAGCCATTCTGACTGGTGTGAGGTGAAATCTCAGGGTTATTTTGATTTGCATTTCCTGAAGAAGTCAAACTGTCACTATTTGCACATGATATGATAGTATACTTAAGTGACCCAAAAAACTCCACCAGAGAACTCCTGCAGCTTATAATTTCATTAAAGTAGCAGGTTATAAAATCAATTCAAGCAAATCAGTTGCCTTCCCTAAACTCAAAGGATAAGAAGGCTGAAAACGAAATTAGGGAAATGACACCATTCACAATAAGCCACAAACAATATAAAGTACCTTGGTGTGACTCCGACCAAACAAGTGAAATTTCTGTATGACAAGCACTACAAGTCTCTGAAGAGGGAAATGGAAGAAGATCTCAGAAAATGGAAAAAACTGCCATGCTCGTGGATTGGCAGAATTAATATAGTTAAAATGGCCATCTTGCCAAAAGCAATATATAGATTCAACACAATACCCATCAAAATCCCAACTCAGTTCTTCACAGAGTTAGAAAGAGCAATTCTCAAATTCATCTGGAATAACAAAAAAACCAGGATAGCTAAAATTATTCTCAACAGCAAAAGAACTTCAGGGGGAATCAGTATCCTGTACCTCAAGCAGTATTACAGAACAATAGTGTAAAAACTGAATGGTATTGGTACAGTGACAGGCCGCCAGATTAATGAAATAGGATTGAAGATTGAGAAATGAACCCACACACCTATGGTCACTTGATCTTCAACAAAAGGGCTGAAAACATCCAGTGGAAAAAAGATAGTCTTTTCAACTGGAGGTCAGCATGCAGAAGAATTTGAATTGATCCATCCTTATCTCCTTGTACTAACCTCAACTCCAAGTGGATCAAAGACCTCAACATAAAGCCAGACACACCAAAACTATTAGAAAAGAAACCGGGGAAGGCCCTTGAGGACATCACTACAGGGGGAAAGTTCCTGAACAGAATACCAATAGCTTATGCTCTAAGATCAAGAATTGACAAATGGGACCTCATAAAATTACAAACTTTCTGTAAGGCAAAGGACACCATCAAAAGGACAAATCAGCAACCAACAGATTGGGAAAAGATCTTCACCAATCCTACATCTGACAAAGGGCTATTATCCAATATATATAAAGAACTCAAGACCCCAAGCTGGAGAGTTGGTTCAGCAGTTAAGAGCACTGACTACAATTCCAAAGGTCCTGAGTTCAAATGCCAGCAACCACATGGTGGCTCACAATGACAAATAATGAGATTGGATGCCCTCTTCTGGTGTGTCTGAAGATAGCTATAGTGTATTTACATATAATAAATTAATCTTTAATTTAAAAAAAAGAAGTTAAACCCCAGAAAACAAAATAACCATATTGAAAATTGGGGTACAGAACTAAACAAGAATTTTCAGCTAAAGAACTTCAGATGGCTGAGAAGCATCTCAAAAGATTGTTATTTTCTTTCACAATCTGTTGGCTGACATTTTGTCCTTTTGACAGTGTCCTTTGCCTTACAGAAACTTTGTAGTTTTATGAGGTCCCATTTGTCAATTCTTGATTTTTGAGCATAAGCTATTGGTGTTCTATTCAGGAACTTTTCCCCTGTGCCCATGTCCTCAAGGGTCTTCTCCAGTTTCTTTTCGAATAGTTTCAGTGTGTCAGGTTTTATGTGGAGGTCCTTGATCCATTTGGAGTTGAGCTTAGTACAAGGAGATAAGAATGGATCGATTCGCATTCTTCTGCATGCTGACCTCCAATTGAACCAGCACCATTTGTTGAAAAGACTATCTTTTTTCCACTGGATGATTTAAGGCCCTTTGTTGAAGATCAAGTTATCATAGGTGTGTTGTTCCATTTCTGGTCTTCAATCCTATTCTATCGATCCGCTTGCCTGATATTGTACAAATACCATGCAGTTTTTATCAATATTGCTCTGTAGTAAAGTTTAAAGTCTGGGATACTGAATTCCCCCCGAAGTTATTTTACTGTTGAGAATAGTTTTAACTATCCTGGGTTTTTTGTTATTCCAGATGAATTTGAGAATTGCTCTTTCTAGCTCTATGTAGAACTGGGTTGGGATTTTTATGGGGATAGCATTGAATCTGTAGATTGCCTTTGGCATGATGGCTATTTTAACTATATTAATTCTGCCATTCCATGAGTATGGAAGATTTTTCCATTTTCTGAGATCTTCTTCGATTTCCTTTTTCAGAGGTCTGAAGTTCTTGTCGTATAGGTCTTTCACTTGTTTGGTTAGAGTCACTCCAAGATACTTTATGCTGTTTGTAGCTATTGTGAAGGGAGTCATTTCCCTAATTTCATTCTCAGTCTGCTTATCCTTTGAATATATAAAGACTACTGATTTGCTTGCATTGATTTTGTAGCTAGCCACCTTGCTGAAGTTGTTTATCAGCTGTAGGATTTCTCTAGAAGAGTTTTTAGGGTCACTTGAGTATACTATCTGCAAATAGTGATAGTTTGACTTCTTCCTTTCCAATTTGTATCCCTTTGACTTCCTCATGTTGTCTAATTGCTCTAGCTAGAACTTCAAGAACTATATTGAAAGGATATGGAGAGAGGGGGCTGCATTGTCTAGTCCCTGATTTTAGTGGGATTGCTTAAAGTTTCTCTCCATTTAGTTGGATGTTGGCTACCAGTGTGCTCTATATTGCTTTTACTATGTTTAGATATGGGCTTTGAATTCCTGTCCTTTCCAAGACTTTTAGCATGAAAGGATGCTGAATTTTGTCAAATGCCTTTTCAGCATCTAATAAAATGATCATGTGTTTTTTTTCTTTGAGTTTGTTTATGTAGTGGATAGCATTTATGGATTTCCTTATATTGAACCATCCCTGCATCCCTGGGATGAAGCCTCCTTGATCATGGTGGATGATCGTTTTGATGTGTTCTTGGATTCCTTGGGCAAGAATTTTATTTAGTATTTTTACATCAATATCCATAAGGGAAATTGGCCTGAAATTCTCCTTCTTAGTTGGATCTTTCTGTGGTTTTGGTATCAGCATAATAGTGGCTTCGAAGAAGGAGTTAGGTAGTTAGTGTTTCCTTCTGTTTCTATTTTGTGGAAAAGTTTGAAGAGTACAGGTGTTAAGTTCTCTTTGAATTTCTGATAGAGTTCTGCACTGAAACCATCTATCTGGTCCTGTGCTTTTTTAGGTCGGAAGCCTATCTATGACCCCTTCTATTTCTTTAGGGGTTATGGTCCTACAGAGGGTTAATATCTAATATATACAAGGAACTCAAGAAGGTAGAAACAAGAGAACCAAATAACCCCATTAAAAATGGGGTACAGAGCTAAACAACGAATTTTCACATGAAGAAATTCGGAGGGCTGAGAAACACCTTAAGAAATGTTCAACATCATTAATCATTAGGGAAATGCAAATCAAAACAACCCTGAGATTTCACCTCACACCAGTCAGAATGGCTAAGGTCAAAAACTCAGGAGACAGCAGGTGTTGGTGAGCATCTGGAGAAAGTAGAACACTCCTCCACTGCAGGTAGGATTGCAAGATGGTTCAACCACTTTGGAAATCAGTCTGGCAGTTCCTCAGAAAACTGGGCATGGCACTTTCTAAGTACCCTGTTATACCACTGCTGGGCATGTACCCAGATGATTCTTCAGCATGCAATTAGGGCACATACTCCACTATGTTCATAGCAGCCCTATTTGTAGTAGCCAGAAGCTGGAAAGAACCCAGGTGTCCTTCAACAGATGAATGGCAAAATATGTGCTATATTTACACAATGGAGTACTATTCATCCATTAGAAACAATGAATTCATGAAATTCTTAGACAAATGGATGGATCTGGAGAACATCATACTAAGTGAGGTAACCCAGGCTCAAAAGATCAATCATGGCATGCACTCACTGATAAGTGGATATTAGCCTAGAAACTTTGAATACCCAGGACATAATCCACATATTAAATGATGTCCAAAAAGAATGGAGGAGTGGCCCCTCATTCTGGAATGACTCAGTGCAAGAGTATAGGGGAATTCCAGAACAGGGAAACAGGAATGGGTAGATGGAGGAAGAGGGGGAGTGAAGAGTGCTTATGGGACTTGTGGGGAGTGGGGACCCAGAAAAGGGGAAATCATTTGAAATGTAAATAAAAATTTGTGAATAAAAAAAGATTGTTATTTTTAAATAATGTTGTACAACTAGCAGATTTCAAGCAAATAGAGCCCAGTTAAAAAAAAATATCAACAGCCTCTTTAGCCATCATAGACAGCTGCAGCATAAAAGCTTCCTTCAAAGTAACAGCCAATGACAGTGTAAACTAAAGGACAAAAATATTGTAAGTAGTAAGAGAAACAGAAGACTACTGAAGCAAACAAACCATAAAATGACTGCAAAGGATTTTGTAAGGCTCTAGGGATACAATAGGATTGAATTTGAACCACCTAGAAAAAGATGCTATATGACTGACTCTAAGATAGATTTGATTATGCATTAAATGTAAGCTATTAGAATATGCATTTAATGTGAAAACATGTGAACTCTAAACATTATTACTAAGTGTGGTGGAACTACCTCACCAACTATGTAAGGTACTCTAGAGGCTGAAGGAGAGCTACAGAAAAGTTGAGGTCAGCCTAGCAATCTTAGAAAGTCTCTATATCAAAATTTAATAAGAAAAGACTGGGATTATCTCTGAGGAAATACCTTTGCTGAACATCTTCCAGACCCTTGATTCATTTCCTTATAGGCCAAAATTAGGATATTTTAAACAAGTGAACAAATAAGTACACTCAAATGTGTCTCATATTGAATGTTCAATTTAAAAAGATTTCAGAATATTTTTAAAAAACTTTTGAGTAGCACATATTTAATTAGAGTTTTATTATCATTTGTATTATTTTTGGAATCAGATGATTTTGTTATGTATTTCTACAAATCATAGCTGTATGATTTCTGAATATACTAAATAAATCTAATTTCAGGTTCACATTTTTGCTTTGATAGTGTATTTCTTAGACTATAGGTAGTATATATTTTATTTAGTAAAGTTGTCATGTTCCCAAAAGGCTATTTGTTTTACATACATACACACATATACATAAACACTCACACACACATTTGTGCATACCCAGTGACACATATATGTGTGTGTATACATTGAATTTAAGTTTAACATATATTTTATGTTTAAGTATATATCATTTTGTTATAAATATGAGTAGTTTCTAAATAGGAATATTTATCATATATAAATATTTGGATTATTTACATTTTTGTATTTTGATTCATAAGTAGATATTTGGATTGTTTCTTAATAGTACTTGAAAATTGAAAATATGTTGAATTCAATATTGATGTATTTTGAACAGTATTACAATTTGAATATATATTTCATACCAATCAGGTCATTTTTTCTAATTTACCTTTACTACAAGCATCAAATTTATGCTTCTTTCTGAATTGTTCTCCCCTTTTGTTCACAGTTCTCCTTGGCAATATAAATAGCATATAAGCACTTTACAATTGAGTTACAACTCGAGGAGACAAGGAATACTAATCACTATCATGTATATCTATCATTTCAGTACTCATAAGGTAAAAGCAGAATCATACTCACTTTGAGTCCATCCTGGTCTATGTAGCTAAATCCTTGTCTCAAAAGAATAAATTTGAAAACAGACAAAAGTAAAGTAGCTTCTTTAATGCATAATCTAGCATAAACTCAGTTCTCTAGATAGTTCTTAGAACTAGACACCCCCAAAAGCAATCCGTCAAATAAACCATCAGTTGTATATAGTCATATAGTTATCATTTTCCTAGAATAAAATAACAGCACCTCACTATGGTTGAGAGGATTTCATGTCTTCTGATTCTATAATAGGACTTTAACTGTTGATACAAAGCACACATGTCTACTCACCCCTGATAAGGAACTCAGGACAGACAAAAGTATGGATACCACAAAAGTCAAACTTCGTAAAGTAATGAATTTTTTTAGGGTTATTTGTAAAAGGATATTAACAGAATCAGAAAGGATTCATAGCTATGCCACCAAAGACCCCACGGGTATGAGTGATATCTCAGAAAAACTGGGCAACCTGGACCATAATGCACAGTCCCCAGGCAAGGTGGAATGTCCTTTCTGAGCGACTCAGACAAACTCTCTCAGGCAGATTGGCTGTGTTACATCAATGTTTTGTCTAAAGAAGTCCATATCTGTTGAAATTAGCTCAAGATGGACTATAGAAGGAGTTCTGGCTGTTATATAAAAACCACAAACCCTGATAAAACTAGTGGAATATGTGTTATGTGACTAAAAAGAATAATACACCCTCCTCCCTTGCAGAAGGGACATGTGATTCCATTGAGCTAAGATCGCATAACAAAATTCATGCTAGCCTCCAGGCTACTTCAATTCCCTACTCACATTTATTTTTATGTTTCAAAGCCTCCACACTAGGATCCTAGCACTTCTCACCTCCTCAGCTGTCCAATGGCAAGACTGTTTCTTCTGCTCTTATTTTCTTGTTAATCTCTTTCCAGTACTGTTTTGCTATCCCCACACTATCCTCTCACACTCTCTTCCTCTCTCACAGATATCTCTGGCTGTGTTCATTCTACTTCTCTCTATCTCTTATGGTCACTTCGGATGGCTGTGGGTGTTTCTCTGGTTTACAATAAAAACCTCTCTCTACAATCTTAATTACTGTTTTTAAATGATCTGTACTGCTAGCATACTAACAACAAGAACACAAATTACCTTAGGCATAACTACCTTATTACTGATAACCACAACCCAAGAAGAAGAGGAAGGGAAGGAGGGAGAGGGAGAGGAAGAGGCAGAGGGAAGTATGTTAAGAAAAAGGAAACGCAGTCAAAGGTATTAGAGAAATGAGGGAAAGCAAATTAACAACTACATGTAGATATATAATAATCAGGGGATTAATTGTGATACTACAGTATACACAGTTTAAGACCAAACCTGGTAAAATGCCTGGTCAAGGACACAAGATCATTGTCCCATGTCATAAAATTTGAGGCTAATACCTTATATTAGCATGTAACTTTGTTTTACTAATATTGAGATCTCTGCTATACCATACTAAAATTTTATTACAGAAGCATGGTGGGGAGAAATGTACAAAATAAATCAACTATAAACATGACCAACACCTATGCAAAGGGAAAGAAGTTTTTGAGAAGACAATCAACTCTATAACATTTTCTATTTCCAGTATTGTAATTTTAAAAAGGCATGTTTGTGCTGGAGAGGTGCCTCAGTGATAAATTTCAACTTCCAGAGGATCCACCTTCCAGAGGATCCATGTACACAATGGATCACAACTTCTAGATTCTCCAGCTTTAGAAGATCTAGCATATATGATGTACATGCTGCCCATGTACAAAAAGACAGGACATTATACATATAAACTTAGAATATTTTAAAATAAAAAAGGAAATTTAAGGAATATTGAAAGAGAGAGAAATGGCTCAGTGGTAAATTACCCCTTGCGCAAACATGAGCATTTTGTTCCATGGCACCAAGTGTAGAGTGTTGGACTGTATAGATTGGATTCATAAACAAGGAGATCCTTGCAGTTCACTGGTTAACCAGTCCAGACAGTGATCTGTGCATTCACTGAGAGAGAATGTCTCAAGAAAAAACAATGGAGAACTAAAGAGTTAGATAGCTTGAACTGGTTACTTTTCACTTCCACATACATCACACACACACACACACACACACACACACACACACACACACACACACACACAAGTGTTAGCAGCAGTGTACAGGACTCTACTCCACATCACTAAGAACTCTGAATATATAAGCATTTTTCTTTCCTTTGTGCTATCTCCTCTACCTGCTGTTTTATTCTGAGTTTGTAATCTGGTCTTTGAATTTGCTATTCTTCCTGTCAACTATGTTTTATTTCATGCATGCTGATTCTAGCAATTGAGAGCTTTTGAAAATGGTAAAGCTGCTCTATAAACTGATGCTCCTACAAATATTTTATCAGAGTAGCACATGGGGACCTGAACTAACAGGACTGTGATAGTTCATATTCTTGGTATAAATCTGGATGTTGAGAACATTTTGTAGAATAACAGACTCTAGATTATTTGAAACAAAAAATAAATCTCGCAGCTCATTTTCAATATTTTACAGTGATTTACAGTATCTAGGAAATAGCCTATAGTAAGTATAAAACTAGATTATTTCAAATAGAGTTAAATGGTTTTTACTTAACATTTTCTCCTGTTGTTTCAGTACAGTCTTTTACCTGAATTTAAAGAAACTTAAAGAGAAGGAGAATGGGGAAAAGGCAGTAGAAGAGGAAGAAAAATGCAGAAAATACAAAAAGCCTAAGAAAAGGATCCAGAAGTAAAGGAAGGGCTATTACCCTCTTTAATTATCCAAAAGATTTCGTTCCAGGTTTTATAAATAATTTTTCACTCATTAAATCTGCCACAGAAATAAAATATTTTGTAATTTCTCTAAATTATTAAGCAATTAATAATATTATTAGAATATAATTCACATGCCTCAAAGAAGTTCTTAAAGCTTTTTTTTAAACTTAACTTGAATTAAGACCTAAATAAAGGGCCAAAGTCACATAAGTTATGACAAGTGTTTGGAAAAGATAGCAGGTGCTGCAAGGTCGGGGCAAGATAGACATCAACACAAGCCCTGCAAACCTGAGATCAATCCAGTAATTGTTCTCACACTCTGTTTTTTTCATTTAAAGTAGAGATATCAGATGTCAGTCTGTGCTAAGTGATAGCTGCTCCTGCCACACTGAATCACAATTTGGGCTCTGAAGCAGCAAATGAAATTAACACAATGGCTGGACTATGCACAGTGCTTGGCAGGATTCCACAGGACTGCAAATGCAAGACATCACAAACTTCTAAGGCAGTTCTGAAGTGGATGGAGGACATACCCAAGTTTCCCCTCCCTGAACAGGTCAATTTTAAGAATATCATTGGACATCAGGGTTGATTCCAGTTTCTGGCTATTACGAATAAAGCTCCTCTGCTGTATGGTGTGGTGGAGAATCTTCTGGGTATATGCCATGGAGTTGTATGGCTGGGTCTTCAGGTAGAACTATTTCTAATTTTCTGAGAATTATCTAGAGTAGTTGTACAATTTGCAATCCCACCAGCAATGGAGAAGTGTTCAACTTTCTTTACCTCCTTGCCAGCATGTGCTGTTACTTGAGTTTTCAATCTTAGCCATTCTGATAAGGGTGAGGTAAAATCTCAGGATAGTTTTGATTTGCAGTTCCCTGATCAGTAAGGACTTTGAACACCTCTTTAAGTGCTTCTCATCCATTCAACATTCCTCTATTGAAAATTCTCTGTATATCTCTGCAACCCATTTTAATAATGGGATATTTGTTAGAATCTAACTTTCTGAGTTCTTTTTATTCTCTGAATATTAGCCCTTCAGTCAGATCTGGAGATAGTGAAGAACTTTTTCCCAATCTGTATGCTGCTATTCTGGCCTATTGATACTTTCCTTTGCCTCACTGAGCCTGTTAAGCTTCATAAAGTACCATTTATCAATAGTTTAATCTTAGGGCCTAAGACAGTGCTTTTCTGCTCAGGAAAATGGTCCCTCTACCAATGTATTCAAGGCTATTTTCAACTTTCTATTCTACTAGCTTTACTGAATCCAAATTTTTGATGAGTTCATCGGTCCTCTTGGTTTTGAGTTTTATGCAGGGTGATAGTTATGGCTTATTTAATTGTTCTACATGAACACATATTCTTAAACCAGCACCATTTTTTGAAGATGCTTTCTGGTTTTCTTTCTTTTTTAAAATTGTTATTGATTATTTTATTTATTTACATTCAAATGGTATCCCCCTTCCAGGTTTCCCCTCAGCAAACTATCTGATCACCCTTCTGCCTGGTTCTGTGAGGATAATCCTCCACCTTCAGTCCTTCCCCTAACACCTCTATTAGAGTCCCTGTGCTCAGTCCTGTGGTTGACTGCAAGCATCCACTTGTGTACTGATAAGGCTCTGGCAGAGCCTCTCAGGAGACAACTATATCAGACTTCTGTCAGCAAGAACTTATGGGAACATCAGCAGTGTCTATGCTTGGTGGCTGCATACAGGATAGATCCCCAGGTAGGACAGTCTATGGATGGCCTTTCCTTCAGTCTCTGCTTCACTCTTTGTCTCTGCATTTCATTTAGTCAGGAACAATTCTTGGTTAATATTTTTGGGATGGATAGATGGCACAATAACTCAAACGGGGTCCATGCCCATCTTCTGGATATGGTCTCTATAGGTTCTCTCTCTACTTTGTTGGATATTTAAGGTAATGTCATCCTGGTTGGGTCCTGGGAACTTCTTGCTTTCCTGGTATCTGTGACTTGCCGGTGGCTACCTCCAGTTCACCATGCTCCACTACTATATTCCTCTGTTCAATATCCTGACCTCTGTACATCTCCCCTGTCTCCTGCTACACCTGGTTCTGCCACACCCTTATTTTCCCCTCTGCCTCCTCTCTTCCTCATAAATTTCTCCCACCCTCTAGCTCCCTTGATTATTTTGTTCCCCCTTCTAAGTAGTACTGAAGCATCCACTCTTTGTTCTTCCTTCTTGAGCCTCATGTGGTCTGCGAGTTTTATTGTGGGTATTCCAAGCTTTTTTCCTAATATCCACTTATCAGTGAGTGCATATCATGTGTATTCTTTTGTCACTGGGTTACTTCACTCAGGATGATATTTTCAAGTTCTATCCATTTGCGTGGAAATTTCATGAGATCATTTTTTTTAAGTATAGAATAGTTTATTTATGGCATGGGTAGGAGAGTTAAAGAGGGTAGTAGAGGCAGAGAAAGGCAGAGAGAGGGAGAGAGTAGAGAAATAGAAGAAAATAGGGAAGGGAGAGGAAAGTAAAAGATCCCAAGAGGACAAGAAAGAAACAAGAGAACAAGACTGAAGTCATTGTTTTTAATAGATGAGTAGTAATGCATTGTATAAATGTACCACATTTTCTGTATCCATTCCTCTGTTGAGGGACATCTGGGTTCTTTCCACTCTCTGGTTATTTATAAATAAAGCTTCTATGAACATATTGGAACATGTGAACTTATTACATGTTAGAGCATTTTCTGGTTATATGCTCAGGAGTGGTGTAGCTGGGACCTCAGTTAGTACTATGTCCAGTTTTCTGATGAACTGCCAGTTGATTTCCAGGGTGGTTGTACCAGTTTGCAATCCCCAAAATGGAGTGGTATTCCTCTTTCTCCTCATCTTCACCAGTATCTGATGTCTCCTGAATTTTTTATTTTAACTATTCTGACTGGTAGGAGGTGGAATCTCAGGGTCTTTTTGACTTGCCTGTTTTGATTTGCTTTTCCTGATGACTAAGGGTGCTGAATATTTCTTTAGGTGCTTCTCCACAATTCGAGATTTCTCAGTTGAAAATTCTTTCTTTAGCTTTGTACCCCATTTTCTATTAGGGTTATTTGGTTCTCTCGAGTCTAATTTCATGAGTTCTTTCTATATATTGCATATTATGCCTCTATCAGATGTAGGATTGGTAAAGATCTTTGCCCAAACTATAGTCTGCCATTTTATTCTGATGATAGTGTCCTTAGCCTTACAGAAGCTTTATTCAGTGTTTAAAAAATAAGTGCAGTACTAATAATATGTTCATTGACCACCAGAACTGTCAATGTGGCAGACAGTTGCCACAGAACTACTTCTTCTCAGACAAAACATGATTTCCAGGAGGGCTGGATCTAGAGAACCATAAGACTCAGGAAGTTAAAGAAATTTCCAGAACAAAATCTTCCCAAAGTTCTAAGACTCACAAGTTTCTGTACCAAGGTTATGATAAACGCATACATACATACATACATGCATAATACATACATACATAAATACAGACATGCATACATAAATGAATACATTCTTGGCAGGGAAGGATCTCTAATTATGCATGGAGCTCTAGGGATTCAGCATTTTCAAATGGTCATTCCTACTGAGCTGGGATATTCAGTGAAGCAGCACCCTATGTCTATGTTTTCTGTGCTTAAAATAATATCTCTCCATACATTTCTGTAGCTAACTGGAAAACTTCCTGGTTCATTACACTCCACTGAGTGAAGTCATTTTTCCAGTCTTATATGGATGAACTCTATCTTAGAATAAAATGCTAAATAGCATTTTATATTGCCTCCAGAAAATCACACAATAGCAAAATATTTCCTAATAACACACCACAGAACTGGAAAAAAAACACAAAACAGAATATGGAGATGACAGGGCTAGGATTATTCAGTATTTCACTACACAAGGAAATTAATCAAAACCAACACCAATAACATTAATAAAGAAAATACTGTCTTCGAATAATTGCAATTTAAAGAGTATAAGACTTACTTATCATTAACACTTTCAATCATTACTCTCACTAGAGCTTGCAGTATATTGGCTCAAAATTGGACTCCTCATAAATAACCAAAGACCTAGGCATCCTTGCTCAGGTTGAATTTATTTTGTTTCATTTTTCAGGCAAGATCTCATTCTAACCAAAGGTGACAAAGAACTCTGACCAGGCTGCCTTTGGACATAGTGAAAATTTCTTATCTGGCCTTCCTATGGCTGCATTTATAAATGTGTGATATCAAGAAGAACAAGCTTGAGTTCGTGTACAATATTAACACAAGCATTTTTACTCATACATGACAGCATAGAAATAAGAGAGACAATTAACATATAACGCAAGGAACTCTGTACACTTTGTTGAGAAGTTCTTATTACTTAGGAAAAAAACATTGGTATTCTGAATCATGGAATTTCAAGGAATCAAAAAAGCCATCTATGAAAAAGGATGTAACTTATCTCATACAGCAGATGCCAAATATTTAAGATGTTTCCCTAAACTTCTCAATGTCATTTGTGTTTATCTTCCAAATTTTCTTGGAAGGTAGGATAATCTATATCAGATATTGAATGTCGATACATGATTTGATTTGGGAATCATTTCTGTTATTATGGGAAACAAAATTAGTTTTTGTTTTCCAGCTCTACAGAGTCCTAGATGCTCTTGATTCATTTATAAATTGTTTATCCTTTTTGTAAAACATTCATGAATGCTACTACAGCTGTGTGTGAACTTCATTCCAATCTAGTACTCCTCAAATTCTTTTTGCTTCAAGTTTCAAATTCCATTTCATCTCCTTCCAGTGGCATAATTAGGAAATAATTTATGTTGAAACAAATGCTTTGATTCTCCTAATATTTTCCAAATTATCTATTTCTACCTACCACCTCAAGTTGGTATATATATACCATACATTTCAGTACTTGAAAAGCGAACCAACTTGAATTTTACCTTTTTCCATGAAAATCAAGCATTCACTCAGTGCTGTCCTTTTCATTTTCAGTCAGTGTTCATATAGCATAAGATGGCTGACACTATCAAATGAAGATCAGATATACCATTTTCCAATGAAAGTTTCCTGTTAATTTATTTTGAATAGTTTTGTTTTTTATTAAGCTGCAATATTATAACTTTATATCTGTATAAATACTCAATATTTCTCTGTTTTGACTTACTGTTGGCATGCTAAAATGTATGCTATTTCCTAATTCATACAGAGAATTCAAGAGTGGTAAGGATTTGAAAGAAAATTATTATAAATGGAATCTCTGGTATTAAACATTTTAAATTTCTTATATGAATTTAAACAAAATTTATCTGTTTGAAATTATTTTTTTCTTTATGTAAGACATTTGTATTCATAAAGTTATATATATATATATATATATACATATATATTATGTGTGTCTGTGTGTATATGCACATTGGAATTTCATGGAAATTGTTAGAATTAAAAGAATAGCTTAATTTTGAAAAGTTTGTCTCTGACAGATGCTAAACTTTATATGTCATTTCAGGCTTTAAGAAAACCTGAACCCAAAATTATACTTTAGATATAGTCCCACTCTCTCTCTTTTCTCTCTTTGCTTTCTTTCTTTTGATGTTTGTACCAATCTCAGGTCTTCTCTCTTGCTAGGGAAATGCTCTATTATGAAGCTATGGCCATGGTCTGATCTTATACCAAACTTATTCATTATATTTGTAACAGTTATCTAAAAACTAAAGGTTATCAAATGTAGCATATTATCTACTTAGATTTTAAAATATTATCTCTCTTGATGAAACTATAAAAAGAAAACTTACATGTTAACTACTTAATCTGTTCATTTCAGTTTCTAATTTAATGCTTGCATTTTTCTCATCTTGGAAATATATGATCATTGTCATTTTAATATTGATTTTTTTAATGACACAAATAAAACAATTAATGATGAAGTCATTCTTTCAGCTTATTTCCTCATTGGTATCGTGTCATGATAGAATTCTACAAAGTATTACCTTTTCTTGGATAGTAACCAGAAAGTATTACTCAGGGTAAAAGTCAACAATACAAATAAGACTCAAAGTGCAATCCAACAGATTCTAACCAGATACTTATATCTTAACAAAATTAGAGAATAAGGTTTGAATCCATAAATTATCTTCTAAGATCTCCTGTGCTTTTAATAGTCTATTATTTTGCATGGTCAATAGAACTGCATTGGCCAACAACTTCAATTAGTCAATATTTACACTGAGCTTATTATTTGATGGGTTATGGTTTCTAGAAGAGTGAGTTTTATCTCTATTTTAGAGTAACTACATTTAAACATTCTTTATATGTCTACATTTTAGAAAGCTTCTATAGTACCAATTCATATTGCTTTTTTAAAGATATGACCACTGGTGCTCTGCTGGCACCAATGTTGTTGGAACAACAAACTGCTTTCCTAATTGTATTAAGTTCTATTAACAAGGTGAAACCAATGCCTTATAGCATTACCAGGCCAAGAACCTATATTTATATAGATCACTGCCAATAGCTGAGAAACTATTACTATCATTTTTTTCCTAATGAACACAGTAGTGAGACACTCCCTAAGTTCTTAATATTGTACCTATAATTTAGAATATTTTAACACCCATTAACAAAGATTCTTTTCACAATAGAGGTTGATTAATATAGAAATCCATATCTAGTCATTTTGAAGAAAATAACAGAATGCTTAGTTCAAAATGAAACATCTATATCACAGTCTCAAATGCTAAGTACAAGAAATCATTGAAGAAGAGGGGGCTTTGTAACATCCACAGGCAGTTGATAATTAAAAGGATAATTCATTTTCCAGGAATGACAATACCATTGCACAAATGAGCTCACAGTCATTACAACTAAAAATGCAAGATATGCAAAATATTGTGCCATCCAAAATATAAGAACTTACAGGGTAAAATCTTGTAGGGTAAAAACTTGTAGATTTGAACAAAATGCATTTTGTCCATGAATAAAATTCTCAAACACTGATAAAGAAATTAAAAAACAACAATAAAACCTCTCATCAAAATACTCCTATATTGTAGCTTTGAAAATTCTGTCCTATTTAAATGTTTCTAATAACTATAATAAGTAAAATAAGTAGTTAGGATATTAAAATGGAGCAGCCCATGCCATATGCCCTGCTTTGTCTTCTGCTCAAGTAATTGTGGTCATGTAGCTCTGACCTTTGTTTGGGCAAGATATTTATCTTTCTTTGCTCTAATCTGACCTAATTACTGTGTATCCTACACCACCATCACTCAGGAAGAACCTAATTGCTTTCTCTGAGACACCAGCCCTACTTGAAATCGCCAATATGCTCTGTCACTGAGGGAGAAGCAGAGCATCTGTTATGGCATCACTGCCTCTGCTTCTTGCAAGCCCAACTGCAGCTGTTTTGGAAAGATTTCCCATTTCATGTTCAGAGCTGCAGAGAGGTTGATGTCTATTTTTGCTATGAAATGATCTACTGCAGGAAGACAATCTAAAAAGCTTTTAAATATGCAAGCCTTGCAGTATACTATATTCTGTCCTGAACTCATGCAGAGATTTTATTTGAGCCTTCTATGATGTGTCCACACCATTTATTGATAATTTTCCAATTAATTATAGATTTATTTATGCCACAGTGTGACACTTCTAGACAAGCTGTCAGTGGATATGCAGAAGATATTTCAATCTGTTCTATAGCACTTTCATATAAATGGTGTTATACATTCATTTTTACTGGAAATAATATTTTTCATATATTATTATATTATATAAATAATATAATGTCTTTTGAACATGGTATCCCCTACATCATTTATTCCCAGATCTTGTCTATCTCACTCCACACTGATCTCTATAAATACACACATGCACACACACATACACACACACACACACACAGAGAGAGGGGGGGGAGACAGAGAGAGACAGACAGAGTCACATGCACATGAACACCACAAAAACATGGCAACATTGGCAAATATAATTTATAACAAGAGAGAGTCAAGATTTTTTAAAAGGCTCAAATAAAGCATTATGAATTACAAAGAAAGAAAGAAAGAAAGAAAGAAAGAAAGAAAGAAAGAAAGAAAGAAAGAAAGAGAAAGAAAGAAAGAAAGAAAGAAAGAAAGAAAGAAAGAAAATGTTTAAAAATATTATTGACTTACTTTTGTTGTTAATTTATGATTAGGCATGAAGCAATGAGACTCCCTTGATAAAAACAAAGTTTTCTTTTGTGAGTGGTTATCAGTTGGAGGTAGTTTCTTGGCTAGGGATTGGAACCCTTTTCTGCTTATACCTCAATACCAACAACCAATCCTGCCTTGGTCCTGTGCAGGCTCTGTGCATGCTCCCACAGTGTTTTTGAGATCATACATGTGTCACTCCTCTGATTAATTTTTCAGTAGCACACATTCCTTCTGACTCCTAACATCTTTATGCCTATAGTTCCAGGAACCCTGAGAAGAGGAGTTTTATGAAGGCATCTTATTCAGGACCGAGTATTTCAAGGTCTCTCAGTGTTGTCACATTTTCCAGTTCTGGGTCTCTATATTAGGTTCCATCTAATGTAAAAGGAAGCTTCTTTGATGATGACCGAACTAAATCCAGATCTATAGGTATGTCTGATTGTTGTCAGGAGTCATTTTATTGTATATAATTTAGCAGAACAACAGTACTTGGTTTACCAATATACCCATGGCTTGTCTAGTCTTAGGTTCTTGACAACCTGAGCAGAGATAGGAATGGGTCCCCATGATTTTCTAGATTTTTGTTGTGTCTGTTGTATGTCCCTCATGTTTTCTGAAATTTTATATTTTTTGTTAGTGTTGCTTAAGAATTATTAGTGTTACTGATTTTCTTAAAGAAACAAGTCTTTATTTCATTATCTATATTATTATTTTTATTTCTATTTTATTGATTGATTTCTGCTCTCTAAGAAAGGCCTTAATTATACCCTATACATTTGAGTGTGTTATGTTTTACTGTCTTTAAATTCTAAAAGTTTTTGGATTTTCTTGTTAATTTCTGTCAAGAATCTTTTCCTATTCAGTAGTATGTTTTTAGTTTCCATATTTTTATATACTTTCTGTTGTGTTTTGTTTGTGGTTTGTTTTTTATGATTATTATTTATTTATATTCTACTCATTGTCCCTCCTCCCATAGTTTCTCATCCCATTACTCCTCCCCCTGTATCTGAGAGGATGCTTCTTGCCCCCTTACTCATCAGGCCTCACCCCTCCTCACGACTCCAAGTCTCTTGAGGATCAGGCACATTTTCTCCCACTGAGGACTGACCAGGAAATTCCATTCTATGTATGTGTCCAGAGCTGTAGAGAAGTTCTTGTATGCTGCTTGGTAGGTGTCTCAGTGTCAGGGAGCTCCCAGTGGCCCAAGCTAGTTGAGACTGCTGTTCTTCCTATTGGGGTAGCCTTCTTCTCAACTTCTTCCATTCTTCACCTAATTAAACCATAGGAGTGCCTGACTTCAGTCCAATGGTTGGGTGTAAATACCTGTGTCTGTCAATGTCAGGTGCTGGTTAGGCCTCTTAGAGGAGAGGAGTGCTAGGCTTTTGTCTGTAAGCACAACAGACAATCAATAATAATGTCAGGCCTTAGTGCCTCCCTGTGTGATGGATCCCAAATTGAGCTGGCCACTGGATTGCCTTTCCTTCAGCATCTTCTCCATTTTTGTTCATACAGTTCTTTTAGAAAGTAACAATTCTGGATCCAAAATTTTCACTGTGAGTTGGTAACCCTATCACTCCACTTGAGTCCCTATCTATCTACTGGAGGAAACTCTTAAGCGCTCTCTCCCTACTGTTGGGCATTTCACCTAAGTTTCCTCCCTTTGAGTCCTGAGAGCCTCTCACCTCCCAGGTCTCTGGTACTTCTCGAGTCCCTCTCATATCTTTCAAGGTTACATACTTCCTTTCATTGTGCTGGCCCTCAGGGCTTCTCTCCTGTTTCCCACCCATACCTGATGCTATTTCTCCACTTTCCCATTCCACCCAGGTCCTTCCATTCCTCTGCTTCCCATGATAATTTTCTTCCCCCTTCTAATTGTGATTTAACAACGCTCACTTGGACATTTATGCTTATTAAACTTAAGTTCTGTGGATTGTACCCTGGATATTCTGTATTTATGTTTTGCTAGTAGCCACTTATTTTTAAGTATATACCATACATGTCCTTTGGGGCCTCACTCAGTATAATATTTTCCAGTTCCATTCATTTGCCTGAAAAACTCATTGTGTCTTTGGTCTTAATAGCTGAAAAATATTCCATTGTGTGGATGAACCCACATTTTCTATATCCATTTTTATAGGAACATGTGGATTGTTTCCAGCTTCTGGATATTACAAATAAGACTGCTGTGAATGTATTAGGAGTGTGTGTCCCTATGGTATGGTGGGGCATCTTTTGGATATATGCCCAAGAGTGGTATAGCTGGGTCTTCAGTTAGATCTCTTTCCCTTCTCTGAGGAATCTCCAGATTGATTTCCAGGGCGGTTGTACCAGTTTGAAATCCCAGCAGCAATGGAGGGGTGTTCCTTTTCCTCTACAACCTCTCCAGTATGTGCTGTCAGCTGAGATTTTGATCTTAGCCAACCTGATTGGTGTAAGGTGGAATCTCAATGTTATTTTTATTTTCATGTACTTACTTTGAACATTTGTTTATGCTTTGCTTGGCCATTCAAGATTTCTCTGCTGAAAATTCTCTGTTTAGCTCTGCAACATATTTTTTAATTGAGTTATTTGTTTTTTTTGGAGGTTAGATTCTTTAGGTTATATACATATATATATATTTATCCTCTCTCAGTTGTAGAGTTAGTGAAGAATTTTCCCAATCTGTAGGTTATCAATTTGTCCTATTGACAGTGCCTTTTGCCTTACAGAAGCATTTCAGTTTCATGAGGTCCCATTTATCAATTGTTGATCTTAAAGCCTGAGCCATTGAATTTCTCTTCAGGCAATTTCTCCCTGTGCCAATATGTTTGAGGCTCTTTCCCACTTTTTCTTCTATTCAATTCAGCATATCTGATCCTATGTCACAGTCCTTGAACCACTTGGATTTGAGATTTGTTCAAGGTGATAAATATGAATCTATTTTCATTTTTGTACACACATAATGCCAGTTAGACCAACAAAATTTATTGAAGATACTTTCTTTTTCTTATGTATATGTTTGGCTTCTTTGTCAAAGATAGAGTGTCCATGAGTATGTGGGTTTATTCCTACATCTTCAACAGTATTCAATTGACCCATCTGATTGTACCAATCCCACGTGGTTTTTAGGACTATTACTCTGTAGTACAGTTAGAAGTCTGGGATGGTAATTTCTCAAGAAGTCCCTGCCAGAGACTTACAAATACAGAGGCAGATGCTAGCTGGGAAGAACAATGATTTCGGCCACCCAGTTGCCCCAAGACTCCCAGGGACTGAACCATCAACCAAGGGTAACACATGGTTCTAGCCAAAAATGTGGCAGAGGAAGGCGTTGTTGGGCATCAGTGGGAGGAATGGTCCTTAGTCAAGTAAAGGCTAAACAGAGGGCCCAACAAAGAGAAACCGAGGGGGAGGGGAGGTGGGAGTGTGTCGGGAGTGTGTCGGGTGGAGAGGCATATACCTGAAGGTAGGAGGAGGGAGAATGGATTGGGGGTCTTTGGGGAGGGGGGAAATTGGGAAAGGGTTTACCATGGCAATGTAAATGAAGATGATATTCAATAAAAAAAGAATTTTTTCTCTACAGTTTTTTTGTTTTTGTTTTTGTTTTGTTCTGTTTGGGTTTTTTTTTTTCTTTTCTAATTAAAATTAAGATTTTCTCTTTCCATGTCTCTGGAGAATTGTGTTGGAATTATGATGTGAATTGCATTGAATTTGTAGATTACTTTTCATAGAACTGTACAGTAATGTTCACTATTAATGGAAAGATACAATTCTTAGACGCAGCAGGATGATGGATCCTGTTTTCTAGTCCTATCTGCTTCTCTGTGTCTTTTTATTTGGGAATAGAGGCCATTAATCTTGAGAGTTATCACTTAGCAGTGTTTATTGATTCCTGTTATTTTGTTGCTATGGTGTGGGTTTTTTTTTCTTGCTTTTGATTAGTTGGTCTAGAATTCTGATTGCCTTAACAAATCAGAAGGCATTGTGCTCCCAAAATATTGAATTGGGAACACAATGCCTGCTTTGTTAAGGCATTATGAACAATGTGAATTGTTTTATATCATTCCCAATATATTTTTCATATTTCCTCATCAATGCATCAGTTAATTATCAAATCTAGAAAAATAACACGATAAAAGGCTTCTTGTCATACTCAGACAAATAGCTTTTCTATATATGCTTTGTTAGTGATTCATCCTATCTGGAATTTTTCAGTCTCTATAGTACTAGTCATTGTGATATTATTTTAGACACTAAAGCTCTTTAAAACATTGCTATTATTAGAGTTTTGAGACTTTTTCTCAGAGTTTATTTTCCAGGGAAGCAATGTGGGGGGTAAATGTACCTTTGTGATGTGTGCCCTAATGGATTATTTTTCGTCATTTTATTCATTTGAGCAGTTTCCCTCACAAGAGATTAAAGCAAATTCCCTGAAGGAAATTAATTTCTCCCCAGTGAGATGTGGTAAGATAAATTCCTGACTGGGATGGTGGTACTTGCCTTTATTCACTGTACTCAGAGGTAGGGAGGAACAGAACCCTTAGTTTGAAGCTAGCCTGGTATACACCATGAGTTTAGGACAGCTGGGGCTAGACCCTACAGTGAGAAACCCTGTCTCAAAGAACAAAACAAAAATGAGGAAAGAGATCAAGAGTCATTGATGCAAGCATCACCAACAGAATACCAGAGATAGAAGAGAGAATCTCAGATGCAGAAGATTCCATAGAAAACATTGATTAACAGTCAAAGAAAATACAAAATGCAAAAAGTATTTCCTAGGTTATCTATTCCAAGAGTATTCTCACTTTGTGATTTCTTTATTTTTTTCTATTTTCACTTTTAGATCCTGGATGGTGTTGTTCAATTCTTTCACCTGTGGTTGTGTTTTCCTGTAAATTTTTAAGGGAGTTTTTTTATTTCCTCTTTATGAACTTCTAGTAGTTTACCTCTATTCTCTTGTATTTCTTTAAGGGAGTTATATATGTTCTTCTTAAAGTCCTGTATCATCATTATGAGATGAGAATTTTAAATCAGGGTCTTGCTTTTCTGGTGTGTTGGGATATCCAGGTCTTGCTGTAGTGGGAGAACTGGGTTCCGATGATGCCAAATAGAGTTGGTTTCTGTTGCTTATGTTCTTGCCCTTGCCATCTGGTTATCTGTGGTATTATCTGGTCTTGCTTTCTCTGACTGAGAATTTTTTCTCCTGCAAGCCTGTTTGTTGGTACTCCTGAGAGACCAATTATCTCCAGGAAGAATTTGGGTGTAGAGAGCTGTAGCACATGGTCATCTCCAGGGTACAGATGAAAACTGGAAGAATCCTGTCCCTGGCTGTTCCTTGGTTCCTTTGTAATTATGGCTCTGGACGAGTCCCCCTTGGACCACGAAATTGAGAAGAAGAGGTGCTCTTAACTATGCTCACAGGCATGTAAGCTCTCCTGGGAGACCTGCTCTCTCCTGGAGGCATTTGGTTATGGAGCACTGTGGCACAGGATCAGCTCTAAGCACAGGCAGAAACTGGAAGAATCCTGTCCCAGGCTGCTCTTTGGTTCTTGTATCCTAAGGGTTCTGAGTGGGTTCCTCTGAGCAGATGTGCTAGTCTGACCTGCGGTCATAGGCATGGCTGCACTCCTGGGAAACCAGCTCTCTCCTGGTGGTACTTGGATATGGAGCATTGTAGCACAGGATCATCTCTGGGCACTGTGGCACAGGGTCCATAATTTAGAATTTTTAAAATGCTTTCAGGGCAGTCATTTAAAATTCATTGTAAATATTTTCTAGAAGTATGAATTGAATTTGTATCATTATCATGTTGGATTGCTTTAAAAACTAGACATTCTGTGGAATTAACTTTTTCAAGCAAGTGAGTTATACATAGAACATTTTTATAAAATAATGTATTTGTTTGCAAAATAATGTCAATAATCATTCCCTAAATCTGTCACATATGTACTCAAAAATAGTGTAGATTCCGTGGTAAGTCAAAAAGATGTGGAGCAAAACTTCATAAAAACAATAATGAGTACGAGACATTTTAATATTAGTACAATATTTCATCAGATTGAAACTTTATTTTTTTTAAAATACACAAGAACTCATTAGAAGTGTCCCTACACACATTATTCTCATTCATTATTTTCTAAGGATTAAGAACTGCTGTCTTTACAAGTGATATTTATATGTGCAAGAAAACATTGAATTGGTGAGCTACAGTCTCAATACATGTAGATTAACACTATCCACAGAATCTACACACATTATAAGGAGTGTATAAAATTTTATTTTAAGATTTATGCAACTTCTTATTATAGTTATTCTGGAATTTACTTAACACTCTTTATTTATGGCATTTATGTCAATTATAATTTCATGTTCATTCCATTACTGTTATGTTTTTTTTAAGTGTCCCATAACGATCCATATAGTTCCATGCCTGTGGTAATATTGAGAAGTTGCTGAACCTTTACAATATGAGGTCTATTGAAATGAAATTGGGTCCTTGGGAATGTTCCTGAAAATACTTACTTATTTGAAGTAAGTGACCCAACTTACTTCAAGGCCCTCTTCTCCCTCCCTCTCTGCTCCCAGGTTACAGAGAGGTGAGTAGCTCTTGTACCACTCAGGTTCTACTGTGATATTCTAACTAATCACAGGCCCAATGACAACCTGTATAACTAAATAATAGTCTCTAAAACTTGGAGCCAAAATTAACTTTTTAATTATCACATTGTCTCACATACTTGTGACAATAGTGGAGAACTTGACTAATATATCAACCGAGGAGATGGCAAAGAATTTCTGAATGTGTATCATCTTCTTATATACTTGTAACATATACCCAGAAAATGTAACATCAATGTTGATGAAGTTCCTATTGATGTGATAAAACAGCATCCAAAAGCACCATGATGTGCAAAGCGTTTATTTCAGGTTATAGGTCCACATCACAATGTATCATCAAAGACACAAACCAGGAATTAAATAGAGCAAGAACCTGGAGGCTGAAGATGATATGAACTGCTTACTGGCCTGCTCCTCATGGCTTGCTCATTCTGCTTATTTTGTAAAAAAAAAAAAAAAAGCACACACACACACACAAAATCCTAGGGGAGTCACTATGCATATTATGTTGTTCCTTCCCACATGAAACATCAATCAAGAAAATGTACCAGAGACTTGTTCAAAAACTACTGAGGGCATTTTCTCAATTAAGCTTTCCTATTTTCAAATGATTCTGGCCTGTAACAAATTGACATTAAAATCCAGTCAGTACAATACCTTTTCACGTCTCTGGTGTACTTTTTGTATATTGTATATGAGCAAATGGTCATTTGTGATCTGAAATGTAATATGTAACTGATTGATAAATTTGCCTCTTCTGTCCTGTCACACTTAATATTTTCCATTCAAAAATCTCCAGTTTCTTAAATAAGGGACAAAATTTTGAAGTTCATGTAAGTATGAACAATTTTTATAAGGAATTGTGGGATATTTTACCTTCTAATAGAATTCTCAGAAAATAAATGCATTTCATATTTATTCTCAAATTCTTGGATAAAATAACTACCCCAGTTTTCTCAACAGAATTCAAAGCATCTGGTTTTGTTCAATGTGAACTGGATGGATCATGGAGATTTTTGCCATTGATAAGAAATTACATGACAAATTATTTAAGTACTTTCTAGAAGAAAAGTCAATTATGCTTTGTTGCATTGTTTTGTCTATTTAAGTTCTGAAGAGAGGGTCTCTCTTCTGTTATGGTATTGTTGAACTAGAGATCTTTACTGTTGAAGCTACCTGTACAGCCAGTGTCTACAGATGGGCTATTGTAATTCTCTCTTAATCTGCTTTCTTACTGTCCTGGCTTGACTTTTCTCTTTTTTCTTTTTTTTTAAGATTTCATGAAAAACAACTAAAATCCTTCAAAGCAATTAAGTTCTATTCATGTGTAATCATGGTACATGTTGAACTCAATAGTTATCGATCACACCAACCAGTTTATTCTTTTTTAAAAATTAAGAAACAGCATAGAGCCAGCATATTTTTCCTGTCAGTGTTTTAATTTCTTTCCTTCTTATTTCTATCTTCCTTAGTTCACAGTGCCACTGAATGCAGATGAAAAGGCAATGTCCAATCTACTCAGCCTTGAGATAATTACTCGAAGTACTTAAACTCTCACTGCCCTGAAATATGATGAAATGCAAGGATTCACGGTACCCGTTTTCACAGCAAATAGAGGCAATTGTCAGTCTTATGCTTTGCTAATCCAGTTGATGTTGCTGCCTAATATGCTTGTCAAAGGGTACCTCTCTAACAGCATTCTGGCTTGCTTCATCATTGAGGCTTAACTTTTTTAAATGTTGACATCCAAATACCCTTATTTATAATTAACTTTGAAATATACTTATTCCCAATGGGAGAGCTCTGAATAGGAAATAACTTCACTGAGAAAATAAAACATGTTAGATTATGTAGATAGATTGAAATATCCAAATAGTGATTTCAAGACCAATTCAGTAGAAGTTATATGTGCTGCTAAATATAATTAAAAGTAGGGGGAAATTATGCATTGAGAAAAAGAATTTAGTCATTCTCTAGCCACACAAGGAGTCTCAAACATGCACATATTTCAATTTTGTTTATTTACCTGTAACGGCTATGGAAAGAAAAATAATTATATCTGTCTTTCTATAACATGAAATATAGAGGTGATCAAGACAGCTTTCTCATAAAATTAAAACTGACTGTTGACTCAGATAATACTGTCTCCATTATGCAATGTGATTGCGATTTCCAATAATGACTTGGCCTTGGATCATACAGAAATCACTTTTCTTCATCTCACAGAAAGGTCTTCAATATTGCACTATTGTATTTGTTAAAAGTACCAATCTTTCACTTACACTCATAGCCCAAGAAAAATGAGACCTGTTATAAAGTTGGACATCTTTTTCCACTGTGAGTAGTTATCAGTTTGAGACAGCTTCTGAGTTATAGATTGGGATCTGTGCTCATTTCCCACTTATCGCGGAAGAATCATCTAGCTGGAAACTTGATAGGCCCTGTGCATGTTGCTACAGTCTTTCTGAATTCAGATATACACCAGTCCTGCTTGGTTTTGATAGTCTGTTTGTTTCCTTGGTGTCTTCTATGCTCTCTACCTTTTATAACCCTCTTGACTCCTTTTCCAAGTAGTTCCATGAAATCTGATGGTAGGAGTTTGATGAAGACTTTCCATTTAAGACCTAGTAATCCAAGGTCTCTCACTCTCTGAAACTTTTACATTTGTGGGTCTCTGTATTAGTTCCTATCTACTACAAGGCAAAGCTTCTTTAATGATGGCTAATCAAGACACTGACCTATAGCAGAATGTTCTTAGGCATATTGCAATGTACCTATATCACAACCATAGTGTTGAGTTTTCCCAAAGGGTTATGGCCTATTTAGTCTCAGGTTTATGACTACCCAGTCAGTTTCAAGCATGGGTTTCATCCCATGGATTTGGCCATAAATCTGATCATGGAGTTGTTATTTCTACAACTTTTGTGTCACTATTGCCTAAGTGTAGCATGATGACCGGCTACTATTTTAGATCAAATTTTCAGTAGCTCAGTTGATATTTAGCATCTTCCCCTTGTAGCATAGTGTATCGTCTAATACAATGAACCCACTTCAAGCAGGTTCCATCTCAGGAGTAGACTGACAAAACAAAATGAATTCAGTGATAATTTTGGGCATTTATCTGGTCATTGTCTGATCTTTGTTTGGTCATTTGCTTACTTTATTGAATTTTGCTCATATTTTACATCCAAATATTATATTTAACATTCTATTTGCTTATATGTTATGGTCATATATTTTGATTTTGTAGTTTGTGTTTATATATGTTTTGCATATAACTATGTGCATGCCTTTGCATATGTTTGTATTTCTTATGCTTTTTCCTTATATTTTATTGTTTTCTTTTATTATAATTTGTGTATTTCTGTTTTCTTTGTAGACAGAAAAATGCTTAGAGTGGGTACATGGGAAAGTGGGTAGGGTTTAGGAGGAGATGAGGCAGAGAAAACTATGATTACAATATGTAAAAATTTTATTTTTTAAAAAAATTAAAACAGTACAGGACAGGAACAAAAAATTACACTAGATCTTTTGTTCTCTATAATTTTGGGAAACAGTATATTATTACTTTATTCAGCCAATTTCATAATGAGATTCATTTGCTATTTTCTTGGTTTTAGTCAATTTCAATATTTTTCACAATTTACTAATCTTGCAGGCTTAATAATGGTCAACATTTAACAACTCTTTCCAGTACTCAATAAGATCCATGGTTCCCTGCATATGCTAACACATTCAAATTCTTTCTTTGTTTATCTCTATGGAACCTTGGACAAAACTCCGGGCTTTGGTTGAACAGGTATCCAAAATGACAAGGTAAATAGAGTCACCCCTTTGGATGTTTGAAATACATCCTTATTTTTGTATGAGCAGGCTTTAAAGTATCAAGTGACATATATGCAACAAGATGAGGCTTAATGGTCTCAGCTACTGGTTCAAATTCTTTCTGAGAAATTTATTATTGTATGTTGTGTATTTTCTTATCACCAAAGTCATGTAGTCTACCTGACAAATTGATCTCATCATTGTAATCTAAATTATATCTTCCCACATTTATGAATACATCTTTTTTTCTAAAACTGTTCCTCATTTATCATTATCTTTACAATCTATACTTTACAATTGTTTTCTCTATTTAAGTACAGAATACTTTGATTAAATCATTTTATTACATCTTCAAAGTTTAGCGAAATAATGTCAAATTATGATACAATAATTTTGTGCCTCTTCTCTCAAAGTGTACTTTAAAATATGATATGAAATTCATGTCCTAACATGTAACAATATGAAGTTGTGACATCACAGGTTAAAACCACAGCAGTTGTGGAAGTGCACTTTGTGAGGAAATGAATATAGCCTTTGCACTTCTAAGATGAAAAGCAGAATTCTTATGTAGAGAATATCAGTTAGCTGCATGCTATTTCCTCTGAGAGTGGTAATAACTGGGATGACAGCTAAAGCTTCTATAATGACATCAGGTCTCTGTGATCTACAGAGAACATGAATTCTTGAGTATACTAGGCATTAGTCTTCTTTTCCATTAGATCAGATGGATAAAAAAAGAGCATCTAGGTTGAGTTCAAAATCATCCCAAAGAAATTTAGGAGGGAAATACAAACCAAAGCCAAGGATCATGAATTTCAGTGAATAGGGATTTGGTGTGGCCTTGTATCTGGTGATCTCCAATTTAGAGACTTGAATATGCATACAATTTTACAGCTTCATAAGAACATGTCTTTAACTGAGAGATAATACTTTATCTTCACATTGTCACCTTTTAATATAATACATATAAGAATTCTCAAATGGTTAAATATTTCATCTTAATTTTATTCTTGATGTTCAAGAACCCTTCTGTTAAAGCAGATGTACTGAAATGATGGGTGACTGGGCACCCTTCTCTGCCATGAGTTCTGGCTGATAGTAGCAATCTCTGTGCTTATTGGCATACAAGAGCCTGTAAGGTAAAATCATTTCCATTATTCTACACTTTTAGTTATAAAAGCAGTTAAAAGAGTAAGGATATATTGTAACACATCAATAGACCTTGCCTATCTTGATGGCTATTGTTTTAAACAAGGACTTTTTAAATTGTTAGTATTTGGACATATTCCAAGAGACACAAATAAATCAGTGTTACTCTGTGAAGATTTTATATTGTCATTTCTTTTTTTCCTGAAATTGCTGGTAGTACCTAGTCTACTTATTTTTTGCTGTAGTTCCTACCATCTGCAAAGGTAAGACTATGCTCATGTATTATGGTGAGTAATCTTGGTTGTCATCTCTGATGTCTACTCTTGAATGTCAACTTGACTATATCATGAAAGAACTACAGTCGAGAAATGGAGGGGATGCTCATTAGAGAGAGCAGGTGAGATATACAGCCTTGTAGACTCAGCAACTTCTTGATTCTTAGGCTTTCCATTGATACCTAGGCATTGTTCAATTAGTTGAACAATGTAAATGTAAACCTGTAATTTACTCAAATATGCATATGTGTGTATGCATAAACATATTTTTATTTTGTGTGCATATGTATACACACACAATCCCCCCACATGAATATATATAGAGACATTATTCTATAAATTCTGCTACTGTAAGGAACGTTGTCTAATACATATAATGTATCATGTTAATGGTATCTGTAATCACCTAAGAGATGTGCCTTTGGGTGAGGAGTTCCCAGAAGAATTAACTGAAGGGAGAAGATCTGTCTCAGAGTAGATGGAACATAGTAGATGCTCAGATGTGAATAGGTCCATGAGACAACAAATACTGTTTATTCTGCCTTTGTACATTTTTGGTGACTGCACACATCTTGTTGCTGTTCTTTCACTGTCTACCAGCATTGACCTGAAAAACACTGGCACTTCAGGAATCATCTATTGCATCAATGCCAGCTGGGACACTAGTTCAAACAGCTAGTTTCATGAACTTGTAGCTGCTGGCCAGAGCAGAAATCTGTCCTTTATAATGATGCTTCACTTGGTGTTGGTAGGAATAGAGTCTAGGGCACAGGCATTATTGTATAATAGTAATAGAACAAATCTTTGGGCCATTGAATATTTTCCACTTCCTTTGAATTTGTACCATATAGGATAAACTTAAAATCACATTTATTACTTATAGTTCAATACAACAGTTTTTCTCTTGAGATACCGGGGTGGGGGGCTGGAATCAATCTTAAGCACAGAATTTTTTGTTCAAACAATGGATTCTCATGTTTTCTAGAATGAACTATTTGTGAGGAAATAAATTTGCTGATTGACATGTGTGGCCACAATTGTTCTGTATTTTCTTTGAATACTCTCAACTCCTAAGGGATTCTGCTGATAACAAAAGCTTCTTATTTGTTCTGTTGAAGAACGAATGTTTAAACTTTTTAAGCACCAATACATTAACATTCCTTAAAAACAGAATGAAAATAGAGACTTTATAGAGTCATTTTGCTATATCTAAAGCCAAAGATTTATCTCTATAATATCATATATCATATTTGAATTATCATAGCCTCCCTTTTATAATTGAATTATATTCATCCTCAGCCTTCTCTCTATATATATAGTGTTTAAGCTGAATAGGTATTTACTGTTGAAGCATGTATATTTTGCTAATGGGACCTGGCAAGGGTACAATATGAGAAGATGTCTATTGGAGTTTCAGACTGGAAGAGACACTTAGAGAGTTTGTGTTGCTTTTTCCTGGTTCTGCATGCTGTTGTCTGAACTGAGAATAGTTCTCTAGGCTATCTGCATATTGCTATTTTTATCAATAAAATTTCATTTTAATCTGCAGGCATGTTATGTCATTCTGCTACCTATTATCAGCACCCTGTCTACAAAATTATTCATTCTACTGAGCAAATATTCTTTTCCATCAGTGGAAGGGTAACATAACTTTGACCAGAACTTACGTCACTGTGGAGGAACCTAAAACTTCATTTAAATAAACAAAAGGAACTTCATGGAGGAATTATCTTAATATTATAAGCCAATAGTTTGAAACAGGTAGTACTGACAGAAGTCTCCATCTAGAACACATAGAAACCCAGGTGTTTTAAATGGAAGGCATTGTCATTAGTTCTGCTTATTACCATTAGTAGGAATTACACATTCATATCAGAGCAGCCATGGCCCCACTCAACAAAGTAAAATTTTAATTAAAAAGACATATTCAGTGATCAGCCAGTCATACCAATGGACTTGGTAAAATGCCTATGTAAGCAAAACTATAAATTAGCACAGCTTATGGAAAATATTTAGTAACAATACTGGATTAAAGATAGGCCATCTATTAAACCACTAATACCTTCAGCTTCTGAGGGTTATTTAGAGAGTGATAAAAAAGAATCACAAAAAAGTCTTCTGTTATTCACAGTCTCAAAACAACCATTAAGTAAGTGTTTTCTAAATAGTATTATTAAAGATGGTTGACAAAATATCCTCAAGAAAGCTATTGTAAATTCCATAAATCTATGGAAAGTAGCCTTTTATTTTCTAGAGTTTTCGAAAAAAAATACGATAAATTGCACCAAATGTAAACTTGTAACTTTATAGTCATTTTAGTTTTGGATTATGTGAATTGGTTCCCATTTCCATCTTTTGTGTTTCTTTTTGAATAATCCTGAAATTCTCCACTTGTTACTATTTTCACTTCCACAATAAATCATATTTTGGTGTTGATAATAGTGCCCTATAGTAGCATTTGAGCATCACATTATTTCTGAGATCAGTTCTACAGCTAAATGTTTTTATATGGATCCTGCCTATTCTTGCATATGCAAGATTAGAGCTGAATATGAACATTAAAGAATTGGTGAAGATTGACAGATGAAGAAGAAAATACTCAATACTATCCATGTTAATTTTGGCTGCCTTGTCCTTGATTGCAGGCCCAGACCATCAATATGCAGCGGCCATAGTCTTTCACTAAGGCCATAGGATGTCATTCTAATCTTTATTGTAGCTTGCTAAATAAGAGATAAAGGAGACCTGGATATGGTTTACCAGTGGAAGTTATACGATTCTTCATTTTAATTGCTTTAATTTTTATTTTTCACATTTTACTTATGAAATACACACATGCACACACACTCACACACACACACACACACACACACACATATATATATATATGTGTGTGTGTGTGTGTGTGTGTGTGTGTGTGCATTGAATATGGATTTGTACCTTTGTTAGCATTGCAAATCTTAGAGCCAAATAGGCAGGAACTGTTCAATGACTTGATATTTAGTTCAAGAAACACAACAATCTAAAGTTTCTAAATAATTAGGTACTTAAATAAAACATTTGTAAAACACAATATTTTCTTTACTAAGTATTATATGTTTAGAGGTTCACAAACCCTGCATTTAATAAAGCAATGTAATTTTAATGAATTTTCTATGGATAGTTGTAAATCTTACTCATTTCAATAACTAAGTGAGGTAACCCAGTCTCAAAAGATCAATCATGGTATACACTCACTGATAAGTTGATATTAGCCTAGAAACTTTGAATACCCAGGACATAATCCACAAATTAAATGATGTCCAAAAAGAATGGAGGAGTGGCCCCTGGTTCTGGAAAGACTCAGTGCAAGAGTATAGGGGAATTCCAGAACAGGGAAATGGGAAGGGGTGGATAGAAGAACAGGGGGACGGAAGAGGGCTTATGGGACTTGCAGGGAGTGGGGACCCAGAAAAGGGGAAATCATTTGAAATGTAAATAAAAATATATCAATAAAAAAATAACTTCAGTGATTCAAAGAATATCTGTACTTGTTTCTGAAAGGAAGTTCTCTAAGACATTAACATGTTGATATTACAAGTTTTGAATTTATCTGTATGTAATACATACATACACACACATAAACACACACACACACACACACACACACATATATATAATCTACAAGAACTCTAGTTTCTATTATTTATGTGGAATATTATCAATTTATCTGACCTGCAGTTCATATTCTATTAATCTTGGCTGTCACTAATTCTCCCTCAAAATTTTCTAAATTAGACATTCTCTTTACTGTAGATATATCAGCTGGTATTTCTGTTAGCAATCTTGTAAATGGGAAATAGCTTGACAATCATAAGAAAGTGCTTCCCTTGCTGTTTCCCTCATTGGATTTAATTTCTTTTATTCTATGTTCATACAGATCTTTTCCCACATGATATCCCCTTCATTTATGACATCATTTCTGTCTCTATGGATATCTTTATTAACACGATGGTTATCTATGTACACGTACATAATGTTATTTTATTTAAATGTTTGTTTCTAAGAAATAATTTAAAAACAATAGTATAACATGGTGTTTTGCTAGATATACATTGTATAATTTTTAAAACATAGTGCTATATTTAGATATATAGTTTAGATATCCAAATGACAGGTAGAGGAGGATTTTTCACAGGTATTGTAGTCTAGCTGCAACTGAGAAGCTATTGATCTGTTAAGAGGTAAGGACAGGCAAAATGGTCATTTTAACTATATTAATCCTGCCAATCCATGAGCATTTTGCCAAAAGCAATATACAGATTCAACACAATAACCATCAAAATCCCAACTCAGTTCTTCATAGAGTTAGAAAGAGCAATTCTCAAATTCATCTGGAATAACAAAAAACCCAGGATAGCTAAAACTATTCCCAATAACAGAAGAAATTCTGGGGGAATCAGTATCCCTGACCTCAAGCAATACTACAGAGCAATAGTGTTAAAAACTGCATGGTATTGGTACAGTTACAGGCAGGCAGATCAATGGTACGAGATTGAAGAACCAGAAATGAACCCACACATCTATGGCCACTTGATCTTTGTCAAAGGGGATGAAAAGATCCAATGGATAAAAGATAACCTTTTCAACAAATGGTGCTGGTTCAACTGTTGGTCAGCATGCATAACAACGAGAATTGATACATCCTTATCTCCTTGTACTAAGCTCAACTCCAAATGGATCAAGGACCTACACATAAAGCCAGACATTCTGAAGCTAATAGAAAAGAAACTGGGGAAGACCCTTGAGGACAACGGTCCAGGGGGAAAGTTCCTGAACAGAACACCAATAGCATATGCTCTAAGATCAAGAATTGACAAATGGGACCTCATAAAATTGCAAAGTTTCTGTAAGGCAAAGGACACCATCAAAAAGACAAATCAGCAACCAACAAATTGAGTAAAGATCTTCAACAACCCTACATCTCACAGAAGGCTAATATCCAATATATACAAAGAACTCAAGAAGTTTGACCCCAGAAAACCAAATAACCATATTAAAAATGGGGTACAGCGCTAAACAAAGAATTTTCACCCAAAGAACTTCGGATGGCTGAGAAGCATCTTAAACAATGGTTAACATCATTGATCATTAGGGAAATGCAAGATGATGTAGCCCTTGTCTTTCCTTGCCTGGTTGATACACACACACACACACACACACACACATTCATACATATGACACTATCCTTATCCATTTGCCATTTGTCTGTATTTCTTTGCTTTGGGCAGTGATGTAGTAAATGTAATTAAGTAGATGTCTAGTCATTGTACTTCATTTCCATTGGACTTATTCTTAGGTGCAGGAATAGCAAGTGTATGCTAGATTATAGGTTTATTTTTTTTAATTTTTGAAGCTACTCTATGAAGTTTTCTTTAATGGCTGTAGTAAGTAGGTTATCCACCTACTCACAGAGTATTAGAGTCCTTTTTCTATACATCCTTGCCAGGTCTACCCTATAATATTTAATCATTCTCACTATACTGAAATGACAACTAGTGCAAACTGGATTTGTACATTTGTATGTTTGCGATTATATGGAATTGTAGGACATTTTTCAAATACTTGTATTTTTGTTCATGAATAAATTCATCTATAATTATATATAGTAAATAAATATATACATGTATATCAAAGTGACTACTGCTTCAGCAACTAAAAACATTAATAATAGGATATATGGTTAACATACTTTAAATGATGCTAATGCCAAAATTATAGACTCATTAGCTTTCTTATTTCAAACATAACCATATATAAAGGCTTCATTAATTTTAATTATAATAGTAATCAAAAACAATTGTTTAATAAGTACAAGTACTTATGTGCTTCCTTTTTCTTACATGTACAGGATTTTCATCTTCCACATTCCTACAACAAAATGCATTCATTCCCCACTGCAATTTACAGACATAGCTTGGACTGATATATTACCTATGATCTTTACAGTGTGTATTGAACCTATCTTTCCTTTTTTCCTGATACATACGTTGATTTATACTTATAGCTGAAATAGGTGTGGGACTGAAAAAAACGTTATCTTTCATTATAATGATGCCATCTTTTAAATCCCATAACTTCATTTGCTTAGAGTTCTCAAAAACAAGACTTGGGTATAGTAAGTTATCTCTCACAATTCTGGGGTGGTCACTACTGATGTTGATTCTTTATGAGGTTATGCTAATCAAAACAAAGGTACTAGGTCAGAGACAAAGAGTATTCTTTGCTCTCTGCTATATAAAACCCTTACAGGTGTTTAGCTTGATTGCTTTGTCCCAGAAATATTCCTCATTGCCTAATAATTTCACAAGGTAATTCACAGTTGTGAATATGAACATATGTCTATAACCATGAGAGTGTTTGCCTGAATAAAAACTAACTCCTCCTAAATGATTGGCCCTAGCCATTTTGCTATTAAATTTAACAAATGCTATCCAAATGGCAAAGTACTATATGAGATAAAGCATGGATCAAGATATTCTAATATATAAAAGTATATGGATTTTTCTCATATTTTATACAAATTATTCCTAAAGGAGAACAGTTTTAGTATAACTTATTCTATCTCTCGAATTGTTCACTTTAGAAGTTCAAAACTGTGGGCTAGCTAAAAATTCAAGAACATCATGTTGAAAATGTTTTCTGGTTTTAACTTTTGGTAGAAGAAATACATAATGCTGTTATTGCCAAGAAAATTATTAGTATGCAATGAAATATGTATTATCACCATAAATCAGATAAATGTTTGCAATGGCCAGTATTTCGCAATCGATCTGCATATGTGTCCATGGGTAAGGATCAGGTTTATACTTTTGGCTATAGTAGATTCTTTATCATTCCATGTGCATGTATCAACAACTTCTCCATGGGATATTGATTTCAGTCATCACAAAAGATTCATTTTAACTGAAATTTTATAGAAAATTTCTGCAAATATGGATAAAATTGACATTTTTTCCTTTAGCCAATGTAACAAGTTTTACTGCACATTTTATATACTATCTTTGTGGTATAAAATATGTATACAAATGGTATACATATTTGTGCAGAAATTATGAAAATATATGATACAAAAATAGATTATTTTAATATAATTACATTGAACTTTGGGCCTAAAAGTTCTTTTATTAATTGTTTATGTTATCTTCTTAGGGTTTGTCCTCTAGTATCCAAATATAATTTGACAACATTTATAGTGTTATAGACAGAGAAAGTGTACAGTAGCCATAGAAGTCAAGTATAAGTAATAGATGTCTATCAAATATGAGCTTCAGATTATCCCTTACTTCATAAAATAGTCTCTCCCAATTGTGTTTTCTTAAGCAACAGTAGCTTGCATACATTCTTATGACTTGCAAATACATATAGGAATAAAATTGTTTTTGTAATTGTTTTCATAATAAAGTGTAACAATTCTCTTATTATGATATGAAAAATTAGGACATAATTGGTTGACATGTTAATGCCTATAGGAGCAGCCACAAATTACCTGAAGCTTGTATTCTTTATCTGATCTTGGTGTAAGTCATGTATTCAATGTCTATATTCAGATGTGTTTTCAAAATATTAAATGATAGAGAAAATTCATAAATATATGTCATATTATAGAATCTGACTACCACTGTAGAATATTGATATATACATTGAAAAGTATTTCAAAAGATTTTAATTATTATTCTAACAGGAATATTTTATGAAAAGGCTTCAATAAATAAAGTCTATATTTGTAATGTGAATGTCAATGAAACATGCAGAACACATATAATCTCCAGTGGATTATTAAAAACACATGAAGAATTGATTTTAGGAAAACATTAGGGGTTGGAGAGATGGCTCACTGGTTAAGAGCACTGAGTCCTCTGCCAGAAGTCCTAAGTTCAAATCTCAGCACCCACATAGCTCACAACCATCTGTAATGGAGTTCTTTGCATTCTTCTGGTATGTGTCTGAAGACAGCTAAGTATACTCATATAAATAAAAATAAATAAATATTTCAGGCAGTGGTGGTGCACACCTTTAATCCCAGCACTTGGGAGGCAGAAGCAGGTAGATTTCTAAGTTCAAGGCCCTCCTGGTCTACAGAGTGAGTTTCAGGACAGCCAGAACTGCACATAGAAACCCTGTCTCAAAAAAACAATAAAAAAAGGAAAACATTAAATGTATTCATTTTATAATAATAAACAGCAATTAACTATCTTACTACATTATTTGACTCTAGTACTCATATTTTTTGAAGTTTAAATACATTTGCCTAAAATTAAATTTGCCACTGCTAAGTTGTATAAAGATCACAGAAATTCCAATCAATATGGTAAACTGAAATAACCAAGGCATTGGAAAATTAAGAACATTGGTAAAAATATATTAATAAAAGGCACCGATATGCACATTGCATTTTGGTATTAATTTTTTGTAGTAGCAGCCTTCACCAGATGTATAACCTAAGCTTTAAATGAGACAAGGTAAATTTTAACTTTTCTGGGCAAAAACTGAAATGCATTCAAGGAGCTGAACATAGTGAATTTACATTTAATAAAATCATTAGCATGTTATATCTAAATCATCCTCTTTTAAAGAATATGTGAGTTCATGCAGTTAATTGACATCATTTTCAATAGTATCTATTGAAAGAACTGAATATGCTTTACTTTAAAAGCACATGTCAATTTGAACTAGCTGAATATCTACTACTCTGATCCATCTTAAAACCTGTGAGTATATTAGCTGTGAAATCCAGTCTATTATATCAGTGAATAAGGTATTCAGTATTTGGTGCAGAAATGTTTTCATGACACTTTAACATAAATTCACTCCAGGTTTCTATGTGCTCCTTTGCAGCTGGTAGAGGTCTGCAAAATTATTCCTGATACGAGACAATTTAATAGCATCCCTGGACTGTTAGCTTTCCAGCTGTCATGTCTCAACTGCAGTAACCAGATGATGTAAGGCAATGCATGTGACCAAGCCCATGGATATGCAATAGGGTCTTATTTACCATGTGAGACAAAACAAAAAGAAATATGTCTGTTATAGTGTACCATATGTTCAGTGCTGAACACTGAAGACAAAAGAAGCAAAAAGAGAAGGATACAAATCTGGTGGGGGTGATGTGCACAGTACAGGTCCTCGAAAAGAACTCATTTGAAAGGTTTCTCTAAGGCTCCAAGTTACAACTCCTTCTTGATTGTGATCCCACCATTGTCCTAGTGGTGACTGGAGTGATGGCTTAGAAGTGTACATGGTCCTTCTCACTGCAGTCACAACACCAGAAGAATATCTATGAGGCAGGAAACTGACATGTGAGTCTATGGCCTGGGTTTGCTTTTCCTCACTTTCCAATGCATTAAAATGGTATGTTAATATTTCATGGTTCATTCAACCTTCTGTCTAGTAATGTCTCTTCTCTTTATATTGTTTTATTACATCTTCATTTTACCATGTTTGTTAAAAAATTTAATGACTACAAAACTATAAACTTCCTTTGGTTGCATAGACACACCTAAATTCATTGTGTTTAAAACAATATTTTAAATGAAATTTCGTCATTATTTCTAATTTTTTTCATTTCTATATTCTTTATTTACACTCCAAATGATTTCCCTTTTTTCTTCCCCCCCTCCCCATAAGTCCCATAACCCTTCCTCTGCCCTTCTCCAATCATCCTCCCCCCCCCCCATTTCTCTGTCCTGGTACTCTCCTACAATGCTGCATTAAGCCTTTCCAGGACAAGGGCCCTCTCCTTCCTTCTTCTTGACAATGATTTGATATGTTAATTGTGTCCTGGGTATTCAGAGCTTCTGGGCTAATATCCAGTTACCAGTGAATGCATTCCATGTGTATGTTTTTGTGGTTGGGTTACCTCACTTAAGATGATATTTTCCAGTTCCAACCATTTGTCTAAGAATTTTATGAATTCATTGTTTTTAGTTGCTGAGTATTCCATTGTGTAAATATACCACATTTTCTGTATCCATTCCTCCATTGAGGGACATCTGGGTTCTTTCCAGCTTCTGGCTATTATAAATAGGGCTGCTATGAACATAGTGGAGCCTGTGGCATTATTGCACGCTGGGGAATCCTCTGGGTATATGCCCAGGAGTGGTATAACAGTGTACTCTGGAAGTGTCATGCCCAGTTTTCTGAGGAACTGCCAGACTGATTTCCAGAGTAGTTGTACCAGCTTGCAATCCCACCAGTAGTGGAGAAGGGTTCTTCTTTCTCCACATCCTTTCCAACACCGGCTGTCTCCTGAGTTTTTAATCTTAGCCATTCTTACTGGTGTGAGGTGAAATCTCAGGGTTTTTTTAATTTGCATTTCCCTTATGATTAATGATTTTGAACATTTCTTTTTTTTAATATTTATTTATTTTTATATGTAAGTACATTGTAACTGTCTTTAGACACACCAGAAGAGGATATCAGACCTCATTATGGATGGTTGTGAGTGACCATCTGGTTGCTGGGATTTGAACTTGGAACCTTCAGAAGAGCAGTCAGTGCTCTTACCCACTGAGCCATCTCACATTTCTTAAGGTGCTTCTCAGCCATTTGAAATTCTTCAGATGAAAATTCTTTGTTTAGCTCTGTATCCCATTTTTAATAGGGTTATTTGGCTCTCTGGAGTCTACCTTCTTGAGTTCTTTGTATATATTGGATATCAGATATAGGGTTGGTGAAGATGTTTTCCCAATTTGTTGGCTGACGAAAAAAGATATTTCTAATTTTTATTCCCTACTTAATCACAGCACTTCAGCTTTCTTTCTTCTACCTGATTGTCATAAGTGGTTATTGTTAGAAGTGTAAATTACATCATCTTTTTAACTCTATATGGAAACTGTTTTGTCCAGGCCCTTCATTCCCTTCCTTTCCATTGTACTCAAGACTTTTGCCTGTACCTCTCACATGGCCTCATAAGCTCACACAATTTCTTATATCCAAACACTAATTCCATGGGTTGGCATCTCTTGCCACATAATTTCACAGCCCATCAGAGATGTGCTTCGTGTCCTTCATTATTTCACTCACTACAATTTCTAAATCAAAAATGCAAATCTTACCTTACATTCAAATCATATGTCAAATTACCCATTGTATATCTCTCTGAATATCCAAATGGATACCTCAAATTTAACAAGTTTTCTGTATAACTACATTTCTTTTTCTCAAAATTACTTCTCCTTTTGTTTCCTTAATTTTACTTTCTAGAAAAACAATTAAATTAATTTCTTTTTCTTTTTAATTCTAAAGAACAATAGAAAGCATTGAGATTTCACTCTCCATTTCAATATACATCCATTATGTTCCATCCTTGGTTACTAACTGAACACATTTTTTTTTTATCTCCAACACATATACTGTCATGGTTATGGTCATGATATTTATATTATCAGTTTACAGGGTAAGGTTGACAGAATTCAATTAAAAGTGAATATTATCTGTGACACAGAGACATCTTGTAGTATATGTAAGTTTAGTTTGTCTGAAAATAAAACCAGCAGAAAGGCTAAAGTCATGTTCACATGTATTTTACTTCTCATAATTGTGGCAGATGTGATGCCAGATACAAGGATCTTAAGGGAAATGTGATAGTGAAAATGAGTAGATTGGCCGTACCATCTTTTTCCCAGTTTGGTGTGTGTGTGTGTGTGTGTGTGTGTGTATGTGTGTGTGTATGTGTATGTGTGTGTTATATTTGACAATAGCTCTAAAAGTAGAGCTTTATCATGACGTATAATGAATGAATATAATAGGTATGAATAAAGGGAAACATTATACATCTTCCAATAACAAAATTTGATAAAATCAAAAGGCACTAAACAATAAAATAAAATTACTAAAGACTACATATATGATAGATATAAACTTCAGATATATAGTATTGTAAGATACATGATAAATAGATGATATATATGATAGATTAAAATAGATTTTATTATTATTAGTGAGAACTAAGCCCTTGTAGTTTGACCATTGTCTTTCTAAATGAAATTTTTGTTTCTTCTTTAATGTAGATTAAAGCTCCAGGATATAAAACACAACCTATGTTCTGTTAGATAACCATTTCCTAAATTCTACATATTCAAATCAATAAATTAGATGATTGAATATTTGGCAAGTATACAATAAAATTCTTTGCTGAGCAAATTCATATTAGAGTTCTGGAAATGTTTCAAAAAGAAAAACAGGGAAATAATGCATAGTATTGATAGTGGGGATATTTCTTCAGGATCAAAGATTTGCTTACTCAAAAAATATTAGCATGATCATATAAAATACTTTAATTAATTCTTCTTTGAAATGGTTATTTATACATAATGACTCTAGAGATTCTAAAGAATCAAGCAAAAGCTGGGAATGTTTGAATCTCAAGGAGTCAAGGGGACAGTGCTTAAAGTCATAAGATAATGAATTCAGTTTCATTTCTTATGCACAGTCAGAAAGAAATTTTGAGCAGTTAGAAAATTAAAGAAAAAAAATGGATCAGATAAAAGTAGAAGGGGTAAATTTATATCCCAGAACTACAAAATTGCTGATAATTTAGTTTAAATTTTATGAGTGAGTGAACATATTTGCTTATATTTTATTTGGTTTTTGCCCTGCAATTTATGTAAAATTTACAATGCATGATGAATCTTACCTTTTACACTCAAACTTATATTATTTGGTATTACTTTCAATACATATCTACTATTTTGTGACTATTCAATTATCCAATTATATATGCCCATCTATTAAAATTTGCATTGCTATTTTCTTTTGGTAAAACAAATCACAAGAAAATTAATTAGGGAAAGTAGAGAAGACATAAAATAGATGAGGCAGTTAAAAATTAAATATGCAAAACTACTTTAAAGATAATTTTTTAATTATATATTTTTATTTTCTATATTCTTTGTTTACATTCCAAGTGATTTCCCCTTTCCCAGTTCCCCCCTCCCCATATGTTCCATAAACCTTCTTCTCCCCACTCATTCTCCAATTACCTCTCTCCTTTTTCTCTGTTCTCATACTCCCCTCCAATGCTAGATCAAGCCTTTCCAGGATCAGGACCCTCTCCTTACTTCTTCATGGGAGTCATTTCTTATGCTAATTGTGCCTTGGGTATTCAGAGCTTCTGGGCTAATTAATATCAGAGATTGCATTCCATATGTATTCTTTTGTGATTGGGTTGCCTCACTTAGGATATTTTCCATATCCAACCATTTGCCTAAAATTTTCGTGAATTCATTGTTTTTAATTGCTAAGTAGTATTCCATTGTGTAAATATACCACATTTTCTGTACCCATTCCTCCATTGAGGGATACCTCATTTTCTGTCTCCAATTTCTCCATTGGCCCAGGCTGTTCCCAATCCTGAAGCTGAGGCCTGAAGGTTCCCACCAGAGGCCTCAGGGCTGGATCCTTCACTCTGCAGGGCAGGACTTACCAGAGCATGCTGCTTGCTCCCAACCTGGCCTCCGGGTGTACCGCTGGCCTCTTGCTCTTCCTGGAGACCCTAAGGTTCTTTAAAACCATGTTACAAAATATAAAGTCCACGAGAGTAATCACCTGACAGGGCTAACTTGCAAGCTTTCCTGAACCTCCATGGCATGGACTACACATGATAGTGCCCATATTTGCCTGTTAGATAGATGATACATTCCTTTGAAATCTGTATCCACATAACTTTAAGATATTTTCATTAACATTATTCATACAGCTTAACTAATAAAAACATACTAACCAAAGTTTTACTTACAGGGTCTCTTAGTGATCAGCTATCTCAGTAATTCTGTATATTACAGAGTAAATTCAATACAGAATGGAGGTGGTGGCGAGTATAACTGGCTTTGTTGATCTATCCAACTGTTGAGAAATCTACAGTTAGAGAGGCATGCTCTTTAAGCAGGGTGAAATAGGAGACTCAAAGAAGAATCATGATTATTTTCATTTACAAAATAAGAGGTAGACATGTTCAAATCAGTAATGCAAATGCCTTACCATTGCTTCTGTACTTACAGTCCTTCATGGTCTCAGCAGAACATTCAGAGCTACAAAATTAGTGGCCACAAAAACCTACACACACACACACACACACACACACACACACACACAAATATGCTCACCACACAGAGAGAGAGAGAAGCAAGAGAGAGAAGAGAGAGAGAAGAAAGAAAAGAGAGAGAGAGAGAGAGAGAGAGAGAGAGAGAGAGAGAGAGAGGCTACAGGTAGACAACTCTCTTATGCAGGGGTTTAGTGAACAAAAGCTGTCACTTTTTGAGGTTGCGTCTGAGGATAGATGTGCTGATTGATACTGGGAGAAAGTCTTCTCTGCATACAAGGAAACGGAATTACAAATGGAAAAGAACAAGAACTCTAGTCCATCACTAATATTAATGCAAAGGGGAAAGCTCATTCATTTTGATACCTCTGATGTATAATTTAATATGAAAAGAATAGCCAGTCTGTACTATTACTACAAAAATGAGAAGACAGAGTTTTCCACTTAGATATAAACTGTGCCAGATTGAGGTTAAAAAGCAGTATCAGTTACACTATTTCTAAAAATCTCCTTAAACAGTGTGATGAAAAGAGGTTGGTTATAGACTGTTGCTTGTTTTTGTTCCCTTCACACTCTCCATTTAAATTTTCTTGGGATAGCATTAGTTTGAAGGCTCAAAATGCATGTATCATCCTCTCACAGGGAGGCCCCAATGCAACACAGTATAGGGTGTTAGGTTCAATACCTCCAAAGGCTTTTGGCATAATACCAGAGCCAACATTAATGGCTAAGACATTAAAATGAATTAAATTTTCATGGTCTCTGAACTCCATTTCTAGTGTTGATACACCTGATCATCAGTGTGAAGTGGTGTTGGGGCATTCAGTGTTGATTTCCAGCATATAGATAATCTTTATCTTTATGTACCCCGGGACCTACTCAGTTCTATAACTTACCCTTACCTGACCAAAAATCATGTTCATAGAATTCCATTAAAATACCTACAGCAGTTATCTACATTTATATACAATTAGGACAGATATGAAGAGACTAGGAGAATGTAAAGGAAAGCAAATGATAAATAATTAAATAACATAAAAATGAATGTTTTCTGGCATAATTTCGCTAGCATTATACCAACTATATAAGGTAAAAATGAAAGATGGTCATGGCTCCACTTTTGTGGCTTTTAAGGCTGATGTACATGATAAAATAAAAGATAATGTACTGTTGCTGGGAAGAAGAGGAGGAATGAATGCAAGCAAATTCCCAGTATGCATATATGTATATACTCCACATATATATTCCATAAGTATGTACAATAAATATATGTATAATATATATGTAAATATGTATATATTTACTCCTTAAGGTAACACATTTTGATCATTCTTTTTAAAATTTTTTCTCATACATATTACAGAGCTAAAATTCAACACTTTCTGTACAATAGGAAATTAAATTTAATCAAATATATTTGGATATGTACAATATGTATGCACATACATGCAAATTACACTGTGTAATTATTTTTGAAAGTATATGGAACACTTAAAATGATTTAAATACTCAGTATTTTGTGAAAACAAATCTTTAAAAAGTTTTCAAAACTAGCACTTCCAAAACAAATTATCTCATCACAACGCATTTCAGTGAAGTTAGCTTTTCATTCTATAACAAATAAGCAACAAAGAAGAGAAAGGCATATTTTTGGTTGTTGCTTGGGGGGGGGGGGTTGTCCCATGCATGATTCACTGGCATCAATACTTTAGGTCTATTAACATACATTGTGGTAGAGAGAGATGCCAGAATAAATTGACCACCTCTTAGCCAGGTAAGAAGGAATATGGATCCTGTCTCTTCTTTGCTTTAAGGAAGGCAAGAAATGTCAGACTTAGTAGGAAGTTTGAGCTCTTAATGTGCTCTCTGTTTCTAATAATCTTGAACTAGGAATACATTCATTCACAAACAAATTTGAGGACTATCAAAGATCTAAATCATTTGCCCTTGGAACGAATACACAGGTGCAAAATCTTACTACCTGGAAATAATAGAGAACATTTCTTTATTTTCTTCTTTATCTCTTTTCTTTTTTTGTATTATTTTTCTACATTCTTTTTTTGTTTTCAAAATGATTTCCCCTTTCCTGTTTCCCCCCTCCCATAAATCCCATAAGCCCTCTTTCCTCTGCCCATTCCTATATCACCCCCTCCCATTTCTCTGTCCTTGTAATCCCTTACAATGCTGCATTAAGCCTTTCCAGGACCAGGGCCCTCTCCTTCCTTCTTCTTGGGAATCATTTGATATGTTAATTGTGTCTTGGGTATTCAGAGTTTCTGGGCTATTATCCACTTATCAATGACTGCATTCCATGTGTATTCTTTTGTGATTGGGTTACTTCACTTAGGATGATATTTTCCAGTTCCAACCATTTGCCTAAGAATTTCATGAACTCATTGTTTTTAATTGCTGAGTATTTACACAATTCCATTGTGTAAATATACCACATTTTCTGTATCCATTCCTCCACTGAGGGACATCTGGTTTCTTTCTAGCTTATGCCTATTATAAATAAGGCTGCTATGAACATAGTTGAGCATGTGTCCTTATTGCATGCCAGGGAATCCTCTGGGTATATGCCCAGGAGTGGTATAACAGGGTCCTCTGGAAGTGTCATGCCCAGTTTTCTGAGGAGTAGCCAGACTGATTTCCAGAGTGGTTGTACCAGCTTGCAATCCCACCAGCAGTGGAGGAGTTGGATAATAGGTGGAAAACACCAATATAAGGAGGAAATTGCACCCTGGAAAAAGCAAGATAATAACCTTCTTTCATCAAATCCAAAAGAAGATAACCACTCAAACATAAAAATAACATCAAAAATAACAGGAAGTAATAATCACTATTCCTTAATATCTCTTAACATCAATGAACTCAATTCCCCAATGAAAAGACATACAGTCTGGATGTGTAAACAGGACCCTACATTTTACTGAGTACAGGGATCTCTTTTCTTTTACTGGATATTTTCTTTATTTACATTTCAAATGTTATCCCCTTTTCTCATCCCCAACCCCCCCTTTCCCTTCCTCCTCCCCCTGATTTTATGAGAATGCTCCCTGACCCACCCATTCCTGCCTCCCCACCATGGCACTTCCCTGCTGGGCAATGTGCTTTCAGATGACCAAGGGCCTCTCCTCTCATTGATGCCTGGCAAGGCCATCCTCTGCTACATATGTGGCTGGAGACATGGGTTGCTATATATGTATTCTTTGGTTGGTGGTTTAGTTCCTGGGAGCTCTGGGGAGTCTGGTAGGTTGATATTGTTGCTCTTCCTATGGGATTGAAAACCCCTTCAGCTTCTTCAGTCCTTTCTCTAACTCATCCATTAGGAATCCTGTGCTCAATCCAATGGTTGGCTGTGAGCATCTGTCTTTGTATTTTTCAGGCTCTGGCAGAGCTTTTCAGGAGAGAGCTGTATCAGACTCCTGGCAACAAGTACTTCTTGGCATCCACAATAGTGTCTGGGTTTGGTTACTGTATATGGGATGGATCCCCAGGTAGGACAGTCTCTGGAATTCTTTTCCTTTTGTCTCTGCTTTATACTTTGTTTCCATATTTAAAATACTATAACTTTTGTCATTGAAAGACTTGACTTTGTAAATCCTAAGAATCCCAGAACACTGTCCATATGAAACCATTCACTCTCTATTTCTCTCTTTGCCTCTATTTCTGTCTCTGCCCCATTTCTGTGTGTGTGTGTCCAATTTATTTTATTTTTTTAAAAATATTTTTGCTTAATTTTTTTATTTGAATAGTTACTCCTCTTTCTACTCATCTCATTTGCTCCTTACTCCTGCTTCTATTTATGCCTCTCATTAGAAAAGACTACAAATATTGCCTTAGAAATATTTGTAGGCAGGACTTAATATAGATCACAAGCTTTGTGTTTGGGTTGATGTTTACTTTTTTTTTTTCTTTCTTTTTTTTTTTTTTTTTTGGTACTTAGCCAAGTACCTTTCCATGTAATGGACTCTATAACATGTAAGGTTTTGTATAAGCACTAGCTTGACTTCTCCATGTTGAATGAATTATGTGGGTATAGTCCTTAGCAATGGGGCCTTACTGGCAGAGAGAAAACTATTGTCTTGGTGACAACCTGGCTTATTTGGGAATTAAAAGAAGATCAGCATCATTGATGTAAAATGTACTGGGAAGTGTTTCCTGTGATTTAGCACATAGAATGTGTTACGCAAACATGGCAAAAGTTGAGGCTGGAAGCAAAGCTGAATCCCATAAGAGATTACCAGATGGGGCCAGTTCTGAATGTGTGAAGGAGTCATAGAAAACAACTGAGGCTTGGCTCTGTATGGCAGAACTAGAGTCTCTGAAGAGAGGCCATGAAAGTTTGTTAGTGAAAATCCATCAGCAGATCCCAGAGCTACCAATAGCAATGCTTAATTACCAAGAGCAGCAGCAGCAAAGGAGAGCATCCAGGAGGAGCCCAGAAGATAGGCTGTGTGTGTGTTGCAGAGGGTACAGCTGGTAAAGTGGCACAAGCCTTTGGGAGGAGACTAGATCATGAAAGAATTCCCAGACGTTGGACACTGAGTTGTTTCTTCTGTTGGAGTTTGTTTGTTTTTTTTTTCTCTGTTTATATTTATCTGTGCCCTCATTATTCCCTCTTGAAGTGATAAAGTATTTTGTTTGTTTTTGACTTTTATATGATTGAGTGAATTTGAACCTTGCAAATTATAAGAGATTGGCTATTTTAAAGGCATTCAATTTTTAACTGTTTTAATTTATGAAGACTGCGGGATTTTTAAACTTTGTAATGTTAATATTGCAATATGTTATTAATGTTTAATTTGGGGAAGAACAAGAAAGTCATGTTTAATGTAAATTAAGAATATATTTAACAATAAAAATAAAAAAGTAATATGGTTGTTTCAAGTTGAGATGGTATCAGTTATACAGTATAGTTTTATGCCAATTGACACAATCTAGACTTATCTGAAAAGGAAAAAGTCATCTGAAAAAATAACAATATAAAACTCAAGTGTAGGCTAGTTTTTTAATTAGTGATTGATGGGAGAAGACCCAGCCAGTTGTGGGTGTTGTCATTCTGAGCTGCTTGTTAGCAGTTCTATAAAAAAGCCTATTAAACAAACCATGATGAGCAAGGCAGTAAGCAGCGTCCCCATAGCCTTACATTAACTACGTCCTCGCATCTGTCCTGTTTGAGTCCCTGTCCTGACTTCCTTCAATGATGGACTATGATCTAGAACTGTAAGCCCAATAAAGCCATTGCCCACTAACAACAGAAAAAGAAATTTGATGACTTTGTTATGGAAGGATTACAGTGGCTGATAAATATTTGCTGCACATCCTGAAATCCTAAATCTTATCCGTAAAACATATGCTTGTTGGCTCAGTTGCCTGTAACTCCAGCTCCATGAGACGCAATATTCTCTGAACTCTTCAAGCACTCTATGTACTTGAATACACACACACACACACACACACACACACACATACACACACACACACACACAGGCATAGGCACACACAATACACAAATAAAATAATTTTAAAAATAGAAAGTATTATGTTCTTTGAAAGTATCCAGAATCCATATTGTGTGACTTACAACCAACTATAACTCCAGATTTAGCATGCATGCCACCATCTTGCCCCTCCACATTACACACCCATTAACACCATTCTCCATCCTGGTATATACACATACATAGAAAGAATTATAAAAACCAAGTTGACAGAATCTAAAGAATGATACAAGAGGAAGTCTCATGGCATTCAAAAGCATGTGCAAACATATGCCATCAACACTCATACACCAACAAATAGAAATATGTGCCAACACATAAAGGAAGGCTAAATATTTAGTGATACTCAAAATGTAGAAATAGTGCAATGTGGCTTGGTGTTAAAACACATACCTCGTTTTAGTGAGGCTCTAAAAATCATTCCTATACCACAAAATGAAACACACACACAGATAAACACACACACACACACACACACACACACACACACATTGAAAGAAATAGAAAAAGAAAGAAAAGAATAGACAAGAAAAGAAAAGAAAAGAGAAGAGATGATAAAGCAAACTTCTAGTTATAGCAGTCTCTTAATCAGACAAAATCTCCTTTCGATGAAAGCATAAAAATATATTCAATCCCAACCTATCATTAAATGATAAACATAAATAATAATAAATTGACTCAGTGACTATAGTACTTATATATGACCAAACATAAGGACCTGGGATTTGTTTTCCTGAACCAGTGTTTACAAGAGCAAGAGAGACTAATGTCTTTAAATGAGCCCCTCAAAAAAAAATGAGCCCCTCAAGGGGCTCAATAAAGTGGAAAGGAAAGAAATCAAAGATAGATATATATATACATACATACATATATTCTAATTAAACTTTAGCTGAACATAAAGTTTATCTATGGCATAGGGTTTATGATTTGGAATTGATACAGTACAGAATCTCGGCTAATGATTAGGTATGATTTCATCATTTCCCTCAAAAGTTTGAGGTATTGAATTTGGACTCAAGGAGGTAGTTTCAGAAGGTGATTTGAGCTTTATTTAAAACATTAATGTATGTTCCCTCAAGGAAACTGCTATGAAAGGATAAGCCTGTCCCCATCTTGCGCTCATGTTCTCTTTCCATGATACTGAAACTTGTTCCTCTAAACTGCTCCAGAGGTGCTCTGTCATGGGATGCAACCAAGACTACCATCACTGTAACCTGAGAAAATTTAACCTTCTTTCTGCCTAAATTATGTTTATGGTATCAAAGGACTGAGGAATAAAAAATTTTAATTTTCAAAAGCATTTAAAAAATGATGTTTCCTGAACAGAACACCAATGGCTCATATTCTAAGATCAACAATTAACAAATGGAACCTCATAAAATGTTAAAGCTTCTGTAAGGTAAAGGACATTGTCAATAGGATAAAACAGGGACCTACAGATTGGGCAAAAACCTTCACTAACCCTCCTATGGATCCATCCCATCTACAGAAACCAACCCCCACACTATTGCTGATACAAAGAAGCACTTGCTGACACAAGCCTGCTAGGGCTGTTCTCTGAGAGGTTCTTCCAGCATCTAAACAATGCAGATGCAGATACTCACAGCCAACCATAGAACTATGTGCAGAAAAACCAATTGAACAGCTAGAGGAAGGACTGAAGGAGCTGAGGGGGATTGCAACCCCATAGGAAGATCAGTATCAATTAGCTGGATCACTCAGAGCCTCTAGACTCTAAACCACCAACCAAAGAGTATACGTGGAGGGAGTCAGGACACCACATATATATGTAGCAGAGGATAGCCTTATCTGACATGAGAGGGAAGGAGGGAGGTTTGATGCCCCAGCATAGGGGAATGCTAGAGGGGTAAGGCAGGACTGGGTGAGTGGGGAGAGGGACACCTTCCTAGAGGCAAAGGGGATTAGGGAGAGGTGGAATGTGGGGAGATGGGTAACCAGAAAGAGGGATATAATTTGAAATGTAAATGAATAGAATAGAATAATTAATGAAAAATCATAATTTCACCTGAAAGAAAAAGATCTATTTAGTGTTGCCCATTTTTAAGCTTCTAGAAACAATACAGACCATTGCTGAACTAAATATCATCCACCAGTCCTGAGTCCAATCCTTGCCCACAACCATTAGAGATATTTATGTCATTCAAAAAATGAAACTATAGACAACATTCCTCATAAAAATCACCACTAGGGTACAGTGACAGGCAGAAGGATCAATGGAACAGGATTGAAGATCCAAAAATGAACCCACACACCTATGGCTCCTCGACAAAGAGGCTGAAAACATCCAATGGAAAAAAGACAGCATTTTCAACAAATGGTGCTGGTTCAACTGGAGGTCAGCATGCAGAAGAATGCGAATTGATCCATCTTTGTCTCCTTGCACTAAGCTCAAATCCAAATGGATCAAGGACCTCCACATAAAGCCAGACACTCTGAAGCTAATAGAAAAGAAACTGGGGAAGACCCTTGAGGACATCGGTACAGGGAGAAAGTTTCTGAACAGAACACCAATAGCGTATGCTCTAAGATCATGAATTGACAAATGGAACCTCATAAAATTACAAAGTTTCTATAAGGCAAAGGACACCATCAAGAGGACAAATGGGCAACCAACAAATTGGGAAAAGATCTTCACTAATCCTACATCAGATAGAGGGCTAATATCCAATATATATAAAGAACTCAAGAAGTTAGACTCCAGAAAACCAAACAACCCTATTAAAAAATGGGGTACAGAGTTAAACAAAGAATTCTCACCTGAAGAACTTTGGATGGCAGAGAAGCATCTTAAAAAATGCTCAACTTCATTAGTCATTAGGGAAATGCAAATCAAAACAACCCTGAGATTTCACCTTACACCAGTCAGAATGGCTAAGATTAAAAATTCAGGAGACAGCAGGTGTTGGAGAGGGTGTGGAGAAAGAGGAACACTCCTCCACTGCTGGTGGGGTTGCAAATTGGTACAACCACTCTGGAAATCAGTCTGGTGGTTACTCCGAAAACTGGGCTCCTCACTTCCAGAAGATCCTGCTATACCACTCCTGGGCATATACCCAGAGGATTCCCCACCATGTAATAAGGATACATGCTCTACTATGTTCATAACAGCCCTATTTATAATTGCCAGATGCTGGAAAGAACCCAGGTATCCCTCAACAGAAGAGTGGATGCAAAAAATGTGGTATATCTACACAATGGGGTACTATTCAGCCATTAGAAACAATGAATTCATGAAATTCTTAGGCAAATGGATGGAGCTAGAGAACATCATACTAAGTGAGGTAATCCAGACTCAAAAGGTGAATCATGGTATGCACTCACTAATAAGTGGATATTAACCTAGAAACCTGGAATACCCAAAACATAATCTACATATCAAATGAGGTACAAGAAGAAAGGAAGAGTGGCCCCTTGTTCTGGAAAGACTCAGTGAAGCACTATTCAGCAAAACCTGAACAGGGAAGTGGGAAGGGGTGGGTGGGAGGACAGGGGGAGAGAAGGGGGCTTATGGGACTTTCAGGGAGTGGGGGGGCTAGGAAAGGGGAAATCGTTTGAAATGTAAATAAAAAAATATATCGAATTAAAAAAACACCACTAGGGAATTTATATTTGGTCTTAATCAATATATAGCTACAAAATCTACATTCACAAAAAATTATGAAAAATTGCCAATAAATGGTATTTATTTTGTACCAGTTAACAGAATTCTTTGGCTCATATAGTGTTTTTGGAGAAAGTATGTTCCTAGGCCTTTGCTTTGAGGGTATACAGATTTCCCCACTTTTTGTGCATACTTTCTGTTTGTATTTGCTATTGAAGATTTTATTTTTGAGCTTTTCTGGGTTTGCTAGTATGCTTATCTGCCATGTTGGATATTTTGGCCCTCTGGAATCAGAGAACCAAAATAAACTTTCTTTAATAAAATAAAATAAAACTCTTATAATATTAAAAAACATAAGAAAGTTGTATGCTGACAAGAATAAATTTACATTCATATGTGAAAACTGTAATGCATAATTTTATGATGAAGTGATTTAAATGTGTTTTAAGTATGAACTTTGACTTCTGAGATACCCAAAGGCCATTACTATACTCATAATTAAATGGATAGAAAGTTGCTGTTTTAAACAGAAGACTGCTGTAATTTATTACTCAAATGAAGTTAAAACACAATAAAAAATGTGTCTTTTACAAGACAAAGTCCAAGGAAACACAAATTCCAAGCTAACCCTTACCTTCCAGTTGCAATTGATTTTGAAAGTCATACTTTTATTCATTGAGAAATGCATGTAATTTAATGTGATAATTTGTATACCCTTCTTTTGCAAATATATTCAGATCTAGTTTTACCAATCCAAATTGAAGTATTATTTATTTTAAAATTGCAAACAAAGTAACAAAACAAAAATCTAGTTCAACTTATATTACCCAAATGCTCTTGAGATGAGTGGCTCTCCAATATAGCAGAGTTGACATAACACCAAAAAAAGTGAGTCTCTTCTGTCGGCTATCAAATACTAATAGCTCCTCATCTGCATGTAGAATTTCATATCCATCTCTCCTTCATGTATCAATTTTTGTGGATTTATTATACAAGACTTGTCCATGTTCTCACAACTGAGTTTATATATGCAACTGCCTGTCTCCAAACAACAGCTTTCTTTTGTTATCTATCACCTCTTACACTATTTTTTTATTAGATATATCCTTTATTTAAATTTCAAATGATTTCCTCTTTCCTGGATCCCCATTCCCCAAAAGTCCCATAAGCCCTCTTTTCTTCCCCTGCTCCCCAATCAACCCCCTCCTGCTTCCCTGTCCTGGTATTCCCCTACACTGCTGCACTGAGCCTTTCTAGGACCAGGGGCCTCTCCTTCCTACCTTCTTGGGAATCATTTGATATGAGAATTGTATCATGGGTATTCCAGACTTCTGGGCTAATATCCACTTCTCAGTGTGTGCATACCATGTGTGTTCTTTTGCGATTGTGTCACCTCACTCAGGATGACATTCTCCAGTTCCACCCACTTGCCTAAGAATTGCATGAATTCATTGTTTTTAATAGCTGAGTAGTATTCCATTGTGTAAATATACCGCATTTCAGTATCCATTCCTCCATTGAGGGACATCTGGGTTCTTTCCGGCTTCTGGCTATTATAAATAAGGCTTCTATCAACATAGTGGATCATGTGTCCTTATTACATGCTGGGGAATCCTCTGGGTATATGCCCAGGAGTGGTATAGTGGGGTCCTTCAGCAGTATCTTGCCCAGGTTTCTGAGGAATCGCCAGATTGATTTCCAGAGTAGTTATACCAGCTTGCAATCCCACCAGCAGTGGAGGATTGTTCCTCTTTCTTCACATACCAGCCTGCTATCTCCTGAGTTTTTTATTTTGGCCATTCTGACTGGTGTGAGGTGACATCTCAGGGTTGTTTTGATTTGCATTTGCCTCATATGTAATGATCCCTGAGACTCTAGGTAAGGGATGCTGTCTTAGTCAGGGTTTCTATTCTTGCACAAACATCATGACCAAGAAGCAAGTTGGGGAGGAAAGGGTTTATCCAGCTTACACTTCTACATTTCTGTTCATCACAAAAGGAAGTCAGGACTAGAACTCAAGCAGGTCAGAAAACAGGAGCTGATACAGAGGCCTTGGAGGGATGTTCCTTACTGGCTTGCTTCTCCTGGCTTGCTCAGACTGCTCTCTTATAGAATCCAAGAATACCATCCCAGAGATGGTACCACCCACAAGGGGCCCTCCCCCTTTGATCACTAATTGAGGAAATTCCTGACAGTTGGATCTCATGGAGGCACTTGCCCAACTGAAACTCCTTTCTCTGTGACAACTCCAGCCTGTGTCAAGTTGACACACAAAACCAGCCAGTACAGATGCAATACAGGTGATACACGTATGCTATTTAGAGCTGAACAGTTTGCTGTTTCTCAATGAACTCTGAGCCAGTTGTGGGTTTCTGAGCTAATTGCTATTTATTTCAAGCAGAATCTTATGAGAGGACATGAAAGATGCTCTCACCTCATTAGATTTGATGTTAATAATTTGTGCATTTAGCAGAATAATAGTACTAGACTCTCCTGTATGGTCTGCAATCTGTCTAGCAGTACGTTATTGGCTGCTCTAATGGTTCCAGGTATGAATCCCATCCTCTGAATTGAGCCTTAATCCATCACTAAGTAGACAGTTTTCCCCCATAACATTCATATCACTATTGAACTATGAGAGTATATATCATCATAATTATTTTTATTGTAGCTCATAGGGTTCAGCTAAATAGGACTGATGATGAGTTTTCTACTCTGGTAGAATTCATATCAACATCTAGCATTATGAAAACAATTCTGTAAGAATGAACATTCTAAGTCAATATCAGCTTGATTTTCCATGTTCTATCACTCAAGTATGTGTGGCCTTTCGCAATTAGGCATGACTATAAAATGCTAGAGGGTCACCAAGAACCATAGCAATAGCTTGTAATTTTTGATAAGTCTAAGAGTCACAGCCATTCTAAAAGAGAAAATCAATTCTAGGACCTGGGATTTTAATTTGTTCAACATAAACTCAGTTATGTCACATAAAGTCATGTCTGATTTCCTAACTTAAATAGAAAGGATAAAAAGGAAATAAAGTTATTAAAACCATAAGAATTTTAAAAACAGATCCAAAGCCTAAACATGCTAATGTAAAATGAGACAATTTAGAGCAGCAAGATGACTGAGTAGGTAAAGGCATGGTGTGGTCAGACCTGATGATCTGAGTTCAGTACCCAAGACACAACTGGATGAACCCCCCCAGCAAGATGACCTCTGATATCCATATGAGCATACTCATGTTCTCACACCAACACAATAAATATATGGATTGAATTTTAAAAATATAGCATGCTTCCCTTCCCCAGCCAAACATTTTTCTTCGTTATCCTGATATTATAGCTTTGCCAGGTGACAAAACTGTTTTTATAGAAAATTATTTTTCTTGATAGAAAAGTAAGTGACAAAATCCTAGAATTGATTTTTCATTTTTTTAATTAGATATTTTCTGCTGAACGTGGTGGCATACACCTATAATCCCAGCACTTGGGAGGCAGAGGCAGGCAGATTTCTGAGTTCAAGGCCAGCCTGGTCTACAGAGTGAGTTCCAGGATAGCCAGGACTACACAGAGAAACCCTGTCATGAAAAACTAACAAAAAAATTGCATATTTTCTTTATTTACATTTAAAATGTTATCCCCTTCCTCCTTTCTCCTCTGAAAATTCCTTCCCCCATGCCCTACCCCTGTTAACCAACCCACCCAGTCCCGATTCTCTGACCTGGCATTCCCCTACACTGGGGCTTCAAGCATTCACAGGACCAAGGGCCACTATTTCCACTGATGACCAAAAGACCATTCTCTGCTACATATGCAGCTGGAGCCATGGGTCCCTCAATGTGTACTCTTTGGTTGGTGGTTTAGTTCCTGGGAGCTCTGGGGTTACTAATTGGTTCATATTGTTATTTCTCCTATGGGGCTGCAAACACATTCAGCTCCTTGTATCCTTTCTCTAGCTCTTCCATTGGGGACCCTGTGCAATGGTTGGCTGAGAGCATCCCCCTTTGTAATAGTCAGGCATTGGCAGAGCCTCTCAGGAAACAGGTATAACATGCTTCTGTCAGCTAGCAATTGTTGGCATCCACAATATTGTATCGGTTTGGAAAATGAATATGGGATGGATCCCCAGGTTGGGCAGTCTCTGGATGGTCTTTTCTTCAGTCTCTGATCCACACTTTGGAAAGAATCCAGTTGTACCTCAACAGAGGAATTGGTACAGAAAAAAATGAATTCATGAAAATCTTAGACAAATGGATGGGGTGAGGTAACCCAATCACAAAAGAACACATATAGTATGCACTAACTGATAAGTGGACATTAGCCCAGAAGCCTGGAATACCCAAGATATAATTAACAGACCACATGAAGCTCAAGAAGGAAGACCAAAATGTGGATACTTTGGTCCTTCTTAGATAGGGTATAAAATATCCATGGGAGGAAATACAGAATTCGTTGTTTTTAATAGCTGAGTAGTACTCAATTGTGTAATGGTAACACATTTTCTGTATCTATCCCTCTGTTGAGGGACATGTGGATTCTTTCCAGTTTCTGGCTATTACAAATAAGGCTGCTATGATCATAGTGGAGCATGTGTCCTTATTACATAGTGGAGCATCTTCTGGTATATGCCCAGGAGAGGTACTGCTGGTTCCTCAGATAGAACTATGTCCAATTTTCTGAGGAACTGCCAAAATGATTTTCAGAGTTGTACCAGCTTGCAATCCTGCCAGGAATGGAATGTTCCTTTTTCTTCATATCCTTGCCAGCATCTGCTGTTACCTAAGTTTTTGATCTTAGCCATTCTGACTGCTATGCGGTGAAATCTCAGAGTGTTTTGATTTGCATTTCCCTGGTGACTAAGGATGTTGAATATTACTTTAGGTGTTTCTCAGCCATTTGGTATTCTTCACTTGAGAATTCTTTGTTTAGCTCTGTACACCATTTTTAATAGTGTTGTTCCTCTGGAGATTAACTTATTGAGTTCTTTGTATATACTGGATATTAGTCTTCTGTCAGATGTAGGATTGATAAAGATCTTTTCCCAATCTTTTGGTTGCCATTTTGTCCTATGGACAGTGTCCTTTGCCTTACAGGAGCTTTGTAATCATATGAGGTCCCATTTGTCAATTCTTGATCTTACAGCATATGTTAATGGTGTTCTGTTCAGGAAATTTTCCCTTGTGCCCATGTACTTGAGACTCTTCCCTACTTTCTTTTTTATTAGTTTCAGTGTATCTGGTTTTATGTAGAGGCCCTTCATCCACTTGGAGTTGAGCATTGTACAAGGAGATAAGAATGGATTGATTTGCATTTTTCTACATAATGACCACAAGTTGAAGCAGCACCATTTGTTAAAAAGACTGTCTTTTTACCACTGGATAGTTTTATCTCCTTTGTCAAAGATCAAGCGACCATAGATGCATAGGTTCATTTCTGGGTCTTTACTTCTATTCCATTGATCTACCTGCTTGTCACTATAACAATACCTGCTTGTCACTATAACAATAACAAAGCCTGGATATTTTTCATTTCCTTGGCATTTCAATGTTCCAAACCCTTTGGACTGGATCCTAGATGCACTTCATTATCTGCCCCTGCTTATTATGTTTGAACCATTGTCTGCTACTAAAGAAATACAAAAAATTTATCATCATCTATTACATCTTTCTAGTTTCCAATCACTGTTAGTTCCCCTGTCCAATATTTACTCAGTTCTAGTGGGTTTTTTCTTTTATGTTGTGTTCAGCATGCATTTATCTAATCCAATTCCTTGTATCTCCATTCCTCTCATTTTCAAAATGTCTTTGTGCTAAATCAAGCAAGAAAAGGACAGAAAGATAAAAATTAAAATAATAACCCAAATACTTGCATCTTCTTTGAATAGAATTCTTCTGAAGGCATCAATTTTCTCTAGGTCCAATTTATTTAAATGTAATAAAAATGGAAAAATATTTATAATTAATGGACCAATATTTAAATTATAAGCTTTAAAAGCTATCTTTATTGGTCATATTTAGTATATGTAAACTTCCATATATACATAATATCTTATAGTTAATACTTTTAATCTTACCTAATCTTTAACCAGATATTTTTATTTTTCCAAAATAGTTCTAATAATTTATTTCTCTACATTATTGCAGATTAACCTTGCCCTGTATTTCTCTTTTGAACACACACACCTATGTATGTTGACTAAGAGCAAGGCAATATCAGAGAAAGCACCCTTCCACATGACCAGCCTAGACTGTTGTACTGAATCTTTCCTGTTTGCACTGGTTTAAACATTATGAATCTGTGCCATTCCTGGGCTTAAAACCAGCAGGATCGATACCCATAACATCCTGTATATCAGGTGTATCCATCTGTAAAGCAAGCATTGGAAGGATCTGCAACAACTTGTAGATAATAAAACTGTCCACTTGACAACTTGCTTAGGGATGTTAACCTGCAGCTTCTTATTCTTTTTGTAATTGAAGCAGTTTCTATAAGGAAAGGAAGACGTCATATAAGATTGTGAAAAATATGAATGAATCAGTGGTAGACACTAGCTAAGTGATCACTGTTAAAATTTACACAAAGGGTATCTTTTACTAATATTTCTTCTTCTCTCAGGACTCCTGATAATCTTCTATAGTTTCCTGTCATCTTTTTTATTTTTTCAAGACAGGGTTTCTCTGTGTAGCCCAGGCTGTCCTGGAAATCACTATGTAGACCAGGCTGGCCTGGAACTGAGAAATCTGCCTGCCTCTGCCTCCCAAGTGCTGGCATTAAAGGCATGCAGCATCACCACCCTGCTTCCTGTGATCTTCTATTTAAATGCACAATCCTCACGTCCAAGACATAAGGCTCTGTATGGAAGGGAAAGATGATGGTGATGATGATATGAAATGTCTTTTACTCTGTCTATGGAGGTATGGTTTACCATCTGCAATGATTTTCCCAGATCTTCAGTTTCTTTCAGTTGAATTCAGATAACTGTTTCTTGTGGCTCATTGGAAGTCTATATTGTTCAGGAAAGTTATCTAATAATGTAACCTGAAAGTATTGAGAAAAAAATCTATAAGAATTACAAATTTTTACATGAAATTTTTGTTTTATATTTGATGATTGCCTGCACAGTTTCAATTACAGAATTCCCATAATTGGGGTTGCTCTTTCTTATAAGTACCTATGCAATAATTATTAGTGCTGTGCTGATTTTATTAACAGGTAGGTAAAAGAAAGCCTATATGATAATTTTTTTCATCAAAATATTAGATACAACTTACACTATTCTTTTTTATTGAATATAATCTTCATTTACATTTCAAATGGTAAAACATTTCCTGGTTTCCCCCCTCCCCCCAAACTCCAACCCCTCCTCCTACTACCTGCCTCCAAGTATATGCCCCTCCACCCGACCACTCTCACTTCCCCCCACTTGATTTCCCTTTGTTGGGGCATCTATTGACCCTTTCCCTGACCAAGGACCTCTCCTCTCACTGATGCCCAACAAGGCATTCCTCTGCCATATTTTTGGCTGGAACCATGTATACCCCTTGGTTGATGGTTTATTCCCTGGGAGTCCTGAGGCATCTGGGTGGCTGACATTGTTCTTCACAGGGGACTGCAAACCCCTTCACTTCCTCCAGACCACCCTCAAACTCCTCCATTGGGGACCCCATTCCCAGACCAATGGTTGGCTGCTAGTGTCTGCCTCTGTATGTGTAAGGCTCTGGCAGGGCCCCTCTGGAGACAACCATGGCATGCTCCATTTGCTATGCACTTCTTGTTGTCCTGGTCCTGGAAAGAATTGATGCAGCAATGTAAGGAATTAACAGGACAGAGAAGTGGGAGAGGGTTGATCTGGGAATGGGCAGACGGAAGAGGGTTTATGGGACTTATGGGTAGGAGGGAACCAGGAAAGGGGAAATCATTTGGAATGTAAACAAAGAATATAGAAAATAAAAAAATCAAATTGAAGAAGAAGAAGAAGAAGAAGAAGAAGAAGAAGAAGAAGAAGAAGAAGAAGAAGAAGAAGAAGAAGAAGAAGGAGGAGGAGGAGGAGGAGGAGGAGGAGGAGGAGGAGGAGGAGGAAGAGGAGGAGGAGGAGGAAGAGGAAGAGGAGGAGGAGGAGGAGGAGAAGGAGGAGGAGAGGAAGAGGAAGAGGAAAAGGAAGAAGAGGAGGAAGAGGAGGAGGAAGAAGAAGAAGAGGAGGAGGAAGAGGAGGAGGAGGAGGAGGAGGAGGAGAAGGAGAAGAAGAAGAGGAAGAAGAAGAAGAAGAAGAAGAAGAAGAAGAAGAAGAAGAAGAAGAAGAAGAAGAAGAAGAAGAAGAAGAAGAAGAAGAAGAAGAAGAAGAAGAAGAGGAAGAAGAAGGAGAAGAGGAAGAAGAAGGAGAAGAAGAAGAAGAAGAAGAAGAAGAAGAAGAAGAAGAAGAAGAAGAAGAAGAAGAAGAAGAAGAAGAAGAAGAAGAAGAAGAAGAAGAAGAAGAAGAATATTACCAGGTGTCAAGATGACCACATGGAGGGCTGCATCAAAACTGCAAACCTTATAATACAGACAGGGTAATCAGAAAATAGTAAGCAAAATTTGAAACTAGGAACAGCCCAGCTAGCAAGTGACCACAGTGGTCTGTCCTGCTTAGTGCTGGAAGACCCCTAAAGATGGTAGACCCTTTATGATTCATATGTAGAAACTGAACCCCACAGGCCTCCTGGCCATTGAAAACTCCATTTGGTCAAACAGGTTGAACTGGAAATACAGATGGCAGCACACAGTAATAAATTCATAAACAACTCAGAGAGAGGAAGAGTCATCTTAAATGGTAAAAGAGAGAAGAAAGCTGCCTGTAGCTTAACTAGTCCATACTTCTCTATAGAATGAGGTTGTGTTTGTGTTTTCCAACATCCAAGGACATAGCACCTATCTCTCTAGAGAACAAGGTGGTATTTATGTTTTGCAACAACCAAGAGCAATTTGGAAAATGTGGCTCCTCTTATCAATGACCACAAGATATGTGTTGTATAAGTAAAGGAAACTCATTATAAATCTACACAGGTTCCATGGGTTCACAGCATGCAGGATCACAGCCCTGGAGTCAAAGAAGTAAACACAAATCCACATCCCTAACCAATAGTCTGTTTCCATCTGACATCTACTTGCAAATGAAAATTAGTTTCTCCAATGAAGTCTCACTGGGTATGCAAACTACATTTAAAGGCAGCCCCCATATCCATCAGTAGAGAGAAAGAATCCATAGTTTTTTATAGACGTTTTCTCTTATATCAATTCGAGCATTGATAGTCTTACTGATCCTTTACTCACATATTATGATGTCTAGTTTTGGATTTTAATGAATAGGCATGGTGATGCTTCTTTGTTTTAATTCTGTTTTTGTTGTTGTTTTCTAGGCCCTTTGTTTTCTTTTTTCTTTCACTGTTTTCTTTTTTTTTATTCGATAAATTTTTTATTTACATTTCAAAGGATTTCCCCTTTTCTAGCCTGCCACTCCCCAAAAGTCCCATAAGCCCCCTTCCCTCCCCCTGTTCTCCCACCCAACTCTTCCCAGAACCACTTGTTCTGGTTTTGTTCTATACTGCTACACTGTGTCTTTCCAGAACTAGGGGCCACTCCTCCGTTCTTCTTGTACCTCATATGATGTGTGGATTATGTTTTGGGTATTCTAGTTTTCTAGGTTAATATCCACTTATTAGTGAGTGCATACCATGATTGATCTTTTGAGATTGGGTTACCTCACTTAGTATGATGTTCTCCAGCTCCATCCATTTGCCTAATGGCTGAATAGTACTCCATTGTGTATATATACCACATTTTTTGCATCCATTCTTCTGTTGAGAGATACCTGGGCCCTTTCCAGCATCTGGCAATTATAAATAGGGCTGCTATGAACATAGTAGAGCATGTATCCTTATTACATGGTGGGGAATCCTCTGGGTATATGCCCAGGAGTGGTATAGCAGGATCTTCTGGAAGTGAGGTGCCCAGTTTTCTGAGGAAACACCAGACTGATTTCCAGAGTGGATGTACCAATTTGCAACCCCACCAGCAGTGGAGGAGTGTTCCTCTTTCTCCACATCCTTGCCAACACCTGCTGTCTCCTGAATTTTTAATCTTAGCCATTCTGACTGGTGTAAGGTGAAACCTCAGGGTTGTTTTGATTTGCATTTCCCTAATGACTAATGGAGTTGAGCATTTTTTAAGATGCTTCTCCACCATCTGAAGTTCTTCAGGTGAAAATTCTTTCTTTAACTCTGTACCCCATTTTTAATAGGGTTATTTGGTTTTCTGGAGTCTAACTTCTTGTGTTCTTTACATATATTAGATATTAGCCCTCTATCTGATATAGGGAGAACTTCAAGACTCTGAAGACGGAAATGGAAGAAGACCTCAAAAAAATGGAAAAACCTCCCATGCTCATGGATCAGCAAGATTAATATAGTTAAAATGGCCATTTTTTCAAAAGCAATATACAGATTCTACACAATACCCATCAAAATCCCAACTCAATTCTTCACAGAGTTAGAAAGAACAATTATCAAATTCATCTGGAATAACAAAATATCAGGATAGCTAAAACTATTCTCAACAACAAAAGAACTTCTGGGGGAATCAGTATCCCTGACCTCAAGCAATACTATAGAGCAATAGTGTTAAAAACTGCATGGTATTGGTACAATGACAGGCAGGCAGATCAATGGAACAGGATTGAAGATCCAGAAATTAACCCACACACCTATGGCCACTTGATCCTCGACAAAGGGGCTGAAAACATCCAATGGAAAAAAGATAGCCTTTTCAACAAATGGTGCTGGGTCAGCTGGAGGTCAGCATGCAGAAGAATGAGAATTGATCCATCCTTGTCTCCTTGTACTAAGCTCAACTCAAAATGGATCAAGGACCTCCACATAAAGCCAGATACTCTGAAGCTAATAGAAAAGAAACTGGGGAAGACCCTTGAGGACATCAGCACAGGGGGAAAGTTTCTGAACAGATCACCAATAGCTTATGCTCTAAGATCAAGAATTAACAAATGGGACCTCATAAAATTACAAAGTTTCTGTAAGGCAAAGGACACTATCAAAAGGACAAAACGGCAACCAACAAATTGGTCAGTTTGCTTTCTAAAGATGTTGAATGAAAGTATTTTGTGTCAGGTGGGGAGAAAGGAGGGATTTAAAAGTGTTTGGAGACAGGAAATCATGATAAGATTATATTATATATAAGAATATAGAAAATAAAAATATGTAAAAAAAAATAAAGAGGAAAAAAGATTATATTATATGAAAACATTAAAATTAAAAGTTGACCACGGCATCAAGGCAGAAGGCAGGTGATTCTCTGAGTTCAAGAACAGTCTGATCTATAGTGAGTTCCAGAATGGCCAAGGAACTAAAGAGACCCACTGACTGGGGGGAAAAAGTAAAGTTCAGTTCATAAGACTATGCAAAGTTTATATCATTCCTAGATTTTATAGAATTAAGCAATTTTAGCTTTGCCGGGTGCCTGTGAAATTATACTTGCTCATAGTAAAAACTACTACTTTTAAATGTTCTGAATATCAATGGGAAAGAGTTTTTCATTGAATGAGACTAGGAAAATGGCCAACACTTTTGGTCATTTTTTTTTAACATTCTGGCTAAAAGATGAAATAAAAACCACTGATGGAACATTTGCAACAAGCTTCACAAAATATAAAAGAAATAACTGTACAGCTGTACCATATTGTGCACTTGTTAAATGCAGCATTGATGCTGCCATCAAAACATATACGAAGGAAGAACTTCTCCACAGGGTAACATATAAACATAATAAACATAATAAAATATCTATTCAGCCATTAGAAACAATGAATTCATGAAATTCTTAGGCAAATGGATGGAGCTAGAGAACATCATACTAAGTGAGGTAACCCAGACTCAAAAGGTGAATCATGGTATGCACTCACTAATAAATGGTTATTAACCTAGAAAACTGGAATACCCAAAACATAATCCACACATCAAATGAGATACAAGAAGAAAGCAGGAGTGGTCCCTGGTTCTGGAAAGACTCAGTGAAACAGTATTTGGCAAAACCAGAACGGGGAACTGGGAAGGGGTGGGAGGGAGGACAGGGGAAGAGAAGGGGGCTTACGGGACTTTCGGGGAGTGGGGGGGGGGCTAGAAAAGGGGAAATCATTTGAAATGTAAATAAATTATATCAAATAAAAAAAAAGACAAAAAAAAAAAAAGAAAAGTTATTGATAAAGTGATATTTTGTTATTACACATGACTAAAGATTTTATAATAAGTATCAATTTATGTCCTAATATTGACATTATTTGAACAACTTAGGAAATCATTATTAAAAATTAAATTGAAATATGAAAATAAGTGTTTTCATTGACATGTAAAAGTTTTAATCATATACAAGTATCAGCTTGAATAAAAATATAGAACCATTTCCCTCTAGTCAGTTCACTAGAATAAGTAGAGATCAAAAAATGGGTTTTTTTGGATTTCTAATATTTAAGAAATATAAATAGATGCTAATTTTGAAGAAACAGTTATACTTTACAGAAAGATAAATAAAGGTTGAGAAAGTAGGTAATTATATTGTTATAAATATACTAGACATATAGATAATCTTATTTTGGTCATATATTTTTCATTTACACATGTATTTATGAGTTGTTATATTATCATTGATATTAATTTGTTCATACATATTTTTCTTTTCCATTTATTTATTAATCAGCATATATGTCTTTCTCCGTGTGTGTGTGTGTGTGTGTGTGTGTGTGTGTGTGTGTTGGCATGTATGTGCCATGGTACATGGGAGTTCAGAGTACATCTTATATGATTTGATTCTTTTCTTCCACACTAGAGGTTCCAGGGATCATATTTTGGTTATCAACCTCAGTGATAAGAGCTTTTCTTTACTTGAGGAAACATATCATTATCCCCCAAAACTAATTTTGCTTCTAAAATAAGAAAATCAAGACTGGCAATATTGGTCAGTTGGTACATTGGTTTGAAAGAGATTGGTCCTCTTAGGATCATATTCTTGACTGTTTTCCAGTAGGTGAATCATTTGGGAACAATTAGGAGGAATAGAGTTGTTGACAAAGGTGTGGACTTGAAACCTTGTTGGAGCAGGTTTGGTAGTAGGAGTGTGCATTGAGTTAAAAAAGCCTGTGTTGTTCCCAACTCTCACCCTTTTCTGCCTCCTGCCTGAAGATCAAGGTGTAATGTTTCTGCTACTGCCCCACCACCATACCTCTCTGCTGGCTAACATTCTTCCTAAAATGATGATCATGGATTATGAAAGTATAAGCAAGTCTCCAATTAAATGCTTTCATTTATATGCTTTCTTGGTCATGATGCCTCCTCACAGCAGCACAACAGACTAGGATAGTTAATAAAGTGTTTACCAACTGAGCATGAAAACCTGAATTGTGACATCAGTTTCTTTATAAAGAGAACACACAGATATAATCACAGTTCTTGTGGGGCAGCGGAAGGAAAGTCCCAAAGGCTTGCTGTCCAGCCAGTTTTGCCTAAATTAGCAAGAGGGTTTAATGAGATACATTGCTTCAAAAATAAATAGGGGAATGATTGAAAAGGACACCTGATATCATTCACTGCCCTCTAAATGCACATGTGTGCATTTGTGTGCTCACACATACCCCCCATGCACTTTTGACTCATACCTACAAACACAAATATTCAAATATTCACATAAAATAAAATGAAATAGTAAATATTTCAGATCATAGAAATAACAATAAGGATGAGATAGCTGAAACAAAGCTGAGGATTGAAATAGGAGAAATTTTCTGATTTCTACGGTGATAGTACTTTAAATGATAAACAAATGATTGGTAATGGAAAATAATGAGAAATGTAATGTATTTTGTATCAAATTTCATAGCTTATTACAGCAAAAGTATAAGACATCTACCTGTGTCATGTTTCAAAACTAATTTTTGTGACCCCAGTATTTCCAAGCAAATCTGTACTGTTCTTGTGTCTCATTCATATTAATGATGAGGAAGAACATGCAAAACCCTGGGCTTTGCCATCATTATAAATTCTTCTCAGGGAAGATAATGAAGCATTTCTGGCAATGTAATCCATGGTCATTTCATTTTTGTGTGTTCTTGCAGTCACTTGGCCTATAGATTGGAGCTTATTAGACCTTGCTTGAGTGATTGTTACAAGAATAATATTCTCTTGGGTCATGTCTAAGGATCTCTGTTCTACTCAATTATTCTGTATTATTTGAACCACAGCTGACCTCAAATATCTCATTATTTTAGATGAACACAACAAACTGATTAAAAATTTTAGGTGATATTGTACTTTGAAGTCATACTTCACATACCCAAGCACAGTGTGTGTATTTATTCTGTTAAAATGGAAATAAGATTAAATAGTACCTATAAAATTACCTATACAATGACAATATTACAATGTATATATTGTAGCCAGTAACATGAGAGAATGCTTCCAGATAAATATTATTTAGTTATTATAATAGTATCTTATAATCATATTTTACATTGATTAACGTTTTAAATCTTAAGACATGGGTGAACTACACAGTATTTTCTTTTCTTTAAATTATTATCTTCACAGAGCAGAAATAAGTGAAGAAAATATTAGCACTTAATATATTGTACTTTCTTCCTTAACAAAAACAAGATGCAAATCCTAGGGAGAAAGTCACACCTTACATTATCACTAATGTTCAAGACACAGAAGTCATTAGAAAGGACAGCAAGATAATAGAATTATCATATAGGAAAACAGAAGTGTGGAATGAGAAGTTACAGTGAAAATAGAAAAAAAATCTATTGTCTGGAATATAAACACTATACATAAGTAATTTAAAAAGAAATCACTATCTCACATGTAATCTGTTTTTCCCCCTGTAAAGACAGTCTGTGACTAACAACTATGTCAGCCTATTGTAATTTGAAAATGTCATCATTAAAGATGCCTTTTATATTGCTCATATGTCAAACTTTGCAATTTAACAAATGATACATTATATGATGCTTTTCCTTCCTCCTAATCTGATAACTCCATAGGAGTTGGGGTTCACTGCTCCTGCCCAATATCATCAGAGTATTATGGTATAAAAAGGCAGTTCAGAGTTCAGGAAAAATATCCAAAAACTCAATATTATATTTATTGACTACTGAGGGCTTTCATTCCATTACAAATTTAGAAAAATGTAAGCTGATATATCATAACCAGAGGTTGTCTATATAAATTATTTATTGTGTGGGAAAAGGAGACTATGAGAAAAGAAGGTAGAAACGAAAGGGAGGGGGAAAAAAAAGAGATTCAGGTTTCCATAAAATGAAAATTGTAGTGTTGTAGCATTTTTAAAAAGAGTAGTATTTACTAATGATCTTTGTACATTTAGAGTATTTTATCAAACATATTAGGCATATAAATTTATATCCAGGAAATTGAAAATGTCAGATTTCCATTAGGGGTAGGAGCTCTCAATTTCCTAGTGAACACCCCGTTTTGAGTCCTCATAAGGCATAATCAACACACAAGCTTCCTCACATGTCTTTAGAAAGGGCAGTCATCTCACGCGGGAATATTATTTCCACCTCTACCTGTGGAAATACTCAGTTCTGTTTCATTTCCCAGCATAGACACACTGAGTCAGGAATTTAGATGATGTGAATACCTATTGTCATTGGCTTTCTGATGCTGAAATTGTATTACATCTTATTACCTCAATAACATTTTCAAGTTGTCCTTAAGAAAAATAAAATAAAACTCTTAATAATTAATGTCATTAAAATTCTGACACCTGAAGTATTTCTAGTGTCAATTTTGCAACAATGTTGTCATTCGGGATGCTACATTCAGAGAGATATAGCCAATTCTGATACTGAATGGGTTTAAACAGAGATGCAAATCTATGGGTTTAAACATTTATATAAATGTAAAAGTGGACTATTAAAGACTAGTCATGGGCTAGAGAGATGGATCAGTGGTTAAGAGCACTGACTACCCTTCCAGAGGTCCTGAGTTCAATTCCCAGCAACCACATTTTAGCTCACAACCATCTGTAGTGGGATCTAATGCCTCCTTTTGTTGTGTCTAAAGAAAGTGACATTGAACTCACATAAAATAAATCTTAAAAAAAAAGTCTGGTCACTAAATTTGCAGAGATGGTCAATGACTTAATACCTGTAAAGCAAACTAGCATGTTTGTTCAATTATTATTAGAGGAACAAATCAAATGACTTAAAATAACAAACTTATTTAATGGATAATGTGCAGAAAACAATCCTTTAAATATGATAAAAATAATAAATTTGCTGATTTTTTTCTATAGGATTTTCCCTAGGAATTCACTGCATATGAATATGTTGAAGAAATAATTTTAAGTAGTAGGATAAAAACACAAGCATATGCATTAAGATAAACACAGTACCATAAACTTCTACATCTTTTGATATTGATGAGAAGGCACATTTTATGAGCTTTACAAATGATTCATGTATTTGTATTTTATGTGTATGTGTACCTTGCCTGCATGTATGTCTGTGTGTCATGTGCAGGTAGTATGTATGGAGTCCGGAAAAGCATGTCAGCTCCCTGGAACTGCAGTCACAGGAGGTTGTGATACACAGTATGGGTACTGAAGATTGAACCTGGGTTACTTGCAAGAGGACTTATCAATGTTCTTAAGTGCTATGCCATTTTATCAAAATACACATTTTAACATTTTTTATTTGATATATTTTTTATTTACGTTTCAAATGATTTCCCCTTCTCTGGTGCCCCACTCCCCGAAAGTCCCATAAGCCCCCTTTCATCCCCCTGTTCTCCCACCCACCCTTTCCCTCTTCGCTGTTCTGGTTCCCTCATACTGCTGCACTAAGTCTTTCCAGAACCAGGGGCCACTCCTCCTTTCTTCTTGTACCTCATTTGATGTGTGGATTATGTTTTGGGTATTCCAGTTTTCTAGGTTAATATCCACTTATTAGTGAGTACATACCATGATTGATCTTTTAAGACTGGGTTACCTCACTTAGTATGATGTTCTCCAGCTCCATCCATTTGCCTAAGAATTTCATGAATTCATTGTTTCTAATGGATGAATAGTACTCCATTGTGTATATATACCACATTTTTGCATCCATTCTTCTGTACAGGGGTACCTGTGTTCTTTCCAGCTTCTGGCTATTATAAATAGGGCTGCTATGAACATAGTGGAGCATGTATCTTTATTACATGCTGGGGAATCCTCTGGATATATGCCCAGGAGTGGTATAGCAGGATCTTCCGGAAGTGGCAGGCCCAGTTTTCTGAGGAACCGCCATACTGATTTCCAGAGCGGTTGTACAAATTTGCAACCCCACCAGCAGTGGAGGAGTGTTCCTCTTTCTCCACACCCTCTCCAACACCTGCTATCTCCTGAATTTTTAATCTTAGCCATTCTGACTGGTGTAATGTGAAATCTCAGGGTTGTTTTGATTTGCATTTCCCTAATGACTAATGAAGTTGAGCATTTTTTAAGATGCTTCTCCACCATCTGAAGTTCTTCAGGTGAAAATTCTTTGTTTAACTCTGTACCCCATTTTTAAATAGGGTTATTTGGTTTTCTGGAGTCTAACTTCTTGAGTTCTTTATATATATTGGATATTAGCCCTCTATCTGATGTAGGGTTGGTGAAGATCTTTTCCCAATTTGTTGGTTGCTGATTTGTCCTTTTGATGGTGTCCTTTGCTTTACAGAAACTTTGTATTTTTATGAGGTTCCATTTGTCAATTATTGATCTTAGAGCATAAGTTATTGGTGATCTGTTCAGAAACTTTCCCCCTGTACCTATGTCCTCAAGGGTCTTCCCCGGTTTCTTTTCTACACATTTTATCATTTTATGTTTGTTATTCTTCAGTTTCTGAAGTGTGAACTTTTGTTTATAGAAGATATTCTGTAACATCCCCTCATGACAAGATTTAATTGTATTATAATGAGACACTGAAGAAACATAACTTCCAGGGACTGGAATTCTAGGTGTAGCATTAAGATATAGTTTGAAATTCTATATTTTTCAAGTATCAAAATACATGCACTGAGTATTAAATGATTCTAAATTTCAGAAAGCTTTTCTTGATAATTATATATCTTTTTATATATGTTTAATTAGTACAATGTTATTTCTTTAGCTGAAATACTAACATGTAATTAATTAATTTGGAATTCTCTCTAATCATAGACTACTAATTGCATTTTATCATAAATCATGTATTTTCAGGACTATAAATGAAAGCATCTTAAAGCTATAAGATTAGCATATTTTGTAAATATGTAAAATTTATTCACATGCAGAGCAGAGTACCAGTCTGGTGCAATATAAGGAAAACCACAGCTGTGACCAGCTCATGTACAAACTTTACTGTGAACTTCAGGAAATACTTCAGCTGCCTTTAATGAGCAAACACAGAACGCAGCTTATAACAGAACATGAAATTGCTGGGATCCTTTTCTAGGTCCTCCTGTGACCAAATACAATGGAATCACATTTTGCAAAGCTAAAGGTAAAATCATCACAACCAACAGATAAAAAATGGAGAAAGATCCTTTTCCAGCAGCAGGCAAGGGGGGCATAGGAAATAATTTTACAAAGCCCTCATTGACATAAGATGCATGTACACTTATCCAGGAAGCCTGTCCATTGCATGTAGAGCATGTTTAGGTAAGTTTTTAGTTGGAAATGAAAGAAATGATACTTTGAACTTTCAGTAATAAAAATCTTTCTCTGCAGGTACCTTTCTAGTTTAGTCACCAACACTACCCCTAGAATTTACAAAATTCTTCTTTGTAGAAGAAAAAGGAAAGAAGAAAGAAAAGAAAAGATAAAGAAAAATTTATTCAGCTTTTTAACTATTCAGCTATAACTTTGATCTTAATCTGGTTATGATTTTTCATATACATTTTAAAAGAACGCCAGGGCCTCTGATCAAATGAATGGTGTCTGAAAACAAGCATGCACCCAAAGCTTATTAATTACCTATGTGGGAATATCTGTCTACTCAGGAATGCACTCCATACAAATGGCCTATAATATAGAGCAACTCCTTCTCCCTCAACTTCCACAAAACACAGGCCCTTGCACTTTGTCCTGGAGCCAGCTCTTTGAGCTAGCCTGCTGTTTTATCTCTTTCCATACATTTCACTGAATCCTTTAATTGTCTGTTCATGCTTCTTATAGCTTCTTTTGCCACTTATTTCCCCCAATTTCATTTCACACAGTGCAGTCTTGGAACACTGCTTAATCCTCAGACCAAGCAGGCAAGAAGATATGAAGGAAATAGGACTATCATGGATATACATTGAATTGCTTTCAGTCATTATAGGGTACTTAAATTATAAATTTACTGGGTAGGTCGTCTACATTTGGGAATTAGTAAAGAAAAATCATTGACCCGGGAATGGATTTAGTGAAATTCCTCCTTTCTCTGTCTTCACTGCAACACTGTTACAATGTTATAGAAAATGATGCAAAAACCTGTGTGAGTTAGGTTGTGTGTGTGTGTGTGTGTGTGTGTGTGTGTGTGTGTGTGTGTGTGTGTATGCCCGAATACTACAAATTTAACTGTGAATAGGTTATCAGAACTGTGTGAGTTCTCTTCATGGGTGGTCAATTCCTCCTGTTGCTGCAGAAGGACTTCAACCTTTCTCTGATATCTTTCAGAAAATAGGAATACTGTGGAGATTTTAATCCTTTAAGATGTTATTTTAGTAAACTGATAGAGGCACGGGAGGAGTGTATTATAGTTATTGCCTCCTGAATAAGATCATGGTTACAATGATGACAAATTTTTAAAAGCAGAGATGAACTAAAGTGGAATTCCAATGTTCAGGACCCTGCATGTGAGATTCCATGCCAAGGATGCATGTTTCCCCTCCAGAAATCCCAGTTTCTTTTGGAGAAGTTAATATTTAGAAAAACAATGGATTTTCATAGCAAAGCTATACTTTTCAACAGTACAGGCTTCAAAAGAGCTTTCCCTGATTCCTACACTGTTGCCCATGTTTTCTCAAAGAATATAAAGAAGCAACCCAGAAAATACTTGCAAAGATTTCATCCTAAAAATAAGTACATAAGTACATGGAGAACTATGATAGTCACAGAATTAAACAGTGGTTCTCATAATATTGATAGGGAGAGCTAAAAGACTGTCAAAACCAAGATTCAATATAAAGAGAGTGCTTTTAGGGGGAAGTGACAATGAGGAAAATAAGTGCTTTAGAAAAATAAAAAGTCACCATCCAACATCTAAATGTCAGGAGATTGACCTAAAAACCTAAAAGAAAAAGAAAGAGTCCATTTAATTTCGTGCCCCATAACATTATATGTCATAAGCTTTTAATAAGATCTTGCAGCTTATGCTATATTTTGAGGATTCAGTAAAACACAAGAACCCGACTCAGAGATGACAGAGGTGTTGTAATCATCTGACTGGGAATATATTAATATAGATTCTATTTTGTGCAAGAACAGATGGACTTTGTTGGTGAAATTGAGAGCTCAAGCAAATTTTGCCAGTACACATATATCACACCACAGGAAGATGCCTGTACACGGATTTTGTAATCTGAGATATTGGAAGAAACTCATCAAATGAAAATACAAAAATAAATAACGAATCAATCAATAAGTATAATAGAAGTAACAACAGTAATAATTGTAGTAGTTTTAGTTTACAATAAAATATACAAAGGTCAAGAATTTAGAGCATGGACCATTTAGTTACGAAGAAAACCAAAAGAAAAATGTGGGGAAAGAACATACATCATTAGCCAGAGAAATATTTGACATGACCTTGAATAGGGTATTTTAAAATTAAAGCAATGGATAAAGGCATAGTAAAGAGAAACTAGTTAATAATAAAGACTATTAACACACACACACACACACACACACACACACACACACACACACACAGAGTCCATATAGTTATATGCATGTAATATTCTGGTGAAAGAAGATAAAAAAAACTTGCAATTGTAAAAGAAATAATTGGACCCTAAATACACATAAACAAGGAAAGGACTCATATTATACTTCTTTAGGAAATAATTGAGAGAGAATTTTTTTTTCCTTTTTTTAATTGGATATATTTTTTATTTACATTTCAAATGATTTCCCTTTTCTAGACCCCTACTCCCTGAAAGTCAGATCAGCCTCCTTCCCTCCGCCTGTTTTCCGACCCAAACCTTCCCACTTCCCTGTTCTGGTTTTGCCCTATACTGCTTCACTGAGTCTTTCCAGAACAAGGGGCCACCCCTCCGTTCTTCTTGTACCTCATTTGATGTGTGGATTATGTTTTGGGTATTCCAGTTTTCTAGGTTAATATCCACTTATTAGTGAGTGCATACCATGATTCATCTTTTGAGTCTGGGTTACCTCACTTAGTATACCTCACTCCAGCTCCATCCATTTGCCTAAGAATTTCATGAATTCATTGTTTCTAATGGCTGAATTGTGTAGATATACCACATTCTTTGCATCCACTCTTCTGTTGAGGTATACCTGGATTCTTTCCAGCTTCTGGCAATTATAAATAGGGCTGCTATGAACATAGTGGAACATGTATCCTTATTACATGGTGGGAATCCTCTGAGTATATGCCCAGGAGTGGTATAGCAGGATCTTCTGGAAGTGAGGTGCCCAGTTTTCTGAGGAACTGATTTCCAGAGTGGTTGTACCAATTTGCAACCCCACCAGCAGTGGAGGAGTGTTCCTCTTTCTCCACATCCTTGCCAACACCTGCTGTCTCCTGAATTATTAATCTTAGCTATTCTGATTGGTGTAAAGTGAAATCTTAAGGTTGTTTTGATTTGCATTTCCCTGATAACTAATGAAGTGGAGCATTTTTTTTAATTTTTTTTATTCGATATAATTTATTTACATTTTAAATGATTTCCCCTTTTCTAGCCCCCCCCACTCCCCGAAAGTCCCGCAAACCCCCTTCTCTTCCCCTGTCCTCTGAGCCATCTGAAGTTCTTCAGGTGAAAATTCTTTGTTTAACTCTGTACTCCATTTTTTAATAGGGTTATTTGGTTTTCTAGAGTCTACCTTCTTGAGTTCTTTATATATATTGGATATTAGCACTCTATCTGATGTAGGGTTGGTGAAGATCTTTTCCAAATTTGTTGGTTGTCGATTTGTCCTTTTGATGGTGTCCTTTGCCTTACACAAACTTTGTAATTTTATGAGGTCCATTTGTCAATTCTTGATCTTAGACCATACGCTATTCGTGATCTGTTCAGAAACTTTCCCCCTGTACTGATGTCCTCAAGGGTCTTCCCCAGTTTCTTTTCCATTAGCTTCAGAGTGTCTGGCTTTATGTGGAGGTCTTTGATCCATTTGGATTTGAGCTTAGTACAAGGAGACAAGGATGGATCAATTCCCATTCTTCTGCATGCTGACCTCCAGTTGAACCAGCACCATTTGTTGAAAAGGCTATTTTTTTTTCCATTGGATGTTTTCAGCTCTTTTGTCGAGGATCAAGTGGCCATAGGCATGCGGGTTCATTTCTGGATCTTCAGTTCTGTTCCATTGATCCCTCTGCCTGTCACTGTACCAATACCATGCAGTTTTTAACACTATTACTCTGTAGTATTGCTTGAGGTCAGGGATACTGATTCCACCAGAATTTCTTTTGTTGTTGAGAATAGTTTTAGCTATCCTAGGTATTTTGTTATTCCAGATGAATTGGAGAATTGCTCTTTCTAACTCTGTGAAGAATTGAGTTGGGATTTTGATGGGTATTGCATTGAATCTGTATATTGCTTTTGGCAAAATGGTCATTTTAACTATATTAATCCTGCCAATCCATGAGCTGGGAGGTTTTTCCATTTTTTGAGGTCTTCTTCAATTTCCTTCTTCATAGTCTTGAAGTTCTTGTCATACAGATCTTTCACATGTTTGGTAAGAATCACCCCAATGTACTTTATACTGTTTGTGGCTGTTGTGAAGGGGGTCATTTCCCTAATTTCTTTCTCAGCCTGCTTATCCTTTGAATATAGGAAGGCTACTGATTTGCTTGATGCCACTTTGCTGAAGTTCTTTACCAGCTGTAGAAGTTCTCTAGTGGGGTTTTTTTTGGGTCACTTAGGTAGACTATCATGTCGTCTGCAAATAATGACAGTTTAACTTCTTCCTTTCCAATTTGTATCCCTTTGACCTCCTTATGTTGTCGAATTGCCCGAGCTAGTACCTCAAGTACAATATTGAAAAGATAAGGAGAAAGGGGGCAGCCCTGTCTAGTTCCTGATTTTAGTGGGATTGCTTCAAGTTTCTCTCCATTTAGTTTGATGCTGGCTACCGGTTTGCTGTATATTGCCTTTACTATGTTTAGGTATGGGCCTTGAATTCCTGTTCTTTCCAAGACTTTAAGCATGAAAGGATGCTGAATTTTGTCAAAGGCTTTTTCAGCATCCAATGAAATGACCATGTGGTTTTTTTCTTTGAGTTTGGTAATTAGTGGACTGCATTGAGAAAAAGAATTTTAAAAAAAAATGAAATATTGTTTTTTCTACCCTAAGTGCATTTATTGACTCTAGATTTAGTTACACATACCAAAACATCTTGGCAATAATTGGACATCTCCTCTTTTCATATGTCCCAACAGCTATCAGAACTCAGGAATGAAACCACACACACACACACACACACACACACACACACGCACACACACACACACAAGCACATCGAAGTATTACATCAAAAACTTTCATAACAAAAGGATTAAGGGAAGACTCGAAAAACTAATAAAAAAAGAAAAAAATCATGTACCAAAATGGTAAAGACAAAATACCAAAATGGTAAAATAGCCACAAGAAGACTATGGAGAGTATTTATTTATTTATTTATTTATATTTTTCTTTTTTTTAATTTATTGATATATTTATTTACATTTCAAATGATTTCCCCTTTTCTGGAACCCCACTCCCTGAAAGTCCCATCGGTCCCTTCCATCCCCCTGTTTTCCCACCCAATCCTTCCCACTTCCCTGTTCTGATTTTGTTCAATACTGCTTCACTGAGTCTTTCCAGAACAAGGGACCACACCTCCGTTCTTCTTGTACCTCATTTGATGTGTGGATTATGATTTGGGTATTCCAGTTTTCTAGGTTAATATCCACTTATTAGTGAGTGCATACCATGATTCATCTTTTGAGTCTGGGTTACCTCACTTAGTATGATGTTCTCCAGCTCCATCCATTTGCCTAAGGATTTCATGAATTCATTGTTTCTAATGGATGAATAGTACTCCATTGTGTAGATATACCAAATTTTTTGCATCCACTCTTCTGTTGAGGGATATCTGGGTTCTTTCCAACTTCTGGCAATTATAAATAGGGCTGATATGAACATAGTAGAACATGTATCCTTATTACATGCTGGGGAATCTTTTGGGTATATGCCCAGGAAAATGAAGGCACAACATACCCAAATCTTTGGGACACAATGAAAGCAGTGCTAAGAGAAAAACTCATAGTCCTGAGTGCCTCCAAAAAGAAAATGGAGAGAGCATATACTAGCAGTTTAGTGACACACCTGAAAGTCCTGGAACAAGAAGCTATTTCACCCAGGAGGAGTAGAAGACAGGAAATCATCAAACTCAGGGCTGAAATCAATCAAGTGGAAACAAAGAGAGCCATACAAAGAATCAACGAGTCCAGGAGCTCGTTCTTTGAGAAAATCAACAAGATAGATAAACCCTTAGCCAGACTGACCAAAGGGCACAGAGAAAGTTTCGAAATCAACAAAATTAGAAATGAAAAGGTAGATATTACAGCAGAAACTGAGGAAATCCAAAAAATCGTCAGATCCTACTACAAAAGCCTATACTCAACACAACTGGAGAATCTGCAGGAAATGGACAATTTCCTAGACAGATACCAAATACCAAAATTAAATCAAGACCAAATAAATCATCTAAACAGTCTCGTAACCCCTAAAGAAATAGAAGGGGTCATAGAAAGTCTTCCAACCAAAAAAAGCACAGGGCCAGATGGTTTCAGTGCAGAATTCTATCAGACCTTCAAAGAAGACCTAACACTAATACTCTCCAAACTATTCCACAAAATAGAAACAGAAGGAACACTACTCAGTTCCTTCTATGAAGCCACAATCACGCTGATACCAAAACCACACAAAGATCCAACAAAGAAAGAAAACTTCAGACCAATCTCCCTTATGAACATCAATGCAAAAATACTCAATAAAATTCTTGCCAACTGAATCCAAGAACACATCAAAACGATCATCCACCATGATCAAGTAGGCTTTATCCCAGGAATGCAGGGTTGGTTCAATATACGGAAATCCATCAATACAATCCACTACATAAACAAACTCAAAGAAAAAAAAACCACATGGTCATTTCATTGGATGCTGAAAAAGCATTTGACAAAATTCAGCATCCTTTCATGCTTAAAGTCTTGGAAAGAACAGGAATTCAAGGCCCATACCTAAATATCGTTAAAGCAATATACAGCAAACCGGTAGCCAGCATCAAACTAAATGGAGAGAAACTTGAAGCAATCCCTCTAAAATCAGGGACTAGACAGGGCTGCCCCCTTTCTCCTTATCTTTTCAATATTGTACTTGAGGTACTAGCTCGGGCAATTCGACAACATAAGGAGGTCAAAGGGATTTATATTTTTCTATTTGTGCTTTACTTTTAAAAAATCTCTTCTTCCTTTCTTTCCTTTCTTCTTTCTTTCTTTCCTTTCTTCTTTCTTTCCTTCCTTTCTTCCTTCTTTCTTCCTTCCTTTCTTCCTTCCTTTCTTCCTTCCTTCCTTCCTTCCTTCCTTCCCTCCCTCCCTCCCTTCTTTCTTTCTTTCTTTCTTTCTTTCTTTCTTTCTTTCTTTCTTTCTTTCTTTCTTTCTTTCTTTCTTTCTTTCCTTCCCTCTTTCTTTCTTTCTTTCTTTCTTTCTTTCTTTTTTTTCTTTTCTTTTCTTTTCTTTTCCTTTTTTCTTTTAGACTCTAGATTATATTCCCCTTCGGTTCCACCCTCTCTGTTCCACATTCCATACCTCTTCAATGAGAACTGTCTCCACAAGGATGTCCTGAACTCACACCCCCCCCCATGCCAACAGACCTCTAAACTCCCTGGGGCCTCCAGTCTCTTTTAGGTGCATCCTCTCTGACTAAACCCAGACCAGGCAGTATTCTGCTCTATATGTGTTGGAGCACTCATATGAGCTGGTTTATGCTTCCTGGTTGGTGGTCCTGTGTCTGAGAGATCTCATGCATCCAGGTTAATTGAGAGTGCAGGTCCTCCTACAGAGCTGCTCTCTTCCTCATCTTCTTCTGACTTTCCCGTAATTCAACCACAGGGGTCATCAGCTTCTGTACATTGGCTGGGTACAAATAAATGACTCAGCTGCTTGTTGGGTCTTTCAGAGGACAGTCATGACAGGTCCGTTTCTGTGAGCACTTCTTATCCTCTGTAATAATATCAGGTCTTGGGGGTTAGTGAAGATTTATTTTCCCAATCTGTATTGCTGATTGTTCTTAATGGCTATGTCTTTTGCCTTACAAAAACTTTTCAGTTTCATGAGGTCCAATTTATCAATTCTTGATATTAGACCATATGTCTTTGGAGTTCTGTTTAGAAAATTTCCCCCTATGCCAATGAATTTAAGGCTCTTTCCCACTTTCTCTTCTATTATATTATGCATGTCTGATTTTCTGTTGAGGTTTTTGATCAACTTGAATTTGAGCTTTGTGCAAGGTGAGAAATATGGGCCTATTTTCATTTTTCTGCATATAGACAGCCAGATAGACCAGTACCCTTTGTAGAAGATGCTTTCTTTTTTCCATTGTATGTTTGGCTTCTTTGTCAAAGATTATGTATCCACAGGTGTGAGGTTTTATTTCTGGGTCTTCAAGTCTATTCCATTGATCAATGTGTCTGTCACTGTACCAATACCATGTAGTTTTTATCACTATTGCCCTGAAGTAAAGCTTGAGTTCAAGGATGGTAATTCCCCCAGCTATTCTTGCTATTCTGAGTTTTTTGCCTTTCCAGATGCATATGAAAATTGATCTTTCCATCTCTTTGAAGAATTGTGTTGGGATTTTGATGGGTATTACATTAAATCTGCAGATTGCCTTTGATAGTATGCCCATTTTTACTGTGTTTATTCTGCCAATCCATGAGCATGGGTGCTATCTCTATTTTCTGAGATCTTCAATTTCTTTCTTAAGATACTTGAAGTTATTGTCATACAGACCTTTCATTTGTTTGGTTAGAGTTACCCCAGATATTTTATATTATTCATGGCTATTGTAAAGGGAGTTGTTTCCCTAATTTCTTTCTCAACCTGTCTCTCATTCATAAACCAGAAGACTACTGATTTATTTGAGTTAATTTTGTATCCAGCCACTTTGCTGAAGTTCTCTTGTAGAGTGTTTGTGGTTGCTTAATGTATACTATCATATCATCTACAAATAGTGATACCTTTATTTCTTCTTTGCCAATTTGTATCCCCTTGATCATTTTTTGTTGTCTTACTGTTCTAGCACTTCAGGTACTCTATTGAATAGATATGGGGAGAGTTGGCATCTTTGTCTTTCCTTGATTTTAGTGGGTTTGCTTAAATAATTCTCCACTTAATTTGATATTGGCTGTTGGTTTGCTATATATGGCTTTTATTATGTTCAGGTATGGGTGTTGAATTCCTTATCTCTCCAATACTATTAACATGAAGGGGTGTTGTATTTTGTCACATACTTTTTCCACATTTAAGAATGATCATGTGATTTTTTTCCTTTGACTTTGCTTATAAAGTGGAATAAGTTAATGAATTTTGTATATTAAAGCAACCTTGCATCCCTGGGATAAAGCATACTTGATTGTGATGAATGATAGTTTTGTTGTGTTCTTGGATTCTGTTTATAAGAATTTCATTGAGTATTTTTGCATTGATATTCATATGAAATATTGTCCCGAAATTCTCTTTTATTTGGTTGGGTTCTTGTGTGATTTAGTTATCAGAGTAACTGTAGCTTCATAGAATGAATTATGTAGTGTTCCTTCTGTTTCTATTTTATGAAATAGTTTGAGCAATATTAATATCAGATGATTGAAGGTCTGGTAGAATTCTGCACTAAATCCACCTGGCCCTGGGATTTTTTTTTTTTTTTGGTTGGGAGTTTTTTAATGAATTCTTCTATTTTCTTATGGGATATGGGCGTATTTAGACAGTTTAACTGCTCTTGGTTTAAATTTGTTGTGTGGTATCTGTCTAGAAAACCATTTAGATTTTCCAGTTTTGCTGATTTTCTAGGCACTTTAGTAGTATCTGATGATTTTTTTTTTAATTTCCTCTGTTTCTGTTGTTATGGCTCCCTTTTAATTTCTGATTTTGTTAATATGGATACTGCCTCTGGGTCTATTAGTAAGTTTGGCTAAGGGTTTATCTATCCTGTTGATTCTCTAAAAGAACCAGCTTTGCTTTTGTTGATTCTTTTTATTGTTCTCTTTTGGTTGATTTCAGCCCTGAGTTTTACTATTTCCTGACTTCTACTACTCTTAGGTATGATTGCTTCTTTTTGTTCTAGAGCTCTCATTTGTGCTTCTAAGTTGCTATTATAAGACCTCTCCAATTTCTTTACCAGGGCGCTTAGTGCTATGAATTTTCCTCTTAATGCCGCTTTCATTGTGTCCAAAAGTTTGGGTATGATATGTTAATATTTTCAATAAATTCCAGGAAGTCTTTAATTTCTTTATTTCTTTCTTGAACAAGTTATCAAGTAGAGAGTTGTTCAGTTTCCTCGTGTTTTTGTTGTTTTTGCTGTTACTGAACAATAGCATTAAACCATGGTGATCTGATAGGTTGCATGAGGTTATTTTAATCTACTTGTATCAGTTGAGGATTGTTTTGTGATCAGTTATATGGTCTATTTTGGAGAAGGTACCATGAGATGCGGAGAATAAGATGTATTCTTTTGTTTTAGGGTAAAATGTTCTGTAGATATCTGTTAAATCAATTCAGTTCATAACTTCGATTAATTTCCCTCTGTTTAGTTTCTGTTTTAATGACCTGAATTTTGTGAGATTGGACTGCTGAGGTCTTCCACTATTATTGTGTGGGGTTCAGTGTGTTTTGAGCTTCAGTAAAGTTTCTTTTATGAATGTGGGTGCCCTTGCATTTGGGGCATAGATGTTCAGAAATGAGACTTTCTCTTAATGGATTTTCCCTTTGATGAATATTAAGTGTCCATTCTCATTGCACTTGATAACGTTTGGTTGAAACTCTGTTTTATTGGATATTAAGAGGGCAACTCCAGCTTGTTTCCTGGCATCATTTTCTTGGAAAACCTTTTTCCATACTTTTACTCTGAGATAGTGTCTGTCTTTATTATTGAGGTGTGTTTCTTATATTCAGCAAAATGTTGTATCTTGTTAGCATGTCCAGTCTGTGAGCTTATGTCGTTTTATGGGTGAGTTGAGTCAATTGAGAGATAATAAAGACAGATTACTGTGGTTCCTGATATGTTTATTTTTGTAGGTGTCTTTATCTACTTGTGATTCTCTCCTTTTGACTTTGTTGTGAGATGTCTAATATCTTTTCTTTTCTCTCTCTTTTTCTTTTCTTTTCTTTTCTTCTTTTCTTTTCTTTTCTTTTTTTTTTTCTTTTCTTTTGTGTAGGTACCTTGTTTGGGTTGGAAATTTTCTTCTAGGATCCTCTGTAGGGCTGGACTAGATATTGTTTTAATTTGGTTTTGTGCAATATTTTGTTTTCTCCATCCTTGTTGCTGGATATAGAGGTAGGCTAGCATTTGTGTTCTCTTAGAGTCTGCATGACCTCTGACAAGGCTCTTCTGGCTCTCTTAGACTCTGTTCAGAATTCTGATGTAATTCTGATAGGTCTAACTATGTAAGTTACTTGGCACTTTTCCCTTGCAGCTGTTAATATTCTTTCTTTGTTCTGTGTGTTTAATGTTTTGATTATAATGTGACAAGTGGATTTTCTTTTCTGGTCCCATTTCTTTGGTGATCTATAGGCTATTTGTACCTTTGTGACCATCTCTTTCTTTAGTTTGGGGAAGTTTTCTACTATGATTTTGTTGAAGACATTTTCAGGTCTTTTGAGCTGGGGATATTTGTTCTCTTCTATTCCCATTTTTTCTTAGATTTGTTCATTTCATTGTGTCCTGAATTTCCTGGATGCTTTAGTGTAGGAGATTTTTTATGTTTTGAATATTCTTTGAAAGTTGTGTCAGTCTCTTCATTTACATCTGAGATTCGCTCTCCTGTATTCTGCTGTGACACTTACATCTGTAATTTCAGACATCTTTCCTAGGTTTTCTATTTCTAGGTTTGCCTCCATTTGTGTTCTCTTTATTGTTTCTATTTCCACTTTCAGGTCTTATATGGCTTTATCCAATTCTTTCACCTGTTTTATTGTGTTTTCCTCTATTTCTTTAAGGAATTTATTTGTTTCCCCTTTACTGGCTTCTACCAATTTATCTGTCTTTCTTTTAGAGAGTTATTTATATCCTCCTAAAGGTCTCTGTTATCTTCATGAAATAGGATTTTAGGTCATCTCCCTGATTTTTAGATGCATTATGGTGTACTCATGCTTTGCTGTAGTGCGAGAACTAGGTTCTTATTATGCCCACATATATTGGCTTCTGTTGCTTATGGTCTTATGCTTGCCTCTTGTCATCTGGTTGTTTTTGGTGTTTGCTGGTCTGGGTGACTTTGTCTGGAGTCTTCTTCTTTAGTCCCTAGGAACTTCAGGTATGCTTCAGGTCTCTTGGTTGGCCTATGGCCCAGCTATAGCAACTATCTATGAGATGGACCTTCCAACTGGTGGCATTTCAGAGGGCCTGAGAACCTGCTTTTCTGTTGCCTTGGCTGCAGTAGATCTCTTTGGTTGCCAGCAGACTGTTGTGTCTTCAGAGGAGCAGTCAGGCTGTTGTCCTGTGCATAGCTATTCTCCTGAGGGGGTCTATGGACTTTGGGTTCTGTTTCCTAAATGCTCTAAGTGCAAGGAATCTTCTGGGCTGGCTTAGGATATGGTATCTCCAAGGGAGCAGGCTAGCTAGCAGTGTGCCCCAGCAGGAAAAACCAGGGAGAAGAGGAGGGGTATTCGGCAGAGGTGTAGTGAAAGTAAAGGTTGCTTTGAATGGTGATGGGTCCAGAGTCCATCAGACTCCCAGGGGCAACTGTCAGACTTCTGGAGAGTTCTTACCTAATGCTCTGAGTGCAGTAGATCTTCTGGGCTGGCTCAGTATATAGTGTCTCCAGGAGAGCAGTCTAGTTAGCAGTGTGCCCCTGAAAAAAGGACTGGGCAGAAGGCAAAATACTCTGATGTTAAGAACAAAAAAGAAATTAAAATAAAAGGAGTCTTGAACTTCATCAAAGTAGCTGGATATAAAATCAATTCAAACCAATCAGGAGCCTTCCTCTACTCAAAGGATAAACCATCTGAGAGAGAAATTTTGGGATCAGCACCCATCACAATAATCACAAATAATATACATTCGGGTGACTCTAACCAAGCAAGTGAAAGATCTATATGACAAGAACTTCAAATGTCTGAAGTAAGTTATCACAGAAGATCTCAGAAGATAGAAAGATCTCCCATGCTCATGGATTGACAGGATTAATAGAGTAAAAATGACCATCTTGCTTAAAGCAATCTACAACTTCAATGCAATCACCATCAAAATTCCAACTCAATTCTTCATAGAATTAGAAAGAGCAATTTGCATTTTCATAATTAAAACATCCAAACATTTTAAATTTGATAAGCAGAATTATTTTTGAAAATAAGTGTCATGGACTCTGTCAACTAGAAATCATGGAAGATTAAATGTTAATTTATTTTTGTTATTTTCTTTTATTTAATTGAAAATAGAATCTTTTTTTCATACAATACTTCCTGACTACACTTTCCTTTCCCTCCACTCCTCCTAACTTCTTCTCCAGATTCACTCCCCATGATTTCCCCATCAGAAAAAAACAGGCCTCCATAGAAAACAGCCAAACATGACAAAACAGAGTAAGCCAAGACCAAAGCCCTAATATCAAGGCTAGAAAGAGCAACCCAATAGGAAAAAGAGTCCAAGATAGACTTGCTCCCACTGTTTTAATATCTGTTTTAAAAAAACTGTTGCTCAAAGAAATAATAGTGATTATGAATAACAATTTCTTTTCTAATAATTATTCAAAAGTATCATTGTACTGAGTAATTATAGCATATGAACAATTAACTTAATGAGACCAACACTATAAGAGGTAGAAAGGATGGACTTGCAATATAATTAATAATATTGGAGTTGCCTTTGATGTTTAGTTGGTATTTGTGAATGCAACTTGTTTACTTGTAATGTACATGGCTAACTCTTTACTAGCAAATAAATATTTGTTAAAGATGATTTTTATAAGAAAATATTGCATAAAATTTACAATGTGTGTGGTGATTTAAACCAGTTTGTCAAAGTCAAGGCTTTGTTTGTAAGCAATGGAAAAATAAAGGAAGAAAGAATAGGTAAGTCCAATGAACAATGTAAAACAGAAAAGTTGAAAGAAAAAAAAAAGAAAACATGAAAATATGAGTTTGGAATAAAATATTACAAAAATGAAAAATATTATTTCAACCATAAGAAAAATAAACCAAAATACAAATGATATAAATTTTGGAATTAAAAGTTCAAAATTGAGAGAGTATATTAAAGCATCCCATACATTTTCTTCAATGAACAATATTGAAATATAAAATGACGAGTTTAAAATGGATAAATATCATCCACAGTGCTGAGGTGCCATCTGTACAGTGGGTGGTGTAGAGTTGGCCCTTACTTCCTCCAGCATGCAACAGGGCTCTCTAAAGTTGATGGCTTCTTATGGGGGGACAGGTGGAAGAAAGACACATTTCGTTGGAGAGCTGACCACTCAAGAGTTTGACAGTGCACCAAAGAGGATTTACACAATGCAAAATGGACTTTTGTTAATTCCTGTGTTGGGGGTGTATGGACCAGATGGAGTGGAGCAGACATGGGAAGATTTAGAGGTGAGTGTGGTTGGGATGCATGATTTAAGATGTACTCAATAAGAAATAAGAAAGAAAAAAAATGACAGAAAAGCAAAGGTGATGTAGGGGGCCTTAATCCTCCCATTAAACCTATTCTATGCTAGTTAGTGGTGACTGCATGCAAACGTCTTCAGAGCTTTGATTTGTTTCCTATTCTATTTTGAAGAAGCATAATCCTCCAAACCATTTCTAAGTCAAACACCTCAATTTTCTTTACCAGAGAAAGTCAACTTAAGGTTTCTGAATCATTCACAAATTCAAATCAAGAAGCACTAAAGGTCTAGAAACACCATTGATAAAGAATAGAGAGAGGCAGCATGAACATGCTACCTACTACTTAACTTTACTCATAAAATGAGAATAATAATATAGGTATCTTATCAGAGTGTAGAAAGAATGAATAGCATCGAGTAAAACATTTAGATTAATTATTGACTCCTAATTATTATTTCTTATTTTTCTATCAAGAACAGTAGAACTTCTCGCTCCCTTCATCTTGGCTTATTAGACAATAGAAAATTTCTGTATTATAATTGTATTGATATATTAAGTGTCTGTATCATGTATGTGATAACTAATTTTGCTAACATTTTTACATAATTTATATACATTGTGTTTGTATGTTGTAATAGAATACCAGTCTAGCATATTATCCACAAATTCTAATCACTGAAATAAAATATTATTGATCATGTTGTAAAACTGGGTGTAGAAAACTCACATGCTCCAACTTTTCATAAGAATCTGTATTAGTCAAATTGTCACTGCTGAGAAAAATTCATGGGAAAATCAACTCGCACTGAAATGATTTCTCTGAACTCATGCTTTCAGAGCCTTCATTGCATAACTACTTGGCTGCATGCTTTGGGCCTGTGGTTAATGTCATGGCAGGGAGCATATGATGGAATGAATTTGCTCCTATCATGGTGGCTGCAAAGTAAAGGAGAGAGAGGAAGTTGCTGGGGACAAAGTAAACCCTTCAGGATCATGTGCTCAATGAACTACTTCTTCCAAAGCCCTAAATTCTGATGTTTTCAGCATTTTCCACTAATCATTAAGTTATGCATCTATAAGTGGATTACCATTCATAAGGTCAATAAAATCTTGATATATCTCAAGGTTTCATCTTTCAACACTGCTCCAGAGAGAACTGAATGTTCAACATATGAGATTTGCAGGGAATCTCAGGTTAAATCATAACATCCACTCACTACCACTGTGATATCAACAGGACAATAGACCTTCTCTAGGCCTGAATCATTTTTCTTCAAATTGAGGGCATTTGTTGATCACATAGAATTTTTAATGAGAACTCAATGAATAACATATATTTAAAGATGTAGATATTCTGCTTCAAACATAGTTTACACTTATGTTTATTGTTTTCTATTTTGTATTGTATATATTAATAAAATGCTCATAGAGAAAAATTTTTATATTTTCATGAGTGCCTCAAATACAGTTGAAAGTTGAAATTGCACCTTTTAAATCAATTTTCAGAATATTGCATTATTTAATTTAAATAATACATATAAAAAGTGAAAAAACAAAAAAATGTCTATATTATGTATATGTGTAATTTTAAATTAATCTGTACCAAAAATTGAAAGAAAGCTAAAGCACCTTTGCTAACTTCAGAGAGACTAGACTTCAGTCCACTTAGGATGATCAAGAGTAATACGATACGGTATTGAAAACCAGGGCCAGTCCTTCAAAAAGACAGCACAATCCTGAATGTGTTATGTACCTACTATCAAAGTGTCAGGATGAGTGAGGCAAAACTGAGTTACAAGTAGAAATAGACACACACTGTTATTAACATGAGACTCAACAACTCCTCTCAGTAATTATAGATAGACCCAGCAGGAACTCGGCACACACAGAGTTGATCTGAATTGCTCCTTCATTCAACATGACCTAATTAACATATAAAGAATATACTTCTACAACAAATCTTCAGTAGCAAAGTCTATGTTTATCAATATCCAAACATCATTCTCCAAGAAAGGCCACATTGTGGGCCGTAAATAACTACCTTTAAAAATAATGGAGAGAACCAAAATCAAGCAGTATATATCTTTGCTCCACTATGCTATTAAACTAGTAGCTATTGTCACATCAAGATATGGAAAGTCCTCCAGTATTTGGAAATTAAAGTCAATGTTTTACACAGATTTTAAGTTTCAAGAAAAATATTTAAATTATTTTCAACCAAATAAAAAGCATCTTATGTCTAATCAAATTTGAACTATGGTAAAGAGGAATAAATTAGTAAAGTTCTAAATACATTAAAGTAATTATTTAATAAAGATGTTATTCCAGGTAAGCTCTGCTACAACAGTGGAATTAACTTACCCAGAAACCTAAGAAAACGTGTGGAAATGTCATGAGAGAAAATGATAATTTTTTTTTTTTTTTTTTTTTTTTTTAGTTATCAGGTAGGTTAATGCTGGGGAAAACTTTCTAACAAGGGAGAATACAGAAAGTTGTAGACAACCATCTCTCTAGTGTGCTGGACTTAAAATCTGATCCAGACTTGTGGAGCACCATCCCTATTACACTGTTCAGGCTCAGTGGCTAGAAGTCTTTCACGGAGGTAGGGATTTTAAAGTTAGGCTAGGTAGCTTACTTTGCTCCCATTTTTGCCCCTCTTTTCTTCCATTAATTAATTGATTCACTTTATATTCCAATTGCAGCCTCCCTCTTCTCCCAGTCCCCCATCATATCCTCCCAGTCCCTCCAGTCTCCTCCAATAAGGGAGAAGACAACTTCTCCAGATATCAACCCACCTTGGCATATTAAGTCACTACTAGACTAGGTATAGCTGCTCCCACTGAAACCAGACAAGGCAGCCCAGTTAGGGGAATGGGATCCACATGTGGCAACAGAATCAGGGCCAGTGCCTTCTTCAGTTGTGGGGGACCCAGATGAAAATAAAGCTGCATGTCTAATACATATGTGCGGGGAGGCCTAGGTCCAGAACATGGATGGTCTTTGGTTGGTAATTAAGCACCTGAGAGTCTCAAGGGTCCAGGTTAAGTCATTCTGTTGATCTTCTATGGAGCCCTACCCCTCCTGGTTCCACAACCCATTTACTAATTCTTCCAAAATACTTTTAACATTTTACTGTGGGTCTCTGCATCTGTTTCAGTCTGCTGCTAGGTGTAGCCTCTCAAAGGACATTTATGCTATGCTCTTGTCTGCAAGCAGTCTCATCAATGCCATGAGAAAAGTGTCAAGTTGGGCCAGTCAATGGTTGACCATTGAGACTCCCAGGAGTGGGCAATTATGGAGCCTAAAGTGGAAATCTCCTGTACACACATAGGACTCCCAGAAGAGAAAAAGGATGCCAATCTACCCACGAATTTTTTTACCTAAAATTTGTCTGCCTACAAGCAGTGCAGGGACAAAGATGGAGCAGAGCTTGAGGGAATGGCCAACCAATGATGCACTCTTTTGATATAACTGACATTAGGAACTTGCTACCTCAGCAAGAAGCAGAATTTATATTTTCTCTTGGATCATTCAAACCTGACACATTCCTCAGCATGCATGAGAAGTCAATGTGGCCTCCTGACATGCCTGATTCAAATTATTCTGTCACAGCTGCTTTCACTGATACCTGGGGACCTGGCAGGAATCTCAGGAATGGAGAGACCTTTAAGGTCTTTGAAGCAAACATCACTGAGGGCCATTACATAGCTTATATGTCAGATTTGATTCTAAACAGAAAACAATTCAGTAAATTGCATAGATAGCAAAGACTGTGAAGCATTTGAAAGGTATTATTTCAGAATAATAGTTCTCTTAACTTTATATTTGCTTAAATAATGAAGAAAAACTAGACAGTTGGATTTGCATGAAAGTAAACAGCAAATGATAGCCTGGTCTGATTTATATTGAATGTCATTCAAATGTGGTGAATGCAGTGCATGATTCATGTGTATGCCATGCCATTTTTAGTTTAAGAAAACTCATCACTTCAAATACATATCACTTACCATAAAAACATTTAAAATATTTGCTTGTAATTTGTTTGAAGTACACAGTAAATAATTGGCTTTTACCTTCTCTCAAATGTATAATAGCACATAACAGCTTCCTACTTCCTACTGTTGTCCAATTATAAAACTTAATACAGATTGGCCAACTTTTTGTCATTATTTTTCTAAATGTTATTCTCCCTAGCCTCTTCCAAACATCACTATGATATTGACTTTTATGAAATCAAATTGTTTAGATTTTACATCCAAATGAAATCATAGTAGCTGACTCTTAATGGCTTCCTTATGGTTACCTCCAGTTGTCTTGTGAAAGAACCAGACTTCTACTTTGTGTGTGTGTGTGTGTGTGTGTGTGTGTGTGTGTGTGTGTGTGTGTATTGAAAGGGTTTCTCTGTTTATCCCTTGCTGTCCTGGAACTCACTCTGTAGACCAGGCTGGCCTTGAACTCAAAATCTGCCTGCTTCTGCCTCCGAAGTGCTGGGATTAAAGGTGTGCACCACCACTGCCAGGTTCTCCTTTGTATATATAAAAATAGAACATGTGTCTCTTAGTCAGGGTTTCTATCCTACACAAATGTCATGACTAAGAAGCAAGTTGGGGCGGAAAGGATTTACTCATTTTGCATTTCCATATTGCTGTTCATTACCATAGAAAGCCAGTACTGGAACTCAAGCAGGTCAGGAAGCAGGAACTGGTGCAGTGGCCATTGAAGGATGTTACTTACTGGCTTGCTTGAGTATTCCTGTGACAACATGGCCATATTTGGTGGAGGATTGTGGAAGGAGTTTGGAACATTCAGCTCAAAGAACAATCGGGTTATTAAGAGCTCCATGCGCTGCTCTGTCTTGGGAGCTTGGAAGATAATGCTGAGAACAATTCAAACAATGAATGCTGGCTTGTGAATTTTCAGAGGGAGGAGGAAAGATTTATCAGGGCCATTGCTATTTTGATCATGAAGACTCTGAGATTTTGGTTAGCTGGGACTAAAGAATCAGCTGTGAATAACAAGATACCAGAACTACTAAAGTGAAACCTTTTCATTATTAGGATTACTGATTCTGGTTATCTGGAGCAAAGAAATTAGCAGTGATTAAGAAGAGACCAGCATCTCTGAGGTGAAATCTAGGATGTGTTTTCTGAGAACACAAAGAAGCTGTGTTCCAGAGAGTGTTAAGGTTGTACTTTGTGTTACATCTGCACTTGGTAATGTGTAAGAGTCACCCAGGTGGTACTGGCTTTGAAGGCATGAAGTTCATGAAGAACAGCTGAAGCCTGGCACTGTGAAGGGCCATGGAAGGCAACTGGTGAATGTGAATCCTCAGTTGTTGTTAATAGCCCACGATTGAAGGGGTCATACAAAGGATTTTGAGGCTTGGCACCAAGATGAGAGCTTGTGAGAAGCTATTGGTGAAGACTAGTTGCAGCAGCAGACCCCATTGTCTTGGAGATGCCAGTACCAAGGGATGATCACCAAGAACAACAATGGCAGTCGAGTGGACCTGGGCTTAAAGTGCTATAGAGGGCAGAGCTGGAGAAGTGATACGAGCCCTTTGGAGGAGACAAGAAGATCATGTGTGGAGCACAGACATTGAAACAAGAAGCTATAACATTGAAGCTGTCTTGGAGATGCCACGATTTTTGAGATTCCAGCGTAACCATAGGATATCTGCTGAGGAATGCTGCTAACACAGAGTTTAACCAGCCCAGGAAAAGAAGTTTGTTGCAGGCAACAAAATTGAAAAAGGAGTTGGAGATCTGAAAATTGCTTTGACATCATGAATGGAAATGCGCACTGTGGAGTTTGCCCAACTGGTTGCCTGTCATGATTTGGGTATTACAGTTAAGTGATAGGGTGGATCTCAGGAGAAACTTTGAATCTTGGATTTTTAATATTGTTGAGACTGCTCTAGACTATTGGAATTTTGGAAGGTGGACTATATGCACTTTTTATTATGCTATGGCTAGGATGACCACCATAGACTCACATGTTTGAACAAACCTTTGAGAGCCAGGGAGTGGAATGTGATGGCTTATGTATGCTAGGCCCAGAGAGTGGCACTATTAGAAGGTGTGTCGCTGTGGCTGTGTGCTACAAGACTCCCATCCTAGCTTCCTGGATATCTGTATCTGCTAGCAGACTTCAGATGAAGATGTAGCTCTCAGTTCCTCCTCCACCATGCCTGCCTGGATGCTGTCATGCCCCTGCCTTGATGATAATGGACTGCACCTCTGAACCTGTAAGGCAGCCCCAATGTTGCTTTTATGAGAGTTGTCTTGATCATGGTGTCTGATCACAGCAGTAAAACCCTAACTGAGACAAAATGCTAGCCATGTATTTCTCAGAATATGTTCCCTTTTTGAGAGAAAAGCAAGTGTATAGTGTGGAACATAATAGATGTGATATAGATAAATGAATTAGTCCTTTTTAGCCCATAAGTGTGTAATGAATGTACATACAGACTGAATTGTCTATTTTGATTTTCAAACATAAATTTAAATCACACTGTCAAATATGTAAATATGTAAACCTGAGTATAACTATCAACATTTGAGATAGAGTCCTTTTCAAGTGCATGTTTGGTACATAGAGATAAATCTATGTTTACAAAATATTTGTCATTCTACAAACAGAAAATATCTCCTGTAATCTTGGAAATTTTTTATCTTGAGAAACCAAAGAGCATGATCTACTATATTCAAGTATAGGACTTAACTGTACTTGCTTAATCACTTCAGGTTATTAAGTTAATAAACAAATTAGATTGCAGAAGTTAAGTAATGAATCTCTGACTTTTATTATGTTTATGAATAATTAAGTTTACATTAATATAAAGTATACAGTGGCAATTATATAGACTTATAACATTTAATATAATTCAATATCTTGTTTACACAGTGACATAATATTCTGTTTTCAACAGCTTGTGTGAATTTCCAATTACAAGAAAACTGTGTGAGAAAAATGCTTGAGTAGAGCACAGAAAAGACCTCAGAATGTGTTTATGGCAAATTGTTAAACTGGGACATTTTCTCGTGAATGAAACAGATTAAGCTATTTGCATCAACTACAGTTGAGTTCCAAATGATGTGTTTCATTTTTCAAATTTCTATAATATCAGTACAGTTATAGAAGATTTGTTTTATATTAAATTTACATTTACATATATGCATAAATATGAATATGTATTTAATCTTCAAAATTTCCACACTTTTGAAGTGAGTGCAGAGGAAAGTTGAGTAGAACACAGCTAACCACCAGAGAGAAGTTTCTCACAGAAATGCTATGAGTTTGTGAGGGCTATAGCAACAGGTTGTAGGGGTGCTTTTTAGAAATAAGTGTGGAAAATACCAATGTTTAAAATTGGTATTATATTACAAGATGTTTTTGAAAATGAGGAGAATATTTCCTAATGTTCTATAATAAAATACATACTTTCTAAATACCATGTCAGGTGTTTAAATATCTGGGAGTATAAACATCATTATATATAAATGTAAAATGGTAAAATATTTTCATAGGATGTTATAGACATTAATATTGCTAACAGATTTATTAATGAAAATATCTCCATGTGTCCCAGTTAAGAGCCATATATTTGAAACTGAAGAAAATTTTGTAACATAAAAGCCCAGAGACAAGAGGCTGGAAAAAATAGCTCATCTATCAAGAGACCTTGAGTTCATTTTACAGGTTCTCACAAGGAAGGTTACAACCATCATTTAAAGGGATCCGACACCTTGGTTTGTCCTCAAATGGTACTGAATTTATCTATTACATATACATACATACTGGCAAAATACTTGTACACATGATGAAAAACAATTTTTTTTAAAAATTAAAAGACGTGTTTGATTACTATCAAAATGTAGAGCATTAATAAATCAGAGAATAATCAAAGAATATGTTACACATTAATAAAAACAAGTGGGTTGAAATAAATGACTTGAATTAATATGAATGCATCTTTACTGCAAAACTAGCATGCTATTTATGAAAGTCTAAATATGAAGTACATCGTGTGCAATTTATAAATAAATTAAAAACCCAGTAAAGCATGTAAATAAGAAGCCTGTTTAATGTGTGTAAGGCAAACATTTCTTAAAGGGTCAGGCTATAAATAAATTATTTTGTGTATTTTAATAGTCAAGATTGGAAGTGCTCTCCTCTAAATGCAGCCACAGGCAGTGCTGGAGTAAATCTTGATTGATCACAGCAGATAGTCAATTCTAAGCAATGAAGGTGGTCACTAGAGGAAGTGTTGGGTTGTAAGCATCTGCTCTCCTTTGACCTCATCATTTGGGGATTGCTTGTTTCATTATTAGACATTTACTGTTAACTGTGGTCATGAATACAGGTTACAAAAATAAATGATCTATTCTTGTGTCTGAGCTACAAATTTTAATCCAAAGGCTGGTTCTAATTTTTAGGTGAATATAGAGGAACAAGTATCTCCATAAGACTCTCATTTTAGCAAAATGAAATTTCTTGCTCTATGCAAATGTACTGACTGGTTTTGTCTGTCAACTTGACACAGGCTGGCGTTATCACAGAGAAAGGAGCTTCAGTTGGGGAAGTGCCTCCATGAGATCCTGCTGTGGGGCATTTTCTCAATAAGTGATCAAGGTAGGGGGAGCCCATTGTGGGTGGGGCCATCCCTGGGCTGGTAGTCTTGGGTGTTATAAGAGAGCAAGCTGAGCAAGCCAGGGGAAGCAAGCCAGTAAATAACACCCTCCCATGGCCTCTGTATCAGCTCCTGCTTTCTGACCTGCTTGAGTTCCATTCCTGGCTTCCTTTGGTGATAAATAGCTGTGTGGAAGTGTAAGTGGAATAAACCCCTTCCTCCCAACTTGCTTCTTGGTCATGATGTTTGTCTAGGAATAGAACTGACTATGACAGCCAATATCTTGTATTATATTCCTTTCCTCTAGTAGGTTCAAAGGTTAAAGGTCATATTGATCTATTTGAAACTATATTAGACCCTGATCTATTTGGAGTTGAATTTTGTCCATCAAGACAAGAATCTAGTTATTTCAGATATAAAAGTTATAGAAATAGAACATCAGTCCCTGCTCCACACATTGCCTCCCTTATTGCTCCTGTGAGTATTATGTTCCCTTTCTCAGAGGAACCATAGCACCCTCACTTGAGTCCTCCTTTTTCTTGAACTTCCTGTGCTGAGTGAATTGTAACTTATTTATTTTGAGCTTTTGGACTAGCATCTGCTTATTAGTGAGTGCATACCATATGAGTGCTTTTGTGACTGGGTTACCTCGCTCAGGATGACACTTTCTAGTTCCATCAATGTGCCTAAGGATTACATGAATTCATTGTTTTTAATAGATGAATAGTACTCCATTGTGTATTCTGTATCTATTCCTCTGTTTAGGGACATCTGGGCTCTTTCCAGCTTCTGACTATTATAAATAAGGCAGCTATGAACATAGTGGAGCATGTGTGCTTATTATACATAGAAGCACCTTCTGGGTATATGCCCAGGAGTGGTATAGCTGGGTCTACAGGTAGTACTATGTCTACTTTTCTGAGGAATCGCCAAACTGATTTCCAGCGTAGTTTTACCAGCTTCCAATCCCACCAACAATGGAGAAGTGTTCCTCTTTCCCCACATCCTCTCCAGCATCTGCTGTCCCCTGAGTTTTTCACTTTAGCCATTTTGACTGGTGTAAGGTGGAATCTCAGTGTTGTTTTGATTTGCACTTCCCTGATAACTAAGGATGCTGAACATTTCTTTAGGTGTTTTAGAGCCATTTGGGTTTCCTCAGTTGAGAATTCCCTGTTTAGCTCTGTACCCCATTTTTAATAGGATTATTTGACTCTCTGGAGACTAACTTCTTGAGTTCATGTATACGTTGGACATTAGCCCTCTATCAGATGTAGGGTTAGTAAAGATCTGCTCTACCTGGGGATTCATCCTATAAACAGTCACCAAACCCTGACACTACGACAAGAAGCGTGTACCAAAAGGAACATGCCATGGCTATCTCCAGAGGGGCCTTGCCAGAGCCCTACAAATAAAGAGGTAGAAACTAGCAAATAACTATTGGACAGGGCTTGAGGTCCCCAACAGAGGATCTGGAGGGTGAGTCTGGAAGAGCTGAAGGGGTTTACAGCCTCATGGGAAGAATCCAGACACACCAGAATCCCAGGGACTGAACCATCAACCAAGGGGTACACATGGTTCCAGCAAAAAATGTGGTAGAGGAAGGTCTTGTTGGGCAACAATGAGAGGAGTGGTCTTTGGTCAGGTAACGGCTCAATAGAGGCCCCAACAAAGGGAAATGGATATGGGGGGTGGGAGTGTGTTGGGTAGAGGGGCATATACATGGAGGCAGGGGTGGGAGGAAGGGTTGGGAATCTTTGGGGAGGGGGCTTTTGGGAGGGGAGAAATTGGGAAAGGTTTTACCTTTGGCAATGTAAATGAAGAAGATACTCAATAAAAAAGTGAAAAAAATAATGCAAAAAAATGTAAACATTAAGAAAACAGGTATCCTAACCCAAAATAAAATGGGTTATTGTAATGAAGAGAGAATCCTCAAAACAGAAGTGTATGATAAATGTTTTATAAACTGCTAAAAAAAAAAAAGAAATAGAACATCATGAAAAAAATCTGGGGAAGCATGTAGGGTTCAGGAAATTGAAAGGTTAAAAAATGAAATTTATACCACATACCAGCATCAGTGTACAAAGCATAGTCAGATAAGGTGCCTACACAAAAGAAACAAGGACTGATAATGTGAGTTTCACATGGATGAGACATAAAAGAGATGTTTCTTCTTCAAATTATATTTGTTATTCTTTAAAGAAGAAAGACTGGCCCTCCCAAGTTATTAATTAAAATTCAGCAAAACTCAAAAGACAAAATTGTTTGTGTTTGATGCATGTGCATGGACAAAGATGTATACATGTGTTTGCCTATATCTATAATTATATGTCTACGGGCACATGAAGTTAGAGGTTCATCTTGGTAGTCATTCTTCAGGAAACATACACATTGTTTTGAGAGCAAGTCTCTCACTAGGACCTGAACTTATTGAACTAGGTTAGCTGAACAGAGAACCCTTAGAATTTGCCTGTCAATTCTGCCCCACTGCTGGTATTACAAATGTCTGCAGCACACCCAGTTATGCATCTAGGACTAAACTTAGGGCTTTGTGCATTTATAAGTTCTTTACCAACTTAAAACCTGAGTTATCTTCCCAGCCTTCATAATGAAAAGAAGGAAAATGGCATCTTTTTTTATATCTATTAAATAATCTCTGAAAGGTAATTACTGAGGCATACATCGAACAGTATACTTGCTGTTTGAATACATTTTTACAAATGTATTGACAGCTGCCAATTAATGAATTTTAAACAATTAAATCTTACTGAGTAATGTAAAATAGAGTTGTTCAACATGATCTCATGGAAACCAGAAAGTAGAAAAGAATGGAGACTTTGGATATTAAATTACATAGGAATAGGGAGCCATGATCTGCACTAACATGCTATAAGCATATACTGTCTGAGTAAATAATTAGAAGAGATTTGTTGATGTGATTAATGCAAGAAGCAATAAATTCTAAACATATTTCAAATACTACACAGTGTAAAAATTGTAACTTTACATAGTGCCCAGTAATATTGATGATTTCCATATGTACCAAGTAAACATAATAAAAAATAATTCTAAAAGTATGTCTAAGGCTCCATAATTGGTGTAATACCTTTAAATGGGAGCTCTAATCTACCTTGCTCATGAACTTCTATTTCAATGGACTATTACTATTTGTATTAATATTATTATCACTATTAATTACTCTTGCTACTATTAATTACTCTTAATATTATTAATTGCCGCTATTCCTATTTCTACTTCTATTAACTATTAACATGTCCAGGGACTTTCATCCATAGCATGTCTTAGTTAGGGTTTTACTGCTATGAACAGACACCATGACCGAGGCTAGTATTATAAAGGACAACATTTAATTGGGGCTGGATTACAGGTTCAGAGGTTCAGTCCATTATCATCAAGGTGGATGGAGAGGAAGCATGGTTGCTTCTAGGCAGGCATGGTTCAGACGGAGCTGAGAGTTCAGCATCTTCATCTGAAGGCTGCTAGAACAGTGGCTTCTAGGCAGGCGTGGTTCAGACGGAGCTGAGAGTTCCACATCTTCATCTGAAGGCAGCTAGAAGAGTGGCTTCCAAGCAGGCATGGTTCAGACGGAGCTGAGAGTTCCACATCTTCATCTGAAGGCAGCTAGAAGAGTGGCTTCCAAGCAGGCGTGGTGCAGACAGAGCTGAGAGTTCCACATCTTCATCTGAAGGCTGCAAGAACAGTGGCTTACAGGCAGCTAGGATGAGGTTCTTGTGTTGTTGTTGTTGTTGTTTGTTTGTTTTTTGTTTTTTTTGTTTTTAATTATTTTTATTTGATATATTCTTTATTTACATTTCAAATGATTTCCCCCTTCCAAGAAACCCCATCCCTGATAGTCCCATAGGCCCTCTTCCCTCCCCCTGTTCCCCAATCAACCCCTTCCTGCTTCCCTGTCCTGGTATTCTCCTACACTGTTGCACTGGGCCTTTCTAAGACCAGGGACCTCTCTTTCCTTCTTCTTGAGTAACATTTGATATATGAATTGTTTCTTGGATATTCCAAGCTTCTGGGGTAATATCCACTTATCAGTGAGCATACCATGTGTATATTTTTGTGATTGGGTCACCTCACTCAGAATGACATTCTCCAGTTCCACCCACTTGCCTAAGAATTTCATGAATTCATTGTTTTTAATAGCTGAGTAGTCTTCCATTGTGTAAATATACCACATTTTCTGTATCCATTCCTCCCTTGAGGGACATCTGGGTTCTTTGCAGATGTCCCTCATGGCTATTATAAATAGGCCTGCTATAAAACCCACATCCACAGTAACACACCTACTCCAATAAGGCAACACCTACTCCAATAGGACCATACCTTCTAATAGTGCCATTCTCTGTGTTGAACATGTATAAAACCATAACAGGTATATATTATGAAAGCATGGGAATCTCAGTTTGCATACCTAAAACTCATATATCTGTAAGGTTGTTATTAGGAGTTGGAGGACAAGTGATTTATCATCAGCCAGCCTAGACAAATCAGAAAATTCCCAGTCTTAGAAAATTCGTGAGAGACATTGACTACAAAACCTAATGATCAGATCAGTGGAGGAAGATATCTGACACAGATCTCTTGCCTTCATGTAAGCATATACTCTTAGAGTGTACCTACATATACATCAGCACATCTTACATACACACAAAACAACACATGCATGCAAGTACGCACAACATGCATGCAGGGACACAGGTACACGTGTTCCCATGCATGCACACATACATGCAAACACACATACACACATGCACATGTATATACACACAGACACACATATAATCACATGCAAACACAGGTATATACATACCTACACATCTGCACACACATGCATAAATATGCATTCATATACACACATTTACATAGGAAAAATGAACAAAAATGGTAACAATGTAGGGAGATTCAAAATGTTAAAGAATATATTTTGCTGGGATTTTTGTTAATGGCTTAAATACATTGATTGTAGTAGCAATTTATGTTTTTCAAACCCAGTCAAGATGACTGATTGTCCATTGTGCCATGGTTGCTTGTGAAATATCACCAATTATATTTAGACATTTACTTTTGTATATTTGACTTTTTCCTAACAATTCATGAAACAGTGTGCTGTATATACATAAACTGATATTTTTATATCAGTATGGGTAATTATTTCAGAATTTTAACTATATCTGTATTTTCAAAAGAAGAAAACTATTTTTTCACCTCCTTGGTTAGTACTCTCCTTGGTTTTTTCCTCAGCTTAGAAAATTTCATAACTCTATTATCTCGAATTCTTAGCAATACTCAGGTAGGAGAATGTATAACCAGTCTCCTGCACCATGCATCTCTTTCACTGTGGCCTTTAGCATTCTATTGTTAGAGTGCTTTATGGTGATGCCCTTTGCTTGCTTCATACTTTAATAAGAATCTCTACACCCAGATATGCACTGGAATGCAATTAGACATATACTCTCTCTATTATGTATGATATTAATAAAACTTCAACAAGAACATTTTTAAGTGCAGTCTAAAATCTATGGCATTTGTCCTATATGCAAGAATTCTGGATCTCTTTATTTGATGTAACATTTCATGCATAAAAAAAGAAAAACATTGTAATCGTTACAATTATATGTAAGAAGGACAAATTAAAGACACTATATTTTTTAGTAGAAATATTCCAGGAATTATTTTCAAGGTATGCCTCCCTTTAACAAAACAAAGAATCTGTCAATAACATTCTCTCAGCATAATGATTAATTAGACACTGATAATTTTCATTGCACAGGATCAGTGATCTTATCACAAAATCATCTTTGGAAGCACAAACTATTTTCTTTTATTAAAGTTGTACTATGCTTATCATTCAAAAGACAAAGGTTCTATTGTCAATACCTAGATGACAACTAATGACAGTATGTAACGTTAGTTTAAAGATGTCTGACAGGTTCTTCTGGCCTCTGTGGACTGTGAACATGTGTATTGCATAACCATATATGCAGTGTAAACATGCATACACAGAAAATAAAAATGAATAAGCATATGTTTTTTAAAGGTGTGCTTCTGCTCTGCATATTTAGAGGTTCTTCAAGCATCCCAGCAGTATGCAGAAATACATGCTGGACAAATGTTGTATTCCATAGCTGCCTGCAGCTATTACGAACTGGGTTGCTGGAACAGAAGCTGAGGGATGGATGAGGAAGGGGCGAAAGGAAAGGAGGGGCAGGACAATGTTTCACTGATCAAGGTTGGAAACTTTAATGTCGGTCAGACCTTTTAAGAGTTTGGGTAAACCCTTCCCCCCAGACTCTGGGCTGAGTTCTGGTGGAAGTTGTCTAGCTTCTCTTGGAGGTCCTTGTCTTGACTGCTCCTGCAGCTGGGTGGGACACCTGCTTAATTCAGGAATTTCTTGACCTGGAGGAACAATGAGCTTAACCTTCACTGAGCTTCTCCAACCTAGGATAAAAATTCCTGCGTTAACCTACTTCCCTATTATGTCCTAATGGCAGATTCCTGCCTGAAGCCAGGGATTGTTCTTGACCAATGTCAAATTCAAACCATGTGCATGACTGCCCCAATATGGCTTTGTACAGACAAAGAACTGTGTGACTCTTTGAAGCTATTTGTCCCACTGATTTTAATCTTATTCCTAAGTTGTTTCCTTTTGGCATAGTATGATTTGAGGAATTAGATTCTCAACATTTTTTGATGTTCTTCTCTCTCGGTGTATTTCTTTAGATGCTGGTGTCAGGGTCCAGAAAAGGGCCACACAGTATTGCTATTTCATGTTCTAAATTCACATGATTCTGTCTCTGTATTTTTGTTTGTCCCATTTCTATGTGTTTGCACACATTTAATTATTTCTATATCATTATCTCCCATGTTGTTCTTTGGGCTTATATTTCTACATCTTTAGATGTTAAATAATGACAAAAAATAACAGGCAGAAACAGCCCCATTTGAGTAGCAACAATTGACTTCTTGTGCTGTTTCCTAAACTTTGGTGTGCTTTAATCAAGGTCTAGCATTGTGTGAATCCTCTGTGGATTTCAATGCATATAAGAGCAGGCAATGGATTGTCTTTTCCACCCAGACAAGGTACTTTTCCTCTGGTTCAATCCACAAGTTTATACAGCTGTGACAAAATCAATGGATTCCATTTAATGTCATGGTGTCTGTGAACAAACAGAACTTGTCCTGATCTCAACATAGCCATATATCTTTGAGCTTTTAGAAACTGTAGGAAATACTTTAAATCAGGATTGACATTGATTTCACTGAGCAAACTAAAAACTTCATAAGTGATTGTGGAATAGTAAGTTACTGCCTTAGGACTCCAGGTGGTAAGGGATATGGACTCATAGGAAGCTGATCTACAATGTACTTTCTTGTCTAATTCTTCCAGAAAATTTGTAGTCGTCACATCAACTCCCTGAAATAGATACAAGTTCGCCATAAAAAAGATTTAAGACAATACTTAATGTCAGCATAAGACCCATATTTAGAAGATTATAAATTTTAATTGGTCCAGATATAATGCAATGGTCATGGTTGCCATCAGAAACTCCACCTAACTTCATACTAATTCAAATGAGGAATTTGGTTCATGATTCTTAGGCCCATTGTCATTCATATCAATTTACCCTTAAGGACCGCAGCTATTAAGATATTAAGCTCTGGGAATGTCATGCTACCCAAGCAAAATGTATACTACAAAATATTGCAGCAGATTACTTCCCACAGGAAAGTTTCTACTGTCAGATTCACTGTACTCTGGATTTGGGCCCTATTACCAAGGTCACACTTGTGGAAGGTGCTGAAGGGTATCCCACAGAAAATCCCATGTTCTGAAACCACCCCACAGGAAGGATTCTTAGTGTTTTAATAAATTATTTGTTTGCTTGTTTACATTACAAATACTTCCCCCTCCCTCTCCTTCTCAGGGTCCCTCCCTCTCCCCACTACTCTTCTCCTCTGAGAGTATGGGCTCCTTCTGGGGTATCATACCACCTGTCACATCCAGTCTCTGCAGGATTAGGTATATCCTCTCCCATTGAGGTCAGACAATACAACTCTTCTAGGGAACAGATTCCACAGTTAGGTTACAGCTTTAGGGACAGCCCCAGCTATAGTTGTTGTTCTTGGTGGGGACCCACATGGAGAATGAGATACACATTTGTTACATATGTGTTGGGGGCCTTGTTCTAGTAGGTGTATGCTCTTTTGTTATGGCAGTCAGTCATTGAAGCCATACTGTATCCTTTTCATAATAAATAAGAGAATATTACCCGCACAGCAAAACACCATAACTTTGTTTTCTTAAAGTGATATACTATTTATCCTTTGTGAAACATAAATGCACATCATACAGATAGAGCAAAGGCAACATTTTGCTCTATGCTATTGGGCCCCTGTGGTTTTGAGGGGCCTCAATTTGGAAAGACCAGTCAGTAAGAAGGAAGAATGCTAAAACTGAAGCCATTCCAAAAAGATCTCATTTTCAGTTTAGTTTTTTAGACTAGGCTAAAACATTATAAAACCAATTTTCAGAGATTCAAATGAAATCTATAGGCAGTGGGCTTACTTTTGCTGAGAAAATGTCACTCCTCCATTCAGGTTCCTGCTCTGGAGGACTACACTTATGTCCAGTCATTTGCATTCTATTCTTCAGTGATTCATAAGCACTGCAGTGAGAGGAGAATAATCTTCAGTCACAGTTAATCCAGGAATCCCATGCCAGCTTAATTACATGATCCAGTGCACCAATGTGACATCTTCTTCTTCTAGTTTTATTTCTGCTGTGGTGAATAAAAGTGTCCTTCCAAAACACCTTAGGAAAGAAAGAGTTGATTTTGGTTCACAACTCCAAGTTATAGCCCATCATTTTGTAAAAGTGGATGTGTCAGGAATGTAAAGCTGCTTGTCCTGTTACATGCATAGTTCAAGGACAGAGAGAAATGAATGCATGAGTACTCAATACACAAGTAACTTTTTCTACTATTATATAGTCTTGAGTCTGAAATCAGGCAATGGTTTCAACTACACTCTGGGTAATTTTTCCATATTGATAATGTAATAGAGATAATATTACATGGATATGCCATAGACCAACCTAGTTGAGGCAATTCTTCATTGAGACTATTTTCTTAGGTGACTCTAGGTGATTTTGAGATAACAATTAAAACATTTAACATGCTTTATGTGGGCTTTCTAGACAACATAGTAATAATCACCTGTGAATTAGTAAGGAATGGGGCCACCCACTCATCTCAAAAATTTTAACCCAGAATTGTTCCTGTCTAAAGGAAATACAGGGGCAAAGAGTGGAGCAGAGAATGAAGGAAAGTCCAATCAAAGACTGCCCTACCTGGGGATCCATCCCATTTACAGTTACCAAAGCCAGACACTATTGTGGATGCCAAGAAGTGCTTGCTGACAGGAGTCTGATATACTGTCTGCTGAGAGGCTCTGCCAGAGCCTAACAAACACTGAAGTAGATGCTCACAGCCAACCATTGGTCTAAGCACAGGGTCCTCAATGGAAGAGTTAGAGAAAAGACTGAAAGAGCTAAAGGGATTTGCAACCCCATAGGAAGAACAACAATCTTAACTAACCAGAGCCCACACTCCCTCCCCCCCACCCCTGCCAAGCTCCCAAGAACTAAACCACCAACCAACATATACACATGGACATATACACCAACATATACACATGGAGAGACCCATGGCTCATGCTGCATAGGCCTATCTGGTATCAGTAGAAGAGAAGGCCCTTGGTCCTGAGCAGGCTTGATGCCCCAGGGTAGGGGAACGCTATGGAAGTTTGTGGAGGGAAAACTGGGAAAGGAATAACATTTGAAATGTAAACATGTAAAAATAACCAACAAAAATTTTAAAAGAAATCAGAAGTAAAAAGAAAAAAAAAAAGAGTTAGCAAAGACTTTCGAATTGGACTTAAGATATGTTAAACTAGATGATGACCCATATTGGTAGTATTAACATGGTCATAGGGCCTGCTGATGTACAGGCTATTTTTATTATGCACAATGAACATAGTTTCAAGGTAACTCCCAATTGGTACACATGAAAACGATCGATTGATCATTCAACATCATCAAGTAGGCTTCATTTCAGCGATGCAGGGATGGCTCAATATATGGAAATCAATCAATGTTATCCACTATTTAAACAAACTCAAAGAAAAAAAAAACACATGATCATCTCATTAGATGCTGATAAACCATTTGACAAAATTCAACACCTCTTCATGGTAAAAGATTTGAAAGATAGAAATTCAAGGCCCATATATAAACATAGTACAAGCAATGTGCAGCAAAACTGTAGCCAACATCAAACTAACTGGAGAGAAACTTATAGCAGTCCCACTAAAATTAAGGACTAGACAAGGCTGCCAATCTCTTCCTACCTATTCAGTATAGCTCAAAGTCCTAGCCAGAGCAATTTTAAGACAAAAGGAGGTCAAAGCATACAAATTGGAAAGGAAGAAGAAAAAATATTACTATTTGCAGATGTTATGATATTATTCTTAAGTGATCCCCAAAATTCCACAACAGAACTCCAAAATCTGATAAACCGCTTCAGAAAAGTGGCTGGATATAATATTAATTCAAACAAATCAGTACTCCCCCTCCACTCAAAGGATAAACAGGCTAAAAAAGAAGTTAGGGAAATGGCACTCTTCACAATAATCACAAATAATCTCCACCAAAATTCCCACTCAATCCTTCATTCTTCATAGAGTTAGAAAGAGCAATTTGCAAGTTCATGTGGAATTAAAAAAAAACCCAGGAGAGCAAAAAACTATTCTCAACAATGAAGGAACTTCTGGGGGAATCACTATCCCTGACCTCAAGCTGTACTACAGAGCAATAATGATAAAAACTGCATGGTATCGGTACAGAAACAGGCAGGTAGATCAATGGCATAGAATTTTAGACCTAGAAATGAACCCACACATCTATGGTCACTTGATCTTTGACAAAGCATCTAAAACCATCTAGTGGAAAACCACAGCTATTTCAACAAATGGTGCTAGTTCAACTGGAGGTCAGCATGCAGAAAAATGCTAATCGATCCATTCTTTTTTTTTCCATTTTAATATTTTTATTTTCTATATTCATTGTTTACATTCCAAATGATTTCCCCTTTCCCAGATCCCCCCTCCCCATATGTCCCATAAACCTTCTTCTCTCCACCCATTATCTCCTACACAAAGCTCAAATCCAAGGGTAGCAAAGACTGAAGGAAAGGCCATCAAGAAACTGTTCCACATGGAGATTCATCCCATATACAGTTAGCTTCCAAACCTAGTTGCTATTGTGTATACCAAGAAGTGCTTGCTGACTAAAGTCTGATATAGCTGTCTTCTGAGAGACTTGGCCAGAGCCTGACAAATACAGAAGCAGACACTTGCAGCGAACCATTGGACTGAGTGCAAAGTCCCAGATCAAGGAGTAGAAGGGACTGAAGGAGCTGAGTGGGTTTGCAGCTCCATGGGGTGAGCAACAGTGCCAACTGCTCAGACCCCCTGGAAGCTCCTGGGAAGCTGGACCAGCAACCAAAGAATATAAATGGAGGGACCCATGGCTCTGGCCGCATATGTGGCAGATGACAGACTTGTTGAACATCAGTGGGAGGATCTGTGTTTGGGACTGAGGGGATTCGATGCCCCAGTGTAAGGGAATGCCAGGGCTGGAAGGTGTGAGTGGGTAAGTGGGTAGGGGAGTATCCTCATAGATGCAGTGGGAGGTGGGATGTGATAGGAGGTTTTTGGAGGGAAGACATGGAAAGGGGAAAACATTTGAAATATAAAGAAAATATACAATAAAAAATAAAAAATGATATATTTGTAGTTTTTTTCTGGATTTTCTTGTTTCTATTTTAAAATCAAGTGTTATCCTTTTGCCCTTGCCTATATAAGTGACTTGATGTTTCTTGTTTTTACTTCTCAATTTCATTTTTTAATTGTGCATTAAGTCTCTACAGGATTGGGCACACACTCTCAATGAGGCCAGATGTTGCTCTGCTACATATGTGTCAGGGCCTTGACCAGCCCATGGTCCCAAGGGTTCAGGTTGACACTTTTGTTCTTCCTGTGGGATTCACATCCCCTTTAGTTCCTTCAATCCTTCTCCCAACTCTCCCATAGGGTTTCCTGACCTCAATCCAATGTTTGTATGTGGTTCCTTCAATCCTTCTCCCAACTCTCCCATAGGGTTTCCTGACCTCAATCCAATGTTTGTATGTGGTTCCTTCAATCCTTCTCCCAGCTCTCCCATAGGGTTTCCTGACCTCAATCCAATATTTGTATGTGGGCATCTGTATCTGTCTTAGTGTGTTCCAGGGTAGGGCCTCTCAGAGGGCTGCTATGCTAAGCTCCTTTCTGCAAGCAGAACATAGCATCATCAATAATGTGAGGGATGGGTGACTGCCCATGAATGGGTCTCAAAATCAGCTGTTCACCAGACAGCCATTCCTTCAATATTTGCTCCATTTTTGACCCTGCATTTCTTTTAGACTGGACCATTTTTGTGTCAAAGTTTGGTAGGATGGGATGTCCCCACTCGGTCACTGGGGGTTCTGTCTGACTACTGGAGGGGGTGTCCTTGACTTCTTCATCCCAACTGTTGGGCATTTCTGCTAGAGTCATCTGCATTGATTCCTTGGAACCTCCATTATTGTGGGTCTCTGGGATTTCTTAGTTTATTTTAATTTTTTTCAGAATCTTGTGTAATTAGTACTTTTTATATTTTATAAATCTCATACTATGTCTCAGCTATTTTCTAACTAGTAGCTTATCTTGATTGTTTATGTAAAGAAAAACATCAGTATGAACTTACCTGACAATAATCAAGTTTAATATGAAAATTACAGAAAAAAGATTTGAATACACAGCAATCAATTGTGACAATGAATTAAATATTGCAATTTTATTCATACTTTAAAGAATACACAACCATATTCCATGACAAGCAAAAGCAGAAGGCAAAAACAATTTTAAACATATCAGTAAGATTTTCATGATCTAGTTTTTATTAATTAAGAAAAACTATGAAACAGTAATATATAAATTCTGTTAGAAAAACTCTAACTTTATAACAAAGAATTAATTATAGAAAGTAATAAAAGACTAAAATTATACATAAGACAATCAAAGGCTAAAGACACTGTAAATACCAGGCATAAAGTTGTGGTGGATATATATTATATATATATATATATATATATATATATATATATATATATATATATATATGTGTGTGTGTTATATGTAATTATATGTATAATTACATAATTGTTTTTAAAATATGTATAGTTATTTAATATAATATATTTTACATAAATATGATTATATTTACCTAGTATATGACTATATATAAAATTATATACATAGCATATGAATTATATATAAATGATATATTAGATATTTAGAATAATTTATGTATAATACTTATATATGCTTATATATACTTTTAATTATATAATATTTAACACATAATATATGTTATATATTTGGCAGCAAAAAATTAAATCATTCTGATTTGAAATAAGCATGACATACATAAAAGACATGGAGTTTACCCACAAAAACAGACACATAGACAAATTTGGGTTCTGATTAGTTTTTCTTTTGTCTATTTTAGTGCCACTCTGTTTTAGTGCCAGTACAACCATGCTTTTATTAGTATGGTTCTTTTTAATATCTTGGATCTGGATTGTTAATCCTCTAACATTGTCTTTTGTTGGTAAGGTTTGTTTTGACTAACTAGGATCCTTTATAAGTCCATGTATACTTCAGGATTTATTATTTATATATGTCTGTATGGAATAAGATTGGATTTTGATTATTATGCATTACTTCTGTAAATCTTCAGCAATGTAAACTGGAGCTTCATGCACAAATTTAATGAAACATATCTATTGCCTTTTGGTAAAATGGTTGACTTTATAATATAAATTTTACTGATCCAGGAGAATGAGATATATAAGACAAGCTTTAAGATACCTCAAAAACTAACTAGACATGTGGTCTAACTCTCCTTTCATTTTTCTAGAGTTGCTGCTGCTGTAGTTAATGTTTTCTTTTAGTGATTTGAGCCAGAATCCTGCTAAGTAGCCCAGCCTCTTCAGGAACTCACAATGAATCCCAAGCCATACTTATACTAATGATCTTCGTGCCTCAGCTCTGGGTTACTGGTATACCACTGCACCCAGCCTTCTGGACTCTCTTTAGCTAGATCTTGGTTTTGCTATTCAGGTGCCTAATGTTTACTACTAGTCTTTGAGTCCTACCTAGAAGAATGTAGTCTCTCAGCTCCTGACTCCCTCTAATCTCAGCCACTTTGAGTCCTTACTCAGGGACATGGGAGAGAAATTTGAAAACAAACTTGCTATTTGGGCCATACTAAAACCTTGTCTGATATTAGTAAAATCTACTATCCAACTTCCATTCTAATATATCTTATTTTAATTTTATTTAATATTTTTGTTTACTCTCCTGATTTTATCCCCCTCCTGGTCCACCCTCTGACTCTTCCACATTCTATACCTCCTTCCCCCCAGTCTCCATGAGGATGTTCTCCTGCAACTCCTACCCCCACCAGACCTCCCACCTCCTGGGCCCTCCAGCCTCTTGAGGATTAGGTGCATCTTCTCTGATGTGTATATGTGTTAAGCTGGTGTATGCTGCCTAGTTCGTGGCTCAGTGTCTGAGAGATACCAAAGGTCCAGGTTAGTTGAGACTGCTAGTCATTCTACCTGGTCACCTTCCTCCTCAGCTTCATCCAGCTTTTCCTCAACTCAATCACAGGTGTCACTAGCTTCTGTACATTGGTTGGGTATAAATATCTGGCTCCTTCAGCTGCTTGTTGGGTCTTTCAGAGGGCAGTCATGATAGGTCCCTTTTTGTGAGCACTCTATAGCCTCACTAATAGTATTAGGCCTTGGGACTCTCTTTATGCTGGATCCCACGTTGGGCCAGTCACTGGACCTCCTTTTCCTTAGGCTCTTCTCCATTTTTGTTCCTGCAGTTCTTTCAGTCAGGAACAATTATGGATCAGAGTTTTTGACTATGGAATGGGTTGCCAACCCATAGTCACTTGATGCTCTGTCTTCTCTGAAGATGGGCTCTTGATTTCAAATGGTGAGGACACTATAAAGAAACAAAAGTAAAGATTAAACTATAACTTAAATGTTTCTATGATGGTTAAGAATCATTGCCCACTTGAATGTATTTTGAGTTACCATGGAAACACAGGTGTTTTTGTTTTTGTTTTGTGCATGTGTGTGTGCATCTCTCTCTCTCTCTCTCTCTCTCTCTCTCTCTCTCTCTCTCTCTGTGTGTGTGTGTGTGTGTGTGTGTGTGTGTGTGTTGTTTTAAATATGCTTGGCCCATTTGATGTAGCCTTGTTGGAGGAAATGTGTCATCATTGCATAGACCAGCTTTGATATCTCCTCAAGCTCAAGCTCTGTCCAGTGGGAAAGAGAGACCCTCCTCCTGGCTGCCTGTATAGCTTCCAGCACCATGTCTGTCTGCACAATGCCATGCTTCCCATCATGATGAAAATGGACTGAACTTCTGAAATTGTAAGTCAGCCCCAAATTAATTGCTTTGTTTATAAGAGTTGCTTTGGTCATGATGTCTCTTCACAGCAATGAAAACACTAACTAAGACATTTTATGATAGTATGTCCAGAAATATTTAAGTAAACATGAAGACCTGTCCTGAATATGAGCAATAACCTCTCTGGAATATGCTCCCTGACTGAATAAAAGGGAGAAAGGTAGATGAGGACCAGCATTCATATCCTTTGCTTACTGACCATGGACAGTATGTGACCTGCCTCATGGCTTTTTAAACCAGATTAACCTGCCCTTGTTTCCTTAATTGCTTTTGATAGGAATTTTGTCTCAATAAAAGGAAAATTAAAAAATAGTTTTGCAGAAAAAAATACCATGAAAAGAAATTTGAAATAACAACAAATCTCCTTGATTAGCAAAACCAGTTTTTTCAAAATGTTATGCCACATAAAGCCATATATACATTCAATGTAGTATCCATTTCTCCCAGACATCCAATGCAGTCTTTATCCCTCCAAAGAAATGACATTCTTCACATTACTAGAAAAATAATACTGAAACTGGTAGAAATCATAAAAGAGCAGTGATAATCAAAGTAAATGTAGGCAGAAAGAATAGAATAAGAGGCCATCACATTACCTACCTTCAAATTATAGTGTAGAAGTATCATGAAAGAGACATCATAGTTGTGGCAGAGAAGCAGATATGTAAACCACTGGAATTTTACATAAGATATGTAGATAAATCCACAAAGCTATGATATCTATTCTTTGCAAAGATGGAGAAAATATCATCTGTAAAAAACTACTTTGTACAAACTCTGTGGGAAAAATTCACTATCATCCTGTGTAAATGGAAGTAAATGCACATTTCTTGCTCTACACAAAAAGAATTTCAAACTAGACCAAAGACTTAAATTTAAGATAAATACTTAAAATAGGTGAAATTTGAATGTAAGGATAATATTCCATAAAAGCCAAAATCACAAGAAAGCTCTTTATGGTGTAAATTTTAAGCAAAGTCGGGCTGTTCTGGCTGAGTATTTTATCACAGCAACAGGGAAAAAACACTATGACAGACATCAAGTTGACATACAAGTAATCAGTCTGATATAATTAAGTTCTCCAAGGGACTGTTTAGGCCACTGATAAAGCATAGCAATATGATATTTCTGTTGGGTTATATAAAATTTGATTGGATCACTACCAGAATCTATCATAGGTGAACATAAATAAACAAGGAGCAAATTTTGGGTGAAGTAACACTGTATGAAAATAGAGAAAGTAAAACCATCAAAGAAACTAAGAAAGAGCTAATGATATACGGTAAAGCAAAGGGAAATATTGTTTTGTAAACTAGGTAGGTAAAGGCTTCCAGGAAGAGACTGCAATCAATTACTTCAAAAGTGCTGGCAACCAATTACTTCTATGAGCCCTATGAATAAATGAATATTGACAATTAAAATCTTAATCAGCATATTGGATGCAATAACATTAGCACATTCATTTTGATATTAAGAACTGATTTTTCTCCTAAATGATATGAAAAATGCCAAAGAAAATGATGCTTAATTTTCTTAACTTTTTAAGCATCACAAATGAGAAAACACTTTTCTTACAGTGCATATTTTTATTTAATTAAAATCATTACTTATTTTATAATTTCCTACAATGAACTTTGATCTTTTAACCATATCCCCTAACTCCTTCCAGATGAATCTTGTATTCCTACCCATCCAAATTTGTGTCATTTTTTTTCCTTCCACTTTACTCAGTCCATGCTGTAATGCCTACATATTCTGGAAGGTGTGGCCTTCTGCTGAAGTAAGGCATACTTAACATAGAGTACACTCCTAAAGAAACCTGACTTTTCCTTCTCTAGCAGTTATCAAATGCTAATAGCATCACAGCTAGGAGTGGGAATTTATACACACACCCACCTCATTTGTGTTCAGATGTTCTCTTCCTTCAGTTTGCTCACATCTTTTTATTTATTGGATATTTTATACATTTATATGCTTCTGTGAGGGTGCTCCCCTCTCACCCAACCACTTCCACCTCACCATCCCAGCATTTCCCTACACTGGGGAATTGAGCCTTAACTGGAACAAGGGCCTCTCCTCCTATTGATCCAGACAATGCCATCCTCTGCTACATATGCAGATGGAGCCATGGGTCCCACCATGTGTACACTTTGGTAAGTCATTTAGTCCCTGAGAGCTCTGGGGGGGAGTTCTGGTTGACTGATATTGTTCTTCCTATGGGGTTGCAAACCCCTTCAGCTCGTTCAGTCCTTTCTCTAACTCTTCCATTGGAATCCCTGTACTTAGTCCAATGGTTGGCTGTGAGCATCTACCCCTGCATTTGTCAGGCTCTGGCAGAGTCTCTCATGAGACAGCTATAACAGGCTCCTGTCAGTAAGCACTTCTTGGCATTCACAGTAGTGTCTGCGTTTGGTGTCTGTATATGGGATGGATTCCTAGGTAGGGTGGTCTCTAGATCACCTTTCCTTCAGTCTCTGCTCCACTCCTTGCCCCATTTTAGACAGGAGTCATTCTGGGTTGAAATTTTAGAGATGGGTGAGTTGCCCCATTCCTCAACCTGGGGCCATGAATAACTTATGGATATTGTCTCTATAGGTTCTCCCTTCCCTTTGTTGGACATTTCAGCTAATCTAATAACCCCTGTGTCCTGGGAGCCTCTAGATTTCCTGGCATCTGGGATTTTTCTCGTGGCTACCCCCAGTTCCCCACTGCTCATTGCTACACACTTTTGTTCAAATTCCTGACACTCTGTATAACATCCACATTTCTTCCCATACTTGATGCTGCCTATTCTTTTCCACCTCCCTCTCCTCTCCACCTCCCAAGTCTTTCCAACCCTCTACCTCCCTTGAGTGTTTTGTTTCCACTTCTAAGAAAGACTAAAGCATCCACTGAATTATCAACACTTCTTCCTTATTCTTGAGCATCACATGGGCTGTGAATTGTGTCTGGGGTATTCCAAGGTTTTGGGCTATATCCACTTATCAGTGATGGCATACCATGTGTGTTCGTTTGTGACTGAGTTACCTCATACAGGATGATATTTTCTAGTTCTATCCATTTGCCTAAGAATTTCATGAAGTCATTGTTTTTAATAGCTGAGTAGTACTCCATTGTGTAAATGTAGCACATTTTCTCTATCCATTTCTCTGTTGAAGGACATGTGGGTTCTTTCCAGGTTCTGGATTTTATAAATTAGGTTGCTATGAACATAGTAGAGCATGTGTCTTTGTTATATTTTGGAGCATCTTTTGGATGTCCAGGAATGGGATTGCTGGGTCCCCAGTAAATGTCCTATGTCTAATTTTCTGAGAAACCTCCAGATTAATTTCCAAGGTGGTTGTACCAGCTTGCAATCCCACCAACAAAGAAGCAGTGTACTTCTTTCTCCACATCCTCAACAGCATCTACGTTTTAGTTTGGAAATAGTACAATGGTCAAATGAGAGTATCATACTCAGAAAAAATTATCAAGTAAAATTGAATTGAGATTATGAAAGATTCCATGATTTTAAAAAGGAGTCTGAAGGACTGTATAATCACTCAGCCAGCCCCACAGATGATAGTAGAATGAGTGCTTCATTATAAAGAGGAGGACTAAAACCAAGCAAAACAAAATTATCCACTTTGTGCACAGCACCCACATAGTATTTCACAACCATTTGTAACTCTAGTCCTAGCAAAATGATGCCCTCTTTTGACCTCTGGGAGTATCAGATACACATGAGATACACATACATATATACAGATAAAACACAAATATATATTAAATGAATATACATATATATAATTAATATGTGTACACATGTAATTATGCACACACATATATCCATATAAACCCCCCCACACACACACACACACATATATATATATATATATATATATATATATATATATATATATATAATCAGATAATTAATGTTGTAAAAAGCATAGTTCTCCTGACTTTCCATAGTTAAGTTCATTAATTTTCAAAAATATCAAAACTAATATGACAAAATTATTTTTTATATTTTTCAATGGGAAATCTGAAATACAAAACACATGTAGTTGCTAATAACTACATAGATCAAGTGAAATAATTAAAGGTTAAAAAAATAGTACTTCTGATGCTCTCAACCAACCTCTGGACTGACCACAGGGTCCCCAATGGAGGAAGTACAGAACTCACTGAAGGATCTGAAGGGATTTGCAACCCCACAGGAAGAATGACAATATCAACCAACCAGAGCTCTCAGAGTCTAAACCACCAACCAAGGAGTGCACATAGAGGGACCCATGTATGTATATATACATATACATATACATATACATATACATATACATATACATATACATATACATATACATATACATATACATATACATATACATATACATATACATATACATATACATATACATATATGTATACATATACATAGCAGTACATGTAGCAGAGGATGGACTTTCCAGGCATCAATGGGAGAAGAGGCCCTGGGTCCTGTGAAGGCTCAAAGCCCCAGTGTAGGGGAATGAGAGGGCAGGGAGGTAGTAGTGGGTGGGTGAGTAGGGGAAAACCCACATAGAAGCAGGAGGAGGGGGGATGGAAAGGGTCTTGGGGTGAAATTGGGAAAAGGGAGAACATTTGAAATGTAAATAAATAAAATATGCAATAAAAATAGTACTTTTATTGACTAAATGAGTCAAGACATTGTTGCTTTAGTTTATGCATATTTTTGTTTGTTAATAAAACTTTGATATGGGGCGGCGGCAGCAGCAGCAGCAGCAGCAGCGGCTGGTCCAGAGGAAGGGCCATCAGCAGTAGAACCAAGTGGACAGGGTCCAGGCAGACCCGGCGCCCACGACCACTGGCCATCACTGGCCAGCCAGGCTGCAAGCAGCGGCGGATTTACGGTGCCTTTCACCACACAGAAGCCACATCAGAACTCTGCCTCCCGCCAGTCAGTTACCAGGGCTCCATATTGGTTCTCGGTTGCCAGAGAAATCAGACTGAGGTACGCAAATATAACCCGAGACCAACATCGCAGGGGGCTAAGCCCGACGGGCGTTGGCCTGCACCCAGGCCCTGGGCTGATCGGGGGTCCACCGGGGTGCAAACCCGGCCAGGAGGTTTTTTTCCTCCCGGGCCGGCGTGCGCACCACCACCATTTTGCCTAAGGGAAGCCAGGGAGACCTAGCAGGCAAAACCAAACCAGCTAACAGGCATAGCCCGAGGCGGACATAGCAGGGGTCTCAGACAGTCAGGCCCTGGACTGCCCCCAGGTCCTGGGCTGCTCGGCGGGCCATCTGTGTGCCAACCCAGCCAGGAGCTTGTTTGCCTGGGCCGGCGCGCACCGCCGCCATTTTGCCTACGGGAAGCCAGAGAGACCTAGCAGGCAAAACCAAACCAGCTAACAGGCATAGCCCAAGGCGGACATAGCAGGGGTCTCAGACGGTCAGGCCCTGGACTGCCCCCAGGCCCAGGACTGCTCGGTGGGCCATCTGTGTGCCGACCCAGCCAGGAGGTTGTTTATCGGGGCCGTTTGCGTACCACTGCCATTTTGCCTACGGGAAGCCAGAGAGACCAGCAGGCAAAACCAAACCAGCTAACAGGCATAGCCCAAGGAGGACATAGCAGGGGTCTCAGACGGTCAGGCCCTGGACTGCTCGTTGGGCCATCTGTGTGCTGACCCAGCCAGGAGGTTGTTAGCTCAGCAGACTCTCCCAGCACTCTCAGGGAACTCGCGCATGCTACCATCATAGCCACCTGATACACCCAATTAACACCCACAGCTGAGGGGAGCTTTGCACCAACATTGGCCTGCCAGGCTTTTGCCTAGACTCAGGGCCTGAGCAGCTAGGCTAACCTTGTGTGCACCAACCCGGATGGGAGTTCTGCTGCCCAGATCAGCCTGGGCGGCAGCACCACATCTCCAAGTCCTGCAAGTGGCTAGCTGGGTTTCCGGGCAGCCAGCTGGGAGAAGTCAGTGTGCTCCAGTGAATCCAGCGGGCCCCAGCGGGAGCCTTCGGGTGCCTGCTTTGGGATCTGAACAGCCTGGGCAGCAGCACCCTGTCTACAAGCAGCCCAGGAGGTAAGCTGTGCACCAGAGGCCAACTGGGAAGGGGCAGCTTGCACTGGTGAGTCCAGCACTGACAAGAAAAACTAACACCAGTGAGAACTAGATGGCAAAAGGCAAACGCAGGAACGTCACTAACAGAAATCAAGGCAATATGGCAACATCTGAACCCAATTCTCCTCTACCAACATGCCCTGGATACCCCATCACACCAGTAAAACAAGATTTGGATTTAAAATCACTGGTCATGATGCTGGTACAGGAACACATGAAGGACACACTTAAAGAAATTCAGGAGAAAATGGATCAAAAGTTAGAAGCCCTTGCAAGGGAAACACAAAAATCATTGAAAGAAATCCAGGAGAATACAAAAGCCAACAAGGAGGAAATGCAAAAAACACTTAAAGAAATACAGGAGAACTTTGCTCAACAGGCTAAGGTCATGAAAGACGAAACACAAAAATCTCTTAAAGAAATACAGGAGAACTTTGGTCAACAGGCTGAGCTCATGAAAGAGGAAACACAAAAATCTCTTAAAGAATTACAGGAAAACACAAACATGCAAGTGAAGGAACTAAGCAAAACCATCCAGGATCTAAAACCAGAAGTAGAAACAACTAAGAAAGCTCAAAGGGAGACAACTTTGGAGATAGAAAGCCTTGGGAAGAAATCAGGGGACAGAGATACAAATATCAACAACAGAATACAAGAGATAGAAGAAAGAATCTCAGATGCTGAAGATTCCATAGAAACCATGGACTCAACAGTTAAAGAAAATGCAAAATGCAAAAAGCTTGTAACCCAAAATATCCAGGACATCCAGGACACAATGAGAAGACCAAACCTAAGGATTATAGGCATAGATGAGAGTGAAGATTTACAACTTTAAGGGCCAGCAAATATCTTCAATAAAATTATGGAAGAAAACTTCCCTAACCTAAAGAGAGAGATGCCCATGAATATACAAGAAACCTACAGAACTCCAAACAGACTGGACCAGAACACAAATACTTCCCGTCACATAATAATCAAAACACCAAATGTTCTAAACAAAGAAAGGATATTAAAGGCAGTAAGAGAAAAAGGCCAAGTAACATATAAAGGAAGACCTATCAGAATCACAGCAGACTTTTCACCTGAGACTATGAAGGCTAGAAGGTCCTGGGCAGATCTCATGCAGACTCTAAGACAACACAAATGCCAACCAAAACTACTATATCCAGCAAAACTCTCAATCACCATAGATGGAGAAACTAAGATATTTCATGACAAAACCAAGTTTACCCAATATCTATCCACAAACCCGGCCCTAAAAAGGATAATAGGAGGACAACACCAATACAAGGAGAGAAACTTCATCCTGGAAAAAGCAAGATAGTAACTTTTCATCAAACCCAAAAGAAGTTAAGCATTCTAATTTAAAAAATAACGTCAAAAATGATAGGAAGTAACAATCACTATTCCTTAATATCTCTTAACATCAATGGACTTAATGCCCCAATAAAAAGACACAGACTAACTGAATGGATACGTAAACAGGACCCTACATTTTGCTGCTTACAGGAAACACACCTCAGGGTCAAAGACAAACACTACCTTAGAGTAAAAGGCTGGAAGACAATTTTACAAGCAAATGGTCTCAGGAAACAAGCTGGAGTAGCCATTTTAATATCAGATAAAATTGACTTTCAACCCAAAGTCATCAAAAGAGACCCTGAGGGACACTTCTTGCTGGTCAAAGGAAAAATACAAAAAGCAGAACTGTCAATCCTGAACATCTATGCCCCAAATGCAAGGGCACCCTCTTTCGTAAAAGAAACTTTATTAAAACTAAAAGCACACATTGCACCTAACACAATAATTGTGGGTGACTTCAACACTGCACTTTCCTCAATGGACCGATCAGGAAAACAGAAACTAAACAGGGACACAATGAAACTAATTGAAGCTTTGGACCAATTAGATTTAACAGATATATATAGAATATTCTATCCTAAAACAAAAGAATATACCTTTTTCTCAGCACCTCATGGTACCTTCTCCAAAATCGACCATATAATTGGTCACAAGACAGACCTCAACAAATATAAGAAGATAGAACTAATCCCATGCCTCCTATCTGATCACTATGGAGTAAAAGTGGTCTTCAATAGCAACAGAAACAACAGAAAACCCACATACACGTGGAAACTTAACAATACTCTACTCAATGATACCTTGGTCAAGGAAGAAATAAAGAAAGAAATTAAAGACTTTTTAGAACACAATGAAAATGAAAACACAACATACCCAAATCTATGGGACACAATGAAAGCAGTGCTAAGAGGAAAACTCATAGCCCTGAGTGCCTCCAAAAAGAAAATGGAGAGAGCATACATTACCAGCTTAATGACACACCTGAAAGCCCTAGAACAAAAAGAAGCTACTTCGCCCAGGAGGAGTAGAAGGCAGGAAATCATCAAACTCAGGGCCGAAATCAATCAAGTAGAAACAAAGAGAACCATACAAAAAATCAACAATACCAGGAGCTGGTTCTTTGAGAAAATCAACAAGATAGATAAACCCTTAGCCAGAATGACCAAAGGGCACAGAGAAAGTATCCAAATTAACAAACTTAGAAATGAAAAGGGAGATATAACAACGGAAACTGAGGAAATCCAAAAAATCATCAGATCCTACTACAAGAGCTTGTACTCAACACAACTGGAGAATCTGGAGGAAATGGACAATTTCCTTGACAGATACCAGGTACCAAAATTAAATCAGGACCAACTAGACCATCTAAAGAGTCCCATAATGCCTAAAGAAATAGAAGGAGTCATAGAAAGTCTTCCAACCAAAAAAAGCACAGGACCAGATGGCTTCAGTGCAGAATTCTACCAGACCTTCAAAGAAGAGTTAACACCAATACTCTTCAAACTATTCCACAAAATAGAAACAGAAGGAACACTACCCAATTCCTTCTACGAAGCCACAATTACGCTGATACCAAAGCCACAAAAAGATCCAACAAAGAAAGAGAACTTCAGACCAATTTCCCTTATGAACATCGATGCAAAAATACTCAATAAAATTCTTGCCAACCGAATCCAAGAACACATCAAAATGATCATCCACCATGATCAAGTAGGCTTTATCCCGGGAATGCAGGGTTGGTTCAATATACGGAAATCCATCAATACAATCCACTACATAAACAAACTCAAAGAACAAAACCACATGGTCATTTCATTGGATGCTGAAAAAGCATTTGACAAAATTCAGCATCCCTTCATGCTTAAAGTCTTGGAGAGAACAGGAATTCAAGGCCTATACCTAAACATAGTAAAAGCAATATACAGCAAACCGGTAGACAGCATCAAACTAAATGGAGAGAAACTTGAAGCAATCCCACTGAAATCAGGGACCAGACAAGGCTGCCCCCTTTCTCCTTATCTTTTCAATATTGTACTTGAGGTACTAGCTCGGGCAATTCGACAACATAAGGAGGTCAAAGGGATACAAATTGGAAAGGAAGAAGTCAAACTATCATTATTTGCAGACGACATGATCGTCTACCTAAGTGACCCAAAGAACTCCACTAGAGAGCTCCTACAGCTGATAAACAACTTCAGCAAAGTGGCAGGTTATAAAATCAAGTCATGCAAATCAGTGGCCTTCCTATACTCAAAGGATAAGCAGGCTGAGAAAGAAATTAGGGAAATGACCCCATTCACAATAGCCTCAAACAGTATAAAGTATCTTGGGGTGACTCTTACCAAACATGTGAAAGATCTGTATGACAAGAACTTCAAGACTCTGAAGAAGGAAATGGAAGAAGACCTCAAAAAATGGGAAAACCTCCCATGCTCATGGATCGGTAGAATCAATATAGTTAAAATGGCCATTTTGCCTAAAGCACTATACAGATTCAATGCAATACCCATCAAAATCCCAACTCAATTCTTCACAGAGTTAGAAAGAGCAATTATCAAATTCATCTGGAACAACAAAAAACCCAGGATAGCTAAAACTATTCTCAGCAACAAAAGAAAATCTGGGGGAATCAGTATCCCTGACCTCAAGCAATACTACAGAGCAATAGTGTTAAAAACTGCATGGTATTGGTACAGTGACAGACAGGAGGATCAATGGAACAGGATTGAAGATCCAGAAATGAACCCACACACCTAAGGCCACTTGATCCTCGACAAAGAGTCTGAAAACATCCAATGGAAAAAAGATAGTCTTTTCAACAAATGGTGCTGGTTCAACTGGAGGTCAGCATGCAGAAGAATGCGAATTGATCCATCCTTGTCTCCTTGTACTAAGCTCAAATCCAAATGGATCAAGGACCTCCACATAAAGCCAGACACTCTGAAGCTAATAGAAAAGAAACTGGGGAAGACCCTTGAGGACATCAGTACAGGGAGAAAGTTTCTGAACAGAACACCAATAGCGTATGCTCTAAGAGCAAGAATTGACAAATGGGACCTCATAAAATTACAAAGTTTCTGTAAGGCAAAGGACACCATCAAGAGGACAAATCGGCAACCAACAAATTGGGAAAAGATCTTCACCAATCCTACATCAGATAGAGGGCTAATATCCAATATATATAAGGAACTCAAGAAGTTAGACTCCAGAAAACCAAACAACCCTATTAAAAAGTGGGGTACAGAGTTAAACAAAGAATTCTCACCTGAAGAACTTCGGATGGCGGAGAAGCATCTTAAAAAATGCTCAACTTCATTAGTCATTAGGGAAATGCAAATCAAAACAACCCTAAGATTTCATCTTACACCAGTCAGAATGGCTAAGATTAAAAATTCAGGAGACAGCAGGTGTTGGAGAGGGTGTGGAGAAAGAGGAACACTCCTCCACTGCTGGTGGGGTTGCAAATTGGTACAACCACTCTGGAAATCAGTCTGGCGGTTCCTCCGAAAACTGGGCACCTCACTTCCAGAAGATCCTGCTATACCACTCCTGGGCATATACCCAGAAGACTCCCCACCATGTAATAAGGATACATGTTCTACTATGTTCATAGCAGCCCTATTTATAATTGCCAGATGCTGGAAAGAACCCAGGTATCCCTCAACAGAAGAGTGGATGCAAAAAATGTGGTATATCTACACAATGGAGTACTATTCAGCCATTAGAAACAACGAATTCATGAAATTCTTAGGCAAATGGATGGAGCTAGAGAATATCATACTCAGTGAGGTAACCCAGACTCAAAAGGTGAATCATGGTATGCACTCACTAATAAGTGGATATTAACCTAGAAAACTGGAATACCCAAAACATAATCCACACATCAAATGAGGTACAAGAAGAAAGGAGGAGTGGCCCCTGGTTCTGGAAAGACTCAGTGAAACAGTATTCAGCAAAACCAGAACGGGGAAGTGGGAAGGGGTGGGTGGGAGGACAGGGGAAGAGAAGGGGACTTAAGGGACTTTCGGGGAGTCGGGGGCTAGAAAAGGGGAAATCATTTGAAATGTAAATAAATTATATCGAATAAAAAAAAAAGAAAAAAGAAAGAAAACTTTGATATAAACTAAAAAGATAAAAACTGTGAGCAAATGAACTAGGGTAAGAGTTCCTAAAGTGGGAAAGTAAAGAGCATTTCCATTTTTCACAAGTTTACTCACAACTGTTTGTTGTCCAGGTAGAGAGTTACTAGTGCTCTGCTGTGGTCTCTGAGCATATTCCCTGCATGGTACTCATTTACATCTGGGCACCTACAACTGACAGCAGGAACCTACAAGAAAAGAAGAACAAAGAGCACAACTTAAGAGAAAACGAAGGAAGGAGGGGAGAGAAAGACGGAGAAAGAAAAATAAGAACAAGTTTTATCAAGAAGTATCTTGATTTATCAAAGAGCAAAATTAGACTATTGACCTCTTTGGTAACGTTTCCTTGGGTGTTGCAACGATTCTCCTGAGACCTGTGCATATGTGTCATCTTCAACATTTGACTTCATCAATAAAACCCTAATTTAGAGTATAGAAAGAAATCTAGTCAGTCATCTCCTTTAATACATGACCTCGTAAATGAGTTTACTACCTTCTCTAAAGGAAAAGGTGGCTTGTTTTTCCACTTTCAGTGATGAAAATGTTGTTATCCACTTACATTTCCTTACTTCAGTGGTTTATAACATTAAAGTCGTGTTCACTTAACTCTATGTGGGTAATTTTCTTTCAACAATTGAAGACATCTGGATGTATCTGATAAGCCAATTTTGTGTACAGAAAGACTACAGTGCCCTTAGAGAGATTATTGAAGCTTGTGACATTTACTGATAACAGATCTACTGACCTTCTCTTTAGAGGAACTTATTGACTCTATAATACCTGTTTTGTTCTGTCACTGAAAGGCTCTGTTTGGTTGAACTACTCTGGTAATACTTACTGTTTATTTCTCTATGCTCCTGTCCTTAGCCCATGGTGAATATTGATCTGTTTTCTGTTGCTACAGTTTATCATTTTAAGAAATTTATTTAACCTAATCATATTTTGTTTACATACAATGTCAACATATTTTGTATTTTATCAGACTCTAAATTTGTAAGGTGATGCCATCAGGGAACCTAAACTACATAAATGGTTGTCTAGAATTTTTTAAAAGTATACATGAACATAAAGTTTGACAAAATAAGAAGTGCATTTACAACAGTCAAAATGAGAGGATGCACATATATATGTATGTTTTTAGTGTAGAATAGAGTTTATTCAGAGTAGGGGATGGGAATTAGTGGGAGAGAGAGAGAGAGAAAAGAAAGAAAGAAAGAAAGAAAGAAAGAAAGAAAGAAAGAAAGAAAGAAAGAAAGAAAGAAAGAAAGAAAGAAAGAAAGAAAGAAAGAATAGAGAGAGTAGAGTGGAGGCCGGCCATGACCATGTGGAGGGTGGAAGAGCTCCAGGGGCAGAGAGGTGAGAGAATGTGGGAGAGCAGAGAGCAAAACGTACAGATACAAATTTTTAAATAACAGATTGTCATAAAGGATATTCTTGTATACGCTGACACAAATTAAATGTAAATAAATTAAAATGTAATAGTGGGGGCTAGAGAAATGGCTTGGTGGTTAGGAAAACTTGTTGTTCCTCCAGAGGATCCAAGTTTGATTTGCAGCATCCACATGGAAGCTCACAACTTCCTGTACCTCTGGTTTCAGGGAACCCAGTGCCCTCATGTGGACTCTGAGGACACGAAACATTCATACAGTACATAGACATATGAGGAGGCAAAAACTCCCACGTGCTTGAAATCAAATATGTTATGTTCACATTAATACATGGTAAATAAAGAGTTCATTACACCAGTTTACATTAAAATAGTATTAGCCATTGTTTCACACCTGGGAGACTGAAAAGCTGTTAGTTGCTTGGTCCTTATGCTGGGTGGCTCAGAGTAGAAACATGTGGCTGACTCATTGTGGAGGGCCATGTAATAGCTATTCAGTCCAAGAGGCCAGGTACCTAGACAGTTTTAAAGTGGCTTGTAAAGCCAAGAGTGTGGCTGGAGAGGCACTGGTGCCAGTCATGGATGGAAAACATACTTTTTGATATAATTGATAAAGTCTACAGCAGAAGCAACAGGACAGATCAGATTGTCAGGAGGATAAAGACTGAGCTGGTAAGAAGGAAGGTCAAGTGAGCAAAAGGGAATAATCTTGGTTCTATGCAGGTCTTCGTTCTATGTTAGGTCTGTACTGATAGCATAATCTGCTGCCCACATTTTGGGGGGAGGTTCTCCTCATATTAATTAAAACAATTAGGATAATTCTTTAGCTGAGGCTTTCTGCCTAGCTGATCCTAATTTGTATTAGGCTGACACAAAAGCTAATATTTTGGTGATTATGAAAAATTCCTCTACAAATATCCATGTTAAGGATTTCATGGTTGCAAACATTTTCATGTCATTTGCTTTAATGCCAAAGAAAATAATGAGTACATTGAAAGGTAACCATATGTTGTACTAAACAACCACACACACATATCTATTAAACATCGAAATGTCTTTTAATAGTGTTTTGTAAAACATTTTTTCTACACACATACACAGAGTTGTTCTTATTGAACATTTGGGATCAATGTACTTGACCACTGTACAGGCTGGTTTTGTGTGTCAACTTCACACAAGCTGGAGTTATCACAGAAAAAGGAACATCAGTTAAGGAAATGTCTCCATGAGATCCAGCTGGAAAGAATTTTCTCAATTAGTGATCAAGGGTGGGGGGTCTCTTCTGGGTGGTGCCATCCCTGGGCTGGTGGCCTGGGCTTCTATAAGAAAGCAAGCTAAGCAAGCCAGGAAAAGCAAACTAGTAAGAAACATCCTTCCATGGCCTGCTTCCATCAGCTCCTGTTTCCTGACCTGCTTGAGTTCTAGTCCTGACTTCCTTTAGTGATAAACAGCAATGTGGAAATGTGAACTGAATAAATCCTTTCCTCCCCAAATTGCTTCTTGGTCATGATGTTTGAGCAGCAATAGAAACCCTGACTAAGACAACCACTCTATGTGTATATGATATATGTATGGGTATGGGTATAGGTATGGGTATGGGTATGGGTATGGGTATGGGTATGAGTATGGGTATGTATTTTATGCATGTGTGTGTAGAAGAAGAAATCCCCACCCCAAAACCACCACAACAATAACAAAAACAAAAAAAATTAGTTTTTGTTAATAGCAAAGAACATGATTGCAAGATTTCAAGTGTAAACAGAGAAATCATTCAGTAAGTAGGCAAGTCATGTGCTATATTCAGACAATAGAACATTATTTAACATTCAAATCAAATGAACTAATCTGTAAAATTATTGTCATTCCACACAGGAAACAGCAAAATCTTAGAAGGTTCTTCAGTATACTAGTCTAACTATATGGCATTTTGGAGAAAGGGAATTTAGGATGACAGTAAAAAAATATCATTGTCCTCAAGGCATTGAGGGAAGGGAAGAATGAGCACATAGAGAAATTACTTTAGGGTAGGAATGTTGTGATAGTATTCTACCAAAATGGAGGATGTCAGTAAGTACACATTGTCAAAATTCATAGTACACATTGTCAAGATCCATAAAACATATTGTATGAATGGTACTCCTGATGCAAATGGGGTGTTAAGGGAATGATGCTGTCAATGCAAATTCATGTTTTATAAGAAGTGTCTCTTTCTTACTGGGCACCAGCAGTGGAAAGGCTGAGGATAATGATAGAGAATTCATGGACCTCTGTACTTTCCAAAACATTCTGCTATTAGCATAAAACAGTTCTAGAACTAAGGCTTATTAAAAATTAATACTTTTACTAGCTTTAATAGTTACATCATTGATCATCCAATGCTTTAGGAAATCTAAAGCATTCTTCTATTAATAATTAATTGATTAAATAACATTAAAATGTAGTAATTAAATCATACATGCTTTAACAATTGGATAAATTAAGTTTAAATAAAGGTTTATTTAAGTCTATGGTTTATCTGATTACATGGAAATAAATAGTCTAATATGACTCTTCTGCTTACAGTCAAGAAATCCCTAATTTTTCTGCAGGATGTTTAGAGAAAATTTAGTGACATGTGTAAAGTAACAGAAAGACATCAGAGAAAACAATTTTTCATGGAAAGACCACTCCATTTAACATAGATACACAACATGACATAAAAAGGGAAGACAGTGTCATTATGTAGGAAAATAATATTGTGAATTTTCAAATTCTATTTTCTTTACTTTCTTTTTGATTCCAAATACCAGTGAGACCCTTGGCTTCACACGTATTAATGTGGCTCAATTGCTAATCCAGTTAAGTTTAGGAAGCCTTCCCATCTATACTAAAAGCTTGTTCTCAATTACATACTGAATTAAATGAGAGATAAGAAGATTCTGAGAGCTTAATATTTATAGTATTGCTGCTGAGAAAAATTAAAAATCTGTAAAATCCACATTAATCATTTAGTTTCAGCACATAAATGCAAATGGCTTGTGACTGAAATACACTTCAGACTGTAATAATAATTACTCCCTAACGCAGTGTGAGATTCATTATATCCATGTTTAATACAAGGAAGAAGCACAAGGGATCTGCAGAAATCTTCACAAATTAGAGGATTATAGTATTTAATCAGCATAAAATGGTCACCATAAAGCTTCATCAAGAAGCACTTTTGAAAAAGGAAATGTAGTCTGGAGGAATATGGTTATGAAAAGAAAATCTCATTTTCAAGTTGACATTCACCCCTTAATATGGAACTAATGTCTATGTGGCTCTCTCCTCATGTTCTCTTCCTATACATAACAAATTGGCAAGAAAAGATAAATAACAAAGTAACTGAAGATATTAATGTCACTCAATATCTTTGTTTACTACAAAGGCATTTATAAAGGTCAGGGATTTTATTTCAATTTCTAATTTGGAATGATTCACACTCATATTAAGAGTCTTAGGTAAAAAGCCCATGTTCTCAGAGGAGAAGGAGAACATCTTGTCGACAATAGGAAAAGTAGATTTGATTCTCTATAGAGGTAATCACAAAGAATTCCATACTTAGTACAAAGGTAGAGAAAATAAATTTGGAATTTTGGGGGTTTGTGTACATGTGTGCATGTATTACTAGAAAATAGAAGTTAATCTTCAATAATGTATAATTAACATACAAAATAATTCAAAAAATAAAATAACATAAAGAATGCCCCACCGCCATCTTCCCTGACTGCCAGGGCAGGCAGAAAAGCAGCACCAGGTACTGAGATATCCTGAGTTTAAGATCTCTGGGAATGCAAACCTCCAGGGTTCTGCCTGTGCTCAGGACCTGAGAACATAGGTGGTTTGACTGCCAGCCAGGCTGTTGTGGGGCCTGTGTCCTAAGTGGGGGTCAGCAGAAGGAGTGACCCCCCTGCTGCCATGTCGCTGCCTGCCAGAGCAGAAAGGCAGCACCAGGTACTGAGATATCCAGAGGTTAAGATCTCTGGGGGCGCAAACCTCCAGGAGTCTGCCTGTGCCCAGGACCTGAGCACATAGGCGGTTCATCAACAAGCCAGCCTGTCATGGGGCCTGTGTCCTCCATGGGGATCAGCAGAGGGAGTGACTCTCCACCATATCTATCTTCACTCCATGACAAAGCAGTCTGGGAGCACCTGGTCCACTGAGACAACCCAAGTATAACATTGCTTGGGGCAAGACTCAGCAGAGTTCCAGAGGCACAAAAGAGGAAGGCAGCACATCAGCAATCTGGGCCAGAGGAAACCCAGTCATCCAGTGTTGCTGAAATAGCCTTAAAGGTCCACAGGAGGTTGAAGCACCAGCCAGTGACAATAAGACTAGCTAACACCAGTGAGAATTGTATGGCTAAAGGCAAATGTAGGAACGTTACTAACAGAAACCAAGGCATTATGGCAGCATCTGAACCTAATTCTCCAACAACAGCAAGTCCTGGATACCCCAACACACCAGAAAAACAAAAGTTGGATTTAAAAATCACTGCTCATGATGCTGTTAGAGGAGCACATGAAGGACATAAATAAAATCTCTTAAAGAAATTCAGGAGAAAAATGATCAAAAGCTAGAAGCCCTTACAAGGGAAACACAAAAATCACTTGATGAAATTCAGGAGAATATGGGTCAAAAGTTAGTAGCCAGTAAGGAGGAAATGCAAAAATCACTTAAAGAAATACAGGAGAACTTTGATCAACAGGCAGAAATCATGAAAGAGGAAACACAAAAATCTCTCAAAGAATTACAGGAAAACACAAACAAGCAAGTGGAGGAATAGAGCAAAAACATCCAGGATCTAAAAACAGAAGTAGAAACAACTAAGAAATCACAAAGCAAGACAACTTTGGAGATAGAAAACCTTGGGAAGATATCAGGGGCCATAGATGCAAATATCAACAACGAAATACAAGAGATAGAAGAAAGAATCTCAGATGCCGAAGATACCATAGAAACCATGGACTCAACAGTCAAAGAAAATGCAAAATGCAAAAAGCTTGTAACCCAAAGCATCCCAGAAATCTAGGACACAAAGAGAAAGCCAAACCTAAGGATTATAAGCATTGATGAGAGTGAAGATTTACAACTTAAAGGGCCAGCAAATATCTTCAACAAAATTATGGAAGAAAACTTCCCTAATGTAAAGAGAGAGGTGCCCATGAATATGCAAGAAGCCTATAGAACTCCAAACATACTGGATCAGAACAGAAATACCTCCCATCACATAATCAAAACCCCAAATGTACTAAACAAAGAAAGAATACTAAAGGCAATAAGAGAAGAAGGGCAAGTAACATATAAAGGAAGATCTATCAGAATTACACCAGAATTCTCAGCAGAGAACATGAAAGGTAGAAGATCCTGGGCAGAGGTCATGCAGACTCTAGGAGAACACAAAGGCCAGCCACGACTAATATACCCAGCAAAACTCTCAATAACTATACATGGAGAAACCAAGATATTCCATGACAAAACCAAATTTACACAGTATCTTTCCACAAACCCAGTCCTACAAAGGATAATAGAGGGAAAACACCAATACAATGAGGGAAACTAGACCCTGGAAAAAGCAGGATAATGACCTTCTTTCATCAAACCCAAAAGAAGATAACCATACAAGTATAAAATTAACATCAAAAATGAGAGAAAGCAATAATCGCTACTCCTTAATATCTCTTAGCATCAATAGACTCAATTCCCCAATAAAAAGACATAGACTAACAGACTTGATACTTAAAAAGGACCCTACATTTTACTGCATACAGGAAACATACCTCAGTGTCAAAGACAAAAACTACCTTAGAGTAAACAGCTGGAAGACAATTCTACAAGCAAATGGTCTCAGGAAGCAAGCCGGAGTCACTATTCTAATATCAGATAAAATTGACTTTCAACCTAATGTCATCAAAAGAGAAATGGAAGGACACTTCTTGCAGGTCAAAGGAAAAATCCACCAAGAAGAACTCTCAATCCTGAATATCTATGCTCCAAATGCAAGGGCACCCTCATTCGTAAAAGAAACTTTACTAAAGCTCAAAGCACACATTGCACCTAACACAATAATTGTGGGTGGCTTCAACACCCCACTCTCTTCAAGGGACCTATCAGGAAAACAGAAACTGAACAGAAAGACAGTGAAACTAATTGAAGTTTTGGACCAATTGGATTTAACAGATAAATATAGAAATTTTCATCCCAAAGCAAAAGAATATACCTTTTTCTCAGCTCCTTATGATATTTTCTCCAAAATCGATCATATATTTGCTCACAAGACAGATATATAAGAAGATCAAAATAATCCCATGCCTCCGATCAGATCACTATGGAGTAAAAGTGGTCTTTAATAACTACAAAAACAACCAAAAGCCCACATACACATGGAAACTGAACAATACTCTACTCAGTGATACCCTAGTCAAGGAAGAAATAAAAAAAGAAATCAAAATTTTTAGAAATTTAAGAAAATGAATGCACAACATACCCAAATTTAAGGGACACAATGAAAGCAGTGCTAAGGGGAAAACTCATAACTTTGAGTTCCTCCAAAAAGAAATTGGAGAGAGCTTACACTAGAAGCTTAACAACACAACTGAAAGCCCTGGGGCAAAAAGAAGCTAATTAACCCAAGAGGAGAAGAAGACAGCAAATCATCAAAATCAGAGCTGAAATCAATCAAGTAGAAATTAAGAGAACCATACAAAGAATCGACAAAACCAGGAGCTGGTTCTTTGAAAAAATCAACAAGATAAGATAAGCCCTTAGCCAGACTAACCAAAGGGCACAGAGACAGTATCCAGATTAATAAAATTAGAAATGAAAAGGGAGATATAACAACAGAAACTGATGAAATTTAAAAAAAATATCATATCTTACTACAAAAGCCTGTACTCAACACAACTGGAGAATCTGGAGGAAATGGAAAATTTCTTAGACAGATACCAAATACCAAAATTAAATCAGGATCAAATAGATCATGTAAACAGTCCCATAACCCCTAAAGAAATAGAAGGTGAGAACTCGGCCTCCCACCAGTCAGGAGAGGTGCATCCATCTTGGTTCCGTACTCCAGGGATCGGACAGACTGAGGTACACAAACATAATCCAAGGCCAACACCGCGGTGGTCTGAGCCCTACGGGCGTTGGCCTGCACCCAGGCCCTGGGCGGGTCGGGGGGCCATCGGGGTGCCAACCCAGCCAGGAGGTTTTTTGCCCAGGCCTGCGAGCGCGCCGCCGCCATTTTGCCTGCAGGACGACAGAGAGCTCAGGCGGGCAGACCTGTAACAGGCATAACCTAAGGCTAACAAAGCGGGGGTCCAGGCCCCAAAAGGCACAGGACTGACCCCAAGAACTGGGCGGCTTGGTGGGCCATCTGTGAGTCAACCCGCCCAGGTGATTGTTAGCAAAGCAGACTCTCCCGGCACTTTCAGGGAGCGCGGGCACGCATGCCCGCCATCCTAGTCACCTGGCGGACCCAATTAACAGTCATAGCCCTAGGGGAACTTTGCTCGGACCTTGGCCTCCCAGGCTTTTGCCTAGACTCAGGGACTGGGCGGCCAGGCTAACCTTGTGTGCGACAGCCCGGTTGGCGGATCGGCTGCCCAGCGGAGTGAGCAGAACACAGGGGAGGTCACAGTAGCATACACCATCGGCACTCCCTGGGGGTGCACACAGGCTCCATCTGGCCCACAGACACAATCTGGGGCAAGGCCTCAGGCAGAAGCCCTTAGCTCTACTCTCTCCGCTTCCGGATCCAGATCAGTCTGGACGGCAGCATTACATCTCCAAGTCCTGCAAGTGGCTAGCTGGGCTTCCGGGCGGCCAGCTGGGAGAAGTCAGTGTGCTCCAGTGAATCCAGCAGGCCCCAGCGGGAGCCTTCGGTTGCCTGCTTTGGGATCGGAACAGCCTGGACAGCAGCACACTGTCTAAAAGCAGTGCAGGAGGTAAGCTGTGCACCAGAGGCCAACTGGGAAGGGGCAGCTTGCACTGGTGAGTCCAGCACTGACAAGATAAACTAACACCAGTGAGAACTAGATGGCAAAAGGCAAACGCAGGAACGTCACTAACAGAAATCAAGGCAATATGGCAACATCTGAACCCAATTCTCCTCTACCAACATGTCCTGGATACCCCATCACACCAGTAAAACAAGATTTGGATTTAAAATCACTGGTCATGATGCTGGTACAGGAACACATGAAGGACATACATAAAGAAATTCAGGAGAAAATGGATCAAAAGTTAGAAGCCCTTGCAAGGGAAACACAAAAATCATTGAAAGAAATCCAGGAGAATACAAAAGCCAACAAGGAGGAAATGCAAAAAACACTTAAAGAAATACAGGAGAACTTTGGTCAACAGGCTGAGGTCATGAAAGACGAAACACAAAAATCTCTTAAAGAAATACAGGAGAACTTTGGTCAACAGGCTGAGGTCATGAAAGACGAAACACAAAAATCTCTTAAAGAATTACAGGAAAACACAAACATGCAAGTGAAGGAGCTAAGCAAAACCATCCAGGATCTAAAATCAGAAGTAGAAACAACTAAGAAAACTCAAAGGGAGATAACTTTGGAGATAGAAAGCCTTGGGAAGAAATCAGGGGACAGAGATGCAAATATCAACAACAGAATACAAGAGATAGAAGAAAGAATCTCAGATGCTGAAGATTCCATAGAAACCATGGACTCAACAGTTAAAGAAAATGCAAAATGCAAAAAGCTTGTAACCCAAAATATCCAGGAAATCCAGGACACAATGAGAAGACCAAACCTAAGGATTATAGGCATAGATGAGAGTGAAGATTTACAACTTAAAGGGCCAGCAAACATCTTCAATAAAATTATGGAAGAAAACTTCCCTAACCTAAAGAGAGAGATGCCCATGAATATACAAGAAGCCTACAGAACTCCAAACAGACTGGACCAGAACAGAAATACTTCCCGTCACATAATAATCAAAACACCAAATGTTCTAAACAAAGAAAGAATACTAAAGGCAGTAAGAGAAAAAGGCCAAGTAACATATAAAGGAAGACCTATCAGAATCACAGCAGACTTTTCACCTGAGACTATGAAGGCTAGAAGGTCCTGGGCAGATCTCATGCAGACTCTAAGAGAACACAAATGCCAACCAAAACTACTATATCCAGCAAAACTCTCAATCACCATAGATGGAGAAACTAAGATATTTCATGACAAAACCAAGTTTACCCAATATCTATCCACAAACCCAGCCCTACAAAGGATAATAGGAGGAATACACCAATACAAGGAGGGAAACTTCACCCTGGAAAAAGCAAGATAGTAACCTTTCATCAAACCCAAAAGAAGTTAAGCATTCAAATTTAAAAAATAACGTCAAAAATGATAGGAAGTAACAATCACTATTCCTTAATATCTCTTAACATCAATGGACTTAATGCCCCAATAAAAAGACACAGACTAACTGACTGGATACGTAAACAGGACCCTACATTTTGCTGCTTACAGGAAACACACCTCAGGGTCAAAGACAAACACTACCTTAGAGTAAAAGGCTGGAAGACAATTTTACAAGCAAATGGTCTCAGGAAACAAGCTGGAGTAGCCATTTTAATATCAGATAAAATTGACTTTCAACCCAAAGTCATCAAAAGAGACCCCGAGGGACACTTCTTGCTGGTCAAAGGAAAAATACAAAAAGAAGAACTGTCAATCCTGAACATCTATGCCCCAAATGCAAGAGCACCCTCTTTCGTAAAAGAAACTTTATTAAAACTAAAAGCACACATTGCACCTAACACAATAATTGTGGGTGACTTCAACACTGCACTTTCCTCAATGGACCGATCAGGAAAACAGAAACTAAACAGGGACACAATGAAACTAATTGAAGCTTTGGACCAATTAGATTTAACAGATATATATAGAACATTCTATCCTAAAACAAAAGAATATACCTTTTTCTCAGCACCTCATGGTACCTTCTCCAAAATCGACCATATAATTGGTCACAAGACAGACCTCAACAAATATAAGAAGATCGAACTAATCCCATGCCTCCTATCTGATCACTATGGAGTAAAAGTGGTCTTCAATAGCAACAGAAACAACAGAAAGCCCACATACACGTGGAAACTGAACAATACTCTACTCAATGATACCTTGGTCAAGGAAGAAATAAAGAAAGAAATTAAAGACTTTTTAGAACACAATGAAAACGAAAACACAACATACCCAAATCTATGGGACACAATGAAAGCAGTGCTAAGAGGAAAACTCATAGCCCTGAGTGCCTCCAAAAAGAAAATGGAGAGAGCATACATTACCAGCTTAATGACACACCTGAAAGCCCTAGAACAAAAAGAAGCTATTTCGACCAGGAGGAGTAGAAGGCAGGAAATCATCAAACTCAGGGCCGAAATCAATCAAGTAGAAACAAAGAGAACCATACAAAAAATCAACAATACCAGGAGCTGGTTCTTTGAGAAAGTCAACAAGATAGATAAACCCTTAGCCAGAATGACCAAAGGCACAGAGAAAGTATCCAAATTAACAAACTTAGAAATGAAAAGGGAGATATAACAACGGAAACTGAGGAAATCCAAAAAATCATCAGATCCTACTACAAGAGCCTATACTCAACACAACTGGAGAATCTGGAGGAAATGGACAATTTCCTTGACAGATACCAAATACCAAAATTAAATCAGGACCAACTAGACCATCTAAACAGTCCCATAATGCCTAAAGAAATAGAAGGAGTCATAGAAAGTCTTCCAACCAAAAAAAGCACAGGACCAGATGGCTTCAGTGCAGAATTCTACCAGACCTTCAAAGAAGAGTTAACACCAATACTCTTCAAACTATTCCACAAAATAGAAACAGAAGGAACACTACCCAATTCCTTCTACGAAGCCACAATTACCCTGATACGAAAGCCACACAAAGATCCAACAAAGAAAGAGAACTTCAGACCAATTTCCCTTATGAACATCGATGCAAAAATACTCAATAAAATTCTTGCCAACCGAATCCAAGAACACATCAAAACGATCATCCACCATGATCAAGTAGGCTTTATCCCGGGAATGCAGGGTTGGTTCAATATACGGAAATCCATCAATACAATCCACTACATAAACAAACTCAAAGAACAAAACCACATGGTCATTTCATTGGATGCTGAAAAAGCATTTGACAAAATTCAGCATTCCTTCATGCTTAAAGTCTTGGAGAGAACAGGAATTCAAGGCCCATACCTAAACATAGTAAAAGCAATATACAGCAAACCGGTAGCCAGCATCAAACTAAATGGAGAGAAACTTGAAGCAATCCCACTGAAATCAGGGACCAGACAAGGCTGCCCCCTTTCTCCTTATCTTTTCAATATTGTACTTGAGGTACTAGCTCGGGCAATTCAACAACATAAGGAGGTCAAAGGGATACAAATTGGAAAGGAAGAAGTCAAACTATCATTATTTGCAGACGATATGATCGTCTACCTAAGTGACCCAAAGAACTCCACTAGAGAGCTCCTACAGCTGATAAATAACTTCAGCAAAGTGGCAGGTTATAAAATCAACTCAAGCAAATCAGTGGCCTTCCTATACTCAAAGGATAAGCAGGCTGAGAAAGAAATTAGGGAAATGACCCCCTTCACAATAGCCTCAAACAGTATAAAGTATCTTGGGGTGACTCTTACCAAACATGTGAAAGATCTGTATGACAAGAACTTCAAGACTCTGAAGAAGGAAATGGAAGAAGACCTCAAAAAATGGGAAAACCTCCCATGCTCATGGATCGGTAGAATCAATATAGTTAAAATGGCCATTTTGCCAAAAGCAATATACAGATTCAATGCAATACCCATCAAAATCCCAACTCAATTCTTCACAGAGTTAGAAAGAGCAATTATCAAATTCATCTGGAACAACAAAAAACCCAGGATAGCTAAAACTATTCTCAGCAACAAAAGAAAATCTGGGGGAATCAGTATCCCTGACCTCAAGCAATACTACAGAGCAATAGTGTTAAAAACTGCATGGTATTGGTACAGTGACAGGCAGGAGGATCAATGGAACAGGATTGAAGATCCAGAAATGAACCCACACACCTAAGGCCACTTGATCCTCGACAAAGAGGCTGAAAACATCCAATGGAAAAAAGATAGCCTTTTCAACAAATGGTGCTGGTTCAACTGGAGGTCAGCATGCAGAAGAATGCGAATTGATCCATTCTTGTCTCCTTGTACTAAGCTCAAATCCAAATGGATCAAGGACCTCCACATAAAGCCAGACACTCTGAAGCTAATAGAAAAGAAACTGGGGAAGACCCTTGAGGACATCGGTACAGGGAGAAAGTTTCTGAACAGAACACCAATAGCGTATGCTCTAAGAGCAAGAATTGACAAATGGGACCTCATAAAATTACAAAGTTTCTGTAAGGCAAAGGACACCATCAAGAGGACAAATCGGCAACCAACAAATTGGGAAAAGATCTTCACCAATCCTACATCAGATAGAGGGCTAATATCCAATATATATAAAGAACTCAAGAAGTTAGACTCCAGAAAACCAAACAACCCTATTAAAAAATGGGGTACAGAGTTAAACAAAGAATTCTCACCTGAAGAACTTCGGATGGCGGAGAAGCATCTTAAAAAATGCTCAACTTCATTAGTCATAAGGGAAATGCAAATCAAAACAACCCTAAGATTTCATCTTACACCAGTCAGAATGGCTAAGATTAAAAATTCAGGAGACAGCAGGTGTTGGAGAGGGTGTGGAGAAAGAGGAACACTCCTCCACTGCTGGTGGGGTTGCAAATTGGTACAACCACTCTGGAAATCAGTCTGGCGGTTCCTCCGAAAACTGGGCACCTTACTTCCAGAAGATCCTGCTATACCACTCCTGGGCATATACCCAGAAGACTCCCCACCATGTAATAAGGATACATGTTCTACTATGTTCATAGCAGCCCTATTTGTAATTGCCAGTTGCTGGAAAGAACCCAGGTATCCCTCAACAGAAGAGTGGATGCAAAAAATGTGGTATATCTACACAATGGAGTACTATTCAGCCATTAGAAACAATGAATTCATGAAACTCTTAGGCAAATGGATGGAGCTAGAGAATATCATACTAAGTGAGGTAACCCAGACTCAAAAGGTGAATCATGGTATGCACTCACTAATAAGTGGATATTAACCTAGAAAACTGGAATACCCAAAACATAATCCACACATCAAATGAGGTACAAGAAGAAAGGAGGAGTAGACTCAGTGAAACAGTATTCAGCAAAACCAGAACGGGGAAGTGGGAAGGGGTGGGTGGGAGGACAGGGGAAGAGAAGGGGCCTTGCGGGACTTTTGGGGAGTGGGGGGGCTAGAAAAGGGGAAATCATTTGAAATGTAAATAAATTATATCGAATAATAAAAAAAAAAAGAAATAGAAGGTGTCATAGAAAGCCTTCCAACCAAAAAAAGCACAGGACCAGATGGTTTTTGTGAAGAATTATATCAGACCTTCAAAGAAGACTTAACAACACTACTCTTCAAACTATTCCACCAAATAGAAACAGAAGGAACAATACCCAACTCGTCCTATGAAGCCACAATTATGCTGATACCAAAACCACACAAAGATCCAACAAAGAAAAAGAATTTCAGGCCAATATCCCTTATGAATATCGATGCAAAAATACTCAATAACATTCTTGCCCAACAAATCCAAGAACCCATCAAAATGATCATCCACCATGATCAAGTAGGCTTGATCATCCCAGGGATGCAGGGCTGGTTCAGTATATGGAAATCCATTAATGCAATCCACTACATAAACAAACTCAAAGAAAAAAAACCACATGATAATTTCATTAGAAGCTGGAAAAGAACTCAAGAACAAAGAACTCAGGAAGGTAAAGCCCAGAGAACCAAATAACCCTATTAAAAAGTTGGATACAGTGGGATTGCTTCAAGTTTCTCTCCATTTAGTTTGATGCTGGCTACCGGTTTGCTGTATATTGCTTTTACTATGTTTAGGTATGGGCCTTGAATTCCTGTTCTCTCCAAGACTTTAAGCATGAAAGGATGCTGAATTTTGTCAAATGCTTTCTCAGCATCCAATGAAATGACCATGTGGTTTTGTTCTTTGAGTTTGTTTATGTAGTGGATTGTATTGATGGATTTCCGTATATTGAACCAACCCTGCATTCCCAGGATAAAGCCTACTTGCATCATGGTGGATGATCGTTTTGATGTGTTCTTGGATTCGGTTGGCAAGAATTTTATTGAGTATTTTTGCATCGATGTTCATAAGGGAAATTGGTCTGAAGTTCTCTTTCTTTGTTGGATCTTTGTGTGGCTTTGGTGGGGAAATGACCCCCTTCACAATAGCCACAAAGAGTATAAAGTATCTTGGGGTGACTCTTACCAAACATGCGAAAGATCTGTATGACAAGAACTTCAAGACTCTGAAGAAGGAAATGGAAGAAGACCTCAAAAAATGGGAAAACCTCCCATGCTCATGGATCGGTAGAATCAATATAGTTAAAATGGCCATCTTGCCTAAAGCACTATACAGATTCAATGCAATACCCATCAAAATCCCAACTCAATTCTTCACAGAGTTAGAAAGAGCAATTATCAAATTCATCTGGAACAACAAAAAACCCAGGATAGCTAAAACTATTCTCAGCAACAAAAGAAAATCTGGGGGAATCAGTATCCCTGACCTCAAGCAATACTACAGAGCAATAGTGTTAAAAACTGCATGGTATTGGTACAGTGACAGGCAGGAGGATCAATGGAACAGGATTGAAGATCCAGAAATGAACCCACACACCTATGGCCACTTGATCCTCGACAAAGAGGCTGAAAACATCCAATGGAAAAAAGATAGCCTTTTCAACAAATGGTGCTGGTTCAACTGGAGGTCAGCATGCAGAAGAATGCGAATTGATCCATTCTTGTCTCCTTGTACTAAGCTCAAATCCAAATGGATCAAGGACCTCCACATAAAGCCAGACACTCTGAAGCTAATAGAAAAGAAACTGGGGAAGACCCTTGAGGACATCGGTACAGGGAGAAAGTTTCTGAACAGAACACCAATAGCGTATGCTCTAAGAGCAAGAATTGACAAATGGGACCTCATAAAATTACAAAGTTTCTGTAAGGCAAAGGACACCATCAAGAGGACAAATCGGCAACCAACAAATTGGGAAAAGATCTTCACCAATCCTACATCAGATAGAGGGCTAATATCCAATATATATAAAGAACTCAAGAAGTTAGACTCCAGAAAACCAAACAACCCTATTAAAAAATGGGGTACAGAGTTAAACAAAGAATTCTCACCTGAAGAACTTCGGATGGCGGAGAAGCATCTTAAAAAATGCTCAACTTCATTAGTCATAAGGGAAATGCAAATCAAAACAACCCTAAGATTTCATCTTACACCAGTCAGAATGGCTAAGATTAAAAATTCAGGAGACAGCAGGTGTTGGAGAGGGTGCAGAGAAAGAGGAACACTCCTCCACTGCTGGTGGGGTTGCAAAGTGGTACAACCACTCTGGAAAGCAGTCTGGCGGTTCCTCCGAAAACTGGGCACCTCACTTCCAGAAGATCCTGCTATACCACTCCTGGGCATATACCCAGAGGATTCCCCACCATGTAATAAGGATACATGCTCTACTATGTTCATAGCAGCCCTGTTTATAATTGCCAGATGCTGGAGAGAACCCAGGTATCCCTCAACAGAAGAGTGGATGCAAAAAATGTGGTATATCTACACAATGGAGTACTATTCAGCCATTAGAAACAATGAATTCATGAAATTCTTAGGCAAATGGATGGAGCTAGAGAACATCATACTAAGTAAGGTAACCCAGACTCAAAAGGTGAATCATGGTATGCACTCACTAATAAGTGGTTATTAACCTAGAAAACTGGAATACCCAAAACATAATCCACACATCAAATGAGATACAAGAAGAAAGCAGGAGTGGTCCCTGGTTCTGGAAAGACTCAGTGAAACAGTATTTGGCAAAACCAGATCGGGGAACTGGGAAGGGGTGGAAGGGAGGACAGGGGAAGAGAAGGGGGCTTACGGGACTTTCGGGGAGTGGCGGTGGGGCTAGAAAAGGGGAAATCATTTGAAATGTAAATAAATTATATCAAATAAAAAAATAACAATAAAAAAAAAGTTGGATACAGAAATAAACAAAGAATTTTCACGTGAAGAATTTCGGATGGCTGAGAAGAATTTTTAAAAATGCTCAGCATCATTAGTCATTAGGGAACTGCAAATCAAAACAACCCTGAGATTTCACCTTACACCAGTCAGAATGGCTAAGATTAAAAACTCAGGAGACAGCAGGTGTTGGCAACGATATGGAGAAAAAGGAACAGTCCTCCACTGCTGGTAGGATTGCAAGATGGTACAACCACTTTGGAAATCAGTCTGGTGGTTCCTCAGAAATCTGGACATGACACTTCCGGAAGACCCTGCTATACCACTCCTGGGCATATACCCAGAGGATTCCCCAGCATACAATAAGGACACATGCTCCACTATGTTCATAGCAGCCCTATTTGTAATAGCCAGAAGCTGGAAAGAACCCAGGTGTCCCTCAACAGAGGAGATACAAAAAATGTGGTTTAATTACACAATGGAGCACTATTCAGTCATTAGAAACAATGAATTCATGAAATTCCAAATTCCCGCTGGATGGAGCTGTAGAACATCATACTAAGTGAGGCAACCCAGTCTCAAAAGATCAATCATGGTATGCACCTACTGATAAGTATATATTAGCCTAGAAACTTGGAATACCCAAGACATAATCCACATACTAAATGATGTCCAAGAAGAATGGTGGAGTGACCCCTGGTTCTGGAAAGACTCAGTGCAGCAGTATAGGGGAATTCCAGAACAGGGAAGTGGGAAGGGGTGGATGGGGAAATAGAGGGAGGGAAGAGGGCTTATGGAGCCTTCAGGGAGTGGGGAGCCAGAAAAGAGGAAATCATTTGAAATGTAAATAAAAATACATTGAATAAATAAAAAAAAGAAAAAACATAAAGAATATACTGCTTATATAATACTTTTATTGATAATTTACTAAGAATTTTCATTTTTAATTTTTAAACTCTTCTTTAAAATTTTAGAGTATATATATATAAATATATACTCTAATATATATTAGAGTATATATATATATATATTTCTTTTTAATACCTATAATTTATAAAGCATTAAAATATGAGTTAATTACATATTGTGTTGTGGATATGTAAACAAACTCTAAACTGCATAGATTTAACACATTAATGACTTCTTGTATGGAGTTCCAAAATTCATCCATTTGAACAGTCATTGATATGACTGCCAAGACATGAGCTAAACATGGACAATGCTAATAGACATGCCAAAATGGGAAGGAAAATAGCAATAAGCCTGCAACTCTATACAAAGAATTAGAGGCAACTAAGACATACTGGGAGTGGAGAAATAGTCTTCCTCAGGGAAAAACACACCCATCAGTTACTTTGACCAAGGAGGTTGGTTATATTTATGAATATTTATTCATGAATATAGAAATATATATGTAATATATATGCAATAACAATTTTAAAAGGTCCTGAGTTTGAAAGACAATAAATGGGGTATAGGGGAGGATTTTGAGAAAAGAAAACAAGAGAGAAATATGTTTCCTAGTCACAGAAAATTTGAATTCTGTACTTCACTCTCCCTGTGTCTTCCACTGTCCTCTGCTTGTCTAGTGTATGAATTTGCATCTGTGCTTACCTAAAGACTATGGTGTCTTGAGAATCTCTCTTTCCCTCTGCAATTATCTGTGTCTGCATGTCTTTCTAATAAAAGACATTGCTCTATAAGTCAACACCTTGGGCAGAAGTCATAAGAAGCATTTTAGAAGGCTTTAAATCACTGATCAGCACACAGATGGCCCAACGAGCAGCCCAGGGCCTGGGGGCAGTCCAGGGCCTGACCGTCTGAGACCCCTGCTATGTCCTCCTTGGGCTATGCCTGTTAGCTGGTTTGGTTTTGCCTGCTAGGTCTCTCTGGCTTCCCATAGTCAAAATGGCGGTGGTGCGCAAACTGGCCCGGATAAACAACCTCCTGGCCGGGATGGCACACAGATGGCCCACAGAGCAGCCCAGGGCCTGGGGGCAGTCCAGGGCCTGACCGTCTGAGACCCTGCTGTGTCTGCCTTGGGCTATGCCTGTTAGCTGGTTTGGTTTTGTCTGCTAGTCTCTCTGGCTTCCCGTAGGCAAAATGGCGGCGGTGCGCGCCGGCCCGGGCAAACAAGCTCCTGGCTGGGTCGGACCCCTTTCTCCTTATCTTTTCAATATTGTACTTGAGGTACTAGCTCGGGCAATTCGACAACATAAGGAGGTCAAAGGGATACAAATTGGAAAGGAAGAAGTCAAACTATCATTATTTGCAGACGACATGATCGTCTACCTAAGTGACCCAAAGAATCCACTAGAGAGCTCCTACAGCTGATAAACAACTTCAGCAAAGTGGCAGGTTATAAAATCAACTCAAGCAAATCAGTGGCCTTCCTATACTCAAAGGATAAGCAGGCTGAGAAAGAAATTAGGGAAATGACCCCCTTCACAATAGCCTCAAACAGTATAAAGTATCTTGGGGTGACTCTTACCAAACATGTGAAAGATCTGTATGACAAGAACTTCAAGACTCTGAAGAAGGAAATGGAAGAAGACCTCAAAAAATGGGAAAACCTCCCATGCTCATGGATCGGTAGAATCAATATAGTTAAAATGGCCATTTTGCCAAAAGCAATATACAGATTCAATGCAATACCCATCAAAATCCCAACTCAATTCTTCACAGAGTTAGAAAGAGCAATTATCAAATTCATCTGGAACAACAAAAAACCCAGGATAGCTAAAACTATTCTCAGCAACAAAAGAAAATCTGGGGGAATCAGTATCCCTGACCTCAAGCAATACTACAGAGCAATAGTGTTAAAAACTGCATGGTATTGGTACAGTGACAGGCAGGAGGATCAATGGAACAGGATTGAAGATCCAGAAATGAACCCACACACCTATGGCCACTTGATCCTCGACAAAGAGGCTGAAAACATCCAATGGAAAAAAGATAGCCTTTTCAACAAATGGTGCTGGTTCAACTGGAGGTCAGCATGCAGAAGAATGCAAATTGATCCATCCTTGTCTCCTTGTACTAAGCTCAAATCCAAATGGATCAAGGACCTCCACATAAAGCCAGACACTCTGAAGCTAATAGAAAAGAAACTGGGGAAGACCCTTGAGGACATCGGTACAGGGAGAAAGTTTCTGAACAGAACACCAATAGCGTATGCTCTAAGAGCAAGAATTGACAAATGGGACCTCATAAGGTTACAGAGTTTCTGTAAGGCAAAGGACACCATCAAGAGGACAGATCGGCAACCAACAAATTCGGAAAAGATCTTCACCAATCCTACATCAGATAGAGGGCTAATAACCAATATATATAAAGAACTCAAGAAGTTAGACTCCAGAAAACCGAACAACCCTATTAAAAAATGGGGTACAGAGTTAAACAAAGAATTCTCACCTGAAGAACTTCGGATGGCGGAGAAGCATCTTAAAAAATGCTCAACTTCATTAGTCATTAGGGAAATGCAAATCAAAACAACCCTAAGATTTCACCTTACACCAGTCAGAATGGTTAAGATTAAAAATTCAGGAGACAGCAGGTGTTGGAGAGGGTGCAGAGAAAGAGGAACACTCCTCCACTGCTGGTGGGGTTGCAAATTGGTACAACCACTCTGGAAATCAATCTGGCGGTTCCTCTGAAAACTGGGCACCTCACTTCCAGAAGATCCTGCTATACCACTCCTGGGCATATACCCAGAAGACTCCCCACCATGTAATAAGGATACATGTTCTACTATGTTCATAGCAGCCCTATTTATAATTGCCAGATGTTGGAAAGAACCCAGGTATCCCTCAACAGAAGAGTGGATGCAAAAAATGTGGTATATCTACACAATGGAGTACTATTCAGCCATTAGAAACAACGAATTCATGAAATTCTTAGGCAAATGGATGGAGCTAGAGAATATCATACTCAGTGAGGTAACCCAGACTCAAAAGGTGAATCATGGTATGCACTCACTAATAAGTGGATATTAACCTAGAAAACTGGAATACCCAAAACATAATCCACACATCAAATGAGGTACAAGAAGAAAGGAGGAGTGGCCCCTGGTTCTGGAAAGACTCAGTGAAACAGTATTCAGCAAAACCAGAACGGGGAAGTGGGAAGGGGTGGGTGGGAGGACAGGGGAAGAGAAGGGGGCTTACGGGACTTTCGGGGAGTGGGGGGTCTAGAAAAGGGGAAATCATTTGAAATGTAAATAAATTATATCGAATAAAAAAATTAAAAAAAAAAGTTAAAAAAAAATCACTGATGCCAACTGACCCAGACAACAAATAGTGCTACAAACATCATTAATTTTCAAGTGATATCTCTAAATTGTTAAATGTTAGTGGTGGATTTGACTTGCTATGGTTGTTCTCTAGCTATATTTTTGATTTTCAGCATATGATTAACATAACACTCTTGCAAACATATGTAAATCACACTTGGGTCATGGGCAGGTGCATATTTTAGAATTACAGCTGTACATTATCTTAGGTTGCAAAATCTGATTACAGGGAAATCCAAGGCAAGTAAGGTTGGTTGTAGCATTGTTCTTTGAATGCAGGCTAAACAAACAGGCTGAGTACATATTAGAATACAAGTCTTAAGTCTTAAGTGACCTCAAGGTATATTATTAACTCTGTCTGTGAGGTTCTAATCTCTTGGAATGCAATAGATAATCTCATCATAATGAATTTTCACACAATACCATTCTGTTGTAAAAAAATATTGGTGTCTACTCTGACTACATTCAGGGCTTAGTGTAATGTTAGACTTCTTCAGTATGTGTTCCATGTATCATACCTATTGCTTCCCAGAGAATTACTAATATTAAACATAAAAAATCAGATAATTCATAATGAATTTGTTACAGGCCTATGTAAATCTATAAATAAGAATCTTATTACAGGAGTAAGACTCTGGGAATACAAATAGACTCCAGGTATATATTTTGTAAATCAAATAAATAGAATTAAAAAACATTGGATAAATACAAGAATGTAATTTTAGGTGATGTTCTAACAGAATACATACTCAAACCATGAATTTGTCTTTATATATAAATAAAAATGTGTATCTATCTACATAATAAGTATTGAAAGACATTTAGGACTTTGGGGTACTAAAACATAACTGAAATATGTTATACCATGGATACTGTGGAAAAACCAGTGACTTTAACCAATGTATCAGAATGTCACTTATTTCCTAACTTGCTCTGAATAACTGTAATTCCCTCCGCATTCATTTTGCTATAGCGTTCAAGTATGGTTGTGTGTTTTTCTGTACATATTGTGTGTTTTTCTGTATATATTGTAATTGGGTCAAAATAGAATATATAAAAGAACAAAGATTAAGAAGCACCTGTTGATTGACTCATTTTAAGTACAGAAAAGTCTAAATAGTCCTCAGCTTTCACTTTCACAACTGAAAAATAACTTGATTAAAATTTCAGTTTGAGATCAGAACAAATGCTTTGTTTTACCTATTAAAAATATACTATTTTTTAAAATCCAAGTAAGCAGCAAGCATTCCCAGTAGCATAAAAGACTATTTAGAAGTGTAGTCAAGAAGAGGATATACACTGAAAATTATAAAATTTAACTACAAAAAAATAGGAACTAAGCTCAATTTAAAATCTACAAAACATTTAGGAAAGAAATAGTTGATTTTACAAATAAAGGTACCAGTAAGCCATGCTTGTTGTTCAGAATAATAAATATTGTGAAAATATCCATATTTCACATAGTGAACAAAAAAACTATGCAATTTCTTTCAAAGTAACAATAATATTCCCCAGAGAAGTAAAGTTACATTGAAATATCCATATGGCTATAAACCCTAAATTATGAAGATCCCCTTGAAATTTTCAAAAAAAGAATAAAGTTAAGGTCATTGTATTTGCTGATTATTGAAAAATTATATGAAATTATTGTACTCAAATGAGCTTGGTACTGGCATGAAATTAGATGGAAATATAAACTTTAGAGAACAAACCTACATTCAATTGTTTGTATACAAGAATCATATAGGGCTGAAGTTAGAGATTCTTCTTCAGTAAGCACAGTTTTGGAAATATAACTAATTAATGTTGCACATTTACTTCACACCACATTCAAAAAATATTGAAGACAAAAGATTTAAACACAAAAGGCTTTTTTTATTCGATATATTTTTTATTTACATTTCAAATGATTTCCCCTTTCCTGGCTCCCCACTCCCCGAAAGTCCCATAAGCCCTCTTTCCTCCCCCTGTTCTCCCATCCACCCCTTCCCACTTCCATGTTCTGGTATTGCCCTATACTAATGCACTGAGCCTTTCCAGAACCAGGGGCTACTCCTCCATTCTTCTTGGACATCATTTGATATGTGGATTATGTCTTGGGTATTCCAAGTTTCTAGATTAATAGCCACTTATCAGTGAGTACATACCATGATTGATCTTTTGAGACTGGGTTTCCTCACTTAGTATGATGTTCTACAGCTCTATCCATTTGTCTAAGAATTTCATGAATTCATTGTTTTTAATAGCTGAATAGTACTCCATTGTGTATTTTTTTTTTTTTTTTGTATCCATTCCTCCACTGAGGAACACCTGGGTTCTTTCCAGTTTCTGGCTATTATAAATAGGGCTGCTATGAACATAGTGGAGCATGTATCCTTATTAAATGCCGAGGAATCCTCTGAGTATATGACCATAGTAGGGTCCTCCAGAAGTGAGGTGCCCAGTTTTCTGAGGAACCTCCAGACTGACTTCCAGAGTGGTTGTACGAATTTGCATTCCCACCAGCAGTGGAGCAATGTTCCTCTTTCTTCACATCCTCACCAACACCTCCAGTATCCTAAGTTTTTAATCTTAGCCATTCTGACTGGTGTAAGGTAAAATCTCAGGGATATTTTGATTTGCATTTCCCTAATGACTAATGAAGTTGCGCATTTTTTAAAATGCTCCTAAGCCATCCGAAGTTCTTAAGGTGAAAATTTTTGTTTAGCTCTGTACCCCATTTTTAATAGGGTTATTTGGTTTTCTGGGGTCTAACTTCTTGAGTTTTTTGTATATATTGGATATTAGCCCTCTATCTGATGTAGGGTTAGTGAAGATCTTTTCCCAATTTATTGGTTGCTGATTTGTCCTTTTGATGGTGTCCTTTGCATTACAGAAACTTTGTAATTTTATGAGGTCCCATTTGTTAATTCTTGATCATAGCTCTATAGCATAAGCTATTGGTGTTCTGTTCAGGAACTTTGCCCTTGTACCAATGTCCTCAAGGGTCTTCCCCAATTTCTTTCCTATTAGCTTCAGTGTGTCTGGCTTTATGTGGAGATCCTTGATACATTTGTAGTTGAGCTTAGTACAAGGAGATAAGAATGGATCAAGAGAGGAGAGCAGAATGGTCGCATTCTTCTGCATGCTGACCTACAGTTGAACCAGCACCATTTGTTGAAAAGTCTATCTTTTTCCCACTGGATGTTTTCAGCCCCTTTATCAAAGATCAAGTGGCCATAGGTGTGTAGCTTCTTTTCTGGATCTTCAACCCTGTTCCATTGATCCGCTTGCCTGTCACTATACCAATGCCATGCAGTTTTTAGCACTATTTCTCAGTAGTATTGCTTGAAGTCAGGGACACCGATTTCCCCAGAATTTCTTTTGTTTTTGAGAATAGTTTTAGCTATCCTGGGTTTTTGTTATTCCAGATAAATTTGAGAATTGCTCTTTCTAACTCTATGAAGAACTGAGTTGGGATTTTGATGGGTATTGCGTTGAATATGTATATTGCTTTTGGCAAGATGGCCATTTAAACTATATTAATCCTGCCAATCCACGAGCATGGCAGATTTTTCCATTTTCTGAGGTCTTCTTCCATTTCCTTCTTCAGAGACTTGAAGTTCTTGACATATAGATCTTTCACTTGTTTGGTCAGAGTTACACCAAGGTACTTTATATTGTTTGTGGCTATTGCGAAGGGTGTCATTTCCCTAATTTCTTTCTCAGCCTGCTTATCCTTTGAGTATAGTAAGGCAACTGATTTGCATGAGTTAATTTTGTAGCCAGCCACTTTGCTGAAGTTGTTTATCAGCTGTAGGAGTTCTCTGGTGGAGGTTTTCGGGTCACTTAAGTATACTATCATACCATCTGGGAATAGTGATAGTTTGACTTCTTCCTTTCCAGTTTGTATCCCTTTGACCTCCTTATGTTGTCTAATTGTCCTAGCTAGTACCTCAAGTTCAGTATTGAAAAAATAAGAAGAGAGGGGGCAGCCTTGTCTAGTCCCTGATTTTAGTGGGATTACTTCAAGTTTCTCTCCATTTAGTTTGATGTTGGCTACCGGTTTGCTGTATATTGCTTTTACTATGTTTAGGTATGGGCCTTGAATTCCTGTTCTTTCCAAGACTTTAAGCCTAAAAGGCTGCTGAATTTTGTCAAATGCTTTTTCAGCATCCAATGAAATGACCATGTGGTTTTTTTCTTTGAGTTTGTTTATGTAGTGGATTACCTTGATGGATTTCTGTATAATGAACCATCCTTGCATCCCTGGGATGAAGCCTACTTGATCATGGTGGATGATTGTTTTGATGTATTCTTGGATTAGGTTGGCAAGCAAATGGTCTCAGGAAATGAGCAGGGAGTAGCCATCAGATAAAATTGACTTTCAACCTAAAGTCATCAAAAGAGACTAGGAAGGACACTTCTTGCTGGTCAAAGGAAAAATCCATCAAGAAGAACTCGCAATTCTGATCATCTATGTGCCAAATGCAAAGGCACCTTCATTCATAAAAGAAACTTTACTAAAGCTCAAAACACACATTGCAACTAACACAATAATTGTGGGTGACTTCAATACTCCACTCTCCTCAATGGACCAATCAGGAAAACCTGAAACTAAACAGGGACACAGTAAAACTAATTGAAGCTTTGGAACAATTGGATTTAACTGATATTTATAGAACATTTCACCCTAAAGCAAAAGAATATACCTTTTTCTCAGCACCTCATTGTACCTTCTCCAAAATCGAACATATAATTGGTCACAAAACAGACCTCAACAAATATAAGAAGATTGAACTAATCCCATGCCTCCTATCAGATCACTATGGAATAAGAGTGGTCTTCAATAGCAACAAAAACAGCAGAAAGCCCACATACACATGGCGGTTGAACAATACCCTACTCAATGATATCTTGGCCAAAGAAGAAATAAAGAAAGAAATCAGAGACTTTTTAGAATTTAATGAAAATGAAGGCACAATATACCCAAATCTTTGGGACACAATGGAAGCAGTGCTAAGAGGAAAACTCATAGCCCTGAGTGCCTCCAAAAAGAAACAAGAGCATACACTAGCAGCTTAAGGGCATATGTGAAAGCTCTGGAACAAAAAGAAGCTATTTCTCCCAGGAGGAATAGAAGACAGGGAACCATCAAACTCAGGGCTGAAATCTATCAAGTGGAACCAAAGAGAACCAAACAAAGAATCAACAAACCCAGGAGCTGGTTCTTTGAGAAAATCAAAAAGATAGATAAACCCTTAGCCAGAGTGACCAAAGGACACAGAGACAGTATCCAAATTAACAAAATTAGAAATGAAAAGGTGGATAGAACAACAGAAACTGAGGAAATTCATATGCTAAGAGGTTTATCAGACCATAGGCCAGTAGTTAAATGACATCCTTCAATTTTCAGAGGTCAAATTCTACAGTCCAAAGACATTACAATACACCTCCATGCTGATAATTCTGGTACAGACTGTTAAGAAACTGTGTTGTGGCCCAGTAGCAACTCCTTATGGTCCTAACCATTACCTAACTCATCCATGTTATTTTTTTCTCTACATTGCCAGAATAAGTTAAATCACATGATGTAAAACAACTCACCACCCATAAAAGATTATAAAAATCAGATTTTCCATTAGTAAAGGGGTAAGAGTGTTCCTTAAAAAGTATTCTGGTGGCTTCTCCCTTAAGAGTAGCCTCTGAGGCATTTTTTCTGGTCCTGGCCACTTCTATGACCATACCTCTATTTTTCTCACTATTTTTAGAATATTTGTTGTTTTATTTTTTAAAACTATTTTTAAATTTAAATATATTTGATAATATTCTCTTCTCCAAACCGTCTTCCATATCCTGTCCCTAGCCACTCAATCTTAAGTTTTTCCTCAAACAAACTACAAAAAGCAACAACTAACAAAAACTCAAAGAATTCCCATATCCCCCCCAGAAAAACAGAAAACAAACTAAAACTATAGCCGTAAAGAAAAAGGAAAAACAAACTGTAGACAAATAAAAGTACACACACTACAACCACTCTGGAAATCAGTCTGGCGGTTCCTCCAAAAACTGGGCACCTTACTTCCAGAAGATCCTGCTATACCACTCCTGGGCATATACCCAGAAGACTCCCCACCATGTAATAAGGATACATGTTCTACTATGTTCATAGCAGCCCTATTTGTAATTGCCAGATGCTGGAAAGAACCCAGGTATCCCTCAACAGAAGAGTGGATGCAAAAAATGTGGTATATCTACACAATGGAGTACTATTCAGCCATTAGAAACAATGAATTCATGAAATTCTTAGGCAAATGGATGGAGCTAGAGAATATCATACTAAGTAAGGTAACCCAGACTCAAAAGGTGAATCATGGTATGCACTCACTAATAAGTGGATATTAACCTAGAAAACTGGAATACCCAAAACATAATCCACACATCAATTGAGGTACAAGAAGAAAGGAGGAGTGGCCCCTGGTTCTGGAAAGACTCAGTGAAACAGTATTCAGCAAAACCAGAACGGGGAAGTGGGAAGGGGTGGGTGGGAGGACAGGGGAAGAGAAGGGGGCTTGCGGGACTTTCGGGGAGTGGGGGGGCTAGAAAAGGGGAAATCATTTGAAATGTAAATAAATTATATCGAATAATAATAATAAAAAAAGTACACACACACACACACACACACACACGTACACACACACAAACTAGAATCCATTTATATATTGTTCAACTCTTCCTAACACTAGGCCTGTCCTGTAGTGATTTCTTTATTAAAAACACTTATACATCTCTCAAGAAGTTTAACTACCACTTCAATTGTTGACATTTGGACTATTGGCTACCTTTTCGTTCATTCATCCTTTCTTTCTTTCTTTTTTAAAAGAAAATTTAATAATATAAAGCAAAGACTATCACATCAAAATTAGACAAGGCAAACTATCAGAAGAAAAGAGACCAAAAGAAGGCTCAAGAATCAGGGACCCTTTTGTTCCCATGCTCATGAATCCCATAGAAACATTAACTGGACATGATGCTTTATCTATAGACTAACTTGTTCAGACCTGTGCAGACTTTGTGAATGCAGCTTCAGTCTCTGTGTGTTCATATGAACTTTGTGTTGTCTTAGAGGACCTTTGTCTCTTTCTGACCTTCATTGGTTTTGTCTCTTATTCACATTCTGACTTCTTTACTATGCAGTTCCTTGAGTTCTCAGGAATACTATTTGATAGAGGTATGCCAATCAGGGCTCAACTTTTCCAATATCTCTCATGCTTTTCATAATATAGATCTCTATATTTGCTGACATAATTTTCAGGGGGAGTCTTCTCTGATGAAAGTTGAACAAGGTTCTGATCTATGAGCATAGCATAATATCATTACTGGTTGTTTTTATTACTATATATTAAAATTTTATTTAGAGCACTATTGTTTGGTTTTACTCTAAGACCTTGGGATATCTGCTTTCAGGTTTTTTATCACCCTAATCACATAATGTAAGGATTCCCTATCGTGGATTGGGCGTTAAATCAACTCAGTTATTGGCTGCCAACTACCACAAGCTATGTAACGCCATTCCTGGAGCAGAGCAAATACTTGGAGACTGAACAATACATTTAAAATAAACAGTAGATCATTAAAATAATCATGGAAGTAGTTTTAAAAGGTATAATAAATGAATAAAACTAATTTGAAAACTTACTAGATGCTCTATAGTATAGCTAAGCAGAAATTTTACAGATACAATGCAGGACTGTGGTGTGTGTAGCTTGGTTGGGCAAGGCCATTCCAGAGACTCCATAATCCTATGGCCATCAGTCATGTGTGGCATGCCCCATGCCCTAGTGTTCTGGCTGGACCCCACCTCTGCAGTCACCAGGCTACAGCCAGGCTTTCCTGCCCCTTGCCATGTAACCCAGCTAACTATAAATGGAGACCTTCTGCCCTTCCTTGCTCTCTCTCATCCCACTCCCTTATTTCTCTCTCTCATCTCTCTATCTCTCTTCTTTCTCCCTCTTGCAAGTGGTCATGGCCATCCCTCATCTCTCTGTTTTCTCTTTCTCTCTTTTCTTCTCTTTATCCTTTTCTCTCTCTATTCTTTTAATAATAAAGTATAAAACTATTAACTGTCTCTTTTATTAAACTTGCTCACCAGGCAAAGTCCTTCTGAGCTAGCCCAGAGGTCTCTGGCCCCCATAGGCCTTCACCCCTCCTTGGCCCCTCCCCCTGCACTCCTTATCTTGTGTTTGGACCTGCTGGTTTCCCTCAGGCTCTGCCTGCCAGAGATCTCATATGTGGGGACTGCCTCCATTGCTCGCACACTCCCTCCCCTCTTTTTTCTCACAGTATAAGTGCTCACCTTAAATAAAAAGAAATGGTTAAATTCTATTCTATTCTCAGAAATTTTACAGGTATAAGTAAATATATTTTATTCCTTAAAAAATAAAGGAATAGAATCGGTTAAATTGTTCTGTGGTTAAGATTACTCACAGTTCTTGCAGAAGACCTGAGTTCAGTTCCTAGTATCCAGATGTGGTTATTTACACCTTACTGTAACTTTGGCTTCAGGAGATATGATACCCACTCTTACTTCCTCAGTTACAGCATGCAAGTAGTGCACTTGCATATACTCACTCATAGGCATGCATACAGAATATATTGTTTCAATCAAAATGATCTCAAATAAGCAACCTAATAGTCTAAATAAAAAATATAGAAAGGCAGTCTGGTCATGCCAAGCTACCCTGAGCAGCCTGTTATCCTAAGTGAACTCTGTTCTCCCACCACTTCTTTGCCCACCTTTATCAGAAATTCAGCTGCCGAGTCATACAGACCTGTGGATCCTGAACCATACAGACCTGAAGATCCAGAAACATACAACCCAAGGATATCCATCAGAGGCCTGCAATACCTGGACCATTGAGCTTAACCTGTTTCTAATACCTACAACAAAAGCAACTCCCAGGGACCAATGCCATCCAGAGGGCTAATGGCCCTCAACAGAACACAATCACCAAAAGCCATGGAGATTTGGCACCTTTAGAACACAGCTTCCCTGCTAAAACATGCCCTGAGTATCTTCAAACAACTGAAGCACAAGAAAATGACCTTTAATCCAATATTATAAAGATGACAGAGGCCTTTAAAGAGGGAATGAATAAGTCTTTTAAGGAAAGACAGAAAAAGATAATCACACAGTTAAACATCATTGAAAAAGGAACAACCAATTATCTTAACGATAAACAAGAAAATACCAATAAACAGGGGAAGGAAATAAATAAAATTATTCAAGACCTGAAAGTGGAAATAGAAGCAATTGAAAATACACAAACTGTGGGAACCCTGGAGATGGAATACCTAGGGAAGAGAACTGGATAAACATACACAAGCATCACCAACAGAATGTAGGAGATGGAAGAGACTATATCAGGCATAGATCTTACAATAGAAGAAAATGTAACATCAGTCAAAGAAACTGTTAAATCTAAAATATTTCTGATACAAAACATCCAAGAAATCTGGAATACCATGAAAAGACCTAAACTAAGAATAATAGGAATAAGAAGGTAAAGAGTTCCAGTTCAAAGTCCCAGAAAATAATTTCAACAGAATCATAGAAGAAAACATTCCCAACCTAAAGACATAGATGTCTATAAACATACAAGAAGACTATAGAATGCCAGTAAGACTGTACCAGAAAAGAAAATCTTCCTGCCACATAATAATCAAAACACAAAATCTACATAATATCACCAAAAAACCATATCCACCATTGTAGGGGAGTACCAGGACAGGGAAATGAGTGGGGAGGGTGATTAGGAAATAGGTGAAGGGAAGAGGGCATATGAGACCGATGGGGAGGGGGGAACTGGGAAAGGGGCAAGCATTCGGAATGTAAACAAAGAATATAGAAAATTTAAAAAAATAAAATAATAAAAAAGTGCAAGGGGGGAAAGGACAGGAAATGTACAAAATTAGAACTATCAGAATTACACCCTAATTCCCAAAGAGACTACAAAAAGCTAGAAGGACGTGGACTGATCAATATCTTGCACCCTCTATAAAAATCAGAGGTGCCAACCTAGACTTCTGCAGCTAGCAAAACTTTCAGTCACCATAGATGAAGAAAGCAAGATACTTCAATACAAATACAAATAATACAGCACTGCAGAAAATACTAGAAGGAAAATTCCATACCAAGGTAGATAACTACATCCAAGACAACACAGAAAATTAGTAATTCCATAACAACAAAAACAAGAGAAGCACAAACACACACACACACACGCACATACACACACACACACACCCTAATTATACAACCAACATCAAAATAACAGGAAATAACAATCACTGTTCATTAATATCTCTCAACATCTATGGATTCAATAAAAAGACACAGATTAACAGAGTGGTTGTGAAAACAGGATCCATCACTCTACTGCATACAAGAAACACACTTCAGCAATTAGATAGACATTGCCTCAGAGTAATACACTGGAAAAAAATTTTCCAGTGACACAAGAAGCAAGCTGGAGTGATACCTAATAATATAGACTTTCAACCAAAATTAATCCAAAAAAGACAGGGAAAGACACTTCATACTCATCAAAGGAAAAAAACTACCAAGGTGACATCTTAATTCTGAACATCTGTCACCCAAACATGAAGCCACGATATTTGTAAAAACAACATTGCTAAAGCTTAAATTGCACATCAAAACACACACATTAATAGTTGGAAACTTCAACACCTAATTTTTACCAATGGACTGATCTTCCAGGCAAAAATTAAACAGAGAAATAATGAAACTGACATTATGAATCAAATGGACTTAACAGATGTCTATAGAATATTTCACTCAAATGCAAAAGAATTTACCTTATTCTATGCACCTTGGGGATCCCTCTCCAAAATTGATCATATTATCTGTCACAAAGCAAGCATCAACATATAAAAGAAAATTGAAATTCTTATTAGGCTATCACATATTAATGGTGGACTTCACCAACAACAGGAATACAAGAAAGCCTACATAATCACAGAAATTTAATAACTCTATTCAATGTTCTCTGGAACAGAGAAGAAACAAAGTAAAAATTCAAGACTTTCTAGAATTAAATGATAATGAAGGTACAGCATACTCAGTTTATGGAACACAATGAAAACTTTGCTAAGAAGAAAGTTAATAACACAAGTGCTTCCATAAAGAAATTAGAAAACTCTCATAACAGCAATTTAAAGGTACACCTGATATCTGTATAAAAAAGAATCAAGTACATCAAACAGAAGTAGAAGACAGGAAATAAACAAAATCAGAGTTTAAATAAATCAGAAACAAAGAAAATAAGACAAAAAGCCCACAAATGGTAATGCAAGCTCCTTGAGAAAACCAACAAGATAGACAAATCCTCAGCCAAAATAACTAGAAGACAGAAAGACAATATCATAATAAACAAAATCAGAAATGAAAGAGGAAATGTATAAACAGGCATGGAGGAAATTCCAAGAATTATTAACTGTTACTTCAAAAGATGGTATTTCACAAAATTGGAAAATCGTAAATAAATGGACAACTTTCTAGATAAATATCATTTACCAATTTTAAATCAAGATAATGTAAACTATTTACACAGCCTTGTAACTCCTAAATAAATAGAAGCAATCATTAAATTTTCTCAATCAAAAAATGCCAGGAGCCAGATGGTTTCAGTGCAGAATTCTGCAAGCCTTTCAAAGAAGAGTTAATAGAAATACTTCTCACACTATTCCACAAAATAGAAACAAAAAGAACACTGCCAAACTCATTTTGTGAAGCTATAATCACACTAATACCTAAACAACACAAGGATTTAATGAAGAAAGAGAATTTCAGACCTATTGCTCCTATGAACATCCCGGGATTTTTGTTTTTCCAATTTCCATTGATATATCTCCCTTTTCATTTCTGATTTTATTAATTTGGTTACTGCCTCTGTGCCCTCTGGTTAGTCTGGCTAAGGGTTTTTCTGTCTTGTTGATTTTCTCAAAGAATCAGCTCCTGGTTTTCTTGATTTTTTTGCATAGTTCTTTTTGTTTCTATTTGGTTGATTTCAGCCCCAAGTTTGATAATTTCCTTCCGTATACTTTTCTTGAGTATATTTTACTTCCGTTTGTTCTAGATTTTCCAGGTGTACTGTCAAGATGCTAGTGTAAGCTTTCTCCAGTTTCTTATTGGAGGCACTAAGAGCTGTGAGTTTTCATCTTAGCACTGCCTTCATTATATCCCATAGTTTTGGTACAATGTGTCTTTATTTTCATTAAATTCTAAAAAGCCTTTAATTTTTTTTCTTTATTTTTTTCCTTGACCAAGTTATTATTGAGTAAAGTGTTGTTCAGCTTCCATGTGCATGTGTATTTTTGGTTGTTTTTGTTGGAATTTACAACCAGCCTTAGACCACTGTGATCTAATAGAGTGCATGGGATTATTTCAATGTTCGTATAACTGTTGTTTTGTGACTAATTGTATGGTCAATTTTAGAAAAGTTACCATGGGGTGCTGACAAGAAGGTATATTCTTTTGTTTTAGGATGAAATGTTCTATAAATATTTGTTAGATCCATTTGATTCATTACTTCTGTTGGTTTCACTGTGTCTATTTTTAGTTTCTGTTTTCTGGATCTGTCCATTGGTGAGAGTGAGGTGTTGAAGTCTCCCACTATTATTGTGGAGGGGTTGTGATGTGTGCCTTGTGCTTTAGCAACCTTTGTTTTATGAATGTGCATGCCCTTACATTTGGAGCACAGATGTTCCGAATTGGAAATTCATTTTTGTAAATTTTTCCTTTTACTAGTACAAAGTGTCTTTCTTTTTATTTTTTGACAACTTTTGGTTGAAAGTCGATTGTATTCGGTATTAGAATGGCTACTCGCTACTCCAGCTTGTTTCTTGGGACCATTTGCTTGGAAAATTGTTTTCCAACCTTTTACTCAGAGGTAGTGTCTGTCTTTGCCACTGAGGTGTGTTTTCTGCATTCAGCAAAATTTTGGGTCCTGTTTATGTATTCAGTCTGTTAGTCTATATCTTTTTATTGAGGAACTGAGTCCATTGATGTTAAGAGATATTAAAGAAAAGTGATTGTTACTTCCTGTTGTTTTTGTTGTTAGAGGTGGAATTATGTTTGTGTGACTATCTTCTTTTGGGTTTGTTTACCTTCTTGCTTTTTCTAGGGTGTAATTTCACTCGATGTGTTGGTATTTTGTTGATAAAGTATAGAGCAGAGAATTAAGGAAAGGCCATCCAGAGACTGTCCCACCTGGGGATGCAACCCATATATAATCACCAAACCCTGTCTATCATGGATACCAAGAAATGCTTGCTGAAAGAAGGCAGATATGACTGTCTCCTGAGAAGCCTTGCCAGAGCCTTATAAATACAGAGGCAGATGCTCACGGCCAACTGTGACTCAGTCTCATTGGGGACTGAGCTTGGGGTCCCCAATGGGGGAGTTAGAGAAAGGATTACAGGAGCTGGATGGGTTTGCAACCTCATAGAAAGAACAATAATATCAACAAATATGACCCCCAGGAGTTTCCAGGGACTAAGTCATAAACCAAGCGGTACACATGACTCTAGCTGCATATGTAGCAGAGGATTGCCTTGTCAGGCATCAATGTGAGGAGAGGTCCTTGGTCCTATGAAAACTTGATAAATTCCCTTTTGTAGGGACATCAAGGACAAGGAGGTGGAGGTGAAGTGGGTGGAGGAAACCCTAGTAGAAGGAGGGGGAGGAAGGATGGGATAGGAGCTATCGTGAGATGGGGGCAGGGAACGTGGAAAGGGGATAACATTTGAAATGTAAATAAATAATAAATATATCCTATAAAAAAAGAAAAAATGTTTGGCAGACAAGAAGGATTGATCTTTAGGATGGAAAATAGATTTGACATAGGAAAATCAATGTTATTTAATATATAAATTAATTTCATGACAGAAATCACTTTATGGATATAGAAAAAAGCATTTTCAATTGTTAAGCATGTTTCTCTACTAGAAGTCCTGGAGAATTTTGGTAGAATTCTCAGGGTTGCCTATGTATACAATCAAATCATCTCCAAATAGTAATAACTTGAATTATTCCTTTCCAATTTATATCCCATTGACTGTCTTTTGTCTAATTGTTCTACCTAGAATTTTTAGTACTAAATTGAATAGATAGAAAGTGGGCAACCTTATCCCCAGTTTTAGTGGGATTGCATCAAGTTTCTCTCCATTTAATTTGATGTTGGCTCTTTGTTTGCTTTTTATTGTTTTTATTATGGTTAAATGTGTGCCATAAATTCCTGATCTCTTTAAAGCTTTTAATATGAAGGGGTGATGTATTTTCTCAAAGGCTTTTTCAGCATCTAAGTTATGGAAAACATTCCTAAAAGAGAGGAAGTCACCAATTTGTAAAACAGTAATTGTAATGAAAGTCAAATAAAGCATTCTGTGATTCAGTTCATGTGAACATTTTAAGTCTGACGTTGGCTTTGAAGCATATTCTAGATTAGAAATTGACCATCATTTAATAGAACTAATGTGATGAGTACTCACATATAATGATGTTGATCCAATTATATAAGTTCATTGATTTCAATTTCTAAAGCAGCAAAGATGTTGTGATCTTGTTACTCAAGCTTACTTGGAATAACAGACCTGTCAGCTTACATCAGATTTCCCATTATGCACATGGACAATGTCGAAAGACAGATGATAAATGCTGCAGGCTTCAGCTATACATGTAGAGAAGATTTCATGCTATGCTAACAAGCCATATCAAAATAAAGAAAAATCAAAAGTCTGAGAAAGATTTTTTGACAAAAAAATAGAGTCACATTGCATTTGGCCATTACATTTTATAATTCAATCCTGACTGTTATAATTACTAATACATTTTGTAATATACCTGCATATTTGACTTATAAAGTTTATTGTTAGATGGTAGTTTTAAAAATCTTACAGTAGTAAAATTCAAAAAGAAAAATTTTACCCAGATAGCTTTTATTATTTTTTTATATTCTTGGGAAAGAGTATACATGCATTTGTCTGTATATGCATATGCATATATAAAGGCAAATGCCACCCAAGACCAGTGTCATGTCTCCGGGAGGTGTAGTTCCAGGCAATTGTTACCTCTCAATTAGAGGTTAAACTAGGAATTGAAGTCAAGTCCTCTGATAGATCAGACAGAGCTCTTAAGCACTGAAACATATTTCTGCACAAATTATCCTGTTTCTATTTAAAACTTCATGAGAAATATGACTCTCAATCTTTGCATATCAGACAGTCAGTGCTAACCATCAAAATGTAAGATTGGAATAATTGATTCAAATATAATACCCATATATGCATGGTATATAAGACCTAGGAGAAACAACTATTATTACTCTAACAGTGAGGCATAGTACTAAACTGAGTCCGTATAACTTATTTTAGATATAGATTAGTACATATTTCAAATTGTACAAGTTTTATTTTTGTAGCAGATGGCAATTAGCACATTATGTTATCTTTTAAAGTTAAATATTTAGTTTAATTGCAAGATCTTTCATAATTAAAAAAAAATCCAAGCCACAATTGGCAATCAAAGCTAATTTAAAGTGGCTAAATTGAAATTATACTTATATTTGAGTTGCAGATATTTCCCTGAACATTTCAGCATATGACTTACTTAAAGTTTTCTATTGTTGTAATAAAACATCAAGACCTAAAAATCTTAAAGGAATAATGGGTTTATCTTAATTCTCAGGTCACACTTCCTTCCTCACAAAAGTCAGAGAGATAGTCTGGAGGAAGGCGCTGATACAGAGCCCATGAAGGTAAGATGCTTAATGACTCGCTTATGTTCATTTCCTAAACAGCACAGAGAACTAGGCCCTTTCACATCAATCATCAACCAAAAACATGTAAAACATGTAAAGCAACCAAAAACAAAGATCTCATTGGAGGATATCAAATTGGAGAGAAAGCACTGGGAGTAAGGCATTGAAAGCAAGAGTTTGGAGCAAATTTTATGGAGTCATTTTCTCATTTGATAGCATGCCTTCCCAAATAATTTTAATTAGCCAAGGCATTATACAAACAATAAAATGACAAAATGTTTAATCTTTGAAAAAATATTTTTTGCAAAAACATTTCTTGAAATGCTAATTTTTACTCATGGAAACATTATTAAAATGAATTTGTCAAATATGTGGTGCATGCATGCGTGTGTGCATGTGTGTGTGTGTGCGTGTGTGTTTGTGTGTGTGTGTGTGTGTGTGTGTGTGTGGTGTATGTGAGGAGCCATCAAGGAGTACCTAAAAACTGAGCAGGTGCTGTTCCTGAGATAGTACTGCCATGGATTAAAATCTACAATGGACTTGATCCTTCAGGCAGGGCCCAGGAGATTTCATTTTAGAAAAGATTCTTGCCATTAATATGCTTTTTCTGTTTTATTATATATGTATATATCACTAGGTATATCATATATATGTATATATATTCCTAGGTAGAAGCATACCCTTTTAAGTAGAATTCTGAAATAAAATGAAGATGTACTGTCTTGTAATGATATTATCTAGACAAAGAGATGACTTCTTAATTCTTAATGATGATCCTACAAGAATTCTTAAAATTATATTAGTAATTATTAAGGTCTTTTATAATATAACTGATAATAAATCCTTTCTGATTCCACAGCTTCCTGGAGAACTCTGCCAGACTTCAAGTGTCATCAGTTAATTGCTTCTGAGATAGAAAGCAGGCATCTGCAATTTAGTGCACATTCTAAGATGTTATAAAAACCAAAGGTCATAAAAAGGAACTAATGATTTGCTATAGGTACAAGAACAGAAGATAAAATATTGACTTGGTATATCTATACAAAACTTTAGTTTTAACATAGTTACAAAATAATGTTTTTAAACTCTCCTTGAACCTGTAAAACTGGGGAAAGATGATGGATGTTTAGCAAAATGGTTACTTGTAATGGATATGCTTGTGATCATTCTCCGTTGTAAACTTCTCATTAAATTTATGTTTGAAGTTACAGCAAACTATTGTAAAATAAAAAATAGGGGAGAGGGAGGATGGTTGGAAAAGCCATGTGATCTATTCTCCTAGAGATCTCATTGGAAGATATCAAATTGGAAAGCACTGGAAGTAAGGCATTGAAAGGAAGAGTTTTGTTACATCAGAGCAGGAGGAGAGAGCAAGATTAGAAGGATCATGCAGAGTGGAATGGCTTACAAAGTGTTGGAAAATATAAAAATTTAAGAGAGCAATACGCAAAATGCAGAATAGCATTGAAAAGGCAAAAAAAAAAAAAAAAGAAGCTGAAGAGAGATCAGAAGGAGTGGGCAGAATTTCCCTTATCATGCAACTGAACAGGTTTTTTTCTTTTTAAAAAATAATTTTGCGTTATTTTCCCCTTTTTTATTTATTAGATATTTTCTTTATTTAAATTTCAAATGTTATCCCCTTTCCTGGCTTCCCTAATCCCCCATCCCCCATCCCCGCCCTCCATCCCCCTGCTCAGCAACCTACCCACTCTGTCCCAGAACCTGAGAACAGGTCTTTTCTTAATAGCAAGGCAGACTTACCCTTACTAAAGAGAAAAAAGCTTTTTTTTTTCAGACTTGGTTTTAATTCATTTAGCAGTAAAAAGCTAGATGCTTTTACTTCCTCTATGCAACAAAGGTTGGAGCACATTTTTCATCCAAAATGAGTTAGTTCTTTCTGCACTGCTGCTTGGTCTTTTGCTCCGTGTGTGTGTGTGTGTGTGTGTGTGTGTGTGTGTGTGTGTGTAAGTAAGTGATATGAGAGAAGTATTTACGTATGGCCCAACTTGTTAGAATGGAAATGTATGAATGTATATTCATAAATCTGTATATGAATTTCTATAAGTTTAATCCAAATTTGCTTGTATAAAAGGTTTTTTCCTTCTATGAGCATGACTCTTCTCATTCAACAGAAGTTTAATGATCTAAACATTCCCCTCACCTGACAAGGGATAAGCATCTCAACTAGAGAAAAGGGGCTCTAGCAATTAATCCTCTACACAATTCCCTGTTATTTTAAGATGAGTTGCTAAATGCTAGAGACTGCAGTTTCTGGACTCAAAGGGACTAAGGAAGATCAGCTACAGTAGCAAAGTAACTTAGAACTAAGATAGGTAAAGTTTTAGTATTAAACAGTAAACCTGAATATCTTATAAGATGAAGCCATACTTTTTGCCTCAAGAGGAACCATCAAGAAGAAAGAACAGCCAGGGCTGCCCTCCAGTGTGTGTGTGTGTGTGTGTGTGTGTGTGTGCATGTGTGTGTGTGTGTGTGTGTTCCTGAGGACTAAAGCCAGATTTCTATATAATACACCAGCCTTCTACTAATAGGCAATGTCATAGACCAAAAAGTGAGTTTTCTATTGAAGACAATAAATATATCTAGCTGTCATGTTATGGATGAACAATTTGAATGCTCACTGAAGACATTTATTTTAGAATATCTGGAAATTTAGTAATATTTCCTTTTTCTTTTTCTTTTTTTATTTTTTGGATTTGGTTTTTTTGAGACAGGGTTTCTCTGTATAGCCCTGGCTGTCCTATAACTCACTCTGTAGACCAGGCTGGCCTCAAACTCAGAAATCTGCTTGCCTCTGCCTCCCAGAGGGCTCGGATTACAGGTGTGCGCCACCACTGCCCGGCAGTAATATTTCTTAACACTAGATAGTATCTTCTGTTAAATAGTCTTAGTATTTAATATGGTTGGATTTGAAATGGAAAACAACAAAATATTTTACAAGTATTTTTTAAATCCAGAATAGATATTTATTTATTCTGTGCTCTTTGATTAATGTTCAAATAATTTTATTGATAATTAATGTCTATATTAGTTCTGTATGCAGACACATATAATAGAATTATACTTTATCAAATAGTTAATTAGCTCTTAGTTAAAGAAGACAAATACTCATCGACAAATCCAGCCTTACTTGGTTCTAAGAAAAATCTTCACATGCCTTAAAGAAAGAGTTTCTCAGCCTCAAAATAAAGGAAGCACACCTTCACACACAGTGAGACAGAGACAGCTTGGACAAGCCTTACAGCCTGGGAGGTGGATGCCATGCTATTTGCTAGCCAAATGGAAGCTGGTGCGATAAGCTGATGTTCTTGCTTGAAATATAAACTCTAGAAGCTCATGGAACTCTCACTGTACTGAGAAGAAAGTGAATACCTCACCTAGTTCTGATCTTACTGTTTTCTTTCTCTGCTTCATAACATTCTATATTCAGTTTTGCTTTTAAACATTCCTAGTCATATATCAGGGCATTTTCTATAAATGACAAGTATTTATTTTCATTTGTTTTACTAAAGCACCCACTTTTCAGTACATGCTGCAATACAGAGTATGAATTTAATATTCTATAATATATAAAAATAATATTTCAGACATAAGAATAAGCAACTTTGACAAATTTTTATGAATGTATTCAGTGATATAATATCAATCAAGCTTAGAAAACTCAATGGATGTACACTTTTATGTTCATTTTAAAAAAGCAAGCATTCTTTTGTTTATTGCAAAAATTTTATATACCACACATATTCATTGCCAAATACTGAAAATGTTAATAATATATAACTAAAGGTTAAACTGACAACATTTTACCACAGAATTAACTGCTACTGTTTATTGATTATTTCAGTGTTGAGATCCTTGCCCTGTTTCTGTATAGAAATACAAGCTAAAGACTATATTTGTATATGTATTCATGTGATTTGTGGCACATTATACTTATTTGTTATAGGTGCAAACAAAAATGAAAGCTTTAATTTTATTAATTTTTCTTCTCCTGCTGATGCTAGTGTTCTCCCAAATTACATTTACCTAGTTGTTTGAAGCATCCTACATGGTCAGTAGTGAGTCTGAAGAACTTGTTTTCATCTACACTGGGTAGTGTTTCTGTCAACCCTAATGCCTCTTGTTCAGCTCGCTACTCTATACCACTTGAGCTCTGTAGACTGTGGATCTATGCAAATACTATGCCCGTCCAGCTCCATAACAACACTGCTCTGCAGTGACCGTGATGCACTGTCTTCTCACTTGAAGTCACAGTGTCAGCTGGCTTTAAAGCATAGCTTATGTTTTACTCAAAGATCAAAAGGTCTTCTGTAAAATGTCTCTTTGGTATGAATGGTTTCTCATTAATTTTCACTGAGTTTATGGGCAGTCTGTACTTTGATCTCAAGTACATACCCAGTATATTATCAACATGAAAATCATACAAGGGAGTGTGATCATCTATTAATAGATCTTGAAGTACCTGCATCCCAGTACTGGGCTTGGCCAGATATTCAATCTTACTGACTAGACATGTAAACACATATATTTTGAAGTAAAATAACTTTCTCACAAAAGTTCACATGAAAGATCGTACCTATCACTGTAGTTCAACTTTTAAAATTCATTTGTTTTAATATACTGTGCAATTGTTTTAACTTCATCAAAAGTAAGCCCTGGATCTGGGATCTGGGTCCTAGTTAAGAATAGTTAATAGTTAAGTTAAGCTCTTGCAAAGGACCTCAGATCATTTCCCAGGAGTAACAGGTAGCTCAAAACCATCCTTATCTTCAGTTCCAAATATGACACCCTTTTCTGACCTCTGCAGATAGCATACCTGTGTATAACTTTATCACAGGTACCAAATAGTTCACACACACACACACACACACACAAATATATATATATATATATATATATATATATATATATATGCAAAATAAAACATTTTGAAGATAAATTGATGCATATATACAATGATTTTCATTTCATTTTGTAACTGTGCAGTCATGTGATATTTAAGAAATACTGGTTTTGCTTGTTCTAAATTTGTCATTGAATTGGATATCTCAGTGAAGTTGAAGTACAATTGAGTCTTTGTCTTCATTTAGCATGGTATGAGGATCCTCTTAAAGTTGCTGTGACAGGACTTGGAACTCAGAAGTGAGTATACATTTTCACAAAATTGACTTCAAGATTTTTGAACAAAATACATGTAAAAATAAGTACAGAATACTTAAGCAGTGCCAAACATGATCATGAGTCTAGTATTGCTTCTAATGTGAAATATTTACAGAATGTTTCCTGTGAATCTCACATTTGGAAGGCTCATCATTTCTCTCTAAAAATCAGGTATAAAAATTTGAAGAAGAGAATGTGCCATTCACATTTCTTGCATGGAAAACTGAATATATCATAGCACAGTTTGAGAATTCTCTGGGTCAGACTTGTATTGAGAGAAAAAAAATATAAATTCCACTAGACATTTTAGATGATAAGTTTGTATGAATTTTAAGAAAAAATATTTCCAAGATACAACCTGCTGATCTTTATAAGGAAGATTTACAATGGAATTATATATTTGCTACCATATTCAAAGCAGTTCTAGAATGATTGAGAAATAAGGATTAAAGACAACTACATACCAAAAAGTACAAAACAGTTAAAAGAAAATTCTAAATAAGTTAAAAAGAACACAGGAGACAGATAGTACCAAGGCAAAGACATTAGCTTGCCATAATATAATATTGAAAGTGCACTGCAATAGAAAGGAGCATTGTGTGTAAGGAGGCTCAAGGGAAAGTTCAAGCACAGAACTATGAGGAAGAAAGTATGATTGGTACTCAGATGGCGAAAATGGGAATCATTGTATTAATTAAAACAATAGAAAAGAAGTTCAAAGACATGTGTATTTATTAACATGATGGAGCCAGGTTGAGGGCCTTTATACAAGATGAGTCAAGTCCACTCTGAGAATCTGATAATGAGTCTGGGGACAGCAATCTACTGTAAAATAGTGACTGAGGAACAATGCAAAAGTAAACTTATAAGAGAAACCAAGGAGTTGATTAAAACAGAGAAGCATGTAGCTACTGCACATAAATATGCAGTAGGGCAACTCTGCTGGATGGCATGATCTGTCTACCTGGTCCACACAGCTTGAACGGCCATACAACGACACTTGGTTTCTAAAGTTACGTGATATGCTGGATAGGTAGAATTCAATTGTTATGGAATTAAAACTTGATCAAGAGACTTTCAGTGATTATAGAAGTGGTATAGTGGAAGATAGTCTGGTCACCCAAATGATTTCTAAAGTTAATTTTCTTAAATTACAGCTTTTGACTATAATGATTTAAAAAGGACTTAGGAAAAAAAAATCATTCAAAAACCACAGGAGAAAGACAAAGAAAATCTTGTTAAGATTATCTATGCATGAAGGGATTCTACCAGAAGCCCCCTCAGGAGAAATTGAGAGAGCATCTCTCTGCTCTTTAAGGAGGCCTGTGGCTAGTTAATATTGATGTTATAACTTCATCCTCTATAAAATGCTCTGACCTTTCTTTTGAGGAAAATCTTCAAGGAGAGCTGTGAATGCAATGCTTTAATTAAGCTAATCTTTCCTTTATATCTCTGAACTTATATTTGAATATGTTCTAATGTGAAGCGGCAATGGTTCACAAATATTTATAGTCTGCTTTATTATGTATCATTGAAATGTATATTATATGGAACAACAAATTTGTCATAACATCCCATGTCTCTAATGTTTACCAAAATGCCGTCAACGACATGAACAAAAAAACATATCGACAAGAAGATGTGTGTGCGAATGCATATGTGTTGAGTTATTTCTTATAGAAATTCACACAGATTAAAAAAGTGTGGGTGTCCCTCATCTATCTGGTATAGCTCAGTAAATTACGTGTCTGTCAAGAGGGTAAAGATGAGAACCACTTCAAATTAAACTTTGAAATAGCAATTGAACATTGTTGACATGCGGATAAAGAAATACTAAATTCCTTTAAACTTCAAGACTTTGCAAGCATATGACACTCCAAGATTTTGATGACCCTGTTGCTGTAGGAAACAGCCTTACTTTGCTTTGTCACCTGTCTTGCACACAGTTTCCAGGCAGAGCATCAATTCTGGTTAAGTGCTTCCTAATCACTGTCACTTATTTTCACCACTAGCCATGATGTTTGATTCAATCATGCTCATTTAAACAACTGTTTATAGAAAGAGGAAAATGTAGACTTCTTCTGGCAGTGTTTTTGAATAGCAATATGTACTATAAGTGCTAAGAAAATAGAGCAATTTCAGTGAGAAATGAAGATTCTATAATACATTTTCACTGACTTATGCCTGTCCTATGTAAATATAAAACAAACTGTGAAGCACTGTCAAAATTAGGTTTTATATAAGTGAAGAGAACTCACATTACTGTACTTCAAAGGAAAATAACTCCACATAATATAATGACCTTTGTTTGTCAATACCTAATACATACCAGAAAAATGTACAAATGGTATTTTCCCCTGTTGCCTAAGGGGGAAACATCAATTTCCCATGTCCTAGTAAACAACAAGATAATTGAAGGTAAAGAAAAAGTAGTAACAATGTCACCCAGAAAGAGGACATACCGCAAGACAAGAAGTGTGCAGGGTTTGGTGTGATTAAAAAAAAAAAAAAAGTAAAAGAAAAAGAAATACAGATGGGCTGAAACGCCACAGTAGTCTCTTTGCCTGTCTGAAGGAAAGGGAAAAACCTGTCAACATTATGGGGAAATGTCACCAAATGTCAGAAACAGAACTTCTACAAACTTCTACAAAAAGAAGAACAGTTTCCTAGAGATGATGCTTTCTGCAGGAATCTATTGAAACTCTATAAATCAAATGCATGAAAACTGGAGGCCTCAATAGGCAAGAATGTTAACAATAATCAGAGTCAAATAGAAGTTCCAAGTAAGAGCAGGTTAGAATTCTACCAGAAGAAGGTGGAGAGCAGTGAAACACAGGAAAAAAAATAAGACATTGCAGAGTCACTAGAAGCATTAGGGTGGGTAGGAAATGAATCCCTATTCCGTGTTGGTTCCTTTCTGTGACCTTCTATAGAGACTGCATGCCTGCCACATTGCTTACCCCTTACAAAGTGACGTCACTTTCTCTTCACAATAGTCTTTTTACAACTGTTTAGCTCTTCTCATTTAGAATCAAGAAGAGTAGACCAATTGCTTGTAGAAACTGACCAAATTACACAACATGCTTGAAGGAAGAACACATTGTTTTGAAATATATTGTATATATTCATTCCCTGGAATTGTAGCTCTTCTGCTCTCGTCATGTATTTAGATTGTAATACTGCAAATTTTTATGTATATATTCTGAGACTTCAGAGTCAGTTTTGGTTGTGTTTCAATGTGTGAAATAATGAGCAAATTTTATAGACAAAGTATAATTCTGAAGTAAATGTTGAAAAGCAGATCTGCTTTGCAGTTGTGAGTATCAGATCTATTCAAAACTGTTAATAAACAACAAAAGGTTAGGTGCTAGCAATCGGCCAACTTGACCCCAATATAAACTCATTTTAGGCCCTGAAGCAGAAGTACTGATTTAGTTATACACAATTTGAACTCTGTTCAGGACTGTGTGATGGTAGCCAGGAAAACCATAGAAATATTTGAAAAAACATTACGGTTTTGTTTTAGCTCAGCCTCTGCTAAGATTTATCCTGACAATAATTAGTCAAAATTATAATTGCTGAAGGCCACTTTATAATGAAATGGTGTCATCTGCATAGAGACAGATAATTATCTTCTAATTTATGGTGCTAGGAGATTGCCTTTGAATTTTTTAAATCAGCAAATGAGTTGTCCAACTTATTTTCTACCTAGCATTGATCATATTCACAATATGGCCTCCTGGGTGACATCACTCATTACATAATGCAATTCTGAAATGATGAAGAGGTAGTAGGATATTACCCCTACGGTGATGCTGCAAAGATCAAGTTATTCATCACAGTCACTTGCTGAAAAATAGAAGCACATAAAAACAGACCAGAAATTCTTTTGGAGCATGGAAAGCTAAGAGGTCCTGATCTTGTACATGGTTTCAAAGCTCTTTTTAGCTCCAGCCATATACTAAATTATGAAAATTATTGTCTGGGGAGGATGAAACTTCTTCTGAGTATAAAATTAAGATGGTTTTTCCATAAAAATAGCAGTAGGTATCTCCAAAGAGAGCCCTGATGCTCTACCTGCATGAATGAACTTATCAAAATACAAGGTGGAAAGTGCAGGTCCACCCTCTTTATTCTGTAACCACACAAATATGCACACTCATCATTTATTCATGTCCAAATATGTTTGAAACAACAGGAAATATATAATGCAAATAGTTCCTCTAGAGTCTTGGGATTCAAGCCTCTGGAGCTAAGATGTAGAATCATAAAGAATTTTCAAAAATAATCAGATAAGAAAGGAGCAACAATTCTTCAGAAATTTAAAGAGTGGTGCAGACAAGATCTCCAGGAAAAATAAAAGCTTCTTTCTAAGAGATGCTAGCAGGGGTTTGAATTCCTTTCTAAGCAAGGAGGGTTCTGACATATGAAAGATGAAGGGGAAATCTGCCACAGTCATTCTCAGGCAGATTTTCTGTCTAGTGGAAACCCCTGCAAAGAAACCAGATAACTTCCCCTTGTTACAGAGAAGGGTAACTGAAGATCTGGATATAGGACATTTGCAGTTCTCAATGCTCTAAATAAAATGTGGATATTCAACTTTAACAATCAACTTGCTTTATTTTTATTTGACATATTTAAGAGACATTTTAGTGTAAACACAAATAATATTAATAATATGTTATACATTACATTAATGCACTTCTACTATTCACAGTTTATATGTACACAATGAAGGAGTCATTTTCAACTGCCTGACTGAGATACCATGCTAGCTGGATCCGTTTTCATGATTTTTTTTCACAGTAGTCTCTTCTCCCAAATAGGGTAGCTTATCTCTTCCCTTTGTGTAAAGGCATGTTACATTCCCTCGAGCTTAGAATAAACCCTCTTTCTATAACACAAGTGAAGTTCATCTAGTCTTGGCCATTTCTCTTAACTTTCTATTCTCCAAATTAGGAATTCTTGCTTTGAATGCTTTCATTGTGTCAAGTAGGTGAATAAATACATAACATGTTCTCCTTATTATAAGTATGAGTTGCTATTAGAACATGCAAACCTATAAAGAATTATAAATTTGATCTTACTGACACACTACAGTTTAATTTTAACTATGGATACATATTGCAGTGTCTTAGTATTCCCGAACTTAGTACTAATAAGATAACTATGTCTATTCTCCTCTTATTTTTCTCTATTTTATTTAATGTTGTCTCCAGAAAAATAGTAATGTTCATGCTGAATAAAAGGAATGCAGAAAACTTTCAATTTCAACTTATTTTCAAATATATGTATCCAAATAAAGGTTAACAAAGAAAAGAGCAGATATGCAATATCTCTGCTTAGATATGTAGGAAATATTAATCTTAAAAGCTGATTTACAGAGTGATATTTATCTGAAGTTATACATTAGTTTAATAAAATATACATACCTGATATTGAAAGAAATGTGTGAGAAATGTGTGAATATTTTAGCAGGCCAATACAATTTTTTGTGTTCAAAATTACAGAAAAATTTAGAATTCAGTTGCTAATGTTCATCATGATAGTATTGTATCAAAAAGTGTATATATGCATAGCATTATGTTCAGGACTAGATGAAATAAAATATTATATAGAATATAATTATACATAAAATACATTTTATAATTTTTAATAACACATGTATTTTTGCTGAAAGTTGAATAGAGACCACTTTAGAAGTAACCAACTAGATTTGAAAGTAAATGTAAAGAAAAAAAATGAAGTCAAAGGACAGCTAGTTTGGCAAAGAAATAGTATTGAGAATAACCTGGACTAAAGACCGCCATGCGTGCCTCTGCAGAACTATCTTAACTATAACAGTTAACATGAAAAAATGTGATGACTGTGCATGACTTTAGTCCTTGGCTTGAATCCAGTGCTCTGAAACTAGTCTCAGAGAAATGAGAAGCATAATTCATTCATCTTTCTTTCTTTTTCTTTTATTGAATTTATTCTTTATATACATTTCAAATGTTATCCCCTTTCCCGCTTTCCCACCTTCCCAGATATCCCCTATCCCATTCTCCCTCCCCCTACTTGTATGAAGGTATTCTTCCACCCACCCCACTTCTACCTCCCTGCCCTAGATGCCCCTACATTGGGGCATCTATCAAGCCTTCATAGGACCAAGGAACTCTCTTCTCACTGATGCCTGACAAGGAAATCCTCTGCTACATATGCAGCTAGAGCCATCTGTACCCCTTGGTTTACTACTTAGTCCCTGGGAGCTCTGGGGGATCAGGTTGATTGATATTGTTGTTATTCCTATGAGGTTGCAAATCCTGTCATCTCCCATAGTCCATACTCTAACACCTTCATTGGGGACCTCACACTCAGTCTGTACCTCATTTTTTAATTGTGTTATTTGATTCTCTGGAGTCCAATTTCTAGAATTCTTTTTATACATTGGATATTAGCCCTCTATTGGATGTAGGATTTGTAAAGATATTTTTCCCATCTGTTGGTTGCCATTTTGTCCTATTGACAGTGTCATTTGCCTTACAGAATCTTTGCAGTTTTATGAGGACCCATTTGTTGATTCTTGATCTTAGAGGATAAGCCATTGATATTCTGTTCAGGAAAATTTCCCCTGTGCCCATGCATTCAATGCTCTTCCCCACTTTCTCTTCTATAAGTTCTAGTGTGTCTGGTTTTATGTGGATATCCTTGATCCAATTGGACTTGAACTTTGTACAAAGAGATAAGAATGGGTAGATTTGCATCTTTCTACATGTTTATTGCCAGTTGACCCAGAACCATTTGTAGAAAATGCTGTCTTTTTTCCACTGGATATCTTTAACTCCTTTGTCAAATATCAAGTAACCATAGGAGTGGGTTCACTTCTAGGTCTTCAGTTCTATTCCATTGATCTTCCTGCCTGTCTCTATACCAATTCCATGCAGTTTTTATCACTATTGCTCTGTAATACAACTTGAGATCAGGGATACTGATTCCTCCTGAAGTCATCTTTCTTTACTCTCACATTTGAACAGAATTTGACACGATCTTTCATATGTGTGTCTCCTTGGTTTCTCTGCAGTATGATGATAGACTGTATAATTTAGACTGTGAGTCAAAATAAATCCTTTCTTTCTTAAGTTGTTTTTGTCAAAATATTTTTATAATAGCTTTAGGAAAAGAAATGAACACAAGGGGAAAATATTTTTATAATTGAAGAGTCTTTAAATTACTTATGGTATTTAAAAATACATTCAGGTATTCAAGGAATTACTTGAAATCCACTTTTTTTTGCTAAAAAAGGGACATATGACATATATGCTTGTGAAATTCATAGACTTTGTTTTTTGTAGGCTAGTAAATTGTTATACCCCTGGAATAGGGGTGACTAATTTGTCTTAAGGAATAGGTAATTTTAGTGTGTTTGTTTTAGAATGCATAGAATATTAAAAAAGCAAACAGAAATTGATGTGCAAAATCTGTTAACTTCTAAATATAATTTTACAAAGAAGAAAAGTCACAGTAAAAAAAAGGACTGATATATGTTTATTCTGGAATTACTTGCCCTAAAAGTTGTTCAAGTATAGTAGAAAGTGACCAATATATAAGAAATCAGACAAGTTAAGAACAATCTTGTCCAAAAAGAAAGAATAACAAAAACAAAATGATAATTTTTGGTCATAATGTTTAACTTGTCCCAGACTCAATTACTGTAAATATTTATCACAATTTCAACTGAGTACATCAAATTAAAAGCTGAATGAGTGACAGCCATTTGAGCAGAATTTTCTTAAAGGTAATATGAGGAAAAGAGCTATGCAGTCACTGATTTTATGTGTTGTATGAGAACATTCCAGTTTCCAGAATTTCTAGAACTGCAGGATTCAGAAAGGGGCTTAGGAATTTATCTCAGAGCTGAGACAACAGCTCCAACATGAGCATCTAGCAATGGAGAAACTCAGTCAACTCAATTCCATACCTAGACGTTCCATTAGAGAGAAATAAGAAATACACTGTGATTTTGAGTTTGTGTGTGGAGGAGATGGGCTGGCACCTGCCAGAAATATTGACAAGGTTACTCAACAGGTATCTGCTTTGTCATTTGCATTGTTGGGAAAGAAGCCAAGCAGAACAGATTGTACATAGTATGATCATATATTGGAGAAAGACAAAAAGTTTCTGGAAAGCTGCCACTGAGAAACTTTGGCATGAATATCTAATCTCCTAGGGTAGACACCTTCTGCACATATAGCTAAGGCTTCCTTCAACTGTATGATGGGGACATTGTAAATAGAACCTGTGTAGTGCAAATGCTCACACATTCTGATTTTCTCATTCACACACATTTCAGAAAGATCCAGAAATAAATAGATTCTTGTTAGAAGGCTCCTCCATGTTATGTGTGTTTAAGTATATGTATGCATATGCAGAAATATAAGAATTCATTTCCATTTGTTAACTTAAAAATTAATGTGAGTCACTCTTACCTGAAAACCCATTCTGGCTAGATCAAAAACACATACCATTAAATAACCTAGATGTCTGAAGTAAAAAGTTTTATAATACATGATAAAACATATGACTCAAATGTCTATCACTGCTTTTTCATATATATTGATCATCAATTTTAGCAGGCTAACATGAACATTAGCAAAACCAATAAAATATATCTATGTAAGAAAAGCATACTTAATCAAAACTAAAAGAAAACAAAAGCCAAATTACCCTGAATACATAAACTTAAGTCACCCAGGAAAAAAAATGGAAACAAATAAAGCTGTTTTAATCACCATTTAGAAAAAAGCATGTTGATGATTGCACAGAACCTTTGTCCCTTTTCTGAGCAAGAACATCCTCAGTTTATCAGCAAACTCATCCATTGATCCACATCCTCAAGCTATGTAAGTGGAATCACACACAGGAAGGGAGATGAAATAACCTTAAACCTGGACTCAGGAAAAAGATGCTCTTGTCTGAATAAGTGAGATAATCTCAGATAAATAACCCAGCTCTTATTTTTCAGATAAGAATTAAACACTAATTAATCACTATGGAATTTTCCATCTTGGGCAAGACAAAATTATCTTTTAGATTTTTTTTTAAGGACAATCAGTTTCTTAGCAAAAATACATGCTCAAATCATGAAAATGAAGAAATACTCTTTCTATACAGTAGCACATGTTTCTTCATAGCTTCACTGATATTTACAAGGAAAGAAGTGTGGACTACTCTGTTACCTTACAGTGCTTTGGTAAGGTAGCCAAACCTTTTACCAAACCATGGTTTGGTAAGAGAAACCATGGTTTCTCCTGGTCTAGGTTTCTTACCTTCCAGGAAACAACTTGAATATGTAAGAAAATTGCTCCAAATCTGTGGTGTCAATGTACTCACCTTGGAGTGAATAATCAGAATAATCCTCATGTAATTAGCATTGTTGAAAAGCCAGTTAGTTCAGACAAGTACAGTTAAGAATTAGTGAATAATTCTTATATTGTAGCACATGCTACCATAGACAGAGCTTCATCTTACTTTCTGGTTTCAGATTATCTTTCTTAAAAGTGTAACTTTATTACTGAAGGCAGTTAGAAAATCTTGCTTTCAATTGAATAGCAAAATATTCTCTCTCTCTCTCTGTCTCTCTGTCTCTGTCTCTCTGTCTCTGTCTCTCTGTCTTTGTCTCTGTCTCTCTGTCTCTCTGTCTCTCTCTCTCTCTCTCTCTCCTCTCTATTTCTCCTTCTCTTTTTTATCCCCTCTCTATTTCTCTTTCCTCTTCTTCTCCCCCTTCCCTCTCTCTATCCCTACTCCTCTTAGAGTACCAATAACCAACTCAAGGTCTTTCATGTGCTTATCAAACACCCAGTCTCTGCCCTTTACGCTCCAACTTTACTTTGTGACAGGGTCTTGCTCTGTAGATCAGAGTAACCTAAAGATTCTATTCCTCTGCCTCCTCTGTGCCATTGTTATTGCTGTGCACCATAATGTCTGCTTTGTATTTCTTAATACAGGAAAGAGATTTCTAAGGGAGATTTTTGTCTTCTAAAGATTACTCATTGTCAGTGTTTCTACAGAAATTCCATTCATAAAATGTAAATAATTAGAATTATTCTTAATTAAATGATTTATTTTTATCTTATAAAGATATTAAAGATTATTTGATTTTGTTCCAAACATTGATTAAAGTGGGAATTTCGCTAAGATATCTGCCAGAGAATAATAATTTTATGATTTGGTAGCTGTAGTTTCTTATACCCTCTCACTGCAGCAGCTGGAACTCAGGCCGAAGACTTAATGAAGTTGCCATGGAGAGTAATGTAGTAGCAAACAGTGATCTCCAAGAAAATCCAACTGCATTGCTTCCATCGGAAAGATAGGTGGGTCAGTGTTTACTTATCACATAAGTCAAGAATTTGAACACACAAACAATGTAGTGATATAATTTAGATGGTGAATGTATCTGTACACAAAAGAATGAGATGAAGTAAACTAGGTAGCATTTTCATGCAGCTGAGAAATATGCCTTTGTCCCCTCAAATATACACTGGAACATCAATATACTTAAAATTTATGAAACCATAGTCCTGCCTGGAAATCTATCTGAAGTCAGATAATTTTAAAACTCAATGACTAATCTCTTTCTGATAAAAAAGTATTCTAATACCAGATAGTAACCTTGTAAAAATTGATTTTATAACAATTTTCTTTATCTTTACAAAGTAAGAGCATCTATGTATATTAATATTTCTGTAGCTGTGATAAAATACTATTACCATAAGCAACTTGAGGATTAAAGTGTTTATTTTGTATTACAGCTGTCAAATCATAAATAACACTTAGGGAAGTCAAGAGCAGATCTCAAGACAGGATCTGAAGGCAGGAACTGAAGTGAAAGCCATGGGGACACCCCGTCTACTAGCTTGTTCCTTGTAGTTTGTTGAGATTTATTTCTTATAGCACCGAGGACCACTAAAGACACAAAGGTGTCACCACGTAGATTTGGCTGGACACTTCCTATTCAATCTTTAATCAAGAAAGCATCCCACTTCCTTGCCATAGGCCAAACTTAAGGAGACATATTGTACCTTCTGTAAAATTGACATAAATTAACCAACACAGTAAATTACAATAGGTACTTTTACTGTTTTCAAATGTGAAAATATCAAAATTTAAAGTTAACTTCAAACTATGGAAGAAATCTGTAACTTCTGTTTTTTTATGTGCAGAAAACTAGTTTTCAAATGCAAATCTCTCTGAGGTATGGTTGCTTCATAAACATTTTTTTATTTTCTTTGGTATTGATATTTTTCTCTGTAATATGTACATATACGCACATGTGTGTATGTGTGTGTGTGTGTGTGTGTATGTGTATACTACAGACTTAAGTATACTTCCAATAGGTACAATAGGTAGACATTACAATGAGAATAATATGTAAAATGAGTTCAGTATTTCAGATAGAATTAAAATGCTGTGGGATCGGAGATATGGATCAGAGGTTAGGAGCACTGTTTGTTCTTCCAGAGGTCCTGAATTCAAATCCCAGCAACAATATGGTGGCTCACAACAACCTATAATAGAATCTGGTGCTATCTTCTGGCCTGCAGGCAAACCTGTATATAAAATAAAATGCTGTCGTCTCATCTAATTGATGATTTGGGGAAAGGGGAGTTGAACTCACCTGTAGAGAGGAGCTAATGGATACTCAGCTCTTAGAAGGAGGGAAAGAAAATATGAAAGCAGAAATTATCATGCCACATATAAAAAGAAAAGAGAATTGGGGAGAGAACAACCAGGTTTTATATAGAATACTTTAGTAGAAAAAATAAAGTAGGACCCCCCCATCCCCTGGGTTCCATTTTCTAGCCCACAAATGTACCTGCTTCAGATCATGCCCACACCAGGGACACCAGGTAAAACCACATTCAATGTTGTATAGACTATCCACCAATTTACTTTGAGGAACACCTACAGCCATAACCTGCACACCAACCACTGTGTTCTATATTCTGGTCTACAACTTTGGCACAATACCTCTGCATCCCTGGAGGTCACCTTGGGTCTAAGAACTCCAGTGGCAGCATTGACAACCAAACCTACAGAGCTCATGCAGGCATAAAAACATAAATAAATAAAAAATTAAAAAAGAAAAAACAGTGGAGATACCCCATTGGAAAGAAGATTCACTGGTAACCATAACCCAAGGCCTCCTAGGCCTCAAAACCAAGAGGAAACAGAAACTACTGAATAAAGCATCCCCTCCCCAACAAAAAAATCCATCTGTCAAATATGAACTCATAAATCAGCACCTAAATCAAAAATAACCCCAAAACCCACATGACTAGAGACCAGCATTGCATGAGAACACATTCAAGAACAACTAGGGCAATATGGTATTATAAGAGCCCAGATATCCTACTGCAGCAGTCCCTGGATATTCAAAATAAAGCACAAAAGAATAAGCATAAATGCTGTTTGTAATGATGATAGTAGTCTTTAAAGATAAAATGAATATTCTTTACTTCATATTTTTGTTTCTGCATTTTTTTCATTTATGGGTTAAAAATTTTGAGATGGGTGGGTGGCCCCATCCCTCAACTGGGTGTCATGCCTATTTATTAGAGATGGTCTCTACAGGGTCTCTCTCCCCTTTGTTGGATATTTCTGCTAACATCTTCCCCATTGGGACCTGGAGAACTCATGCAGCCCTGGCATCTGTGACTATCTAGTGGTTACCCTCAGTTCTCCATCCCCCAAGGCCACACACCTCCATTCAGTTTCCTGACCCTCTGTACTTCTCTCCTGTCTCTTCCTATACCTGAACCTCCCCCCTTTTCCCTCCCCAGCCTCTCTCCCTTCCAGATCCCTTCCTCCCTTTCTTTATCTCCCATGATAATTTTGTTTCCCTGTCAGAGTTGGATTGCAGCATTCACACATTGGTCTTTCTTGTTCTGAAGATTCACATGGTCTGTGAATTGCATAATGAATATCTAGTGTTTTGGGACTAATATCCACATATCAGTGAATACACGCCATCCACGTGTGTTCTTTTGTGTCTGGGTTACCTCAGTCGGGATGATATTGTTCCGTTCATTTGCCTCTGAGCTTCATGAAGTCTTTGTTTTTAATAGCTGAGTAATGCTCCAGCTTTTAAATGTACCACATTTTCTGTATCCATTCACACACTGAGGGACATTTGAGTTGTTTCCAGCTTCTGGCTATTATAATTAAAACTTCTATGAACATATGAGAGCGTGTCCTTGTTATATGTTGGAGCATCTTTTGGGTATATGCCCAGGAGGGTATATAGCCGGGTCTTCAAATAGCTCTATGTCTACTTTTGTTTGTTTGTTTGTTTGTTTGTTTGTTTGTTTCTTTCTTTCTTTCTTTCTTTCTTTCTTTCTTTCTTCCTTCCTTCCTTCCTTTCTTTCTTTCTTTCTTTCTTTCTTTCTTTCTTTCTTTCTTTCTTTCTTTCTTTCTTTCTTTCTTTCTTTCTTCTTCTCTTTCTCTCTTTTTCTTTCTTTCTTTCCTTCTATTGTTTATTTTCTTTATTTACATTTCCAATGTTATCCTCTTTCCAGGTCTCCTCTTCAGAAAATCCCTTTCTCATCTCCCCTCTGCCTGCCTCTATAAGGGTGCTGCCCTCCCACCCCTCAGGTGCAAGGACTGCTCCTACCACTGATGTCCATCAAGACCATTCTCTACCACACATGGGGCTGGAACACTGGGTCCCTCCATGTGTATTCTTTGGCTGGTAAGCAAGTCCCCTGAGGCATCTATCCAACTGATACTGTTGCTACCCCCCATAGGGCTGCAAAATTCCTCAGCTCCATCAGGCCTTTCTCCTCTATCAGGGACCCAAGCTCAGTTTAATGCTTGGCTGCATTAAACCAATTCTGTACTTGTTAGACAATGGCAGAGCCTCTCAGGAGACAGCTATATCAGGATCTTGTCAGCAAGCACTTCCTGGCCTCTACAATAGAGTTCAGGTCTGGTGACTGTATATGTGATGGATCCCCAGGTGGGGGTGTCTCTGGATGGTCTTTCCTTCAGTCTTTGATCCACTCTCTGTCTCCATAATTCCTCCTGTGAGAATTTTGTTCCCCCTTCTAAGAAGCACTGAATCATCCACACCTTGGTTTTCCTTCTCAAACTTCACATGGTCCATGAATTGTACCTTGGATATTCTGAATTTGGGGAGTTAATATTCACTTATCAGTGAGTACATACCATGTGTATTCATTTGTGACTGGGTTACCTCATTCAGGATGATATTTTCTAGTTCCATCCTTTTGCCTAAGAATTTCATAAATTCATTGTTTTTAATAGCTGAAAAGTACTCCATTGTGTGGATATACCACATTTTTTTTTATCCATTCCTCTGTTGAAAGACATCTGGGTTCTTCCTAGCTTCTGGCTATTAAAAATAAGGCTGCTATGAACATAATGGAGCATGTGTCCCTATTACATGTTGGAGAATCTTCTTGGTATATGCCCAGGAGTGGTATAGCTGGGTCCTCCGGTAGTACTATGTCTAATTTTCCGAGGAAACACCAAACTGATTTCCAGAGTGGTTCTACCAGCTTGTAATCCCACCAGCAGGGGAAGATCAGTCCTCTTTCTTCACATCCTCATCAGCACCTGCTGTCACAAATGGAGGAACCAGAGAAAGGACAGAATGAGCTTGGAGCCCCATAAGAGGAACAACAATATTAAACAACCAGTACCCAAAGAATTCCCAGGGACTAAACCGCCAACCAAAGCATATACATTGGAGGGACCCATGGCTCCAGCTGCATATGTAGCATAGAATGGCCTTGTTGGACATCAAATGGAAGAGAGGCCCTTGTTCCTGAGAAGGCTCTATGCCCCTATATAGGGGAATACCAGGACTAGGAAGCAGGAATGGGTACTTTGATGAGCAGGGGAAAGGAGGATGGGGTAGGGGTTTTTCAAAGGGGAAACGAGGAAGAGGGATTTGAAATGTAAATACAGACAAAATCTAATAAAAAGAAAATAAATAAATAAATAAATAAATAAATAAATAAATAAAATTATAATTAAAGAAAGAAGGTATTGTTCTTTGGCTTACTCTTTCTTGGATCAGAGTTTAAGTATTTCTCGATGTTCATATTCTGCCCCTCCTCTAGGGAGGGTTACTTCCTAAAATATTGATATGAGCATCAGTCAATGTACTTCCTTCAAACTGAAGGAATGAAATCAGTACTTTAAAATGCTATAAAATAATGAATTAAATGAAAAGGAAGTAATAAACTAGAAATATATCAACAACAAAATACAGGATTTGACTTAGGACGCTCCTGGTTTCAGATACGAAATGACTACTTAAGGACTAGTTTAAGAGATTTTGATTTAAATGTCACTGGGATTAAAAATGCAAGTATATACATTTTATTTTCTCCTTTGAATATATTGCTCAAGGAAAACACCTTATTATCTAGGGAATTATCTCCATGGGGTGGGAACTATCTATAGTATATGAATGGCAAGGAATTAAAAGCATTTAGTATGGAAAAAAATAAAGAATGTGAGCACAAAGAATAATTAATTAGAAGTCCTGAGACTGGGAAAATGTTATTGTGTAAGCCTGACTTTTTGTTTGTTTGTTTTTTTTTTAATGCGGGATGGGAGTCCAGTGTTATGGAACTGGAGCAAGATAGCACTCACTTTGGTGTTTAATTTGGTAATGATTATAGCTTTTTGTTTAATTGTTATCTCCTTTTGGCTTGTGCTACTGTAGAATATCACAATTTTGAGTATATTGGAACTTCAAACACTAGATTTCAGATTCTTATCTGCATTAGGAACTGTCCATGTAGAGAAAAATCAATGTAAGATAGAAGGCACCCAAAGGCAACAATAGTGAGGTCCTTCGGGGATGGAGGAAATATTCAACTTAAAAACTTCCATTTTCCTTGACTTTTTGATGTTTCAGGCCATGGCTAGTGTCTGGGAATGTAATCTCTAAGTGATAAGAGAGTATGAAAGAGCTGTAGTAATGCCCGTATTAGAGTCCTAACTGAATTTCCTATTTCTATAATTCTAGTCAGTATTCAGGAAAGTAAAAGGAAACCAAAATGAGAGATAAGGTTTAAGATGTGCTACGGAGTGGCAGTGATATGGCAATCCTTCAGGGTATGATAATCCTATGAAAACCTAGCAGTATTGTAGGATTTAGTTATGTGGGAATTGCTAATTTGGCTAGTCAACTGATTGCTGGCTTCTTGGTTGCATCATTCTCCCTATTTTGACTTATGTTGTCCCAAGTATCTTGGTAGCAACACCGGCCAAAATGGTGACACAATGTCATGTTGATTTTCTGCCTGTGGTGAGGGTAGCTGCATAAAAACTTGTATTCCTATACTATTAGGGCATGAGAGTCCGTAGGATCTGTGTGTCTATTAAGTGTGGTTAAGTAGCATTTATCTTCTGTATTAGTTAGGGCTCCCTAGAGTCACAGAACTTATAGAAATATATATATATATATTATAATGATTCACAGGCTATAGTCTAACTAGCCCAACAATGGCCAGCAGTAAAGAGATTGAAAGTCCAAGTCAGTCCCACAAGACTGAGTGTTTCAGCTGGTCTTCTGTATAAACTGGACTCCTGGAGAAGTAGGTTCCAGCACATGTGCTAGCGAGTAAGTACAAGCAGGTTTAGAATGAACCCTTCCTTTTTCCCTTGTCCTTACGTACACCTCCAGCACACAATATGGATGAGATTAAAGGTGTTCCTCAAGATATGGAATAAGATATGTGTCGTCAGGATTAAGAGCATGTGCCATCCTACCTGAAGAACTGTATCAAGAGTTTGAGTCTTCCAGCCTCAAGTTCTAGTTCACAGGTGTTCCCTCCATTTCTGGATGGTAGTTCATTCTATATTTAATCAAAGTGACAACAGAGAATAGTCATCACACCTTCCGATCTTAAGTCGAGACTTTGCAGCTGCTTCTAATACATGCATTTCTTGGTGGAGGAACGACAAGAGATTGTTCACCGTGATCAGAATGTATCAAGGCAGGCAGAGCAGAAGGCTCAGTAGCATTTAAGGGGCCTCTTGTGCTGGATGACACTAGAACAGGGGAAGCATAGGCAATTTTTATCAACCAACTCAATAGTAAGCTCAGAGCCAGTAGAATAGAAATACCTGCCAGATGCCAGTCTGCTTAAGGGTTTATTGCCTGTGAAGAAATTAGCACTGGACTGAGTTCTGAGGCTGCAGATATAACTGATATTATAAACTGAGTTAGCAGAAGGGGACATCAGAGAGTCCCAGGGGACAGTTGAAATTGGAGGAGGGAGAAAGGGAGAGAAGTATGTTGGTGACTGGATGGGGCCTCAATATTAGATAACACTGGAGCTTACTCACCGTTAACAATATGAGTTCCGAGTCACATCAGGAAGCCGTTACTAGGGCAGTGAGAAACAGGCTGGGGCCTTAGGTCTAAGGCTGGGGAATCATAGACAGGTCAGCCTGCTGAAATAAAAACCAAAATAGAAAACAGAAGAAAGATAAAAGGAACAGTCAATTTAAAAAGAGAGAAGAGCAAGAGCTACAGGTGCTTGCAGAGGACAAGTCAGGTGAAGTGAAAAAAAAAAAAAAAAAAAAAAGGAGGAACCAGGAAGTAATAGGCTTCTGGGCCAGGGGTTAGCAGGGGTGGGGGATGGGGATTGGGGTTGGGGTGTGAAAATGAAATCTGTCTTCTACCCTGAGAAGAGATGATTTTGGGGCACAAAAACTATGCTTTGCCATCTCAGACTAAAACACAAAAAATATAAAACCCTTTGTAATGTATTACCTTAACAAACACCAAATTGCCCACTGTCTAAAGGGTTTTGATCTGTTGTCAGGATGTCCTGACATAGATTGGTTATAGGCAAGGATTGGTTATATAGCTAAGTACAGATAGTCCTTGATAAAATAGTAATTAGACTCTGGAACTTCAGCATTGCAAAATGTGCACAATCGCTGAAGCTTGATCAGTCACTCAGCCTTTTTGCACACAGCTTCTTTTCAGGCAGTCACAACAGTCACTTAAAAGCTGATCACAATTGTAATGATGATAAACTTATAGTTTTCACTGATTTTGAGTCAGAACGTTTCCTCCTTGTATTTAGTCTCACTACCTCATACTTTAGATGTGTGGTCAGTTAATCTCAAACTGATTTCCTAGTTCATTTTCATCCAAGTAAGATCAAGCAGGCTGGTTTTGTTTGGCGATGTTAGTGCTTAAAAGTTGTGTGCCTTGGAGGCTGTGACTCTTTTGACAATTTCGTAATTCCTGACATATATTAAAATACACAGTTTCGACAATTGATAAGTGTATACTGCAGGTGGTATTGCTGTTGATTTTGCCTTCTGCAGCAATGCTAGAAACAGCCAATATCTAGTTCAGGTCTTGCACCTTGTGAATTCTTCAATACTAAGACACGCACCTATTGGTCAGTTTCTGTTGAACTGTGAGTCACTACATGTGCTCCTGAATCAGGCTGCTCCTTTCTCAGAGTTGCCTGAGAGCCTTAATTCTGCTCATCATCAAATGATGTATCTGCTTTATCATCAGCTTTCTTCTAGCCTCTGCTCCTGACATCACTTTTCTGGAGATGCCTTTATTTTAGCAAACTTGTAAATGCAAATTTTTTCTTTGCTACTTTGAGATGTAAATCTTTTTCTCAGCCTCTTGTCAGCTTTAAGACCCAACACTGTCTTTTTTAAGGACTTGGAAGTTGGCTCTTTGAAAAAGAAGCATCAAGGAATCAGCAGCCCTGTATCCCAGCCACGGAGAGAGAGACAGGAACCTGCTTTTGTGGCTGCCTTTTTAGTGCTTTTGCAACTAGCTCCTGTATAGAAGACGTGAGCAAGTTTAATTTTCCTTTAGTCCAGGTCATGTAGCAATCCCATGGCCAATGACCCTCATTTACTCTGGTTCATAAAATCACCTTTGCAATTATCAAATATAAATAAGTTCTGATGTTCTCAGCACAACACAAGGTATGCAGTCAACGATAATGCATTGTATATTTCAAAATATTTAAAACCACTTTAAACATTTCAAGCAAAAAGAAATGATACACATTTAATATGATGAAGATGACAGTTATTCTGAGTTAATCATCATTCAATGTGGTCATGTTGTTTGTATTAAAACTCTGTATCATTACCCAATTAATATGTGTAAAATACTAGCTGTTTATTACAAAGAAATGTAATTCAACCGTCTTTCAGTTTTCTTCTTAGGTTTAAAAACAGTTTTCATTATCTGCTATATTTTGTGGAGTGAAAAGTGTACTTTCACAGACATCATGTGTACTGATATAATCTCTTTTCTGTTAAACTTGTTTGTTCTGTGTCTGAACTCAAACACCACTGCAGTTTCTAGAATAGTATGAGCTCCTTAGTTGGGCTCACAAGTTGATAAAAGCAGGATGACAGGTAGCTGTCCCTGCCTTCGTTTTGTAGTTTACATTGAATTGTCTGCTTAGCTCTGCATTCATGCGTGGGAGCCCAGCAAGGAGGTTCTTACTGAAAAGCAGAGATTCTTAGACTGTCTCATTCTCCTTCAAGGTTGAAAGCAATGATAATCACAATTGATGCATCTTTGTTATTGGTGGTGTTAAAAATATTTTCTATTGAGATTATCCATTTCTAGGTGGAAGATTCAGCTGATTCATTACTGTGCTTAACAAAATGATTTATAGGACAACAATAATCATTACAGAGAGACCATTTCATATGATACAGAAATTGTTGAGGTTCTTTGGGGTAAAAGCTCTGGGTCTTAATGCCTTGTCAAACTAGGCTATTCATAGCATGCCAGTGTGTCAATAAAAGAAACAATTAGTTGAAGAATTGAGAGAAAAATGTATTCAATGTGGCATAATAGGAAGAAGAATATATAAATGTATTCAGGTAAGAGTTATAGCTTTAAATACAATAAGAATTGAAGCAGATGACAGGAAGTATATATAATTAATCAATCATGGTTAAGGTATGGTCTGGGTATAGCAGTAAGCTCTGGCTCTGAAAGGTAGTTCAGTGAACTGTTATTGCTGTTATTAATATGATGAATATTTTTGGTGCAATGTGTAGTCTTGAGACAGAAGTTAGATCCTGGTTAGTGACAGAAGCCATTGATAGATAATATGCTAGTCAATAAATAGCTTACAAAATGAGTGCAAGCAGCTGGGAGAATGTAGGTGAAAAAAGAGTTACATTGTGTAACTACACCCATTTGGACAGTAATCTGACCGATTCTTTGGTTGGGCCAAATGGGCACATAAAAGAGATGCAATCTAAATACTGGTTCATCCCATCATATGATCAGAGAATGATTAATTCCAAAAAGGATTACATTCATTGTCTATCCATTTTGTACTGGCTAGTTTTATGCTAACTTTACACAAGCAGTTCTAGAGGAGGAAGTCACAACAGAAAAATTTTCTCAAATTTGTCTTGAAATTGTCTCCATGGGAGAATTGTATGCAAGGCAGTTTCTAATTAGTGATTGATGTTGGAGGGTGCAGTCCATGGTGTCTAGTGCCACCCCAAGTATAGTCATTTTAAGTACTATAAGAAACAGACTGTAAGCTTAGGGAAATAAGCTAAGAGCACCTACTTAGGACTTTCATGATATGACAAATACTTCAGCAAGTATTGCGGTAAGCCTGCACAAGCAATACCACACGACAGGAGTCACAGAAGAGCATATTGCTATACCTTCCATGGACATACCACTGCATACAAGAAGCACACCTGCGTGACCATTTCTCATACTGAATTTCATTCACATTTGTAACATTTTTACTCAGTAGAGAATAAGTCATACAGCTTTTCTGCAAGAATTCCAAGTATTTAATGTGTAGCTTCACATTACTTCACCCACAAGAGGGTGAAGAAGAACTCCAAGGAAAAGGGTAGAAACTTCACAGCATTTTCACAGAGATGGTGTAGTAATTTCAGAGAGTACTCCCATAGCTGAAACTATAAAGGCTTCAAGCAACAAATCCTTAGTGGCCAATAGCTTGACTGGAAATGTCAAGCATGCATCTTCTATTCTGCCAATCACTGAATTCTCAGACATAACCAGAAGAACACCAAAGAAACCATTGACAAGATCTGAAGTGGGAGAAAAAACAGAGGAAAGAAGAGTAGAAAGGGATATTTTTAAGGAAATATTCCCCTATGAAACCTCTACTCCAACAGGAATTAGTGCTAGCTGCACCAATCAAAGGCACTGCAGGCTGGCCACTGGAGATTAGTGACTTCAAGATGGAAGAGTCGTTCTCGTCTAAATACATACAGAAGTACGTTCCCTTGGCAGATGTCAAGTCAGAAAAGACAAAGAAGGGAAACTCAGTGCCCATGTGGATAAAATTGTTGCTATTTGCCTTTGTGGTAGTGTTTTTGTTTATCAAGCTATGGAAACCAACCAAGGAAATCCCTTCACTACGTTTCTTCAAAATACTAAAATACCCAACTGAAGAAATCATTTCTGCACATTCAAATTGATCTCCTGTTTTTAATAACTGTAGAAAAACATTTGTGTCCACTTGTTGACTGAAGAACTATATTGCGATTTCACCTCAGTAAAGTCAGTGCTGCATTGAAAAGAAAACAGGATGCTTTCCTGGATCCCATTTCAATATTTTGGACTTTGGAGATGACATGGTGCCATATGAATAATTTTTTTTTAGCTCCAGAACTTTTTTGTAGGCTTTATTTTTTAATGTGGACATCTTATTTCACTTTTGGGGAAAATGAATTGTTTGTGTATAGGACAATTATTCTGATCTTTATGTCCCCAGTACTGAGCATAAATAAGATAAGTTGTTTATCCTTGGTTTTGAAATAGATCCCTGAGTATTTTTGTTTTGTCTTGTTTGATTTGGTTTGTTTCTTGGTTTCTTTGTGTGTGTGTGTGTGTATGTGTGTGTTTGTTGTTGTTGTTGCTTTTGTTGTTTCTTATGTAGAACTGGGAATATGACCAAAGGAGAAGGAAACACACAATATGAAGTTAGAGATGGCAGGCTTTTACCATATGTTTAAATAGTTAGTAGACCAAAATAATGAACCAATGATTCTTTGCAAATCATTCTAAGACCAACTCTATGGAATAAGATGTAGATAGGGAATAAATAGAATAATATTACTTTTTTTCTCTTTTTGGAACATGGATTTGCCCCAAAGAACTGAACCATTCCTAGAATAAGAATACGATCAGCAAGATAAACACCAGTACCTTTCACAGTTAAAATACACCTGGGAGTCCATGTGCATCTGTGCATCATTGCCTCCTGTCGGACATGCAAAACTGCTGTGCATTTTAACACTTCTTAACTTTGATCACATGGATTATTTCTATTGCATGATGACTTCAGTGAAACAAAGCATAAAATAGAATGTAAAAAGACACTCATTCCCATGAGTATTTCACAAGAATTAGATGTGCCTTTCAGGCATATATGGATTATAATCTAGTGTAATACAAAGATTCAAAAACAATACTTTACTATAGATGTGGATTTTGGTCAAAGACTCAAAATAATTCTGAGAAAATTAAAATACAAAAGCTTCTAATGACTTCTCACACATTTATTTCCATTTGTTAGAAGAAATACATATTTGCTCTACCAATAATTTGGATATTTGTGCCTCTTAACAGAACAACAAAATTATCTCTCAAAACCCTCCCTAAAGTATACTCTCTGTATAACTGAAAGGACCATTGTCACAACAGTAGTTGTCACAGGTAAACATAATGCATTTTGTGTTTTTCCTCTCTGGTTTTCATTGTGCTTTTCTATTTTGGTAGTAACAGAAATACAAAACAAAGCATGTCCCTTTATTTAATTTTCTTTTCAGTCAATTCTGTCAAACTGAGAAGAGAAGAAAAAAATCACAGCATGTTTTGATAGATCTTCTTAGAATTGATCTGACACCTGTCTAATTATAAGACATTGAGATGCAACAAATTCTAAAAGCAGTCATCCTATCTGCCTATCTGCTCTTGACAGCGTTCCCCAGCACTTACTATCATACTAACATAAAGGAAAAAAGGCTAGGAAAATGACCTTGATTTTCTGAATTTTGAAAGACAAATATGGAAAATACACAGTGGCTTTTAAATATTGTGGGGCAAAGAATATCAAGACAAATAGTGATTCATACTTTCCAAACAAAAACAAACAAACAAACAAACAAAAAATAATTAAATGTTTCTGTTTTCTTGCTGTGATAAAATACTCTAAGCAAAAGCAATTTTAAAAAAAAATAGTTTGTTTTATCTTACAGTACTAGAGTGAGAATCAGACTAGCAGGTAAGCATGCCTGTAGATTTCTGGAGCAGGAAACTGAAAAATCTCACTTCAACTGTACACATAAAGTAGAGAAGGTGTAAAAGTGGGACAAGGCTACAAACAGTTAGAGGAAATTATTTTCTGGAGTAAAGCTCAACAGCTTAAGGTCTATAAATTCTCCAAAGACAATCTATCCCTGTGATTATTTCATATCAGTATTTATTGTATCGTTTTTCATAATATACAATATAGAACCATCTGAGGTGCCTCTTAATAGGATAAAAACATCTGAGTTACATAAGGAAAATGAAGTTACATCATTTGCAGGAATTTGAATGCAACTAGAGATAACTATAAATTAAATCATTCTCAAAGGGACAAATATTGTGTTTTCTTTTAATTGTGGGGCCTAGATTCATATATCTTTATAAAACTCTATATGTATAGATTGCATGGAAGTAGAAATAAAATTGTTTATAGCAATAAATGAGGGTCATATAACACAGTGACAAGAAAGATAGAGTAGTGGAATACTCATGAGATAAATTCAAAGTATATTATAGATGGGATACAAAGAACAGATGGATTATTTAATTATCACAGTACAATAAAATAAAATGAAAACTTTAAGAAGAACACCTCTGAAAAAGAATTGTCATTTGCTTTGAAATATTAAGTGTAGAGAATTTTGATCCAGTAACATGGCTACTCTGGCCATATTTTGAATACACACATGCCTTTAATCCCAAGAGACAGAGGCAAGTGCTTTCTGAGTTCAAAGCCAGCTTGGTATAAAGCAAGTTCCAGGTACCGAAAAACTTCAGTCCAGGCCTGGTGTTATATGTCCTTAATCCTAACACCCAGGACTTAGTTCTGGTCAGTCAGTTTGGTCAGTCAGCTGGGAGTCAGGATGAAGGAGTCCAGCGCAATTCAGGGAAATTATGTTCATGTAGTTCTGTGCAGATCAGCAGAGTCAGCTGAAATCAGAGACTAAGGAGCCAGAAGACTAAAACAGATTGCTAAAGTTAGTTTGAGACAAAGAAGGGCAATTCATTCAGAAGCAAGAGACGCCAGTTTGAATCAGCTTGGAGAGGAGTTTCAGCCAGAACAGCTGAGTTGAAGCAGCCAGCCAGAGTTCAGAAAGAAGTAGGAAGACTGAGCTTATTCAACAGGTAGCCTCTAATATGACAATTACTCGGTGGAATAAAAGATACATTTACAACAAAGACCTTACTTGACGAACATTTCTCAAGTTCAAGAATACTGTGGTCATCATTGAGCCACTCCTATCTTCAACAAACACCTTCAGTTATTGGCCAAGTAGCTGTTAGTTCCATAATTTCTCTATGTACACTTTCTCGGCTTAATTTTTAATTTTTACAGTATATAATCAAGTAAAGTTCACCTGAAAAATGAAGTTAGCTATTAGAGTGCTTATTGGCATAATAAAGCCTATTCTTCTAGGAGGGTGAGGTGCCATTATGTAGGTTGTGCGTTTTAGTTTATGTTGAAATCCAAGTAGTTTTCAAAATAGGATATATTTTTCTTTATCCTGCTCGAATTATCAGAAGCTAAGAGCAGCAATATACTTCTGAGAGAAATAATTTCTGAAATCTGAATTTTTATGGTTTTCCTTTATAGGCTTTTAAAACATTAATTACTTATTAATATTAAAAATGTTTTAAAATGTTTGCATCCTTAATTAGTTAATTAAACCTACAATTTTATAATGTTTTAACCTTTCTCTGTCTTATTCATCATTTTGTTCATATGTAGTGGCTCACACTGAGAGCTTTTGAGTTAAAAATATTACAAGAGTGAGATTAAAATTCAGTTATAGAATCTTTGACTAACATAGGGGATACAGTAAAGATTAAAATTGAAAATATTATTTAATATTTTTCCTGGGTATGTGCCAGAAAAGGTATTTTTGTGGTGAGATTTTATGTTTCATAATTCAGGTGTATTGTCAGGTGCACTATATTATAATCCAAACTAGTCACATAGTTTTTATACCCCTTTTATGCCACTTATGGCAGATTCCATCTTCATCATATTTAACCTTACAAAAGTTTCCATATTTCAAAATCATTATAGCACAAAACTATGGCAATTTAGCTTACCATTGTGAACATGCAAAAAGTCAGTTTAATAATCTGTAAAATAGCGCAGTGTTTTAAAGCCATGTCAAGGATTTGCATCATTAACTGAGCTGTGCTGCCTCATTTCTAATCCTGTCCTTTATCTCTTCCTCTCTGACTTCATGGATACAATGCTCCTTGGTTAGGCGACTTCTTGCCTTTTCTATAAAAATTAAATGCAAAACTCATAGTTCATGGAGTGGGGATGAAAGTCTTTTCTGAGTCTTCTGTTTTTGAGTTGTTTTAATAATTCTTCTTCTCTATGCAGCCTGGGGAACTGAATTTCCTGGTCCTGTGCATATTGACAAAGTTGTATTTACTTTGGCTTCTGGGTGTATCAAAGTAACCAATCACCTGGAAATACCTATAAAATGTGTTTAATTGACTTAAGCTTCTATTTAAAATGATTAAAATCCTACAAGAAACCTAAAAAAAAATGCTATGGTTGAAACATTAGAGTGCATTTATCATATGTGACCTGCATATTATCCTCCATTGAATGCCTAATAGGGCCAAAAAGTCAATTCTTCCACTAAGACATTGACAAATTCACTAGTGAAGGAATGGCTAGAACACAGAAATGTTTCCACAGTCAATATCTACTGTAGACTGGGTATGAACATGTCCTATGGTGTCTGTCTCCTATAGACTGGTTGTGAATGTAGGATATGCCCCTGCTACAATGGGTTCACCAAGTTAATCAGAATGACATGATCTTTGAGAGGTGAGGTTCAGGTGTCAAGACTTAATCAATACTGACAAGGCATCACATTTCATAATGGGCACCAGACAACCACATTCTTAGGAGATCTAATCTATGCAAATTCTTACCATGGTTCATTGTATGTGCCATCCTTATATTTAGCTAGACAGACCATCTGCTAAAAAAAAAATTACCTTATTCCCATAAAGGAAACAATTCCATTTCCAGTGGATAGAAATTCAACTGGGACTTCTACTGAATGTCACATTTATTGGAAATTGCATTTCCATTCTTGAATCATATCACTGCTTAAATTGCTTTTCAACATGAGTCCTGGGAAACTTTCAATGAAATTTTGATCTTCTTTATCATCTTCTATCATTGTTTCTATATACAAGCATGAAGGGTTTTTTTTTGGTTTTGTTTTGTTTATTTCTTGAGATCCTATCAAGAGAAGTCAAGTTTATACTGTACATTGTGACATGGAACATATTTATGAACATAAAAGACTCTTTGTAGTATATTTTCATTATTCATTGTCTGATAGTAATTATTAAGGAGGTATCACAACAAACAAAGCCAAACACACTGTGTCCACTAGCTTTTAGGAAATGAACTTTGTGTCACTTACAATTAAACCCTATAATCAGTAAGGTTATGACTAAGAATAAATGAAACATAAAATAATGTTAGAATTATAGATTTTACCAAATCTGCCTCCTTATTTATCATGTCCTTCTGTGTCCTCTTTTCCCTTTCTGTTCATGCCCCCTAATTGTCTTGTATACATATCACTGATGGTCATCTTTACAGTGTAATCTTGCACTGAATAAAAATACAATGAGTCTGGAATTCAAATTTAAGATAAACTAACATTAACTTCAAATTGGGTAAAATGATTATCAAACATGGTCCTTTTCTACATGGGGGGATAGACTTGTGTTAATCCATGAGGATGGACATTTTATGAGGAAAGCAGGATTTTAAATCACAATTTTGGAAGCTGCTCAGATCCCACCTACTTAATATATAACAAAGTCTCCCTTGGCTACAGTATAGCATGATGATGTACAAGGAAAGAACCTATAAATGAAGTTCACAGCCTAGCGAATTAGTGACTCACACTTCAAGACTCTATTAATCAATGACAAGGGAAAGGCTTGATGCTCCAATTAACTTAGAGTCAGTCTACCTCTTCAAGTTGCCACCATCTCAAATAACCATGCTGCAAAGCAAGTTTCTAGTCCATAAAATTCTCAGAGGCACATCCACTCAAACTGTACAAACTACAGCAAGAGTAAATATATGTATATGTAAAAAAGGTTTATGTTATTGACTGGAAGATGGCACTCATGTAAGAAGTAACTCAATATAATCATCTTGTGGAGCCACATATTTTTCTGTATTATTTCTCTACCAATTAGTTCTACAAATAGAGTGTTCTGGGAGAATACTGGGAAAGAAGAGGCACAAGTAAACTGGTGCTTAGTCTTACTGAGTTTCCTATTCTTCACATTTAAGTTCAATAAATGTTTCCACACTACTTGAGTCAATGAGTTCTTGTTTTCACCTGTGTCTAAGAACTCAGATCTATCCTTAGCATTCTCCCTAGAGAAATTAACAACAATAAGGACAAGGCACAGTTACTGAGGTTTCGTCTCTGCTCTTCAGGGTGTCTTATTTCAGAACCATGAAAAAAGGAACTGGAGAGAAGACTCAGGAGTTAAGAGTGCTGGTGGTCTTCATGTTTAATTACCGTCATCCATATGTCTGCTCACGACAATCTATAACTTCAATTACAGAGGATTCTACCCCTGTGCCCTACATAGTCACCAGTAACAGCACATTGTTTTGAGAATTAGATGAATGTAATAAATGTAAACGCCCATAGAGAAAAAAACTAAAATAAAACAGAAAATGTGTAGGACGACATTTTATAAGATTGACATACACTTACCTGAGTTCTCATGAATATGATGGTCTTCTTCAGTATCTGTCTTTTGTACTCAGACTAAGTAGGAACAAAGGATCATCTTCCTTCTTCTCTCCTCTCTATATTAGCTATCCTTTTCTTTCCCTGCTTAGGTTAACAGAGACTTAATTACATTAACAACCATTGGTAGCCAATCCCCTAAGTGGTCCCATCTGATGCTATATAAGAATCAAGAAATGCTCCTTCACTCGTTTCTCTGAAGGAGCTGAAGGGGTTTGTAACCCATGTGAAGAACAATATCAACCAACCAGACACCCCAGAGTTCCCAGGGACTAAACCACCAACCAAAGAGTACCCATGGCTCTAGCCTCATATGTAGCAGAGGATGGTCTTGTTGGACATCAATGGGAAGAGAGGTCCTTGGTCCTGGGAAGACTTGATGCCCCAGTGTAGGGGAATGACAGGGCAGGGAAGCAGGAGAGGGTGGGTGGTTGGGGGAGTACCCTCGTAGAAGATGAGGGAGGGAGGTTCGGATAGAAGGTTTCCAGAGGAGAAAATGGGAAAGGGGATGTATATTTGAAATGTAAATAAATAAAAAATTCAATAAAAAATGAATGAAGAAATGCATTGCATCCATGATTAATAATGTCCTTTTGCTTGTAACTTCTCCTTCTCCTCCTCTTCCTCCTACCCCCTCCTCTTCCTCCTTCTCTCTCTCTCTCTCTCTCTCTCTCTCTCTCTCTCTCTCTCTCTCTCTCTCATCCTTCTGTGATGGTCTGAGGCTCTCAGCCCTTATAGAGTAAACATCCTGACTGAAAAGACACAATAGTCACCAGCGAATCTGTGAATATGAATCTACAATTTTTTTAAAACATGAAGTTTAGGAATGCAAGATGATGAACCTTGTTTGAATCATTGTTGCCCTGATAATATGCTTTACAGAAAAGGTATTTTTATTAATATTTTTATTAACCTCATCTGTGTTATGAAAGTATTAAGCATGGATTATGTATAGGTTTCTGAAATTAATAGCAAGGGCTTATTTCTGTTTATTCAATCAAGGAAAATGAAGGTAAATTAATAAAATTAATGAAATAGAATTAATAAATTCCTGAGTATATTTAGGATAAAAAAGTCATTCCAGAGCATATGTTACCCTAGGACCTGATGTCTATTTCATACTAAAATACATTTTTGTTGTTGTTGTTGTTGTTGTTGTTGTTCTTTTAGCCTATAAATTTCTAGGAATCTTTGAGTTAGCCAGGATAGTGTAGAGCACCTGTCCAATCTGGCAAAGACACTAAAACAGAAAGACTGCTTCTGCTCAGATCAGGACAAACATGGGCATCAGGGTGTGGGCACATCTCCAAAAATGGAGCTATGCTACCTTACCCTGAGTTGATATTTTGTTCTCTATTTAAACTTTAAACAAATCTCCTCTCTCTCTCTCTCTCTCTCTCTCTCTCTCTCTCTCTCTCTCTCTCTCTCTCTCTCTCTCTCTTTCTGTGTGTGTGTGTGTGAGTGTGTGTGTGTGAGTGTGTGTATGTGTGATTGTGTGTTTGTGTGTGTGTGTGTGTGGCTGGCTGGCTGGCTGGCTCTGACTCTGGCTCTGGCTCCTCCCCTGCCCAGGTCCTCTGTTTTAAATTTTTATGCAAATATTTAAGCTTATATTCAAGAGATGCCTGAACTTTATTTGCTATTTTTTAATAAGCTCTGTGCATTGTGAGCAACCTCAGCACACTCCTTTCTCCCAGCTTAAGTTTCTTAGTTTTCAATTCAAAGGGTTCAGATTTACATGATTTCCTTCCTTGTCTTTGTTGAAAGACCACCAGCTTTACTCATTGAGCTGCAGCATTTTACTAAAATTTACTGTCAGTCTCTGCTTGGTCTTATACCAATGTCAAGGCATCAGACAAGATCAGCCCCTTTTATCTCTACTGGCCTAATATACAGATGTCATGTAATTAATTTCTATTGCACAAACACTTCTTAAATGCCAAGGCTCATTTGTCTGAATAAATTTTCCTTCTTTAACTCATTTTCCCATTGTGGGGTTGGATATTGGCTTCATGCTATAGCAAATTACTAATTTACACACCCTTTCAAAAATTATTCTAATAATCTTAGCAGAAAAGAAGATATCGAGATACATCATGTTCTTCACTTTAACATCAATAAAATAATGGAATAAGAATTTCTTCAGTAATAGATATGAAAAGTTGATGTGCCAGTGCTGGACAGAAAAATGACTAAATTTCCCCCCAAAGGGATTTCTCACAGTCTGAAAAGCTTTCTAAACCACGTTCATGACAGATTCTGGCAGACAGAATGATGGGTCAGTGACCAGCAGGACCAGACCTCAACCAGAACTGCTTAGCTATACAAGCTTTTCACCCTACCACTAAACCTAATGTCCATGTCAGGATCCTAGTTATCAAAAGACTTAAGGACACCGAACCTCTTTATTTCTTCCTTGTCCCAGGGTAACCACATCAAATAAATCTCAATCCTCTGTCTTTCAGTGTTGTTTCCTTCATTGGTATGTTCAACACAATTTTGCTTTGAACAGCTGCAACAATTCAGGTGTTGATGCTAAAGGCCCAGAAAAAAATTTTTTTGCTAATTTTTTTTTAAGTTTTAATACCACCTCATCTAGAATACATACAATATAACTTAAAATACCAAAAACAGTGTAATACAGAAGTATCCTATCGGTATAAGGATATGTGCCTATTCTTACTGTACCTTGTTATACCTTATATGGTTGATATCCCTGGGAGACCTGTTCTTTTCTAAAAGGAAAGAGAAGAAGATTCAAAGTAAGGGAGAAACTGGGAGAGGGATTATAAAATGTATCCACATAACCACTTAACCACTGCAATTATTGAATTTTAGCATCCTGGTTAGTATGTTTGTACTAATTTTGTCTTTTAAGATATATTACAGGCGTTTATTTTTATAAATGGCCAAAACTAACTAGGAACATTGTCAACCTTAGAAAATATAGATGTTTATGAAATTATAGTCAGTATTTCACTTTCACACTGGAAATTTAAGGTTGCAGGTTATGTTTACAGTCTGTTCAATGTAAGGTTCACATGTATCAAGAGAAAAAAAGAGCTAGACAGTGAGAAAAAGAGACAGCATAGATAGAGATAGAGAATGAGATGAAAAAGAATATTTGCAGTAAGAGGGAGCATTAACATTTATGTCAAGTCTTAGGAAAGATTGTTGCAACTGAGATAAAGTATGACATGTATCGAAAGTCATGCAGTACTTGAAAAATATAATTTTAAATTTGTAAGACAATGAAACAACATATGTCACACACCATATAAATCAATCTATGTTGTATTCAAGAGCATATTCTATAGGGAACAAAAGAAAGCACATCTGCAATTTTGAAAGTCTAGCATGGCAATGGCAAAGCAAAACCCAGCTTTCAAACCAAAGAGGAAAAGAAATAGTTATTTCTGGAGTCCAAACAAATAATCATGTCCTCAGAATATGAACTCAGTTTACCCCATAGATCATCCAAGATGGTAACAATTGCACAAAAAGTTTTGTAATAATAGAACAAGCAAAGTAATATAAACTTTTACAATTATAATGGCTGGTGCATCAACTAGATGAGTTACAGACAAATGGAGAAATCTTTGTTAAAGTCCTTGGATGCAATCTGATGATGAACATCTTAAATACGGGTTGGTGGAAGATTGGGTCTTTTCACAAGTTCCAAAGGATTTGCCTAATATCCACAAGGATGTTATGTCACATACACTTGTATAGATTATTAGGGAGCTGAAAATAACCCTAGATAATTTACCTACTGACCATTAATATTTTAACATCTCTATGATCTCCAGATGTCCCATGAGTCAAATCAATAATTGAGGAATATTTAATATAAGGTGCATTCACTTCAGGAAACTCTCCTCCACAGAGAGCTGGGTAACAAGTCAAAGGAATTAGTGAAGAATTACTGGGTGTAGAGGCTATTCCACGTTGTCAACTTGACTATATTTGGAATGAACTACAATCAAGATTGGAAGGCTCACCTATGATCCTAATCTGGAGGCTCAGAGATACAAGTTTCTGACCTGGATCTTGGCATGGAGATCTTGAAGCACAGTGGCTATGAATTCCAGAAGATAAAGATGAGGAGCTTGTAGAATTCAAGGTCATCTGGGATTAAAGGCACAGTGGCACACGCCTTTAATCTGGGCCATACCCTTTGCTGGATGCTAGATCCTTGAACTTCCATCCACAGCTGCTGCTGGCCATTGTTGGGGAGTTGGCTAGAAGCTGTTAGTCATTGACAAATCTCCTAACTATATAGAGACTACCCATACGTTCTGTGGCTCAAGAGAACCCTAACCAATACAAGGATATGAGAGGTCTGTGAATGTTGTCCTTGGCAATGGGGCCCTGCTATGAGTTCTCAGAGAGCAGCCATGAAACAACACTAAAATATGTAATTAGGACATTTCACATTGTAAAAATGTAGTTAAAGTTTTCAGCATATCTCACAGACAGGGAAAAGATGTAGCTGGGGATGAACAGTGTTATGATGTCATGACTCATTTTCTAGTTCAACTTTCCTTAAACAAGCTAGTCAAACCCCAAGCAAAATACTGTATAATAAAAATGTTACATGCCTAAGAGAGGAAATGACAAGATGCTACCTTACCTCAAAGTCAGCTGCTCTGTTTTTGGTGTTTGGGTATACAGAATAGTTGCCAAGCAAACTATGGTTTTCTTCACCGTGGGGTGCGACAAATACTCCATGCTCAGACTAATAGCTAGTTTTGGCAAGGATGTGGAAAGCATCGCAGTTGGAGGAATTTGGTGAATATCACTCAATTATTTTGGCCAAAAAGTTGACTTTATTTTATTTTATTTTACAAATAAAATGTGTGTGTGTGGTGCTTGTCTGTGTATTTTAGTGTGTGTGTATGTGTGTGTGTGTGTGCGTGTGAGAGAGAGAGAGAGAGAGAGAGAGAGGGAGAGAGACAGAGACAGAGACAGAAACAGAGACAGAGAGATAGAAAAGAGAGAGACAGAAAGAAACAGAGAAACAGAGAGACAGATAGAGACGGACAGGCTTTGTGCTGAGCTTAAAATCTCACTGTTCTAGGCAAGTGTTTTACCTCATGTGTTTACATCATGATACTGAAAGATATCGATTGATTATATTTATTATTCAGTTTTCAAAGCAGATCTGGTTAAAATGCTTAAAGTGACCTTGGCTTGGCTTTGTAGAGCAGGCAAGTCTTGAACTTGTGATCCTTCTGCCTCTACTTCTTGAGCCTCTGGCACTATAATCCTGTACCACCTACACTGGGACTAGATTAATTACATCTCTTAACATTTTTACATGTCACCGCCATAGGAGGAACAACAATATGAGTCATCCAGTACTCCCAGAGCTCCCAGGAACAAAACCATCAACCAGATAGTACATATGGGGTTACCCATGACTCTAGTTGCGTAGGTAGCAGAGGTTGGCCTTGTTGAACATCAAAGGGAGGAGAGGCCCCTTGTCCTGGAAAGGCTTAATGCAGCAGTATAGAGGAATACCAGGACAGGGAAGAAGAAGAGGGTTGATTGGGGATAGGGGGAGGGGAGATGGCTTATGGGACATTCAGGGGTTGGGGACTAGGAAAGGAGAAATCATTTGAAATGTAAATAAAGAATGTATCTAATAAAAAGAAAAGAAAAGAAATAGAGACTAACAATGAAAGGCATTTTTAATCAAAGGAAAAAAATTTTTTTACATGTCTTTGTGTCCACTTTCAATTGGAAACATTTATTGTAAAGTAAGATACTGTGTAAGATGGAAAAAGTTTAGAAAATCATCATGTTGATTTCATGTCACTCCTCAGAAATTCTGGACACTGGCCTCTGCAATCTTTCAGAACTGCAATTTAATATTGAGAGTGAAAACATTATTTTGTGCAATAAGTTGGCTTTTGTACTCTCTGTACCATATGCTACATTCATAAACATTGTAAAATGAAGTATGCACCAAGAAAACTATAGCAGATGTGATATACATCAGAATAAGGCAGGCTTAATAAATCTACAATTGTATATACTGTAGGAACAAAAAGAACAGGGTACATCCATATATACTCCTGAAGAAAGATTCCAATATAAATGAGGTAGATAATAAAAAGGACAGAGAGAATGGTATACTGATACACACACACCAGGTATATGTGAAATTTGGTGAATATCACTCATTTCTTTTGCCTGAAGAGTTGGGTTAAAGTGTGTGTGTGTGTGTGTGTGTGTGTGTGTGTGTGTGTGTGTGTGTGTGTGTGTGTGTAAACAGGGCTGAATTAAATGGGTCAGCAACCACGAATTAGTTCATGTTGTCTACATTTAAACACATTTCTGAGTAGATGCAAAAGGAACTATTGTGCAAGGCTGGCTTGAGGAAAAAAGACACATTTCACACCAACTGTATGATTAATATGGGTTTCTAGAAAGCGTTAATAATTGAAATAGAGAAACTCTCTGCTTCTCTTTCCTCAGATCCATTACTACTAGGTTCCATGCGTTGACAGAACTGGCTGTTTTGTGCTCATTATCCTTGTTTTCACTAGTAATGGTTCACAGTCAAGAATTTCAGGATACTTCTTATTTCTTGGATTCCCATTCTTAAGCACTACTAATCTGCCCCATCTTGTATATTTTTTATAGATGAGAATATAGCAATTATGCACCTGTGGATCATAGCATACCAGGAACAAAGCCACCTTTTCGTACCCTTCCAGTGTTATTCCAACTAAATTCTGTTCCTCTTGTGAACACTGTTTTCCCTTCAGCCTTGTTGCATGGTGGCCTCCATTTCTATCTCTATAATTTCTGTTTCTAGATAATTATCACTATATGTCAAAGTTTGGTTCTAATTCTCTCATAAGAATTTGTGCTTTGCTGTTGTCTACTGTAGAGAGCTCACTCTTGTCTTTTAGTATTTTAAGACCTCTCACAATAATATTATTTAGCCCTGCTGCTTTCATATCATTTCACTGTAATACAAAATCTCCTGGAAATCACGAGTACTAAGCTGTTGTGTCCTCCAATGTCTTGTGCTCAACCCTACCTTGCCCACTGCCATTTGGAAATCTCTGCAATACTCACCTTCATTCTGTCACATCTCCTTTCTACCTTTTCAACTTACTCCCTGAATATTGACAAGTCTTGAACTCCATATCTATTTTTTCTTATATTTTATTAGATACATGCTTTTTAAATTTTTCTATATTCTTTGTTTACATTCCAAATGATTTTCCTTTTCCCAGTTCCCCCCCTCCCCATAAGTTCCATAAGCCGTTGTCCCTCCCTATACCCGTTCTCCCATCAACCCCCACCTTCTTCTCTGTCCTGGTACTCTCCTACAATGCCGAGTCAAGCCTTTCCTGGACCAGAGAGGGATCTCTCCTTCCTTCCTTCTTGGCAATCATTTGATATGTGAATTGTGTCTTGGGTATTCAGAGCTTCTGGGCTAATATCCACTTATCAGTGACTGCATTCCATGTGTGTTCTTTTGTGATTGCATTACCTCACTAAGGATGATATTTTCCAGTTCCAACCATTTGCCCAAGAACTTCAGGAATTCATTGTTTTTAATTGCTGAGTAGCATTTTTATGTATCCATTCCCCCATTGAGGGAACTGGGCTCTTTCTAGCTTCTGGCTATTATAAATAAGTCTTCTATGAACATAGTGGAGCATGTGCCCTTATTTCGTGCTGGGGAATCCTCTGGGTATATGCCCAGGAGTGGTATAGCAGGGTCCTCCTGAAGTGTCATGCCCAGTTTTCTGAGGAACCACCAGACTGAATGGATCAATTTGCATTCTTCTGCATGCTGACCTCCAGTTGAGCCAGCACCATTTGTTGGAAAGGCTATCTTTTTTCCACTGGATGGTTTTAGCTCCTTTGTCAAAGATCAATTGACCAAAGGTATATGGGTTCATTTCTGGGTCTTCAATCCTATTCCATTGATCTACTTGCCTGTCACTGTACCAATACCATGCAGTTTTTAACACTATTGCTCTGTAGTACTGCTTGAGGTCCAGGAAGCTGATTCCCCCTGAAGTTCTCTTGCTGTTGAGAATAGTTTTAGCTATCCTGTTTTTTTTTTTTTTTTTTTTTTTTGTTATTTCAGATGAATTTGAGAATTGCTCTTTCTAATTCTATGAAGAACTGAGTTGGGACTTTGATGAGGATTGCATTGAATCTGTATACTGCTTTAGGCAAGATGGCCATTTTTACTATATTAATCCTGCCAATCCACGAGCATGGAAGGTTTTCCCATTTTCTGAGGTCTTTTTGATTTCCTTCTTCAGAGACCTGAAGTTCTTGTCATACAGATCTTTCACTTGTTTGGTTAGAATAACACCAATACTCTTCACATTATTCTACAAGATAGAAACAGAAGGAGCACTACCCAACTTGTTCTATGAAACCACAACTATACTGATACCAAAATCACAAAAGGATTCAACAAAGAAGGAGAACTACAGGCCAATATGTCCCTTATGAATATGGATACAAAAAATACTCAATAAAATTCTTGTCAATTGAATCCAAGAACACATCAAAATGATCATTCACCATGATCAAGTAGGCTTCATACCAGGGATGCAGGGATGGTTCAATATATGGAAATCTATCAATGTTATCCACTACATAAACAGACGCAAAGAAAAACACCACAAATTCATTTCATTAGATGCTTTTGACAAAAAAAAAGCATTTGACAAAATTCAGCATCCTTTCATGCTAAAAAGTCTTGGAAAGAACAGGAAATCCAGGCCCATACCTAAACATAGTAAAAGCAATATACAGCAATCCGGTAGCCAACATCAAACTAAATGGAGAGAAACTTGAAGCAGTCCCACTAAAATCAGAGACTAGACAAGGCTGCCCCTCTCTATATATCTTTTCAAATTCTACTTTGAAAAAGTACTTGAAATTCTAGATAGAGAAATTAGACAACATAAGGATCAAAGGGATACAAATTGGAAAGGAAGAAGTCTAACTATCACTATTTGCAGATAAAATGATAGTATCCAAAAAAACTCCACCCAAGAACTCCTACAGCTGATAAACAACTTCAACAAAGTGGCCAGATATAAAATCAACTCAAGCAAATCAGTAGCCTTCCTATACTCAAAGGATAAACAGGCTGAGAAAGAAATTAGGGAAATGATACCCTTCACAATAACCACAAACAGTATAAAGTATCTTGGTGTGACTAATCATATCTGTTTTTAATTATCTGCTCTTTCCTCACTTACCTGCCACCACACACTTCAGCTCATTATTTCCCTGATTGCTGTATTAATGTCCCTATCTTTCATTATGTCTCTGACTTGCTGTCTTTCCACTTCCCTGTTTATTCCTTTCTTTACTGTATTCACTTGTTCCAGGCTTAATGAAATCAAGTGTTTTCTATACAGCCAAAAATGATTGGGAGGTACACACACCAAGAACATGGCATCTTTGATTAGATTAAATCTGACACTGACTTAGGTCAAATGACAATGACTCAGTTTCTTTAAGCACTTGTTCTATAATTTTCTTTCTCTAAATTGTCCTCTATCTCATTGTATCTTTAGTCCCATATAATACTTTTGTTCAAGAAAATGGAAAGAGAAACCAAGAAAACATTAAGGTGCTTTGAATAATAAAGTTATCTAGGGCTTCATTATCTGAATGTTTAGTCCCCAGTGGTTTGGGAGGGAAAACTTTAGGAGATAAAACCTGGCAGGAGGAAGTTATCTCTGGGGGTGAGCCTTTGAGTGCTTGAAGCCTTGGCTCCATAGCTGGACTCTGGCCCCTTTATGGATTCTTCTTTCTTTCAACCTTCCCCACCCTTTCGATCCCATAACACTAGATAGGATACAAAAAGAGATAGAGGCAAAAGGAGCAGGGGTGGCATTATTTTTAGAATACTCCCTGCTGTATTGGAGCACCATGTGCCTTGGGGTAAGCTTGATCTTCACTATCAAAACATCTAATTCCTTCTTTTCTTTGCAGGTAACTACTTAACAACTGAAACTTCCAGCAACAACCCACCCGCTCCTAGCCTTTGTATACCTTCTGAAAAGCCCTCAGAATTTTAAATGTAGCACAATCACAGAAAACATCTGCAGCTGGCAAACCCATACCCCTGCTAAAGCATAAAGCAAACTATAGTAGGCTGCTATGTACAGTCTGAAGCAATCCCATATTCCATGCCTGGGATTAAAATGAAACACATTGTTATAATATTTCTGTGCTTTTTAAAGAAACCAAAACTCCAAAATTGTGACATAGGTCACATTTCTACATTTTGTGTATTCATCTTACTCTATTTCTTGTGTATTTTGTGTGTGTCAGTGTGTGTGTGTGTGTGAAAATCCAGCTTCTCCTTCCATGCCTACCCTGTCATAATGAACTCTAAGACTATTGAGGCAAAGTTTAAAGTTAATCACTTCTTCATTCGCTTGCTTTAAGTCACGGTATTTTATCATAGCAACAGAAAATTAAATATTATTGTTAATTAATTATTTAATATTAATTCATATTGATAGTGCACAATAAAGAATGTCTCAAGTATCCATATTTTATTTTTGAGGCATGAAAAGGGCCCAAGAGTGTCCAAATTCTAGGAGAAGAACAAATTCCTGGAGATTAGCATTGTTGATAATTATTTATAATATGAGGGCATTATATTATGTTATAGGTACAATACAAAGAAGGAAAAGGCAAAGTGAATGGTGAAAAATTACAGCATGTCCTAGAACTTGATACTTTATTCCTGGAATACTTTCCCATTAGTTCTAAGAAACTGAATAGGGAGATTTTTATCTTATTCCCAAATACTAAATCCATATGTTGGACCTCTTTTATTAGATGAATGTAGACCCAATTCAGTTCTATAAGCATCTGTATTTGCACGTCTTTCAAAATGGTCCACATAGTTCTCTCTCCATTTCATCAGTTTGTGAAGTGAGCTGTACCATTGAAGATTCATATACCTCTTTAAGGAAGAGAATTAAGTGACATTTTTAAATAACAATAAAAGCCAAAACCTCAATAATGTGCTTTCTTTTTTTAATTAGATATATTCTTTATTTACATTTCAAATGATTTCCCCTTTCCTGGATCCCCCCTCCCCCAAAGTCCCAAAAGCCCTCTTCCCTCTCCCTGTTTCCCAATCAACTGCTTCCTGCTTCCCTGTCCTGGTATTCCCCTACACTGCTGCTTTGAGCCTTTCCAGGACCAGGGGCCTCTCCTTCCTTCTTGGGCATCATTTGATATGTGAATTGTTTCTTGGGCATTCTGGGCTTCTGGGCTAAAATCTGCTTATCAGTGAGTGCATACTCTGTGTGTTCTTTTGTGATTGGGTCACCTCACTCAGGATGACATTCTCCAGTTCTACCCACTTGCCTAAGAATTTCATGAATTCATTGCTTTTAATAACTGAGTAGTATTCCATAGGGTAAATACACCACATTTTCTGTATCCATTCCTCTGTTGAGGGATATCTGGCTTTTTCAGCTTCTGGCTATTATAAATAGGGCTGCTATGAACATAGTGGAGCATGTGTCCTTATTACATGCTAGAGAATACTCTGGAGTGGTATAACAGGGTCCTCTGAAAGTATCATGCCCAGTTTTCCGAGGAACTGCCAAACTGATTTCCAGAGTGGTTGTACCAGCTTGTAACCCTACCAGCAGTGGAGGAGTGGTCCTCTTTCTCCACATCCTATCGAGCACCCATCTGCTATCTACTGAGTTTTTTATCTTAGCCATTCTGACTGGTGTGAGGTGACATCTCACGGTTGTTTTTATTTGTATCTCCGTGATGCTTGAGTTAATTTTATATCCAGCCACTTTGCTGAAGGTGTTTATCAGCTGTAGGAGTTCTATGGTGGACTTTTTGGGTCGCTTAAGTATAGCATCATATCATCTGCAAATAGTGATAATTTGACTTCTTCCTTTCAAATTTGTAACCCTTGACCTCCCTTTGTTGTCTAATTGCTCTAGCTAGAACTTTAAGTACTATATTGAATAAATATGGAGAGAGGGCAGCCTTGTCTAGTCCCTGATTTTAGTGGGATTGCTTCAAGTTCCTCAAGCAAATCAGTAGCCTTCCTATGCTCAAAGGATAAACAGGCTGAGAAAGAAATTAGAGAAATGACATTCTTCACAATAGCCACAAACAATATAAAGTATGTTGGTGTGACTTTATCCAAATAAGTGAAAGATCTGTAGGACAGGAGCTTCAAGTCTGAAGAAAGAAATCGAAGAAGACCTCAGAAGATGGAAAAATCTCCCTTGCTCATGGATTGGCAAGATTAATATAGTAGAAATGGTCATTTTGCCAAAAGCAATATACAGATTCAATGCAATCCCCATCAATAAAGTACTTTCTAAATCTAAAGTGAGCTAGCTTTGTAAGAGACTGTTAGTGAACTCTATTAACTGATTTTAGTTTGAAGATAATATGGAACTGCATTGTATTAGCAAAGATATTCAGGATCATATATGGGACAATTCTGAGGTGGTGGGAGATTTCCTGAGAGCTATGTTTTGCAATTCTCCTAGGCATTAACTAAGCTTTTTCTGACAGTATTAGTACTGATAAATTCAAATTTTCATTTCAATTTAAGTTGATCTCAACTCAGAAGAACATCAAAACTCAGAAAATACAGCCAGGAGTTCAAAAAGAAAGAAAAACTATGCTCCTGAAGAGAAGGGAATATAGACCTCAGATTACTGATGCCTTTGATGTAGAAATGGTGTATTTTTAATCTTGATAATGTTGGTAATGAATATTCCTGTGTGTTTCAGGCCTTTCCTCTACATTGTATCTGTTTCCCTCATTTTTACCTTTAATAAAATGGATCATCAAAGAAACAACTCAAGGAGAAAGAATGAAGAAAGCTCTTTATCCAGTACTTTCATGGTATTTAAAAGGGACTTGTACTTTGATCATTTCTCATTTGATCAAAGAGCATTTGCTATCCTTTGAAGAAAACAGCATTATAAAAACAGAGATCAAATATGATTCACAAATTTATTATACTAAAGTGAAAGAAAATCTTCTTTTACACTGCAGTGCACTAATTCATTTGGCATAAGCACAAAAATATTTAGAATATCTGATGTCTGATTTTGATAAACAGATATAATACCTTATAGGAGAATACAATGAAAAGAAATGTAGATTTTAAAATGTAATGCTGTCATAATATAAAATTCACTACTCTGTGAATATTTTTCAGTAAATTAGGTTAATAACATTTTATTACTGTAAGGTATAATAATGAATATAGCCTGAAATGTCATTTTAATAATTATAACTATTTTGTGAAGAAACAACAGAAAACCCAAAAACTGAAAACCAAATACAAATAACAACAACAACAACAATAGTCCCTCATACAATGAGATTAGCCAGACTATACTTCTATTTATCTCAATGAACTTTTGTACAGTCAGAATACAGATTCTGACTCTGGGGCATATCACACTGGATTTTTCATTTTTATTAACAATTATATTTTATGCTACTACAAAAGAATGAAAAATCTATAGGAGTCTTAAAACTAGAAAGTAATTTTACATTTTCTTTCATGTGTCCATTACCCGTATTTGTCCTTCTTTGTCTTCTGATATTTACAGTTTCTTCTTCTCCTTTATATGTGTTACACTGGAACAATGTGTACCTTTTTGCACACACACAGACACACATACACACACAAAGCTAGGATTTTTACTTTGAGTAAAAAGTTAGGCTTTTTACTTTGAGACTGTATAACCTTGTTTTAATATTACATCCTTAATTCTACAATTTTTCCTGCTAATCATTTTATTTTTCTTTAGAATTGCATAATGTTCCAGTTTTTAATATGTACCAAATTTTCATTAGCCATTCATCTAATGATGGTTAAGAAGGGTGGTAATATTTCCTTGAGTTCGTGAAAGCAGTAGTTAGAAAAAAAACATTAGGGTAAAAATATCACTATGGTAAGATAAGGGCTTCTCTGGGATTATGCCCTAGAGTGAAATAGCCGGTTAGCAGTTTGATTTTTTTTCTTTTTTGAGAAGCTCCACACGGATTTCCATAATACCAGTATTAATTTTCTCTCATGCCATCAATGGATAAGGATTTCTCTCCCCCTGCATCCACTCTAGATTTGTTTATAGATTTCCTGATGATAGCCATTTTGACTGGATTGTAGTAGCTTATCAAAGGAATTTCGATTTGTATTTTTTAGATAGATATGGCTATGGAACCCTTTTAAAATAGTTATTAGCCATTTTCAGTCATTTTGTTACTTTAAAAAAACTTCAATTCATTAATTGATTTGTTGATTGGTTGTTTTCTTTTCTTGGTATTTAATTTCTGCAATTAATTCTAAGTCTGGGAAATTATCTCCTGTCTAACTTATAGCTGGTAAAGATTTTCTCTCATTCTGTGAGTCATTTGTTTACTATACTTATAGTTTCTTTGGCTGCACACAATTTTTTAAACATCACAATGCCCTACCTGTTAATACATGGGACTGCTAAAATTCTCTTCAAAAAGTCTTTACCTATCCCAGTGAGTTAAAGAGTATTCCCTGTGTTTTCTTCTAGGCATTTCAGCTTTTCAGGTTTTAAATTAAAGTCTGTAATCCATTTTGAATTGATTTTTGTTCCAGGGGAAATATATGAATATAATTTTATTCTTCTAAGTTAGAAAACCAGTTTTACCAGCACCATTTTTTGATCAGACTGTCTTTCTTTTAAGGCATGTTTTTGCTAACTTTATCCAAAAAAAAAAAAATTGCAGGTCCTTTATTCCATTCTATTGGCCAACCTATATCTATTTTTAGGCCAGTACTAAGAAGCTAAATATGACATTTGCTGTCATGTACATGTGCATTTTATTGTCTTCTTACTATTACTTGTTAATTATGTAATATAAAAAACTTTAATGGAATGCATGTGGCATCTTTTAATTTATTATTTTATTTTATTTAAAAATTAAAATAATTTTAATTATTATATTTTAATAAATTAAAAAATAAATTTAATTTATTATTATTAAGGTTTTCTACCTTTGGCTTTTCTACTATGGAATAAGTAAAATGTTATAATAGGTAAAAATATTTTTACATACAGTTTCTCCAAAATCTAAAACTTAGGAATAAAAGAGAAGCCAAAGTATAATGCAAAGCACATCTATAATATGTTTCCCCTATACAGGATAGGTGACAATAGTCTAGATAATGCTGCTGGGACTGAAAAGTATGGAAATTACTTGGAAAACAGTTTGGTGATTGCTGAAAACATTAAAATGGCTTATTATGCTTGAACAATTTGATTATCCCTAATAATCAAAAAAAAGTGAAGATTTACTTTTTCATAGATTGAGGCATGACTTTCATGTCAATATTCACAACAGTCCAAAACATGGAGATAAAGAAATGTCCAAAATCCAATGCATGATCACATAGAATACAGTGCATGTATGCAATATTCATTGGTAATTAGAAGACTGAGTTGTCACATGCCATAAGAATGGATGCATTTCACAATGACTCTGCTAAGCAGAGGACATCACAAATGGCTAGCTGCTGTGTGGTATCATGGCATGGGAAATGTCATATATCCTTATATGAATGCAAATGTATATATATGAAGGCAAATGAGCATAGACAGTAGAAGGTCACATAAAACATATTACTTACATCATAGATTCTACAGAAGTAGTAGAACTTATAGATGCAAGACCAGGTAACTACCATGAGTATAGGAAAGTGCTATTGCTGATTTCAGAAACTATGTGGTTATTCATGAACCAGTGTCTATATTACTTGAATAATTTCTTATCCTGTGTAAGAACAATAAGTAAGGTATTTGCCCTTGCTCAGCTATTGAACAATGGTGAAAGAGATTGAGAGTAGAGATGACTAAGAAAAGCTCTAGAACATGTAACTGAAATGAATTTTCAATCTTAGTATACACAACTCTAAATATTTCTGAAATATTTTATTGTACATTTTAAATGTATAAATTTAATGATATAACAGCATATCAAATAATAATATAAAATTCCACATTAACAGTTTTTATATAGAATCTAAGAAACTCTAATTCTTGGAAAGGAGATAGTAAACAAAAATAGTACCCAGTGCCAAAGCATACGTAATTAGAAAGACTCTTTGAAAACATTTGGATATATCTATTCACTGCAAATATCTACTTTTTATGATTATAATATTTACCTCACTGCATGAGGTATTGTAGTGGAACAATTTACTTGGTGATTCTCCACTCATTTTTAATGGTTTATTATATTTTTCTATTTCTAATTTCAGTGGGTATTGCTTAGAAAGATACAAATTTTCATAACTCCAATGTCTTAGCTAGTATAAAAATATATAATCACTTCAAATTCACATAAATATGAATTCAATACTAAGTGTCTATATAAATCTGGGCACTGAATATCAGACTATTTGCATTTTATACTAAAATACTATAATTGTTATTGTTTTACTTAAGTTTTGAATAATCATGTTCAAATGAAGAAGATAATTTATAAAGAGTTCACTACATATATTTTCATATAACCCTTCATTGTTCCTCAGACAACTGATCAAATCAGTGAAAATTTTCATATCTTTCAGTCCAAGTACATCAAGTTCTGATATTATAGTGGATACATTAAATTTTGACTAATTAGTCATTGATATTTATAATGGAATTTTAAGAAATTATTTACTGAGCAAACTTGATTCACAGGTGCTCTTAACACACCCAGCATCACAGGTGAGGAGGCCACAATATCTGGCCCAATACCCAAAGTAAATGGGACCCCTGGTATCCAGGGACACAGAAGCCCCCACCAAACCAGAGGCATGGGTTCCTTCTGGTCTGAACCTGTACCTTGAGCAGACCTGGTGTGCTGTCTCTGTACCCACTCTTACAACACCCAGAGGGAGTCCAACTCAGAGATGATCTGAAACACCTAGGATCACAGGACCATAGAGGAAGCTCGACTTCCAGGAAATTGGACACACTCAGGAGCACAAGATCTGACATACTCAAGATCACAGTTGAGGCCACAACACCTTTCTCAACACCCAGCATAACTGGCACCCCCACTCCCCACCCACCAAATCCTCCCATCCCCCTCACCCCCCCCCCACCCCTCCACCCCACCACAGGAACCAGAATAAACCTTCTCCCAGCCAGACAGAGGCACTGGTTCCTTCTTGGTTGTAACTGTGCCCTGTGCCCTAAGCAAACCCAGGGCTCAGGTTCCCTATCAACCCCTATAACAGTCACAGAAAGCTTGATTCCAAGGAGCTCTGATACAACAGGATCTCAGGAGCTTGGTCATACTAGAATTTTAAGATCCCAGAGGCAGCTTCCCTCCCAGAAGCTCTGACACACATAGGATCTCAAGATCACAGGATCCCAGAATCACAGAATCAGAAGGTCACATAGACAGATAGACTCTAAAGAGTTCTGACACAACCAAGATAACAGAAGGGACAGGTTCCAGTCAAAGACAGCAAGGGCAAGTATCATTCTCTAGTGATAACCAGATGTCAAGGGGAAAGCACAAAAACATAACCAACAGAAACCAATGCTACTTGTAATCATTAAAATCCACTTGTCACACTAACATCAAATCCTAAATACTCCATCACACCAGAAAAGCAATATTCAGATTTAAATTCATGTCTCATGATGATGATAGAGGACTTTAAAAAGAACTAAATAATTCCTTTAAAGAAATACCAGAAAACACAGGTAAACAGCTAGAAGCCCTTAAAGAGGAAACACAAAAATCCCTTAAAGATAGAACCAAACAGGAGAAGAAATTGAAAAAAATCATGCAGGAACAAAAATGAAAGTAGAAACAATAAAGAAATCAAAAAGGGAGACAACCCTGGGGATAACTCAGTGAAGAAATATAGGGCAAAACCAGAACGGGGAAGTGGGAAGGGGTGGGTGGGAGGACAGAGGGAGAAAAGGGGGCTTATGGGACTTTCGGGGAGTGGGGGGCTAGAAAAGGGGAAATCATTTGAAATGTAAATAAAAAATATATCGAATAAAAAAAACACCCATATACATAAAAAAAAAAACAAAAACAAAACCAAAAAAACAAACAAACAAAAAAAGAAAACCTAAGAAAGAGATCATGTGTCATAGATGAGAGAGGGGAAACACATTTCATCCTAAAACAAAAGAAATACAGTCTTCTCAGCATCTCAATGTACCTTATCCAAAATTGACTATATGACTATATAACTGGGCTCAAAAGATACAAGAAGATTGAAATTATTCCATGCATCCTATCAGATCCTCATGCAATTAGGTTGGTCTTCAATAACAACAAAAACAACAGAAAGCCCATATTCACATGGAAGCTAAACAACACTCTACTCAATGATAACTTATTCAAGGAAGAAATAAAAAAAGAAATTAAAGACTTTCTAGAATTTAGTGGAAATGAAGGAATAACATTCCAAAATTTATGGGACACAAGGAAAGCTGTGCTAACTCATAGCTCTGAGTGCCTCCAAAAGGAAACTGGAGAGAGCATACACTAGCTTATTGACAGCACACCTAAAAGCTCTACAACAAAAAGAAGCAAATACACTCAGGAGGAGTAGACAGCAAGAAACAATCAACTCAGGGCTGAAGTCAACCAAGAGGAAACAATAAGAACTATACAGAGACTCCACAAAACAGGGAGCTGGTTCTTTGAGAAAATCAGATAGACAAAACCCTTATCCAGACTAACCACACAGAGGGCACAGAGACAGTAATTAAAATTTAAAATCAGAAATGAAAAGGAAAACATAAGAACATAAACTGTGGAAATTCAAAAAATCATCAGATCCTGCTACAAAAGTCTATACACAACATTACTGGAAAATCTAGATGAAATGAGCAATTTTGTAGACAGAGACTAGGTACCAAAGTTAAATCCAGATCAGATAAATGATAAAAAACAGTACCATAACCCCTAAAGAAATAGCAGTAGTCATTAAAAGCCTCCCAAACAAGCAAACAAACAAACAAACAGAAAACCCATAACTAGACAGGTTTAGTGCAGAATTCTATCAGACCTTCAAAGAAGACCTAATAACAATACTCTTCAAACTAAGTCACTTCATCCCAGGGATGCAGGGATGGTTCAAAATATGAAAATCCATCCATTGGATATTAATTAGCCCAGAAACCCTGAATACCCAAGGCACAAATCGCATAACAAATGACTCCCATGAAGAAGTATGGAGAGGTTCCTGATCCTGGAAAGGATTGATCTAGCATTGGAAGGGAATATACGGACAGAGAAAAAGGAGGGAGGTGATTGGAGAAGGGATGGAGAGAAGAAGGTTTATGGGACATATGGGGAGGGGAGATCCGGGAAAGGGGAAATCATTTGGAATGTAAACAAAGAATATAGAAAATAAAAATATTTAAAAAAAGAAAATCCATCCATATAATACACTATATAAACAAATGCAAAGGACAAACCACATGATCATCTCATTAGATGCTAAGAAAGCATTAGATGAAATTCAACACTACTTCATGGTAAAAGTCTTGTAAAAATCAGGAATTCAACATACATATCTGAACATAGTAAAGGCAATATACAACAAACCAGTAGCCAACATCAAAGTAACTAGAGAGAAACCAGAAGCACTAAAATCAGGGACTAGACAATTCTGTCCACTATCTCCTTATCTATTTAAAATAGTATTGGAAATCCTAGCTAGAGCCAAAACAAAAGGAGATCAATGCAATACAAATTGGAAAGGAAGAAGTCAAAATATCACTATTTGAAATGATATAACAGTATACTTAATTGACCCCAAAAATTCCACCACAAAACTCCAAAACCTGATAAACAACAAAGTAGCTGGATAAAAAATTAACTCAAAGATTTCACTTGCCTTCTGCTACTCAAAGGATAAACAGGCTGATAAAGGAATTAGGAAATGACACCCTCCACAATACTCATAAAGAACATAAAATACCTTGGCGTGACTCCAATCAAGGAAGTGAAAGATATGTATGAGAAGGACTGCAAGTCTCTTAAGAAAGATCTAAGAAGATTAAAGATCTCCCATGCCCATGGATTGGCAGGATTAATATAGTAATGACCATCTTGCCAAAAACAGTCTACAGATTCAATGCAATCCCCATCAAAATTGCAACTCATTTTTTCATAGAGTTAGAGCAATTTGCAAATACTTTTGTAATAGCACAAAACCCAGGATAGCTAAAACTATTCTCATCAATAGAAGAACTTCTGGGGAATTACTATAGCTGACTATTTGTACATAGACAGGCAGGAAGATAAATGGAATAGAATTGAAGACTCAGAAATGAACTCACACACCTATTATCACTTGATTTTTGACAATGGAGCTTAAACCATCCATTGTAAAAAAAAGAAAAACAACATTTTCAACAATAGTGCTGGTTCAACTGGTAGTCAACATGTAGAAGAATGCAAATTTATCCTTTATTATCACCTTGTACAAACCTCAAGTCGAAGTGCATCATGGACCTTCACATAAAACCAGATGCATTGAAACTAATAGAAGAGAAATTCTGGAAAAGCCTCAAAGTCATGCACACATGGGAAAATTTCCTGAGCAGAACACCAATGGCTTATGCTCTAAGATCAACTATAGACAAATGAGACCTCATAAAGTGAAAATGCTTCTGTAAGACAAAGGATGCTATCAACAGGAAAAAATGGCAGCCAACAAATTGGGAAAAGATGTTTACCAATCCTACATATGATAGAGGGCTAATATCTAATAGATACAAATAACTCAAGAAGTTAGATTCCAGAGAATCAAATAACCCTGTTAAAAATGGGGTACAAAGCTAAACAATGAATTCTCAACTGAGGAATATCAGATTGTCATGAAGCAGCTACAGAAATGCTCAACACAGAAATATTAATCAGGGAAATGCAAATAAAAATAACCCTGAGATTCCACCTGATACCAGTCAGAATGGCTAAGATTAAAATCTCAGGTTACAGCAGATGCTGACAAGGATTTTGAGAAAGTGGAAGCACTCCTCCTTTATCGGTGGGATTCCAAGCTGGTACAATCACTGTGGAAATCAGTCTGGCATTTCCTCATACAATTGGACATAGTACTAACTAGGGACCCCGGTATACTACTCCCATGCATATAGGCAAAAAATGCTCTGATGTATAACAAGGACACATGTTCCACTATGTTCATAGCAGCCTTATTCATGGCAGTTGGAAAAAGACCAGATGTCCTTCAACAGAGGAATGGATGCAGAAAATGTGGTACATTTACACAATGTAATACTACTCAGCTTTTAAAAGCAATGAATTCATGAAATTCTTAGGCAAATGAATGTAAGTAAAAATTACCATCCACAGTGGGGGAATCTAATCACAAAAGAACACACATGCTATGCACTCACTGATAAGTTGACGTTAGCCCAAAAGTTCAGAGTACCCAACATACAATTCACAGACCACATGAAGCTTAAAAAGAAGGAAGAACAATGTGCTGATGCTTCAGTCCTTTTTAGAAGGAGTAACAGGAGTAAATTAGGAGACAAAGTGTGGAGCAGAGACTAAAGGAAAAGCTATCTAGAGACTGTTCCACCTGGGAATCCATCCCATACACACTCACCAAACACAGACACTATTGCAGATTCTAAGAAGTGCTTGTTGAAAGGAGCCTGATATAGCTGTCTCCTGAGAAGCTCTGCCAGAGCCTAACAAATATAGAGGAGGATACTCACAGGTAACCATTGGATTGAGCATGTGATCCCTAATGGTAGAGTTACAGAAAAAAACTGAAGGAGCTGAATGGGTTTTCAATCCCATAGGAAAAACAACAATACCAACCAACCAGAGCTCACCACCAACCAAGGAGTACATGTGGAGAGACCCATTGCTCCATCGATATATGTTGCAGAGGATGGTCTTTTTGGCCATCAATTGGAGGAGAGGCCTTTGTCCTGTGAAGGCTAGATGGCCCAGTGTAGGCGAATGCCAGGATGGGGAGGCAGGTGTGGATGTGTGTGTATGGGAGCACCTCATAGAAGCAGAGGGAGGGGGGATTAGGGTTTTTCCAGAAGGGAAGCCATGAAGGGATAATATTTGAAATGTAAATAAACAAAATATCCACTAAAAGAAAAAATAGAATTAAACTACAAGTAAGAGAAAGTAGAATTATATTTAATGTGTAGATATCAAAGGAGGTTGTAGTTGTCATTAATAAGAAAATACTTTGAAGCTGAAAGACAAACATGACTTCATAAAATATACCTCCAGTTATTTACTTTATATGTTACTCTTTCCCTCAATGCCCTACCATCGCAGCTCTTGCTGAGGTTCATGAACAGCTGTTAGAGGTTACTACTGAGTTTCTTTCATATGGCTCTGTCCATGGGTGTCCTGTTCTTTGTGTTATTCTCCAGGATCTTGCCACTTTCTGTTCAGTCTCTTAACAGTTCCATGCTACTCCAAGTTTACCAAAATCAGCTGATTAGGAATTCAGGGCATTTACAAAATTTAAATTACCATGTAGCACAGTCTTTTGTATGATAATGATCTTATTCAATTTATACTCCTGTTGACAGGATTGATTATTCAAGGGTAGAAATAACTGCAGATTATTTTTAAATTTTGTATGTCATAATGGAGTTAAAGTAATTGTTGTATATAAAATTTTGCCAGTAAATTTTTCCATATACATTTTGGGTGCTTTGTGTCACTCTCATTTTCCTTGCTCTCAAATGTAAATTGTATAAACATTGGAAGTACTTCATGCTTTTATGATATTTATATTGTAGAAACTTATTGTAGGGATCATATAAAATATTCTGTCTTTTAACTAAAGAAGACTGACAAAATATGTGAAATATCAGTTCCACTCTATCTCTATTTTTAACTCACTGTCTTTCTACTTGAGTGATTTGTTCATCCTCTTCCCTAGGGGGCCAAGAAGATTGTATTTGTAAGATGCTGCAAACGGAAACTTACATGGCCTTCAAGTGCAAGCTACATTATTTATCATCAAATCAATGTTCTGGCAGTGTTGCTTGTAAGTAGATATACTGATTTAATCTTAAGATCAGTCAGGTGAGCTCAGTTTGCCTTAGGCGAAGGATAAGGAATGTATCTAACTTTTCTGATACTTTAGAAGGCAAGTTTATTGAAGAAAATACTCCCTGTTTCACCAGTCATTAACAAATGTTATTCTTCCTTAGTCAATATAATTAAATTTAAAAATTTACTCTTAACTGAAATTGTACTCTACAACAATGGCAATACAATTCTGGAAATGAAGACATTCTTTAGGAAAAGACACTTTCTTTCTCAGAATGTAAGCTGATTAATTCTGCACCATTACTGTGAAATGCCTCTACTACCCACCTTCTCTTGTCAGAGGTTTATCTTTATTTCTAATATCAGCAAATTGTTTAATAGTGTTAACTCAACCTGAGATTAAATTCGTTCATTCAATGAAAGCATGTAGAAGAAAATCAATAATGTTCATGAGCAAGATTAAGAGAATGTAAATACAAAATATAGCAAATTAGAGAGAATATTAAGGACAAAGCCAGTAACCAGGGAGAGTCCATTTTGATGGAAAGAGTACTTATGACTTCTGTGTCTTAGGAACAAGAATTTTTGTTTCTATTTTCTTTCTTTCTTTCTTTCTTTTTTTTTCTGAGACAGAGTTTTTCTGTATAGTCCTGGCTGTCCTGGAATTTACTCTGTACACCAGGCTGGCCTCGAACTCAGAAATCCACCTCCCTCTGCCTCCCAGAGTGCTGGGATTACAGGTGTGCGCCACCACCGCCCATCTGTTTCTATTTTCTTTTAAAGAAATCAGGTGACTCAGCATGGAAGTAGTAACACCATTGCTGATGTCAGGCAGATAAAGACTTTGCTAGGCTTTCTAGTCTATACATTGGTCTAATTTTCTAAACTTGTATATATGCCATATTATTTATTTGATATAGTTGACTACCTTAATATAAACAGTTCGATCTCCCACTCATGGCCCCTTTATTTAACACTATCCATATTTCCATATATTATATAATAACATCAACATGATTTTTAAAGGAATAAAATTATACTGAGAGTTTGTTTGGGATTTCCTTGACTTTGTAAGTAATGGAAAATATTTATAATAGTAACTTTTGAATATATCCTTTCATGATTTGAATTTCTTTAATTTACTTCAGTAACAGATTATATCTTGAGCCATGGGATAATCTGTATGTATTAAAACTAATATATAATCCTATGTAGATTTTTTTTGTAGTGCTGAAGCTTGAATTCAGGTTCTCCTCCTAGTCAAGATATGCTCTTCACAATGCTAAAGCTTCTTCTTCTGTTGTTTCAAGTAATCTGCTTGTACTATCTGCATGTAATAACAATGCTATTTTTTCCATATATTCCTTGTTTTTATTTATTTTATGTTTTTCCCACTGTACTAGTTACAAGCTACATTATGGAATAGAAATAATAAATGAGCCATCACTGTGATATTTCTGATATTATTTCTGATCACTAGTATTTTACCATATATTTTATTCTCTGATATGATTCCCTTATGATTTTGCAGATATGATATACAGTTAAAGGACTTATTTGTGTCATCCAAGTGGACTCCTAGTTATTTTCAAGAGAATATTTTTTAATATTAATGTTATCATTACTTACTTATATGGCTGGGTGTCTCACTTCTAATTAACAGAATACAGTTGACATGATGTGTTAGGACATGGAGGTGAGACCAACAGTGTCAATTTTGTTCACCTTTATGACTTTTCCTTCTGGATGTCAGCTACCATATTATGCAGAAGTCCATAAAGAGGTATGCATGGTGAGGAGCCAAGGTCACTAGACAATTATCAGAGAGGAGACTCTCAAAACCCATTATAGTTTGAGGAAGGGCTCTCTATTTCTGTGGTACCTGTCACTTTATAATGTTCCAAGAGACTAAGATAAGATATTCAGCTTCCTGACCACTCAGAGACATGTGATAAAGCGAATGCATCTTATCGTAAGTTGAAAATTTAGGACAAAATTTGTGGGGTAGCAAAGATCACTAATAGATGAAAATTTCTTTTTTATTCTACATTTGAATTATATTTAATGATACTAGACTTTTTATTTCTTTTTTCTAATCTATATCTATTGAATTCATAGTTTGCGACGTGGACATTACTAGGGTAATAATTGATAGGGAATATACATCAATATATGATTTTCTGAATAGAACTCCTTTAGTACTGGAAATAATCTACAAATAGGATCTTAAGAAATTAAAGTAAAGACAGCTGTCCATTGAATAAACACACCACACAAATAGTGCCTTTGCCAGTTATATATCTGACAAAGAATTAGTTTTAGAATTTACAAAAAACTCAAGAAAATGCAATTAAAACATAGTTATAGTGCCGGGAGTGGTAGTGCATACCTTTAATCCCAGCATTTGGGAGGCAGAACTGGTCTACTGAGTAAGTTCCAGGACAGCCAGGCCTATATAGAGGAACCCTATCTTGAAAAACCAAAAAAAAAAAAAAAAAAAAAAAAAAAAAAAGAAGAAGAAAGTTACAGAATGCATGTAGTGGTGGCGCACACCTTTAATCCCAGCAATTTGGAGGCAGAGGCAGACAGATTGCTGAGTTCGAGGCCAGCCTGGTCAACAGAGTGAGTTCCAGGACAGCCAGGACTATACAGAGAAACCCTGTCTCAAAAAAACCTTAAATAAATAAATAAACAAACAAATAAATAAATACATAAATAAATAAATACTAGATACAGAACTGAACAAACTGAACAAAATACTTTGCAAAAAGAAATTTAAAGAGCTTTGAAACAGCTTTGAAAGTGTTCACTATTCTTAGATATTAGAGAAATGCACACTAAGTCTCTAGATCACCCCACTTAGAATGACTAATATCAAGGACACCAAAAATAACAAATGCTATTGGGAAAGGAGGTCTAGTATATGCTGTTATTGGGAAGGTAAACTAGTGCATCCAATTTGGAAAATGGTCTGAATGTTTCTCAAAACACTTCAAATGTAACTACCACCTGACCCAGTCTTGCCACTCCTATGCACTAACACAAAGACCTCCATTTGCTGTAATGGTGATACAGACCTGCACATCCATCCTTACTGCTACCTTATTCCAGGGCATAGCTTGAAAATGGAAGTTGCCTAGATGCCAAACAACAGGTAAATAGATAATGAAGGTGTGGTACATATACATAACAAAATATCATGTATTCTATTATATGTATGTATTATTTAACTATAAAGAAAAACATGAAACATTCAGAGAAATTGATGTAATTGAAAATAATAGTATTCCTTAGAGGCACCCCAGCACATAAATGACAAACACTATGTGTTCTTTTTCCTATAACTTTTCTAGATCAACTCGTCGCTGTAATGTGTCTACAATGGAGTATTTGAGCAAAGCAGAGAACAATAAAAGGAACCCTGAAAGTGATTACTTTAAAGGAAGAAGTAGTGTGACCAGTGTAAAAAGGAAAGATAGAATGGGACTAATGTGAATGCAAAGGTTTAGGCAGTGATGGAGATGGTAGGTTGAAACCTTAAATGATGTGTGATTGGGAAAAATAACCAAGATAGAAAAAAAATTATGTGTGTATTAGAATATAATATATTAGAATATAAATATATATTAGAAATTATGTATGCCCTCCTACACTATGGACATTCGAATATTGTCTCTCTGAATATAGGTAGATGGTAACTAACTGCTCTGTGAATGAAACATACATGGATTTACCCCATGTATGTTCATAGGGATTAGTGTCTGGTACTATAAGCTTAGCTGAAAAATCAGCCCCAACTGAGACTTATAGGTCGAACTAATTAATTTTAGTGGCTCACACACACACACACACACACAAAAAGACTAGATATTAACATGCACAATACTCATGAGAAATGATAATGGGAAACTAGGGTAATAGGGAGGTAGGAGGTGAAAAAGATTGCTATTCAAATATAAGTCCCCTAAAATGATACTTATAAACTATAAATAATTGATAACAAAGTGGATGTGGTGAAAAATTAATTGATGTTTATGATAGGACAAAAGATCTGTAACTTAATGAATGCAATGTGTAAATAAGGTTTTGTTGATATATAAGTATATTAACATATTATACTTTTTCATTTTTTAAATTTTTTTATTCGATATATTTTTTTATTATTATTATTTTATTCGATATATTTTTTATTTACATTTCAAATGATTTCCCCTTTTCTAGCCCCCCACTCCCCGAAAGTCCCATAAGCCCCCTTTTCTCCCCCTGTCCTCCCACCCACCCCTTCCCACTTCCCCATTCTGGTTTTGCCCTATACTTCTTCACTGAGTCTTTCTAGAAAAAGGGGCCACTCCTCCTTTCCTCTTGTACCTCATTTGATGTATGGATTATGTTTCGGGTATTCCAGTTTTCTAGGTTAATATCCACTTATTAGTGAGTGCATACCATGAGTCACCTTTTGAGTCTGGGTTACCTCACTTAGTATGATGTTTTCTAGCTCCATCCATTTGCCTAAGAATTTCATGAATTCATTGTTTCTAATGGCTGAATAGTGCTCCATTGTGTAGATATACCACATTTTTTGCATCCACTCTTCTGTTGAGGGATACCTGGGTTCTTTCCAGCATCTGGCAATTATAAATAGGGCTGCTATGAACATAGTAGAGCATGTATCCTTATTACATGGTGGGGAATCCTCTGTGTATATGCCCAGGAGTGTTATAGCAGGAACTTTCAGAAGTGACATGCCCAGTTTTCTGAGGAACCGCCAGATTGATTTCCCGAGTGGTTGTACCAATTTGCAACCCCACCAGCAGTGGAGGGGTATTCCTCTTTCTCCACATCTTTGCCAACACCTGCTTTCTCCTGAGTTTTTAATCCTAGCCATTCTGACTGGTGTAAGGTGAAATCTCAGGGTTGTTTTGATTTGCATTTCCCTAATGACTAATGAAGTTGAGCATTTTTTAAGATGCTTCTCCGCCATCTGAAGTTCTTCAGGTGAAAATTCTTTGTTTAACTCTGTACCCCATTTTTAATAGGGTTATTTGGTTTTCTGGGGTCTAACTTCTTGAGTTCTTTGTATCTATTGGACATTAGCCCTCTATCTAATGTAGGGTTGGAGAAGATCTTTTCCCAATTTGTTGGTTCCCGATTTGTCCTTTTGATGGTGTCCTTTGCCTTACAGAAACTTTGTAATTTTATGAGGTCCCATTTGTCAATTCTTGATCTAGAGCATACACTATTGGTGATCTGTTTGGAAACTTTGCCCCTGTACCGAAGTCCTCAAGGGTCTTCCCCAATTTCTTTTCTTTTAGCTTCAGAGTGTCTGGCTTTATGTGTAGGTCCTTGATCCATTTGGATTTGAGCTTAGTACAAGGAGACAAGGATGGATCAATTCGCATTCTTCTGCATGCTGACCTCCAGTTGAACCAGCACCATTTGTTGAAAAGGTTATCTTTTTTCCATTGGATGTTTTCAGCCCCTTTGTTTAGGATCAAGTGGCCATAGGTGTGTAGGTTCATTTCTGGATCTTCAATCCTGTTCCATTGATCCGCCTCCCTGTCACTGTACCAATACCATGCAGTTTTTAACACTATTGCTCTGTAGTATTGCTTGGGGTCAGGGATACTGATTCCCCCAGAATTTCTTTTGTTGTTGAGAATAGTTTTAGCTCTCCTGTGTTTTAATATATTATACTTAATATAATGAACATATAATACATACACAAAGATATACACACATATATGCATAATTTCTGTAGTCATTTCTAAAAGCTAAAAAATCTAATATGTTAACCAATAATATTCCAGCATATGTAGGCTTATTTGGCTTGTGAATTCTGAAGAAAATTTACATAAATTTTCTTTTCTGGTGCTCTAAGAGATAATGGCATGTTTTTTTTTTCTGTACAAAAGCAAAGAAGTTTTGTTCGAGGGCAAGAAATGTATTTCTTCTTTTTTTTTTTTATTTCCTGATCCATATTCTTTATTTTTTAAAAAATTTTATTTGCTATGTTTTTTATTTACATTTCAAATGATTTCCCCTTTTCTGGTCCCCCACTCCCTGAAAGTCACATAAGCCCCCTTCCCTCCCTCTGTTCTCCCACCCATCCCTTCCCACTTCCCTGTTCTAGTTTTATCTTATACTGCTACACTGAGTCTTTCCAGAACCAGGGGCCACTCCTCTGTTCTTCTTGTACCTCATTTGAAGTGTGGATTATGTCTTGGGTATTCCAGTTTTCCAGGCTAATATCCACTTATTAGTGAGTGCATATCACGATTGATCTTTTGAGACTGGGTTACCTCACTTAGTATGATGTTCTCCAGTTCCATCCATTTGCCTAAGAATTTCATGAATTCATTGTTTCTAATGGCTGAATAGTACTACTCCATTGTGTATGTATGTGTATATATATATATATATATATATATATATATATATATATATACATATATATATATACCACATTTTTTGCACCCATTCTTCTGTTGAGGGATACTTGGGTTCTTTCCAGTTTCTGGCTATTATAAATAGGGCTGCTATGAACATAGTGGAGCATATATTCTTATTACATGCTGGGGAATCCTCTGGGTATATGCCCAGGAGTGGTATAGCAGGATCTTTCGGAAGTGACATGCCCAGTTTTCTGAGGAACCACCAGACTGATTTCCAGAGTGGTTGCACTAATTTGATGTGAAAGGGTGTTTCTGAAATTGTCTGCTTTGTGACATTTGAAATGCCATTTAATCTGTTTTTGTTTTTGTTTTCTATTTCTTTTGAAAATGAATCTATGATTTTAGCTGACAGCAAATAATATAATTAAAATTTCTTAAGAGAGTTTATTTCTCATATATTGGTTTTTTGTAGTGTGCATTCAAATTCATATTCCATGGAGTTCTATGGAATTTAATATACACATGTTAATATAAAAACAATATGCATGAAAAATATGAAATAATCATATTGTATAATATATTTATATTTATTTCATATTTATATTTAAACATATTTATTTTATATTTATTTATATTATATATTTACTTCATGTTATATTAATATTAGCTGACTGATTCTCTAATTGTACACATAATTAAAATCAGCATCTCTTGGTCTTGAATACAAAAGCTTCAGGTTGGTTCTAGGAATCAGAACCAAGGCTTTCTAGCATGCCAGGTGAGGACTTGGCTGCTGGGCTTCATCCTTTGACCTTGGGTTTTGAACAAACAGAGTTGTTAAGTAGCCTCAGCCATCCATCTCACAATCTCCTTCCACAGCTAGTAAAGTGTGGGGATTATAAGATATATCAACCCAGCTCTTCAGTGTCCTTAAAAAATGAATGCATTTTTTCTTACTTGTGAGGCTTAATATCTCAGGATATACTGAATACAGGTAGAAATATTATTAAGTAATTTTATTTTCGAGAAAAACATATTTAAAGTTACTAGAATTTATGTTTTTACAATGTAAAAATTTCAGATATTATTGAGGTTTTAATGTAAATTTTCCAATTAAGAAAATAATAACTTTACTAACAACTGCTTGCCTATGAATTATCACATGTTCAGAAAATTTAACACCTTTTTTTCTTTTTCTCCAGCATAAAATTTGTATTAACTATTTAGGAATTTCACATCTTATACTCCAGTTATCGTCACTTCTCTCTTCTTCCAGGTCAACCAAAATGAAGAAGGAGGAGAAGAAGGAAAAGGATAAGAAGGAGGAGGAGGAAGAGGAGGAGGAGGAGGAGGAGGAGGAGGAGGAGGAGAAGGAGGAATCCAATTTGTGTTGCCAATACACTCACTGGAGCATGGTCAAATTCCCAGTAGCCAGTTCCTTCAAAAAAACTGAACCCTTCCTCATCCACACCCCTGCCACAAGCTCTGAGTTGTGGAGAAGGACACTTCAACATCCTTATTACAGTTGTTAAAAATTCTGTTTGATGGTTTCCTGTCTAGGATCTCACTTTATTTTGAGAGGAAGAAGTAAGAATTATCACAGAAGCCTTCTATGACTCTCTTTCTCAATTTTGAGTCTGCAGTCATTGATGCCACTGCAAAATTGCTTCTTTACCCTTTACAATCATCAGAAGCTCATATGTAGATTTACACATGGTTTCTTGTGACACTATGGACAATAGACATCCACATGGTACCCTGCATGTGCCACGGACGTATGTGAGATCTTGGGTGGCAGCATAGACCATGGTACACCAATGTGTCCCTCTAGCACAGCATGGGCCACAGACATCATCATATCCATGGGGATCAATATGGCCTCTGAAGTAATGCAGTACATATTGCCAAATTGGTCTCTGGTGGCAGTCTAGCTCAGATGTCAACATTGCCTCAAATGGCAATACAGGGCCACATCAACATGGTCCCGGGAAGATTAACCAGCTGAGGTCATGTTGAAGTTCATGGTGCAGGCTGCTGCTGGAGGTCATGTCTGAGTCTTTGGTTACTGCTGTAGCTGGGCCTGTGTTGATACTGAAGCCACATGTTTCAACTGCTGGCCATACAGAGGTTCATGGCATGCGCTGTCACATGAAGACATGTTAATGTAATACTTTTGAGTCCTAGATTTTTTTTGTATTCTTTACAAGGTAAGCACAGAAATACAGATATCAAGAACTCAACATGGCCTAAATCTCATTAGCATGAGGAGGCAAGGCATTTCTGTGTTAGTTGGGACAAAGGAGACAGACTGAAAGTAGATAGTAACAGTATCAACAACAAGAAGCACAAAAAAAAGAAAACTCAAAATAAGAATAAATCGTGAGAATAAATTATTGTTGAAGAAAGAATTCAAAATAATGAGGGAAGAATGTCCAAATTTGCTCACAATAAGGAAAATTAAAATTAAAATGTGTTTTTTCTAGAAAGGATACATAATTTCTGCCATGCACTATATATAGCTACAGAAGGAAGAGTTCATGCATGCATTGTTGAAAGGAATTAGAGTAGGTAATGTGATCATTATTTTTAAATGTTACAGTTTTTCATTAAGCAATTCCTCTCTGCGTGAGTGCATACACCAAGTTATTTATTTCACCATTAATTAAAGTACCACCAAATTAGGCCTACATGATTGTGTGTGAAATTCTACCTTAAGTTTTGTATCACAAAAAGTACACATCATTCAAAAGCATATTCAAATGAGAATTAATAATAATAATAATAGTAATAATAATAATAACAATAGATGATGTTTTAATTTAAAGCAAGAGGAAGTAGGAGAACATAGATAATTCTTAGAGTCTGTAAATGTAGGTATGGACTTGTCTCATACTGCTTTCCCAACAATAGAATTGACTCAGTTTCCTTTAATATCTATATAGTCTTGCTCTGGACTTCGTTTCATTCAGAGAGTGCAGGGAGATGATGCTGGCAAACTGTCCTTATTATATGTGGTAGCTCCCACTATGTCTCTAAAGCTGGAGCATTCAAGGAAGAAGATGCAAATGACTAAGAAATAAGAGTTCTGCCAGCTTCTGTTAGCGGTCGATCACAAAATGTGGGAAAGTGAAGTAATGTATGAGCTTTCATTTTCAGTTAGAGTTTTCAGTGGCCTGGTAGTTTGCAACATAAAGCGTTCTCCAAAGTTTTCTACATGAAGAAAATTTCTCAAGGGACCTCAAGGCATAAAACAATATGTAAGATGTATGCTAAGACACTTTGTTCAGACACCAGGATGTTTAAGATGGCACTTTGCAAGTAAAGACCTGTAAAGGAATGGCTAAGCAAATGAAAAGACTTTGATATCTAAGTGTTCAAATGATATCTACAAAGCATGCTAGAAGTATCACAATCATAAGTCAAACATGCTACCACAGCAGTAGGCATGGCTTGTTCAGGCTGTTCCGTCTTTCCAAGTAACATGTAATTTTCTACAAGTAACATTTCTTTTCTCCAGGTAACATGGGGCAGACACACAGGACAATAACAGAGCCTTTCCACAATGAAAAGAGCTGGCAGTTCCATTTTCAAGCTTAAACAGAAGCTACTGGAAGTCCTAAAGCTCATGGCTGCAAGACACTCTGTCTGGTTCATTTGGTGGAATCTTCATTTTCCTTCTGTGGAGAAACACATTCTGGAGGAATAAGGAAGGTCTTGTGAACTGTTTGTATCACTTTTAGATACTTGTAAATTAATTGCTAAATAATAAAAATACATACAAATATAAATGAATGGCTCAGTTTTGAGCTTAACAATAAAAACATTTTCAAATGTAGGTTTCTGTTCATTTTTGATCAGAAATGCCTGACTATGAAGAGATATAAAAATATTTTCCCTTAAATGTAATACTGTTTTGCATGGTATAGCATACGTGAGCCTTAGTCCCCACACAACACTAACGGTGCCATCCTCCTCTCTTTAATACTGTTTCTGATGTTGATCCATTTAAGAGCTTGTATGTGCCACACAAGCTTTCTCCTGACAAACTTCCTCCTATCCTCGTTATTGTTACCAACAGGTGTTAGGACCAATTTGCTTTGATCTTTTTTTTTTAACAGAATGCATGAAGTCAGTATTAGCTCAGATTTCAGAGCAGCAGGAAGAAACTTATTCCATGGTTGATTTCAGTCATTCTTACCAAGTAAATCATATTCTTCCAAACAAGAACCATTATCCACCAGGGATAAGAAAACTAGATAATGACCTCTGCAACTGGCTCAAGGCATTGATTTAGAAATAAACAGACATACAAACAGTTAACATAGTTTTCACCCTGGGCTAAAATAGAAGCCTAGGGTGATTATAGTATATCACCTTTTACATACCTGCCAGAGATATGGCACATGCATGGACCTTCCAATGCAGATGTAAAATTATGATGCTCTATTTACAGAGAAACAAATTTCTTGTCTTTTTATCTCATTTTTTTAGACTACTCATTTTACATCCTGCTCACTGCCCTTCCCTGGTCACCCCCTCCAACAATCCTTCCCCTCTCTTTCCCCCCTTCTCATATGAGTGGATAGGGGCCCCTGAGTATCTCCCTACCCTGGCACCTCAAGCCTCTCCTAGGCTAGGCACTTCTTTCCCCTCTGAGGCCAGAGAACGCAGCTCAGCCAGAAGAACATATCCCACACACAGGCAACAGCTTTTGGGATAATGCCCACTCTACTTGTTGGGGACCCACATGACGACCAAGCTGCACACCTAATATAAACATTCAGGGAGGCCTACATTCAGCCTGTTTATGTTCTTTGCTTGGTGGTTCAGACATTGAGAGCCCCAGTTGTACAGAATATATAACTCTGTTGTTTTACCTGTGGAGTTCCTACTCTCTTTAAGGTTCCACACTCCTTCCTCCTATTATTCCATAAGAGTCCCCAAGCACCATCCCCTGTTTGGCTATGGGTATATGTATCTTTCTGAGTGAGTTTCTGGGTGTAGCCTCTCAGAGGACATGCTACTGTCTGCAAACATACCAACAGTGTCGTTAATAGTGTTAGGGGTATCTTCTGATGTTACTAGGAAACACAAATCTCACAACAAAGTCTTTGATTGTCAAGCTCTTACAAATATTCTGCTCCCTTCTTCAATGTCAACTTTCAGTGTGAAGCCCTGAAAACATGCATACAAGTAATATTATGTGGACTCAAGAAGTTATATCTGGCAAATAATTACAAATATGTATATGAATGCAATAACAAATGATGAATAATCATTTGGGAAATCCCTCTGCATAAAGGATATGGTATTAAGATGTTATTTAGGCAATAGGTTTTCTCTGACTCTAGGTCATTAAAAGTCACTTAAATTTGAGGGAGATAAGGAAAGCAGTATAGAAGGGTTTAGAGGGAGGTAAGAGAAAGGAGAAATGTTGCTATTGAAATACAATCCCCAAATGCAAACAAACAAACAAAAAAGATTCCTTCTGGGTTGTTACTTACATTTTTGCCTCCCAAAGTCAGGTTACACAATATCTTCCCACAACCTTTATAAAAAGAGCAGAGTATAGCATCACTTTAATGGACATATCTTCTACCAAAATTAATATCCAGGAGCCTCTGAAGACCCTTTGTTTCCACAAAGTTGTTTCTTCAGATCCACAATTGTTTTACTTTGTTTGATTTTTGCTTTCTTCTCTTTTGTGTGTGTGTGTGTGTGTGTGTGTGTGTGTGTGTGTGTGTGTGTGATAAACATATATTTACTGTGGTTTGGCTTTTATGTGGATGCTAAGCTATAAATCCATGTCCTTGCCCTCTGGTAGAGAGCCCATATACTTACTGAGCATATCTCCAGTTCAAGAATTTCAATTCTAATCAAATGTCAACCTCATTGTTATACCCTTACACTCATATGCCATGTGCTCCAGTGGCTAGCTGTATATATATATATATGTAGTTCTTGAGTTTTAAGACTGTGAGAGCCTAAAATTTCTTTATCTGATAGCATGTTATGATGAGACATTATGCTTTGTATGCATATATACAAGATCACAGGTATAAAGTAACCTGCACTGCATCCATCGTTTATCACATATACACCTTCTCTTTCCTAGTGAACCACTTGTAACATGTAAGTCTGCATAAGTACATGCTAGGTTTTTCCACAATAACAAATATACTGATACATGCATATCTCGAGATTTTTTTCCTATATGAAACAATCACTTTACTTTATGTTACTTCTTTTATTTAAGTAAAATACAATTACTTATTTTATCACAAAAGCAAACACAAAATATGCCAATTTTATAGTTAAGTACAAATTATATCCAATGATATGAAAACATGAAAAAGGTTGGTAAAATTATGAGCTTTTTTTTCTATTCATATCATACGAATCTAGAATTTCATTAGATAGAATGAAATACTTAAATATGTCTAAAAGAAATATATTCAAGGTCAATTCATGCTATGAAATGAAAGATTTCAAAAAGAGTGAATACTATATACCTTTTAGACCACAAGCATGTCTGCATTAAAGAAAGAATTGTATACAACATTCACAACATCATGTAAAATAATTTTTTTCTAGAGAGCAGGCCAATGTGAAATTATGGGATTTAAGATTTGGACTTTGTGCAGCTCTACTTTGGCTATCATAAATGTCATTTAAATTCACATTAAATATTTAAAAAGGAATACTCTTGGAGAATTTGAATTTTGAGACATTAGAAATGATCTTGTGTTCTAATAATCCTATAATTAAGCTTCTGAGATCAAAAGGTCCTAGATTTAATAAATAAACTAGGTCAGTGGAAATAAAACTTGATTAGACAGATGGTCATTACTTCCTTTGGCTACACTTTCCCATTGCATTTTATTATGATTTGTGATGGACCTGGGATGACGACAGGCCTACAGTGTTATACTTCATTCAGACTACTAGGATGAATGGGCAACGTGGTCAGGATGCATACAGGGAGCTCTGTCCAATTCCTCTTGATGCCATGGGGATCCTTAATGACAGGCTCTTACTAATCTCATCCCTGCCTCTCCTCCATCCCATTATAGGTGATTATATGATTCCCTGTGACTTTGCAGGTCCCTAATTACTGTCACATAGGCAGCAATTTGAATGACTGGCATTGGATGCTGAGTAATGAATGTTCATTTTAGACCTGGTAAAGTCATCTTAGATATTAAGATATATATTTAATATGTTACTTAGTTTTACTGTTTTGTTCTTGAGATAGATTTCCTGGGATTATGGTGTAGGGCCTAGTGGTAGGTACTGTTGATTATAATAGGATTTCATTTAAAACACTATTAACTACACTTCAGATCATGTCTCTAAGAACAAATTTCGTTTAGATTAGGGGCTGCCCACTATATACCTTGTAGCTACAATGCCTTGGAATGATTCTCACTTAATACAAAGGAGAAAGGGAACAGAATTGTAACATTTATTTCTGGTTCCTGGCGTCCTATATAGGGGAAAGCCAGATGTCTCTTGCTACTACCACGATCTCTCCTCAACAATAATAGAATACAGTCTGCTCCAACTATGAGTTGAAATAAACCTGAAAGGTTTTATTTTTACTCTTAAGTTACTTTGGTTTGACCTTTTGTCACAGCACCTGGATAAGTTCTAATATGACCACAATGCACCTGAAAGGTCTTTCTGTAAACCAACAAGAAAGTCCAAATCTAGGCACAAAGGTGTTAAGATGTTGCCAAGGATCACACATAGGTGAGACACCAAATCTATAGAGACTTGTTAAATTCAAAACTACTATGATAAGTAAAGAGCTCCCTACCTCTTACACAGTCTGCCCTGATTTACTTGGGCTCATAATCAAGTTTAATCTGATGGCAAATTTTTCATTAAGTTCCTCATATGCAATTGTCTTACCTTATACAGCATTTGGATGACACTCCAGAATAAATAAATGAAACTTAAAGATACTTTTTACACTAATGCCTGCTTATGTGCACACATAGATATTTACACATATCTTCATGTACACTTATTCATATCAATGCATGTACACACTAAAGCACACACCCAAAAGACATATATATGCAAAAATCATATATATTCATACTCATTCTGTTGCATCTGTTATTTAATTAACTCAGAATTCATGATGAAATGGATTATTTTACCATGAATAAAATAGGACATACACAGAGTTAGAATTGTATGTATTATTTAAGTATGCTATTCTGTATAGAATGGAGATTATAATGGTACTAGCTAATTCCAAAGGCAACAAGTACAGTGTCCTCTGACATCTCCTTGATCAATCACACTGTCTAAAACTCAATAAAAGTTTTCCACTTTTTAAAACAGGAGGCATCATTTTTTTTCTGATTTCAGTGGGTTAACATAAGTGTTTCAATTCTTAAGATTTGGCAAAGGTTGAAAAAATTCAGCTCCAGTGTTTGATTGATTTGGACACTGAAGGGTTATATTTTAGGAACATTGAGCTTAGAGAAGGGACAGATTGAAGTAACACATATCAATCACAGGCATTTGGGATGTGTTACTTTTGTAGGTGTACATGGTCATTTTTTATTTATTTAATTTTTTAGAACACATAGCTCTCCTGCTGATGGCTCTTCATTTGCTATGTAAAATAAATCTGACAGGCCTATTCTACTCCTCCATAGAATATGGAATCTCATGGTTCATCATGACTGGATACCACTTTAGGCTTAAGTCACCTGTATGCTGGAAAAGCCACCAGATGCCCTTATCTAAATACAACAACATTAAAAAAGAAAATAAACAATTTTAAATGGAAATATCCATGCTTTCTGACCTCTAGCTACCTTATAAATATATAACCTACCTGGCTCATGAAAGCATATGTCTTTGCATCCCTTGGGCTCCCTAATCTACAAATTATATGTCACCCATCTTCCAATTTCCCTTTGTGGCTAAAGCATCTCAAAAGCAAAAGGTTATCTTTTATGTTTCGTATTAATTTCTTTGCAGTTTTCTCTTCCCTTTTTGCTTTAATGTTTCCGTAAACATTTGTCGAATGGTCGATGTCAACATTGATTTCTTCCATGTCTCGAAGATGCCTTGGCTACAGAAAATAAACATGAAAATCAATGCATGAAAAAGTAAAGGACCCTGTCAGGTTCCTTTCAGGGCTGGGCTGTAAAGTAACAGATAGCGTTTTTCTCTTTTATGTTTTCTTGAAAGAGCTTTGGCATTACAGGATACAGAAAAATTCATTCTTTTTGTAAATGTCACTGTTCTATTAAAACCTTACCAGATTTTCTAATGTTGGCCAGTAGACTTTGCTACTTGGTTATTAGTCTTCTCAGCATATCGAAGGGTTATTTTCTTTGTTATTTTTTTACTTTGTATTATAAAGTCACCAAAGTGTTTTTAGAATTACAAAGGTATACTTCACAGCATGCATACTTTATTAAAAATATCACAAGCATGTATACACTGATAAGTTATGTAATAGAGTATGAACTAGAATGTGCTCTTAGTAATGACAATTCTGAATTGATGCTCAAATTCAGAAGAAGCTTCATTATTAAATTAATATTTTTACTAATATTGACAATACAACAAAGTTTCTAAATAGTTTTTATTAATTTTTCATAAAGGGCTCTGATGTTGTGCTTCTGATACCTCTGTTATCTAATTGGCCAAAATATATGTCTTAAATATAAAGCAACAATGAGCCTTTATTCCTGAGCCACAGAATGAAACAGAAACCTCATTCATACAACTACTACAAAGGAAACGCAAAATAGTATGTTATTTCTGTGTCTCAAAGAATGCCTGCAAAAGCCGTGGGTGGGACTGAATGACTGAGGTATATGTATCAGAACATCAGTTAACCTATTTGTCATTCATATGCTATTTGTAGAAAAGCCATGAAGCCTTTGCTCTGATTCAGTGCTTGTTTATCATATTATTATTTAAAGAATCATTATGAGGCTTACAATTATAAAAAAAAAATGACCTGCTTGCCATGAGCTTTAATTCTGTTCAGTGCTCCTATTGGCCTCTGTACATGTTTAGTGCAGTCTTAGCATGTTGTTAATTTTCATAAAGATGTACATGATTTATTTGTGTTTGCCTGAGTGTGTGTTTGTTAATGTGCATGCAGCCCTGTCATAGTGTCAATGTAGACACAGATAGACAACTTGTAGGAATTGGTTCTCTCTTCTCGATACATGGTAAACCCATGTACTGAGATTTGAAATTAGGCCCTTAGGTTTAGGAACATGCACTTTTCTTGGCTTAGCCATTGCATTGGTCCTATTGTAAATGACTATTGTACATATTTATAAGTCAGGCTTCTGGAGAATTTTGCCTTCATTTCAGAACTCTCATAAGTTTAATGCCCCTACTGTGTTCACCTCTTGTTTCCATTTAGTGGTATAAAATGTAAGAATGCTAAAGGAAAATGATGATGTGATCTGACCATAAAAATGCAGAAGTCGTTCTTATTGTTTACTCCTGGAAATAACATCCTGTTTCTTATCTGTCTAGATCTCATGCTCCCAACAGTGAAATAATTTAGCTACAAGCTCCTGAACGTGAGTATATCAGGAAATTAAATTTAATCAATTTTCAGTCTTCTATGTCTGACAAAGTGTAGGTCATCAAGAGAGGTCTCTGTGGATGTGGCACTCTGAAAAATCTGATCAGTGACAGGTTTACTAGTTCTCTTAGTGGGAATGGTTATTGTAATCACTGAAATTTTCTTCCTGGAGAAGGGTGTCTTCTCTGAGCCACCTCTTTGCTCTTCATTCAATCTTGTTCTAAGAACACCGAGACCACTGTGCTGTTCTGAGGGAAGCTTCCTGCCTCTAGAGAACATGGCTTCTAATTTTCTCCCAACCAAAAGAAGCTTAGTAGTCAGGAATTTATCTAATTGGCAGTTGCCTGGGGGCTTCAGAAGAATTATGCCGAGGTGGAGGTGAGTTGCTTACCCAATTCTGCAGTTATTCATCATAAGCCCATAATTGTATCACAGCCAGCTCAGACCGATATGTTATTTTGATAACACTTGTGCTATGTGTTTCATGATTTATAAGGAATGGGGGTTCCAAGGGAGTGGGTAGGCAGTGTGATTTGGAGAAAGACGGAGTTGAAGCATTAGTAACATGCACATTGCTTAGGACTCTGAAATTTATGGGGGAGAATTAGATGGGTCAAATTACTTTGACAGAACTGAAGCTCTTGGGATACCAAGAAAGGGGCATTCACTGTTGGTGTCACTGATCTAAGAAAAGCAATTCAGTTGTTGCTATAGTTACAGTAGCAGAAATTGTTTGCTTTGCCTGAAATGTTTCAGAGGCCAATATTGACACCAACTACTTTTCTGTTATGTAGTTAGCTTTTAACAACTGCAGCCTTGAATTTTAGCCCTAAAGCTAGAGGCCACATAGCATTTTGGTGTTAGGGCTTAGCTACACTTTATGCCTCTTCTTCTTATAAGCAATTGTTTGTTTTAGGAAAATAAAGCTTTATATGAGGACAGGATTGAATAGTAAGATGATTTTAAAAAATAGACCTGAAGTCTTAAGTATAGGTTGCTGCAGCTTCACCTTGCATGAAAAAGCAGATGTGAAACATCTTGTAAATGAGGGTGAGCTTGAAGTGTGACTTTTTAACATACATTGGAAAAAATATCAAAAAGAACTAAATTATAGTCTTCCTTAAAATACTAGGTATGTCTGCTGAAATGAGTATGAAGCAGCAGGACCCCCTCAATTCTACCTGAACACCAGTATGCTGGTCAGTGTGTGCATTCAATAGCCAAACTCCAAGACTATCTAGGAAGAGGAATATGGGCCAGAGCATTCTGTGACCTACATTCAGAGAATGGCAAATACTACAGCAGATGGCTTTGGATTTCTGAGATTTGCACAGACTCTCAAAATTCACACCTTAGAGCATGGCCTGCCATTAATTGAATTTTGCATTGATTAATTATACAATCTATCATTATGGCATTGTATTTCAAGACCCTAATTAAATAGTGCTTGAAGGAGCATGTGGCAAGAATGTTGACTCTCCTTAACACTCTGAGGCATAAGCTTGGGAGACATGAAATAGAAGATTGAAATGAGGAGACCTCTGAGAATAATGCTTAAACTAAAACAAATGTTTGGTTTATACAACAGTGTAGTACAGAAACAGAGGAATCAAATGGTAATAGGCTGAGACATTTGAACATACACAAAGAAAAGTGCATTGTATCTTTATTAATGCCAAAGGACTTTGAAATGCCTTCCTGTTAATTTTCTAAATTTAAAGAAGGTGGAAATGGCTTTTTTACTTTCAATTTGCTGGCCTCTAATCACCCACTACAAGCTAATGCCACAAGCATACATTCCAGAGAACAACCATGAGTTGACAGCATACTAAAAATGCCTACACCAAGGCTTTCTATGTCTGTCTTTCTTAATTGGCAGAGGACTTAGTCTCTCTTATCACCAATAAGCACCAGATCCTGGAGAAACATATCCATATTCATTACAGAGAGTTCCGGGTGAAACTTCACAGAGCGAATCAAAATGCATTCAAACCTTGAAATCTTTGAAATACTATCTGACAAAAAATGTTAATAAATTTAAAAAGCCACCCTTGTAACTATCAATGTGAACTTCAAATTAACATAGAAAGAAGATTTGACCTTGAACTTAATTTCAAGTGGGATTTCATTTTTTAGAGGATTTAATCACAGGAGGGAAATGGTTCTGATGTGAAATAATTTATTTTCTCTTATAATCTATGGCAGTATTTTTTATGAAGTCAGTTTAGCTCATTAGAACTCTTCTAATGGGCTATACTGAATAATATGTCTAGAAAAAATATAAAAAGATCAGTGCTAGAGGGTATAGATGGAATATTTAGTACAAGATGGGCTTGAAACTAATATATGCATCATAGTAAAATACCTCATGCCTGTTTATCTCTTAAAATCTTTCATAAATTTTGTGATTTTCATGAGGTCTGTAAAACTAATGCAAAATCTCAATATCTCAAATTATATGTTAATATTATCATAAGTAAAATATATTCTGATTGACCCTTTTAGACTTTGAGTCCTAGGGAAATGAATAGGACTAGATGAGCTCACTGAAATGAACCCCTCATGGGCACTTATGAAAACATGGAGAGCCTAGGTCTGGACTTGTTTTGTCCTGATTTTATGTGGCCCCTGGGCTTTTTCCCAGAGCATTTACTATGGTGTTGAAAATTTCAAACTGTGAAAACATGAGTTCAGACAGACAATAATTTGCTTTAATAGTGTCCCTATATACTGTATATTAAATACTTGAGTCTCCCTTCAAATACTTCATTTTTGCACAAAAAAATGAATCGATGTGTAAGGAAACGGTATTTTCTTGTATGTTTCCTCCGTCTCTGCACCAGGAAACTTAACTACCATCCTCAGACATAGACTTTTTTTTTCCTGGGCATTCTTTTTTTGTTTTTGTTTTGTTTTGTTTTGTTTTTATTTGATGTATTCTTTATTTATATTTCAAATGGTTTCCCCTTTTATGGGTCCCCACTCTCCACAAGTCCCATAAGCCCTCTTCCCTCCCCCTGTTCCTCCATCTACTCCTTCCCACTTCCCTGTTCTGGTATTCCCCTGTACTGTTGCACTGAGTCTTTCCAGAACCAGGGGACACTCCTCTGTCCTTTTTGGGCATCATTTAATATGTGGATTATTTCTTGGGTATTCCAAGTTTCTAGGTTAATATCCACTTATCAGTGAGTACATACCATAATTGATCTTTTGAGACTGGGTTGCCTCACTTAGTATGATGTTCTCCAGCTCCATCCATTTGTCTAAGAATTTCATGAATTCATTGTTTCTAATGGAGGAATAGTATTCCGTTGTGTAAATATACCACATTTTTTGTATCCATTCCTCCTTTGAGGGACACCTGAGTTATTTCCAGCTTCCGGTTACTACAAATAGGGCTGCTATGAACATAGAGGAGCATGTGTTCTTATTGAATGCTAGGGAATCCTCTGGGTATATGCACAGGAGTGGTAAAGCAGGGTCCTCAGGAAGTGTCATGCCCAGTTTTCTGAGGAACCTCCAGACTGATTTCCAAAATGGTTGCACCATCTTACAAACCCACCAGAAGTGGAGGAGTGTTCCTCTTTCTCCACATCCTCGCCAGCATCTGCTGTCTCCTGAGTTTTTGACCTTAGCCATTCTGACTGATGTGAGGTGAAATCTCAGGGTTTTTTGATTTGCATTTCCCTAATGATTAATGATGTTGAACATTTCTTAAGGTGTTTCTCAGCCCTCCGAAGTTCTTCATGTGAAAATTTGTTGTTTAGCTCGGTATCCCACTTTTTAATGGGGTTATTTGGTTCTCTGGGTTCTACCTTCTTGAGTTTTTTGTATATATTAGATATTAGCCCTCTGTCAGATTTAAAGTTTCTGAAGATCCTTTCCCAATCTGTTGGTTGATATTTTGTCCTTTTGACAGTGTCCTTTGCCTTACAGAAACTTTGTAGTTTTATGAGGTCCCATTTGTCTATTCTTGATCTTAGAGCATAAGCTATTGGTGTTCTATTCAGGAACTTTTCCCCTGTGCCCATGTCTTAAAGGGTCTTCCCCAATTTCTTTTCTGTTAGTTTCAGTGTATCAGGTTTTATGTGGAGGTCCTTGATCCATTTAGAATTGAGCTTAGTACAAGGAGATAAGAATGGATCGATTCGCATTCTTCTGCATGCTGACCTCCAATTGAACCAGCACCATTTGTTGAAAAGACTATCTTTTTTTCACTGGATGCATTCAGCTCCTTTGTTGAAGATCAAGTGACCATAGGTGTATGGGTTCATTTCTGGTTCTTCAGTCCTATTCCATTGATCCACTTGCCTGACATTGTACTAATACCATGCAGTTTTCATCACTATTTCTCTGTAGTAAAGTTTGAGGTCTTGGATACTGAATCCGCCTGAAGTTTTTTTACTGTTGAGAATAGATTTAGCTCTCCTGGGTTTTTTGATATTCCAAATGAATTTGAGAATTGCTCTTTCTAGCTCTATGAAGAACTGGGTTGGGATTTTGATGGGAATTGCATTGAATCTGTAGATTGCCTTTGGCAAGATGGCCATTTTACTATATTAATCCTGCCAATCCAGGAGCATGGAAGACTTTCCCATTTTCTGAGATCTACTCCGATTTCCTTCTTCAGCAATCTGAAGGTCTAGTAATATAGGTCGTTCACTTGTTTGGTTAGAGTCACCCCAAGATATTTTATGCTGTTTGTGGCTATTGTGGAGGGTGTCATTTCCCTAATTTCTTTCTCAGTCTGCTTTTCTGTTGAGTATATAAAGGCTACTGATTTGCTTGCGTTGATTTTGTAGCCAGCCACTTTGGTGAAGTTGTCTATCAGCTGTAGGAGTTCTCTAGTAGAGTTTTTTGGGTCACTTAAGTATACTATGTCATCTGCAAATAGTCATAGTTTGACTTCTTCCTTTCCAATTTGTATCCCTTTGACCTCCTTATGTCATCTAATTGCTCTAGCTAGGACTTGAAGAACTATATTGAAAAGATATGGAGAGAGGGGGAAGCCTTGTCTAGTCCCTGATTTTAGTGGGGTTTAGTTTGATATTGGCTACTTGTTTGCTGTATATTGCTTTTACTATGTTTAGATATGGGCCTTGAATTCCTGTCCTTTCCAAGACTGTTAGCATGAAAGGATGCTGAATTTTGTCAAATGCATTTTCAGCATCTAATGAAATGATCATGTGGTTTTTTTTCTTTGAGTTTGTTTATGTAGTAGATAGCATTTATGGATTTCCTTATATTGAACCATCCCTGCATCCCTGGGATGAAACGTACTTCATCATGGTGGATGATCATTTTGATGTGTTCTTGAATTTGGTGGGCAAGAATTTTATTGAGTATTTTTGCATTGATATTCATAAGGGAATTTGCCTGAAATTCCCTTTCCTAGTTGGATCTTTGTGTGGTTTTGGTATCAGCAAAATTGTGGCTTTGTAGAAGGAGTTGGGTAGTGTTCTGTCTGTTTCTATTTGGTGGAATAGTTTGAAAAGTATTGGTGTTAAGTCTTCTTTGAAGGTCTGATAGAATTCTGCACTGAAACCATCTGGTCCTGTGCTTTTTTTAGTTGGAAGGCTATCCATGACCCTTCCATTTCTTTAGGGGTTATGGGTGTGTTTAACTGATCTATTTGATCCTGGTTTAATTTTGGTATTTGCTATTTGTCTAAGAAATTGTCCATGTCCTCCAGATTCTCCAGTTGTGTTGAGTACAGGCTTTTGTAGTAGGATCTGATGATTTTTTTTGAATTTCCTCAGTTTCTGTTGTAATATCTCCCTTTTCATTTCTAATTTTGTTAATTTGGATACTTTCTCTGTGCCCTTTCATTAGTCTGGCTAAGGGTTTATCTATCTTGTTGATTCTTTCAAAGAACCAGCTCCTGGTTTTGTTGATTCTTTGTATGGTTCTCTTGGTTTCTACTTGATTGATTTCAGCCCTGAGTTTGATGATTTCCTGTCTTCTCCTCCTCCTGGGTAAATTAGCTGCTTTTTGTTCCAGGGCTTTCAGTTGTTCCCTTAAGTTTCTAATGTATACTCTCTCCAATTTCTTTTTGGAGGCACTCAAAGCTATGAGTTTTCCTCTTAGCACTGCTTTCATTGTGTTCCATAGATTTGTGTATGTTGTGCTTTTATTTTCATTAAATTCAAAAAATCTTTGATTTCTTTCTTTATTTCTTCCTTGACCAAGGTATCATTGAGTAGAGTATTGTTCAGTTCCCATGTATATGTAGGTTTTCTGCTGTTTTTATTGTTATTAAATACCACTTTTAATCCATAGTGATCTGATAGGAGGCATGGGATTATTTCAGTCTTATATTTGCTGAGGTCTGTCTTGTGACCAACTCTATGATTGGTTTAGGAGAAGGTACCATGAGGTGCTGAGAAAAAGATATATTCTTTTGCTTTGGGATGAAAAGCTATATATATATATATATATATATATATATAAGTTATATATATAACTTATATATATATATATATATATAAAAGTTATATATATATGTTAAATTCAATTGTTCCAAAGCTTCAACTAGTTTCACTGTCTCCCTGTTTAGTTTCTGTTTTCTTGGTTAGTTCATTGATGAGAGTGGAGTGTTGAAGTCACCCACAATTATTGTGTTAGGTGCCATGTGTGCTTTGAGCTTTAGTAAAGTTTCTTTTATGAATGAGGGGGGCTTGTATTTGGAGCATAAATTTTCAGGATTGAGAGTTCTTCTTGTTGGATTTTTCCTTTGACCAGCAAGAAGTGACTTTCCATCTCTCTTTCGATGACATTAGGTTGAAAGTCAATTTTATCTGATATTAGAATGGCAACTCAGGCTTGTTTCCTGATTCCATTTGCTTGCAGAATTGTTTTCTTGCCTTTTACTGTAATGTAGTTTTTGTCTTTGACACTGAGGTGTGTTTCCTGTATGCAGCAAAATGTAGGGTCCTGTTTACTAACCAGTTTGCTATTCTATGTCTTTTTATTGGATAATTGAGTCCATTGATGTTAAGAGATATTAAGGAGTAGTGCTTATTGCTTCCTATCATTTTTGATGTTAATTTTATACTTGTGTGGATATCTTCTTTTGGGTTTGATGAAAGAAGCTTAATATCCTGCTTTTTCCAGTGTATAGTTTCCCTTGTTGTAATGATGTTTTCCCCATATTATCCTTTGTAGGGCTGGGTTTGTGGAAAGATATTGTGTAAATTTGGTTTTGTCATGGAATATATTGGTTTCTCCATCTATAGTGATTGAGAGTTTCACTGGGTATAGTAGTCTTGGCTGGCATTTGTGTTCTCTTAGAGTCTGCATGGGCTCTACCCAGGATCTTCTAGCTTTCATGGTCTCAGGTGAGAAGTCTGGTGTAATTCTCATAGGTCTTCCTTTATATGTTACTTGCCCTTTTTCTCTTACTGCCCTAAGTATTCTCTCTTTGTTTAGTACATTTGGGGTTTTGATTATTATGTGACAGGAGGTAGTTCTGTTCTGGTCCAGTCTATTTGGAGTTCTGTAGGCTTCTTGTATATTCTTGGGCATCTCTCTCTTTAGGTTAGGGACGTTTTCTTCCATAATTTTATTGAAGATATTTGCTGGCCGTTTAAGTTGTAAATCTTCACTCTCATCAATGCCTATAATCCTTAGATTTGGCTTTCTCATTGTGTCCTGGATTTCCTGGATGTTTTGGGTTACAAGCTTTTTACATTTTGCATTTTCTTTGACTGTTGATTCAATGGTTGTTATGGCATCCTCGGCATCTGAGATTCTTTCTTCTATCTCTTGTATTCTGTTGTTGATATTTGCTTCTATGGTCCCTGATTTATTCTCAAGGTTTTCTATCTCCAAAGCTGTCTCACTTTGTGCTTTCTTACTTGTTTCTACTTCTGTATTTAGATCCTGGAAGTTTTTGCTCAGTTCTGTCATTTGCTTGTTTGTGTTTTCCTCTAATTCTTTGAGAGATTTTTGTGTTTCCTCTTTCATGACTTCTGCCTGTTGATCAAAGTTCTCCTGTATTTTTTTAAGTGATTTTTGCATTTCCTCCTTATTGGCTACAAACTTTTGACCCATATTATCCTGAATTTCTTTAAGTGATTTTTGTGTTTCCCTTGTAATGGCTTCTAGCTTTTGATCATTTTTCTCCTGAATTTCTTTAAGAGATTTATTTATGTCCTTCATGTGTTCCTCTAACAGCATCCTTGCCAGTGCTTTTAAATCCAACTCTTGTTTTTCTGGGGTGTTGGGTGACTTGCTATTGTTGGCGAATCAGGTTCAGATGATGCCATTATGCCTTGGTTTCTCTTAGTAACATTCCTTCACTTGCCTTTAGCCATCTAGTTCTCACTGGTGTTAGGTGGTCTTATTGTCATCACTGGTGCTTCAACCTACTGTGGACCTTTAGGGTTATTTCCATGACACTGGATGACTGGGTTTCCTCTGGCCCAGATTGCTGCTATGCTGCCTTCCTCTTTTGGGCCTTTGGAGCCCTGCTCAGTCTTGCCTCAAGAAATGTTATACTTGGGTTGTCATGGTGAACCAGGTGTCTCAGACTGCTCTGTTATGGAGCAATGATGGTGTGTGTGTGGGGTCACTCCCTCTGTTGATTCTCACTTAGGACACAGGCCCCATGGCCGACCGGCTTGCAGATAAACCACCTATGTTCTCAGGTCCTGGGTGCAGGCAGACCCCTGGAGATTTGCACTCCTGAGCTCTTAAGCTCAGGATAATACAGTACCTAGTGATGTTTTTCTGCCCTGGCAGGCCATGAAGATGGTCTTGGGGAGTTGCTCCCTCTGCTCTTGGGGCAGGACACAGGCCCCACCACCTACCAGCTGGGAGATGAACCACCTGTGTGTTCAGGTCTTGGTCGCAGGCAGACCTCTGGCGGTTGGTACCCCCAGAGATCTTAAGCTCGGTATGATACAGTACCTAGTGATGCTTTTATGCCCCAGCAGGCAGCGAATATGGCCACTGGGATTCTCTTTCTCTGCTGCTCTCCAGGCAGGACACAGGCCCCATGCCCGGAGGTCTGGCAGATGAACCACCTATGTGCTCAGTTCCTGAGTGCAGGCAGACCCCTGGCAGTTTGCACCACCAGAGATCTAAAGTTCAGGGTGATACAGTACCTAGTGAAGCTCTTCTGCCCTGGCCAGCAGTGAATATGGCCCCAGGGAGTCTCTCCCTCTGCTGTTCTCCAGGCAAGACGTAGGCCCGAAGCCTGGAGGTCTGGCAGATGAACAGCCTATGTGCTCAGTTCCTGATTGCAGGCAGACCCCTGGCAGTTTGAACCCCCAGAGATCTAAAGCTCGGGTGCTAGCATACCTAGTAATGCTCTTCTGCCCCAGAAGGCTGCGAATATCCAGACACAGCCTTTATAGCTGAACAGAATGGAATTTAAAAAAAAAAAAAAAAAAACAATGCCCTGGGATAGTCATTCCTCACATCTCATGATTATTTTTAAACCAAAGAACTCTATTAATAAAAACCATGAACTCTGTCTCTTCTTTCAGATACAGACCTACTTCATTAGTAAGAAATAATTTCACAGCAGATATGGCTCTTATCCTCTTGGAGGCATCAATTGACATCAGAAAAACTGACATCTGGTTCTCTTTGGGTCCATATTAAATGTAGTACCTGAAGGGTCCCATTTTTTGGAGAAAGTGTTTTGATTGTCTAGTGATGCACGTGACAAGATGGATGTAGGTAACTCTACTGAATTATGACCACTAACTCAATTGATCCTTTCTGTCAGATTTATTTAGTCCTTTTAGGGCAAAAGATAGAAAGTGTCTAAGGGTAAAAGATTCACTGTGGAGGAAGCTACACATCATTTAGAAATATATTATTAATAGCTTTGTCTATAGGAGACATGTCAGAAAAAAGTCACTGAATATTCTCAAATTTGCCTCTAGTACAGAAAAATAAAACTAGGAAGTGAATACCTCCACTGATAATTTTATTTAATGGCCTGAAATTAATGATCAAATACTTTTGAGAATTTTTAATAAAAAAATGGTATGTATTTGGTTAAGTTAAGGATAATCAAGCTACAGTCCACAGACCCACAAAGATTAAGTAACAAGGAGGGGGCCAGGGGGAAATGCATGTATGTTCCTGGAAAGCAGAAACAGAATAGATTTTGTAGGTAGATGGAGAGTGGGTGGAACTGGAACAGGAGGGATCAGGTAGCAAGTTTTGGAGAGTTCCATCCAAAGAACTAGCCCCATTATATATCAGTTCAATGTTGCATTTCAGTTCATTGGATTTGTTAATAATAAAAAGAAAAGTGATTGATATCAAGTCATAGCCCTGTAATACTATTTGGCCTAGGAGGGGAAAGAAAGAGGACTCTGAATTTGAGGCCCATCTAGGCTACAAATAGGCTTGAGATTTTTCAGAAACAGAAGGTATCAAATATGCATAAAAAAGAGAGGTTAAATTCAATACAAAGATTGAAATTATACAACTATTTTTACAAATCTTACTCTTTCCCAAACAAATGAACCTCAGGATGACACAAAGCTAGATAACTCCTTAAATCAGTAAGTGGACAGCCATTACATTTTCACTGAAAAGGCATTGCACTATTCATTGTTTTGAAGTGCAAAACTGTGCTTCAGTGTGCAGCCATGTAAGAAACTAAATCAGATAAATTTCACCCTTTGCAATATACCAAGCTTTCAGTTATCAATTTGATAAGCTATGGGTGAGTTTTTAAGTTTGATTTTAATAATTGATCTTTAGGCTTAAAACGGAGCAAAAGATCCTAAATGCAGGCAGTTTGATGTTCAGATACACCTCTCTCCAGATGAAAATTGATTGACTTGCCTAAGCCTACAATTACAGGGTTCACAAATACATGTTTTATTAGAATGGGATACTGGCTAAGACACTTTCAACCTTATAAACTCTCTCAGAATGTGCCATAAAACCATATTAGTGAACTTGACAGGAAATAAACATTTTTCATCTCACTTTTAATATTGAACATTTAAGAAAAAATTTAATACTAACATAAATATTTTAAATACTTTTATTTATTTTGCATATTATTCATTTGTAAGTGTCTATATGTGTTGATTCGGCCATTTCACAGTTTATCTAGGTCATAGGACAACTTTTAGTATTCAATTCTTTCTTTGTATCCTGTGATTTCCGAAGATAAAACAGAGATCCTCAAGTGTGGCAGAAGTTGCCTTCCCTTGCCAAGTTATGTTGAAAGCCATGAATATCTTATTCATCTCTAATGACCACTTTGATATTTTAAGTACTGATGTATTTTTTAATTTAATAATCCACAAAATAATTTCTTAGTATTTAAACATTCATATTAGAACAGTGATTTTTAAAAACCTTGACAAATGCAATAAAAACCTTCTCTAGGGATTCACAAAATCAACAATTTGTAGACATTGTTTAATCCAAGATAATTTAGAATCACCAAATGACATTTCAAATCAGCACCATTTCTTAACTCATCAGAGTTGATAACTAACATGAAAAATAAGACTTTATAGCATTTTTACTCATGGTAGAAGTATGTAATGAGTGAAAATAAGAAAGCACATAAAAGATGTCAGTGTTTCAAAGCCGGGCTATAAACAAAATACTAAAAGGCTTACAACGCTTCAACTTACATGCTAATTAGCATGATTTGCCATCCTTCAGCAAATGAAGCCAGGGTTTAAATGTGTTGAACCATTGAATAGGATGGAAAATTTAAGAGGAAATATCAGTGAACTACAAAACCTGGTGCTTAAATTAAATCTGATTTAAAAAATACTGAAGCAAACACTTAGTTTTATATTCAGCTGTGCCTCTGATAAATCAATTTTGCACACCAATTTTCCATAAACATCTATGGTCAAATGATAAAATTGGAGGTAAGGAAAGTCCAGCTCATTTAACTATTTACTCCACAGAGGCAGAACAAGTCCTTTTTGTGCTGGATCAGCCCAGACTTATTCCTGGAACTCACTCATGCTTTGTTTTACTCTGTTTGTCAGACCTACATCTAAAACAAATATTAGACAATCTTTGAAACTTCACCTAAACAGTGATGAATAATGGAGACTAAGATATAGGTTACATAGGATTAAGCTCTAGGGGTTGGAGAGATGGCTCAGTGGTTAAGAGCACTGACTGCTTTTCCAGACGTCCTAAATTCAATTCCCAGTAACCATATGGTGGCTTACAACTGGCTGTAATGGGTTTAAAGATAGCTACAAAATACTCATATACATAAAATAAATTAATGATAATAATAATAATAATAAAGATCTGTCATACATATCTTTCACTTATTTGACTAGAGTCACATCAAGATACATTGTTTGTGGCTACTGTGAAGGGTGTCATTTCCCTAATTTCTTTCTCAGTCTGTTTATCGTTTAAGTATAGGACGCCTAAAATTAAGCTTTTTATATAAATATAAATACTCTTCCATGGAAATGGTGAAAGTCTATGTGAGACAAATCCATAGTATATACCAGGAAATAGCATTCTGATCACATGACTGTTGATTATATCTGATCAGGGGCATTTTCTGAATTCTACAGTAGCATGTTATGGGAGACCCAAACTTAGGCACTTTCAAATACCATTTTTTCATTAATTTATTTATTTAAGTTACATTTAGACATCCTTGCAAGCACCTGTTTGGTTTTGAGTTTTTGATCTTACCCATTCTGACTGTGTGAGGTGAAATCTCAGGGTTGTTTTGTTTTGCATTTCCCTGATGACTAAGGATGTTGAACATTTCCTTAGGTGCTTCTCAGTCATTCGCTATTCCTCAGGTAAAAATTCTTTGTTTATCTCTGTATCCCAATTTTTAATAGGGTTATTTGGCTCTCTGGAGTCTAGCATCTTGAGTTCTTTGTATATCTTGGATATTAGCCCTCTGTCAGATGTAGAGTTGATAAAGGTCTTTTCCCAATATTTTGGTTGCTGTTTTGTCCTATTGACAGTGTCCTTTGCCTTATAGAAACTTTATAATTTTATGAGGTCCCATTTGTCAATTCTTGATCTTAGAGCATAAGCTATTGATATTCTGTTCAAGAATTTTTCCCCTGTGCCCATATGCTCAAGGCTCTTCCCTAGTTTATTTTCTATTAGTTTCAATGTGTCTGGTTTTATGTGGAGGTCCTTGCTCCACTTGGAATTAAGCTTAGTACAAGGAGATAAGAATGGATCAATTTGAAATTCTTCTGCATGCTAGCCACCACTTGCATCAGCACCATTTGATGAAAAGGCTATCTTTTTTCCACTGGATGGTTTTAGCTCCTTTGTCAAAGATCAAGTGACCAGATGTGTGAGGGGTCATTTCTGGGTCTTCAATTATATTCTATTGATCTACCTGCATGCCACTGTACCAATACCATGCAGTTTTTATCACTATTGCTCTGTAGTACTGCTTGAGGTTGGGAATACTGTTTCCCCCAGAAGTTCTTTTACGGTTGAGAATAGTTTTAGTTATCCTGGGATTTTTTGTTATTCTAGGTGAATTTGAGAATTGATCTTTCTAACTCTATGAAAATTTGAATTGGGATTTTGATGGGGATTGCATTGAATCTGTATATTGCTTTTGGCAAGACGGCCATTTTTACTATTTTAATCTTGCCAATCCAAGAGCATGGCAGATTTTTTTCCATCTTCTGAGGTCTTCTTGGGTTTCTTTCTTCAAAGACTTGAAGTTCCTGCCAAACAAATCTGTCATTTGTTTGGTTAGAGTCAAACCAAGATAATTTATATTGTTTGTGGCTATTGTAAAGGGTGTCATTTCCCAAATTTCTTTCTCAGCCTGTTTATTGTTTTAGTAGGAAGGCTACTGATTTGCTTGAATTAATGTTATATCCAGCCACTGGGTTGCAAGCTGGTACAACCATTCTGTAAATCAGTCTGGCGGTTCCTCAGAAAACTGGGCATGATATTACAGTAGAATCTGCTATACCACTCCTGGGCATATACCCAGAGGATTATTAGTCAGCATGTAATAAGGACAGATGCTCCACTATGTTCATAGCAGTCCTATTTATAATAGCCAGAAGCTGGAAAGAACACAGATATCCCTCAATGGAGGAATGGATACAGAAAATGTGGTATATTTACATTATGGAATACTACTCAGCTATTAAAAACAATGAATTAATGAAATTCTTAGTCAATTGGGTAGAACTGGACAATTTCATCCTGAGTGAGGCAACCCAGTCACAAAATAACACATATGGTATGTACTAACTGATAATTAGATATTAGCCCAGAAGCTCAGAATATCTAAGAACCAATTCACATATCAAATGATGCCCAAGAAAAAGGAAGGAGTGGCCCCTGTCCTGGAAAGGCTCAGTGCAGCAGTCTAGGGGAATACCAGGACGGGGAAATTGGAAGGGGGTGATTGGGGAACAGGGGGAGGGAAGAGGGCTTATGGGACTTTCGGGGAGGGGGGGATCCAGGAAAAGGGATATCATTTGAAATGTAAATAGAGAATATATTGAATAAAAAATATGTATACATTTTTATTTTTAAAAAGTTACATCTAGACAGAAGCCCCCATTCCCGTCCCAGTTCTCCTTCCCATCTCTCTTTCCCTTTCTCCTCTGAAAAAAGGAAGGACCCTGGTGGGGAAGCAACCCACCAAGATACCTCAAGTCACTCCAGGACTAGGCACATCCTGTCCCACTGAGGTCAGATGAGACATCCAGGTTAGAGAAGCAGTATCCACAGGAAGATTACAAAATCAGGGAAAGCCTCCACTCCAGTTGTTAGTGAGCTAGAATGACAAACAGGCAACTTATCTATGCATGTATAGAGGTGGACCTTGGTCCGGTCCAGAGGTTTTTTGGGGGGGTGGGGGTGGGGGGAGGGGTTTCTCTGTGTAGCCTTGGCTGTCCTGGAACTCACTCTGTAGACCAGGCTTGCCTCGAACTCAGAAATCTTCCTGCCTCTGCCTCCCAAATGCTGGAATTAAAGGCGCATGCCACCACTTCGGTCCAGATTTTTGTATGCTCATTGGTTTGTTCAGTGCCTGAGAGCCCCCAAGTCTCCAGGTAGATTGCTGACTCCATTGGACTTCTTGTGAAGTCCATATCCTATTAGAGTACCTCAATCCATCCCTCAACTCTTTCACAAAACTTCCTGAGCTTGGTCTAATGTTTAGCTGTGAGTCTGCATCTGTTTCAGTCAGCTGCTAACTGAAGCCTCTCAGAGGACAGTTATACTTGGCTCCTGTTTACAAGCATAAGCGAGTATCTGTCATTAATAGTAGCAGGGATTGGTTCTTGCTCCTGGGATGGACTTCAAGTTGGGGCAGTCATTGGCTGGGCATTTCCCCAGTTTCTGAGACATCGTTGCTCCTGCAATTTTTGTAGGCAAGACAATTTTGGCGTTGAAGGTTTTTGTGGGTGGATTGGTGCCCTGTTCCTTCTACTGGGGATCCTGCCTGCCTACAGGAGGTAGTCACTTCAGGCTCCACATCTGCAGTTTCTAGAAGTCTCAGCTAGTGTCACCCTCACAGATGCCCTGGAGTCTTGCCCATGTCTGGTCTCTGTTCTATCTTCGAGATGGCTCCCAACCCTCACTCTCCAGGCCCCTTTTGCCAGCTCCTCTACATTTGATTCCCCTGTCACATACCCAGTTCCATCCTCATCCCCGCTAACACCCTGTTCACTCCTTTCTTCTACCTCCAATGACAATTTTATTTCCCCTTCTGAGTGAGGATTAAGCATTCTCCATTCGGCTCTTCTTATTACTTAGCATCTTTAGCCTGTAGTATCCTGATCTTTTTGGCTAATATTCACTTATAAATGAATACATTATGCATGTCCTTTTCAGCGTGGGTTATCTCAGGATATTTTCTAGTTCCATCCATTTTCCTACAAAATTCCCATGTCCTTGTTTTTAATAGCTGAATGGTATTCCGTTGTGTAAATGATCCTAACTTTCTATATCCATTTTTAGGTTGAAGGATGAGTAGTTTCCACTTTCTCACTATTATGAATAAAGCTGCTATGAACATATTGGAGCAAGTATTGTTATGAGATGGTACAGCATCTTTTGGGTATTTGCACCAGAATAATCTAGCTGGATCTTATAGTGGAAATCTTCTCAATTTTATAAATGAGAAGTCAAATTTGTTTACAGAGTGGTTGTACACTTTCACACTTCCATTAATAGTAGGGTGTTCCCCTTGTGCCACATCCTCTTCAACATGTTCTGTCACTTGAGATTTTGATGTTAGCCTTTTTGATGACTATACAGTGGAATGTCAGAGATGTTTTGATTTGTATTTCACAGATGACTAAGTACATTAAATATTTCTTTTATTTTAATTAGATGTTTTCTTTATTTATCTTTCAAATGTTATCACATTTCCTGGTTTCCCCTCTGAAAACACCCTATCCCATTCCCCCTTCTCTCTGCTCACAAACCCAACCATTCCTGCCTCCCTGTCCTGGCATTCCCCTATACTGGGGCATTGAGTCTTCTCAGGACCAAGAGCCTCTTCTCCCTTTGATGTACAACAAGGCCATCCTCTACTACATTTGCAGCTTGAGCCATGGGTCCTTCCATGCGTACTCTTTAGTTGTTGGTTTAGTCCCTGGGAGCTCTGGGGTTACTGGTTGGTTCAGATAGTTGTTCCTCCTATGGGGCTGCAAGCTCCTTCAGCTCCTTTGGTCCTTTTTCTAGCTCATCCACTGGGGACATTGTGCTCAGTCCAATGGGTAGCTGAGAGCATAAATGCATCTCAGCAATTAGAGATTCCTCTTTTGAGAATTCTCTGTTTGGCTCCGAACCACATTTTTAAAATAGATTATTTGGTTTATTGGTGTCTTACTTATTGTATTAATTATATATTTTGGATATTAGCACTCTGTCAGATGTTGGGTTAATGAAAATCTTTCCCAGTCTATAGTTTTGGATTATGTGTTATTGACAGTGCTCTTCGCCTTACAGAAGCTCTTCAGTTTCATGAGGTCTTATTTATTAAATTTGGATCCTAGTACTCGAGCCATGGTGCACTGTTCAGGAAGTTGTTTCCTGCTCTAATGTGTTTAAGGCTTTCCCCCACTTTCTCTTCTACTAGATTTCATGTATCCAATGAAGTTTTTTTTATCAACTTGCACTTGAGTTTTATGCGGGGTGATAGCAGTCATCCAGTTAGACGAGCACCATTTATTGAAGATACTTTATGTTTTCTCTGTTGCATGATTTAAATACCAAAGGCTCTTGCACAAATACTTTGGTCTTGATGATTTCACAAGAATTCATTGAATTATCTTGAACAATTACTTATAAGCAGTAAATTTTTTCCAGAGACTAAATTTCCAGAGGTTTGGCTGTTTGGTCCTAACTTCTCTACCTAAGTGAGGTTTGCTGTGATTCTGTCCATTATATAACTGCTTCTACTAATCAAAGAGGTTTTTGTTTTATTTTGTTTTCCATATTATAATGTAGTTTTTGTGCTTGCATTTATTTTACTTCCAGTTATAACATTTCTGGTCAATCTGTTTCCAATTCTAATTACCATATATTTTGAAACAAGGAAACAAGATATTTGGGCAATGTATACATTCAATTCTCCCATCTCCATGGTTTTATGTCCACCCCTGTTGTAATCTGCAAATCAAGATTTTATTTTTTTATTCATTTTTATTTTTTTCTATATTCTTTGTTTACATTCCAAATGCTTTCCCCTTTCCTGGTTCCCTCCTCCCCATCGGTCTCATAAGCCCTCTTCCCTCTGTCCATTTCCCAATCACCCCCTCCCATTCCTCTGTCCTGGCACTCCCCTACAATGTTGGGTCAAGTCTTTTCAGAACCAGGGCCCTCTTCTTCCTTTTTCTTGGGTATCATTTGATATGCTAATTGTGTCTTCAGAATTCATAGCTTCTGGGCTAATTAATATCCACTTATCACTGCATTCCATGTGTATTCTTTTGTGATTGGGTTACCTAACTTAGGATGATATTTTCCAGTTCCAACAATTTGCCTAAGAATTTCATGAATTCATTGTTTTTAATTGCTGAGTAGTATTCCATTGTGTAAAAATACCACATTTTCTGTATCCATTCCTCCATTGAGGGATATCTGTGTACTTTCCAGCTTCTGGCTATTATAAATAAGGCTGCTATGAACATAGTGAAGCAAGTGTCCTTATTACATGCCTGGGAATCTGGGATTGCAATATGGTACAATGATTTTCTATCTCTCTCTCTTATTTTTTTGAACAGATTATCTCCTTTGATCACTCTGGATGCATTTTTTATATATTTACCAAACATTTGTTTATAATTTAATTGTCATGGAAAAAAAGACATTAAAATTATCACCTTAAGCCATACTTACATGAGTTTACCAACTCCACTTTTTGCCACCATCTTGATGTTGCATTCTAGTTTGGGGCCCAGGTTTACAATCACAAATTCTAATTTCTTTCATGTTTTCAGTTCCTTAAAGTTTTAATAATGTTCATAATTTGGTGTAACATTTTTTCCACTAAATTATCTGCAATTTCTGAGTCTTAAAACAATTTCTAAATACCCTTTCTGCAGTTCCAATTTGATATCCAAGGATATTATCACAAGATTATTTATAAATATCAAATTTACTTTTGTTAATATGCTTTATATCTAGACATTGTATTTCCAGGTTTTAGGTTTCTTATTAAAAATACTGAAATGAAAGCCCACACACTGTATAGCAATCAGGGATCTCTCTTTATAGTAAAACAATAAAAAAGATCATATTACCCTACAGGAGACTAGCAGCCTCCTGAGTGAAGATTATCACTGACTTGTCTAGGTTCTCTTTTTGTTAGATCTAAAAGAAGGAAAGACTTGCTAATAATTGACTTGTGTACTCTAGCTCATTCTGTATTGATAGACATATTAGCTCATATAGTCATTTTGTCATCCTTTCTTGTGCCTTCCCATAATGTGCCTGGTTTTAGTTAAATGAAAATCCAAATTTCCCCACAGCTAAATAGAAAATCTATCCCTTGAGTTTATTCAGAAGATACAGTTTACCGAACAATATATGTTTCCCTAACCTATTCAGGTTTGTGTGGCCTTTATATTATTCATACATGGTTATTTTAGAATATATTTCAATAGAAATTAAGTATGATCCTTTCTGGGTACGAAGAAACATTCTGCTTTTTAAGAGACAGGTGGACATGAATAGTTTCAGAGGTTCATTTAATCATATAGATCTTCTGAAAAACAAATATCTTGTATTCACTCAGTTTTGATTGTTCTTCATGTTTTAATAAGGTACCAAGAAAATGGATTTTATGTCACTGATTTCTCTGTGGTTTTCAAATTGATTTTGTTTTTCTGTAATATGCATTCACATTCAAAATAATTCTGAGTACATTCAAATTCTGAGTTGAATTTATTCTCATTAATTTCATCATTCTAGAAGGATCTATGCTATTTATTTCTGCCCTGTAATAATTGTTTCCTTAATAATATTCTAACATTTTCTTCAATGTCACATCATTTATTTTATATTCTGATGAAGGGATTATTTTTTATTATTTCTTTAAGAATTTTACAAAGTGTCTTGATTATACCTATGTCTCTCAACTCTTCCTCAATTTATTCTTTTCCCTACCCTTTCTATGAGGGATACCCTCATAGAAGCAGGAGGAAGGGGAATGGGATAGGGAGTTTCTGGGGGGGGGGATGGAAAAGGGTATAGCATTCAAAATGTAAATTAATAAAATGGAGAAAAAAGAAATGTAAATAAAGAAAATATCAAATAAAAATAAAGAAATGTGCTTCCAAATGACCTGTATGTTATCTTCATGATTCTGGTGCTGCCTATGGTTAATGTATACCAGTGGTTTGGTTATCTTGAGTTGAAATGCACAATGTAAAGGTTATATTGAAGTACATATTTTACATGCTTCATTTTCATCATTAAAACAGATATATCTGATAACATACATTTCTCTTAGTATTATTTGTTTCCGTTTAAGACAGGAGTGACAAAGTGGTTCTACCAGCCTGTGGAGCTATGTATCATTGGTATTGCATGGTAAAGATAAGGGAATAGCAAGCATGAAGTATTGTTCTTTTGGCATAGAAGTCATTATATCCCTCTACACCTACAAAAAAAGAGCTTGGAAACACTTTATTCAGTAGTGAACTGTAATGCACAGGGTTTTGCAAAACCCTTTTAGAACCTATTAATTTTTCGTACAAAGTACATTTGTCAGCAACCTCAGCCCGTACACAGGCAGTTCATCAGTTCACTAGTTGTAGAACATTCCCTAATGTGATTAATTTTATCTTTGAAGATAAAAGTATTCTTTATTTAATTCACATTGTTGTCCATCCTAAATAAACTTATTTCTTGCAGATTAAAATAAGACTGAGTTATAAACACCAGCATACTATATCATAAGAAATATAATGAATTAAGAAAATTCAACCAATTTATCTGGAAAACTTAATGTAATCTCAATGCAGTAATACAGACTTTAAATTTCTTTAAAACAATGGTATGTCACAACATCCAAACAATGAAGGTATAGTCATTGCTTAACTCCCCACTTCAAATTCTCAAAGGAGATGGTAAATATATCTTCTTTGTTGTAGTTCTTGTGTTGCTTTATTATTCTCTCTTCAGTTCTCCCAACTGAAGTTTTCCCCTACTCCTCCCCTTGCTTCTACACACCTTCCTAATTCTCTAAATCCATTCATACTCAATTCTGCCCACTCCCCAAAAAAGCAGGATTTCTAGGGATATCACCTGAACACAGCATCTAAAGTTCTAATAAAACGAGACACAAAGCCTAATGTTAAGGCTGGATGAAAATGCTATCTTTTTTTCACTGGTTGGTTTTATCTCCTTTGTCAAAAATCAAGTGATCATAGGTGTGTGGGTTCATTTCTGGGTCTTCATTTCTGTTCCATTGATACACCTGCCTATCACTGTATCAATACCATGCAGTTTTTATCACTATCACTCTAGTACTGCTTGAGGTCATGGTTGGTGTCTCCCCCTGAATTCCTTTCTTTCTTGAGAATAGTTGTTACTATATTGAGTTTTTTGTTATTCCAGATGAATTTGAGAATTGCTTTTCCTAACTCTATGAAGTATTGAATATGAATTTTCATGGGGGTTGCATTGAAGCTGTACATTGCTTTTGGCAAGATGGCCATTTTTACGATATTAATCATGCCGATCCATGAGCATAGGAGATATTGCCATCATCTGAGGTTTTCTTCCATTTCTTTCTTCAGAGACTTGAAGTTCTTGTCATACAGACTTTTCACTTGTTTGGTTAGAGTCACACCAAGATGCTTTACATTGTTTGTAACTATTGTGAAAGGTGTCATTTCCCTAATTTCTTTCTCAGCCTGTTCATCCTTTGAGTACAGGAAGGATACTGATGTGTTTGAGGTAATTTTATATGTGGTCACTTTGTTGAAGTTATTTATCAGCTAGTACAGTTTTTTGGTGCCTCTTAAGTATATGATTTTATCATCTGCAAATAGTGGTAGTTTGACTTCTTTCTTTCAAATTTATATCCCTTTGACCTCCTTTTGTTGTCTAATTTCTCTAGCTAGAACTTCAAGTACTATATTGAATAGATAGGGAGAGAGGTCAGCCCTGTCTAGTCCCTGATTTTAGTGGGATTTCTTCAAGTTTCTATTTAGTTTGATATTGGCTACTGGTTTGCTATATATTGCCTTTACTATGTTTAGCTATGGACCTTGCATTCCTGATCTTCTCAAGACTTTAATATGGGGTGATGCTAAATTTTGACAAATGTGTTTTCAGCATCTAGTGAAATGACCATAAGTTTGATTTTTGTAGTGGATTATATTGATGGATTTTTGTGTTTTGAATCATCCCTACATGCCTCGGATAAAGCCTATTTGATCATGGTGAATGATAGCTTTGATATATATCTGGATTCAGTTGGTAAGAATTTTATTGAGTATTTTTGCATCTATACTGATAAGGGTAATTGGTCGGAATTTTTCTTTTGTGGTTTTGGTATCAAAGTAATTATGGCTTTAAAGAATGAATTGTGAAGTGTTCCTTCTGTTTCTATTTTGTGAAATAGTTTGAAGAGTATTGGTATTTGATCATCTTTGAAGGTCTGATAGAATTCTGCACTAAAACCATTTTGTCCTGGGCTCTTTATTTGGGGGAGATGGGTGGGATATTTTTAGAATGCAGAAGAATACAAATCCATCCATTCATATCCTAGTAAAAAGCTCAATTCCAAATGGATCAAGGACCTACCCATAAAACCAGATATACTGAAACTAATAGAAAAGAAAGTGCAGAAGATCTTGAGCACATGGGTACAGGGAAAAATTTCCTGGACAGAACTCCAATAGCTTATGCTCTATAATCAAGAATTGACAAATGGGACCTCATAAAATACCAGGTTTCTATAAGCAAAGGACACTGTCAATAGTACAAAATGGCAACCAACAGATGGGGAAAAGATCTTTACCAATCCTACATCTGATACAGGGCTAATATTCAATATTTATAAAAAAATCAAGAAGTTTGACTCTGGAGAACCAAATAACCCTATTTAAAATGGGATACAGAGCCAAACACAGAATTATGAACTTAGGAATATAGAATGGCCTAGAAATGCCTAAAGGAATGTTCAACATCCTTAGTCATCAGGGACATGCAAATCAAAATGACCCTGAGATTTCACCTCACCCTATTCAGAATGGCTAACATCAAAAACTCAGGTGACAACAGATGCTGGATAGGATGTGGAGAAAGAGAAATATTCCTCCACTTCTGGTGGGATTGCAAGATCATACTATCACTCTGGAAATCAGTTTGGCAGTTTCTAAGATAACTGGACATAGTACTATCAGAGGACCCACTCTATTTTTCCTGGATATATACTCAGAAGATTCTCCAACATATAATAAGATCACATGCTACACTATGTTCATAGCAGTCTTATTTATAACAGCCAGAAGCTGTAAAGAAACCAGATGTCTCTCAACAGAGAAATGGATATAGAAAATGTACTACATTTGCACAATGGAATACTACTCAGCTATTAAAAACAATGAATTCATAAAATTCTTAGGCATATGGATGGAACTAGAAAATAATATGAGTAAGGTAACCCAATCTCAAAAAACACACATGGTATGTATTCACTGATAAGTGGATATTAGCCCAGAATCTTGGAATACCCAAGATACAAACCTCAGGCAACATGAAGCTCAAGAAGAAGGAAGATCAAAATAGGATATTCTGGTCCTTCTTAGAAGCGGGATGAAAATACCCTTGGAAGGATATACAGAGACAAAGTGTGGAGCAGATACTGAAGGAAAGACCATCCAGAGACTGTCAAGCCTGCAGATTTATCCCATGTACAGTCACCAAACCCAGACACTATCGTGGATGCCAACAAGCACTTGCTGAGAGGAGCCTGATTTAGTGGCTCCTGAAAGGCTCTGCTAGTACCTAACAAATACAGGCCAAATACAGGTTGGCTCTCAGCCAATCATTGGACTGAACACAAGTGCCACAATGGAGGAACTAGAGAAAAGATCGAAGGAGCTGAAAGAGCTTGCAGCCCCACCAGAGGAACAGTATGAACCAAACAGTACTTCCAGAGTTCCCAGGGATTAAACCACCAACCAAAGAGTACCATGGAGGGACCTGTGGCTCTACCTGCATATGTAGCAGAGGATGGCCTTGTTGTACATCAAAGGAAAGATAGGCCCTTGGTACTTAAAGGGCTCGATGCCTCAATATAGGGCAATAACAGGACAGGGAAGCGGGAGTGTGTGGGTTAGTGAACAGAGGGTGGGGGGAGAGATAGTGGGTTTTCAGAGGGGAAACCAGGAAAGGGGATGACATTCAAAATGTAAATATAGAAAATATCTAATAAAGGCTGGATGAGGCAACCCAGTTAAAGGAAGAGAGTCAATTGGAACATATTGTTCTAATGCTTGCATTATGTTAACTGGGTTCCCAAAGTTGCATAAAAATTTGCATATAAGAAACCAAGGGTCACTGCCCACAGTTTGTTTTTATTGGCAAATAAAGGTGCTGGTTGCCAGTGACTGGGTAAAGAGACAGAGGCATGACTCTTATCATTCCTAGGTAATGGGTTGTGGGAGGAGGAGAGGATAGCCACCATAACAAGGAAGAAAAAGGAGATCCCAGGCCTGAGAGGTGTAGAAGAGCAAGTATAGCCATCATGTAAGAGTTGAGGACCATGACTCAGGAAATCTGTAGGTCTGGATCCAAGGCAACAAGGATGGAATATAGATTGTAGTAAGTAATAACTCTGGAATATCAAATGTGAAAATGATAACCACATTAAGGTTTAGAAGTGGCCCAACCCTTGAGCTGTTAAAGGCATATTAAGATATAATGGCTCTGTGTGTGTGTGTGTGTGTGTGTGTGTGTGTGTGTGTGTGTATTTCATTCAGAAACCTAGGACATTGTGGCAGGTATTGAGGATTTGAGTAGGATGATCTGGGTACAGCTACAGATGGAGCCCAACATTTTACTTATTATTAAAACTTAATTGGAAATTCTCAAATGGAAAACATATGTCATGATGTAAGATTAGGAGATACAGAAAATTGATTTCTTAGCAGAGATGCATGGGTTTGCCTAGGCCCTGTGGGTTTGGGACTTGGACAAAAGGTGTGCTACACTGGCTTGCACAATTCTACATTTACTTGCTTAAGGCTGATATACTCTAGGGATGTGGGCAGGATGCAAATGATTCTTAGGTTCTGCCAGAGCTTAACCCACAAGTGCTAATGACTCCTGCTGGTAGAAAGCAGACAGCAATAAGGAGTTAATAAGGAGATAATAATGCTGAGGAGAAGCAGGCCACTGAGAGCAAGTCTAAGAATTTGATAGAAAGGAGAAATGGAAATAGCCTTATATAGTATGTAAAGGGGAATTTAAATGAAGTGATATGGAAAAGAATATTAATTCAATTCCTATAAAGAGAAAGGTTATATAATAATAATAATAATAATATATATATATATATATAGCCATAGAGATATTAATTCACAAAAGTGAGAATGCATGAAAATTGATTTAATTTTTTTAATTCGATACATTTTTATTTACATTTCAAATGATTTCCCCTTTTCTAGACCCTCCACTCCCCGAAAGTCCCATCAGCCCACTTCCCTCCCCCTATTTTCCCACCCAACCCTTCCCACTTCCCTGTTCTGGTTTTGCCCTATACTGCTTCACTGAGTCTTTCCAGAACAAGGGGCCACTCACTCCTCCATTCTTCTTGTACCTCATTTGATGTGTGGATTATGTTTTGGGTATTTCAGTTTTCTAGGTTAATATCCACTTATTAGTGAGTGCATACCATGATTCATCTTTTGAGTCTGGGTTACCTCACTTAGTATGATGTTCTCCAGATCCATCCATTTGCCTAAGAATTTCATGAATTCATTGTTTCTAATGGCTGAATAGTACTCCATTGTGTATATAAATCACATTTTTTGCATCCACTCTTCTGTTGAGGGATACCTGGGTTCTTTCCAGCTTCTGGCAATTATAAATAGGGCTGCTATGAACATAGTGGAACATGTATCCTTATTACATGCTGGGGAATCTTCTGGGTATATGCCCAGGAGTGGTATAGTCAGATCTTCTGGAAGTGACAGGCCCAGTTTTCGGAAGAACCGCCAGACTGATTTCCAGAGTGGTTGTACCAATTTGCAACCCCACCAGCAGTGGAGGAGTGTTCCTCTTTCTCCACATCCTCACCAACATCTGCTGTCTCCTGAATTTTTAATCTTAGCCGTTCTGACTGGTGTAAGGTGAAATCTCAGGGTTGTTTTGATTTGCATTTCCCTAATGACTAATGAAGTTGAGCATTTTTTAAGATGCTTCTCCACCATCCGAAGTTCTTCAGGTGAAAATTCTTTGTTTAACTCTGTACTCCATTTTTTAATAGGGTTATTTGGTTTTCGGGGGTTTTGCTTCATGAAGAGGCTCAGGAGTCGCTGGTTATTCCCAATGACTTTGGTTCATTCAGCCATTCAGACAGATCCAATCAGAACCTCAGTCAAGCCCTGAGCTTTCTAAGCATACAGAGACTGAATAAGTTGAATAAGAGTTGCTAAAACTAGCTTTCTTAAATCTAACCAATTTTTCAATTTTGTACCTTTCCTCACCCATATATATAGATATATATATATAGAGAGAGAGATATATACTCTATTCAGCAGTAAGAAACCATGGAGAATTGGCCTCCCTATTCCCTGGGTTTGAGTTTCTGGTTATAGTTATTTTATACATTATAGATAGGTTGTCATTTTAAGGGATAATTTGGAAATGGTCATAATTTTGAACATAGGAGAAACAAGATAGAGAGCTTAAACTTGGGAATTACTGTCTTTCCTTTCCTCTTCTCTATCCTATCCTTCCAAGGTAAAAGATAGAGGTTGAAGGAAAAAGGGTAACAGGGTGATATAAAAAATTAAATACATGGAATGGATCACTACATTTGTTCTTAAAGCACTATGTAGTTATAATCTTAAATTGGTATAAATCTTTATACTGAATGCACAATTGAAGTTACAAGTTCTTACATTAGTACAGAATTTATTTATTGAAACAGGCTTAAGATTTTCATTGATATGAATCTTTGCATATTGGTACAAAACTTAAAACTAATTTTGTTACTCTTAGATAGGCATTGTGCCTATCCAACTCATTTAAGAATGCAAGACGTAAACCCAATCCTTCTTATAACTGCTGATTTCTAAGTTCATCATTGCTCAGTAAGTGTGATTTCCTTGGTATCTGTTTTGTTTCATATTTTCTAAGAGTTTGATGGTTGTGTGTTGCCTGATAAAGCTAATAGCTAGGGCCCCTAAGAGATTTAGAGCTGATATTTACTAATGAAGACAGGCTAATAGTCTGAAGGAGTTCATAGGAGGGAGGACAGCAGAGTTTTCAACCAGGATCTACTTATTTTATCTCTTTGGAATGGAAGGAGACAGTGAGGAAGTGTCACCCCAGATGCTTGTGCTATAGGACTGGGGTGAAACTGAGAGATAGATCTAAAAGACAAGACAGAGAGGAGGATGTTATATAAAGATAACCAGGCTGCTTTCTTGGCAGAGTGGTTTGTGTTACTGGGTAGTGTGTGCTGGATGGAGTTGGGATTTTAGATAAACCAAGAAGTGGAGACAGGGCAGCTAGGAAGGGAAGGCTTTTGGGATCCACAAGAGATATTGGCCAAGAGTGAGTGAAGGCTTCTCTAGGTGTTTTGTTGTTGAGGTAAGGATGAGACTGAGGGATTGGGTTTACAGAAGAAAAAAGAGTAGTAAAGGTCTTCAGTTAGCTTGCATGCTTACTTAGCCTAATCAGCTGGTATGTTCTCAGGAAACTCTCACTGCAATTGAAAGTTAGGATGCTGGGATGAGTCAGGGAAAGAAGTTTGTAGAAGGAGATCCTTGTAACCCATTGGGGATGGGGTCAGTGAGAAAAGGGAGGCTGGAGTCAGTTTTGTGCTACAGAGATGTAGATGAGACTTGGGGAATTGGATCTGGAAAAGCAGGAGAGATGCAGACCCACTGCATACGTGTGGCCTTTTATGTGCATGCATGTTTCATATGGAGCAATTGTTACTTTCATGCTAGACTAGAAACTATCTTTGAGTCACAGGGAATGAAAAGTCAAATAATAGTCTTGCCCTTATTTTAATAAAGTATGGAAGAGCACCAGAAATCACAGAGAGGGTAAAAGTGTGGAGAAACAGAACTGTGGTCTAGAAAAACAGTAACTTGTAACTCCGCAATAATAGAATAGGGAGCAGAAACCTCATCCAAAAGGAAAGGATCAGAGCTTATCACCTCGGACCTCGGCACTCCAAACCTCATTGCTCACTCTCCACATTGCCTCCCATAAAATATCCAATATATATAAAGAACTCAAGAAGTTAGACTCCAGAAAACCGAACAACCCTATTAAAAAATGGGGTACAGAGTTAAACAAAGAATTCTCACCTGAAGAACTTCGGATGGCGGAGAAGCATCTTAAAAAATGCTCAACTTCATTAGTCATTAGGGAAATGCAAATCAAAACAACCCTAAGATTTCATCTTACACCAGTCAGAATGGCTAAGATTAAAAATTCAGGAGACAGCAGGTGTTGGAGAGGGTGCGGAGAAAGAGGAACACTCCTCCACTGCTGGTGGGGTTGCAAATTGGTACAACCACTCTGGAAAGCAGTCTGGCGGTTCCTCCGAAAACTGGGCACCTCACTTCCAGAAGATCCTGCTATACCACTCCTGGGCATATACCCAGAGGATTCCCCACCATGTAATAAGGATACATGCTCTACTATGTTCATAGCAGCCCTATTTATAATTGCCAGATGCTGGGAAGAACCCAGGTATCCCTCAACAGAAGAGTGGATACAAAAAATGTGGTATATCTACACAATGGAGTACTATTCAGCCATTAGAAACAATGAATTCATGAAATTCTTAGGCAAATGGATGGAGCTAGAGAACATCATACTAAGTGAGGTAACCCAGACTCAAAAGGTGAATCATAGTATGCACTCACTAATAAGTGGTTATTAACCTAGAAAACTGGAATACCCAAAACATAATCCACACATCAAATGAGATACAAGAAGAACGCAGGAGTGGTCCCTGGTTCTGGAAAGACTCAGTGAAACAGTATTTGGCAAAACCAGAACGGGGAACTGGGAAGGGGTGGGAGGGAGGACAGGGGAAGAGAAGGGGGCTTACGGGACTTTCGGGTAGTGGGGGGGGCTAGAAAAGGGGAAATCATTTGAAATGTAAATAAATTATATCGAATAAAGAAAAAAAAACAAAAAACAAAAAAAACAAAAAAAAAATGTTTCCTATCAAGCAGCATCGGAAAGTGTTTGGAGACTTGCAATAACAGCACAGTGTTCCACCGGCCTTCCACACACCCTAGTAGACTCAAAAGATACTTGCTGGCTTAGAACTTTGCCAAAGTAAGATGTTCACATTGCAGAGTCCCTGGGGCAAATGAGATCTGTTCAGGCCGCAATCTGCAAAGCTAATGATGGTCAGAAGTAGGTACTGGCACACAGAGATCTACACAGCTGAGCATCTGAACAGGGAAAGTTCCAGGCTCTGCACCAGTTTGAACAGTCTCCAGGTTCAGTTGACAGTCCTGTGCATGTGACATCTGTATATGTGGCAGAAGGAAGTGGCTCCACTGTACTGATTTTGTTCCTTTCTTTTCTTTTCTTTTCTTTTTTTTTTTTTACAACTTGGTTCATTTAATTCTGTCTTTTCTTTTTGTTTAAAAAATAAAAAAGAATATTGCATTTTCTTTTTTAACATAATTTTACTGTTATTTTACCTTACTTTAAAAATAAATTTAGGGTATTATTGCTCTTCTCATTTACTTACACATTCTTTATTAAATAGTCAGGTTTTTCCCTGCCTCTCTTCTCTTTCATGTAACGCTCTTTTCTTGACTTCTGTTTTTAATTTTATTTATGCTAAAATATTCTTTTCTCTTTTTGCACAGTGTTTCATTAAATTATTATATCTTCATTTACTCTATAAAAAACACTGTCAACTTTCTTATTGTTCAGATTTCAAAGAAAGTCATCTAACCATCCTCTGTATGATTCAATGGTTTGAACTTTACCTGAGAATTGTTTGCAAATAAATAGAGAATTGACTTGGGCATTTAAAATGTTACATAAACACATTTACATATGCATAAATTCATAGTATATTATTTTGCCATATTCTATTCTTAAACCATGGATTATCTGAGTTGGGTTTAATTAATTTAAACATATCTATAAACATTTTCCATTTCGTTTCACTTTCTCCCCATTGAGCAGGAGTGAGTATCCAGCCCGTAGTGATGTGTTCTGTGGGTTTCCTGAGGGAAAAAGGTTGCAGTTTCTTATCTGCCTTGATGTAACTGAGTCCTTATATAATGCTATGTAACATTTTAAAGTCTCTGAGTCAATTTTCTACTTATTCTCAAACAATTCTAAGTGTAAAAAGTTCACACAGTTGAATTAGTCAGGGGATAGTTAGATGACTTCCTTGAAGTCTGAACATTAATAATGTTGAAAGTGTTGGGTTTTTTGTTTTTGTTTTTGTTTGTTTTTTGTTTTGTTTTGTTTTGTTTTGTTTTGTTTTCAATACAGGGTTTCTCTGGATAGTCCTGGCTGTCTTGAAACTCACTCTGTAGACTAGGTTGGCCTCGATTTCAGAAATCCACCTGCCTTTGTCTCCTAAGTGCTGGGATTAAAGGCGTGCATCATCACTGCCTGGCAGGAAAGTATTGTTTTGCATAGAGTAATTACATTTGTCTTCCTTTAAACATTGGGGCCAAAGGATATCAGTTTCCACTGTGCATTCTAGAAATGCTTATTGAAATTTTGCCTTATTCTTTACTTGTTAATATATTGCCTCTTCTGAAACAAACTTTGCTGTCAACTCTTTTGCTATCCTATTTCAAAATGTAGGACATATTTTGTCTCAGTTTGCATTTACAAATATTACACTTCCAAAATGAAGAGAAAGGTTTTAATTATTTATGCTATTCTGTTGTCACTATGCAATAATGAGTACAATAATGTAGTGTCAGTGGATGTTTAGTATTTTCTTATTTTTATATACATTCTTTTATTATTACACAATAATATTTTCTAAGAATAAAGCAACCAAGGCAAATTTTATTTCACACTCATAAAGTAAAGCATGAAGATTAGATAAAATGACCTATGGACATTAAGCTAAATATAGATGTATGTGTGTGTGTGTGTGTGTGTGTGTGTGTGTGTGTGTATGTGTGTGTGTTCATTATACTATCATATATATATATATGTGTGTGTGTATGTATGTATATAATACACAATTTTAAAAAATATATGTATATCTAGTTTTATTATCTATTTATATATTTATAATCTATATATTATTAATTAAGACTAGATATAGAGTAGGAAATGTCATCTTATGTATTTTGCAGACATTATTAAATAATAAAAGTAAGCAACATGTTTTGAGTTTCTACATCGCAGTAAATGAAGTTTGTCTAAGAAGAAGTCTATGAAACCCTGAAGTAGGTGATAGGAATTACAAAGTCTTAGATACAGAACTCAGCAGTTTTGAGAATAATTTTGTGGTGAGACACAACAAATAAAGCATGTTTCTTAAAATATCAAGATTTGAATAATTTCATAGCATTTATTTTTTCAGTACTTGAATTTAATACTTTATAATACTTAAAACTTTAAATGCCATTTTTGTTCTTTTGCTTAATGTTTCCTTTGCAGATGAAATAAATATTAAAATCTGCTGATGGATTAGATTTTTTTTCTTGGCACATTTCTTGTATTCAACCTTGCTATTGCCCCTCAGGGCAGGCACATTTTTTTTAAATGGAATGTACTCATTATTTCACAGTTTAAAGTTTTCACTAAATTACTTTACATTCTTCTCTATTCTATTAGTTAACTGTTACCCAGAACTTCAGACTTATTTGTAGTAGTATTCATGTTCATATCCTCTATTTATTTTTATTAAATTGTTTCTACAACACCCTCAGTAAAGCAGGGGGAAGGGGGAAGGAAATAGGATGTTTAGGGGGAACTGGGTAAGCGGATAACATTTGAAATGTAAATAAATAAAATATACAATTAAAAACAGAGATCCTAAACATTCTCCTAGAAAACTCTTAGATTGGAAATAATTTCAGAAATATAATAATACACAAAATCAACATAAAAAATTCCATACATTTGTATTTACCAAAAGTAAACACGATGAAATAAAAATGAGGTAAACAATCTCAGAACAAAGTATTTTTGAGTTACTATTGCTATTATGTAACAGTTGACCAACTTGGGGAGGGTATTTTTAGTTTATAATTCCACCTCCCATTGTTTCCTCGAAGGGGCCTTAAGGTATAACTAACAGGGCAGGAACCTGGAGGCAGTCACTGAGGTAGAGGTCATGAATGATTGCTGCTTACTGTCTTCCTCAGTCTCCTTTCTTACAGAACCTAGGAAGACCAGCCCAGGGATGGCACCACTCACAATGGACTGAGCCTTCCCCCATCAATCACTAATTAGGAAAGTATCACTTGGATCTTAAGGATGTGTTTTCTCAGTTGAGGTTCCCTCCCTTCCAGATGACTCAACCTTGTGCCAAGTTGACATACAAGCAGTCAAGAAACAAAGCTAACATACTTGAAGGTGTTGTGTTTAGGTTGGCTGAGGACTGGCAGCAATGAGTCAGCTGCATGTACAGGAGTGGTACTGAAAAATGCGTCCCAGTGATCAAGCTCATGGGAGAGCATGACTCCGTGCATTAATACAAAGCTGAGAAAAAGGTCAAGCATTCAAATGTTCCAAATCTCATCTTGGATAATTATTTACCACAATTCACTCAGTGGGCTTGTAATTAAAGACAAACAGCTTTCTTTGTTTTCTATTTTTTTTTTTGGTGTTTTATATTAGGAAATTTATTTCAGTTTTAGGATCATAACATTCTTTGAAATACAGTTTTCAAAATACATAGTATGCAATTATGTTTAGATTACTTGAAGAAAAATCTTGATAGAAAGTTTTGCATTGCATTAAAACCTATCAAAAACATACAGTATGTTTTAAATTATTATTATCTTTAATCCTTTTTTACAGTCCAGTTGTTATCTCCCTCCTGATCAGCCCTCCTTCAGTAATTCATCCCATTCTTCCTCCCAGCTCCAAGAGGATGTCCTCAACCACTCCCACCCCAGTCTACCCCATCAAGTTTCCTCACTCCCTGGGGCCTCAAGTTTCTTGATGGTTAGATGCCTGTTCTCTCACTGAGGCCAGACCAGGTAGTCCTTTGCTGTATATGTGTCTGGGCCTCAGACCAAGTAGTGTATACTGCCTGGTTGGTGGTTCAGTGTCTGAGAGATCTCAGGGTTCCAGATTAGTTAAGACTGTTGGTCTTCCTATGGGATCACCTTCTACCTCAATGTCTTCCAGCCTTTCCCTAATTCAACTACAGCAGTCCCTGACTTCACTCCATTGGTTGGGTGTAAGTATTTACATCTCTTTTAGTTGGTTGCTTTTTGGGCCTCTCATGGGGGCAGCTATGTTAGGCTCCTGCCTGTAAGCATGCAATTACATCAGTAATAGCATCTAGCCTTTGAGATCCTCTTGAGACAGATCCCAATTTGGAGTGGTCATTGAAACTTATTTCCCTCTGGCTCTTCATTTTTGTCCCTGTCATTCTTTTAGACAAGAACAACTCTAGGTCAGAGTTTTTGACTGTGGAATGGCTCATCTTTCTACTGGAGGTGGATTCTACAAGTTCCCTCAACCCACTGTTGGGCATTTCATCTAAGGTCTCTTCCTTTGAGTTCTGAAAGTCCCTTAACTCCCAGTTCTCTGGTACTTTCTAGAGAATCCTTTTACCTTCCACCTCCTGAGAGTGCATGTTTCCACTCATTCTGCTGGCCCTCAGGGGTTCTCTCCTGTTTCTCCCAATATCTGATCATGTTCTCCTTTTCCCCTTCTCCTCTGATCTCCCACCCAGCTCCCTCCTTTCCTCCCTCTCCCCCTTGATGTGATTGTTTTTTTTTCTCCCTCCCTGGTGGGATTGAAGCATCCTCACTCAGGTCCTTCTGCATGTTAAACTTCTTGAGTTCTGTGAATTGTATCTTGGATATTTTGTACATTTTGGCTAATATCCACTTATTTGTAGAGAATATACCATGCATGTCCTTTTGGATCTGAGTTACCTCACTCAGGGTGATATTTTCTATATCTATCTATTTGCCTGAAAAACTCATGATATCCTCCATTCTTGATAGATGAATAGTATTCCATTGTGTAAATGAACCACATTTTCTGTATCCATTCTTCCATTGTGGAACATCTTGATAAATGTCACCTCATGAAACTGAAAAGCTTCTGTAAGGAAAAGGACATAGTCAATAAGACAAATTGGCAATCTTCAGATTGGGAAAAAAATCTTCTCTGACTCCACATTCTATACAGAGATAAACCCAAAACACATAAAGGATACAAGAAGCTAATCTCCAAAAACCCAAGCAACCCAATCCAAAAATGGGGTATAAAACTAAATGAGAATTCACAACAGAGAATCTTGAATTGCCAAGAATCACTTAAAGAAATGTTCAAAGTCCTTAGTGATCAGAGAAATGCAAATCAAAATGACCCTGAGATTCTACCTTTCACCAATCAGAATGCCTATGATCAAAATCTCAGGAGACAGCACATGTTGGCAAGAATGTGGAGAAAGAAGAATACCTTTCCATTGCTAGAGGGGTTGCAAATTGGTACAACCACCCAGAAAATCAATCTGGATGTTCCTCAGAAAATTGGAAATAGTTCTACCTGAATATCCAACTATACTACTCTTGGGAATATACCCAAAGATGCCCCACCATGTCACAGGGGCACTTGTTCCACTATGTTCATAGTGGCCTCATTTGTGATAACCAGAAGTTGGAAACAACCCAGATGTCCCAAAGTGGAATACTGGCAAGAAATAACAATTAAATTTTACCACTATGACAGACATTAGCAAATTTCGTGATAAGTCTGGTGTGTATTCCCCACCAGAAAAAGCCTGCTAAAATAAAATGTGGCTAGGTGGTGAAATCAGCAATACTTTAAGATAAGAATCAAATTTCTTATCTTAATATTGCACAAGTCATTCTAATAAATGAGTAGGTGCCCAGAAATATTTCTACATTTCTACATGTACATTTGTGTTTATGAGTTTCACCATAAAACTTCCTCACATCATATATGAAACATGTCATTTTTATTTTGATGTGTTGCAAGAGGAACAAAAACAGGAAATACAGACCATCACGACTTTCTTCACCTTTGGATAGGAATGAAATTTTATTTGAAGAGTAATTATCTTTTAGAGGAAGATTTAAAATGGCAACTTTTAGTGCTCCCTCAGCCATGGCCATATAAAGAGAGTGTCGACTTCTGTAAAAAAGCTAAAAAGTAATGCAGAGGCAGGTGCATAAGCCTGGGATGATTACAGTGTTTAATTATGGAAACAAAGCCTTTGTTTATTATTATACTAGAAAATAGCTACTTCACACATCTGGGTTTAAATTAAATTATGTCTTTAATGTACCCATTCCTCCTAAATCCTGCTTTCATTTAACATGTAATAACTCAGAAGACTTACAGCTGAATAAAAGTGAAAAAGGAGATTTTATATGTAAAAAAAAGAAATTAATAATGACCTTTTCATATAAGAGTCAGTGTCTATTTAGAAAAAGAGAATATTTTGTGTACTTCATGCCCATGAAATTATCTCAAGTAACTAGTTAAGTAGGCTGATAAAACTGATAGAGGTTATGGGCTACCTATTAACAAAAATTAGCAGTAGAAGGCAACATGATCTACGTAGTGTTATATAGACAGAGGGGAGCAGAAAGCAAAAAATTCTGTATAAGATTGAACCAGATTAATGCTTGCTTTGTAGAAGCAGGACCTTTGCACTGGCTTACAATTAATAAGGATGTGAGCCCAGGGGTTGACTTGTCATGGAAGGCTAGGAAAGAGAGGAGAAATACTCAGTTTTCTCTCTTCCTTCTCACTCTTACATTCTTCTCTCCTTTTTCCCAGTCCTTCACAACTTCTTTGTGAATAATCTGAACCATGACAGAAACAGAAGGGCATCAATTGGCTCTCATGTGTAGGACTGGATCCAATCCCTAGTACCTGGGGATAAGAGGAGAAAACAGATAACTGATTAGTCCAGAAAAATCAAATCCAGATCAGAAGGACCCAAGTGGAAAGATACAATTGTCATCCTGTGAGGAGCTCTGGATAAATTTATGATTTTGCTAGTGTTGATCAGTACTTCTTGAGGGTGATTAAGGACATAATGATATAATATTGGATAGAATCTTATCTTTATTAAGATGTCTTAATTAAGTTGTTTATACTATCACTATGAACTCTATACTATCTCTAAAAATACAAAAAAGTTAGACTATTTACAAGACTGAAACATTAAAACAAATGAAATATATTAGAATAAAAATTAATATTGTACATTTTGCATGTTCTTCTATAATAAGGGATAACATGGATTTCAGAATTCTGAAATAGAAGAGCAGATTTTCCTGTGACATTTTTTTTAACTTTTCTCGTAAGTATTTAAGTGATTGTCTAGAAGACATTTCCTTAACTCACAGCATAGGAAATACATTGATGATTGAGTCTGTCGTTACCAATGCCACATATTGACACTCTCTGAAGAATAGAATAGTTTGAGGTTTATGACCAGCTCCTTCCTTTTTGTAATTCATCAGAACTGATGCATTTCAGTATGTTAATGACATTCTGTACTAATGCTAAAGGCAAGATGAATACGGTGGTCATTATAGATGACAACATAGTAGTAGACATCAAAATAGTTTTCCTGAAAAGGGTATTAGTGATTTGTATTTATTTTAAGAATTACCTTGCTATACTATAAAATGTTTATATTCTGAAATCATAGCTTATACACAATTTTCATTTTCCATGTAGTTGAGGCACTGGATAAAAAAAGGAACATAATATGATATCAGTGAGGAAGAAAAATAAATATAGTCATTCATTATGGATTTATTCCATAAAATTTAAGATACTATTTGTTTACAATCAAGAACAAAAGCTGGGCTTTTTTTCACTTAGGACTGAGGTCAGGGACCACTATGGAAGAGTTAGGGGAAGGACTGAAGTTGCTGAAGGGGATGGCAATCCCATAGAAAGACAAGAGTATCAACAAACCTGGACCTCTTGGAGCTCCCAAAGACAAATCTACCAACCAAAGAGCATATTTGGGCTGGTCCATGATCCACAGCACATATGAAGCAGAGGATTTTCTTGTCTGGCCTCAGTGGAAGAGGTAGAGTGCCTAATCCTGTAGAGACTTGATGCCAGAGACAAAGGGATGCAGAGAGGGATGAGGTGGGGTTAGTTGGGAGAGCACTCTCTCAGAGGCAAAGAGGCCAGGATGGGGTAATGAACTATTGGAGGGGCACTGGAAATGGAGGCAACACTTGAAATGTAAATAGATAAAACAATTTTAAAAAATGATAACATAAACAGCAAAATTAACTTGGCTTCCTCTCTTAGTATGTCATGAACTGTTTTCATTGTATCTGCAGCATGGAATAAATACATCATGACATGAAATAGCATGAAACCTGTCTCCAATTCCCATAATGTGAGCGTTATTATAATTAAAATGCCATGAAATTGCAGAGATCGTTTTAATATCACATCTTTAGAAGAATTACAATCTTAGTTATGATGATAATAGATGCTGATTTCTATCATATATTTTCCCAACTTGCCTCTTTGATATGTAACATTGAAGAGCAAGAGTGGTTTATTATGAATTAAATCAAGTGTGATTGAAACCTTAAGAAGTGATCATATTTGACTTTGCATCAGAAACAAATCAGCCCATCTGAAATACAGTAGAATATCCAGTGAATCATTCCCATAGTTAATAAATACCAGCAGAAATTGGCTTCGACTTACATCATTAAGCATACTTCTTGTTTTAATTACTTAACTATGTCAAATATACAACCCAAAGACACTTCAAAAGCTTTCCATCAAAGGGACATTTTTTCTGGTTTATTTGATATCTTTGCCAATAATAACAAGTAAAATAATAGAAGTTATATCAGAAATTATGAAAATTGGCATTTCAGACAATAGGAAATAAATCATATAAAAAAATCAGTCAAGTGCTACCATAACACCATTTCTATCTGTAATGTTGAAGATATGCTAGAGTTGTGTGATGTGTGTTACAATATCATCATTCTTCATGGCTGTGCTCATAAATTACAAGTGTAAATAAAAATTGTCAGTAAGCAGAATTTTGAGTAATACTCTGAAATTTTAAGTAAACACTGTTAGATTTGTAGATTTGAGTGGATTAATGAGTGTGTAGTGACTAGTGAGTAGTGAGTGACTTGCTGAAACACAAGATGTAAATTTGAAATAATGATTTTTACTGGATAAACATATGAATAGAATCTTCAATTTGACATTGAATATAAGACATTTCCATCATATAAGATTATCCAGCAGAAGGTGAGCTTTCTAATGAGAAAAACAAAAAATAAAAATAAAATGTGTTATTCATTATTCATTATTTTTTTCTAAATGACTCTTTTAAATCATTCATAGAAAAAGTGTCAGTGCTAGCAGGAATTCAACTCATTAAACAATATCTTGTATTTTGTATTTGACTGACCAGGGGTGTGTGATTATTGCTAAGCACATATTCAGCTGACACAGTGCCCTTGGACAGAGCAACATCTCCTGGGAACTATTAGTCTGCAGCACCTTGAAGAGAGTTTATTTTTGTTTTTGTTTTTGTTTTGTTTTTTTAGCTTCCCAGTTCAATTCATATGTGCATCTTTGCAAAAGGATTATAAATTACATTGCTTGTAAACAAAAACACATTTCATATAAGATGAAGTTGAGTAATGGGAATCCTTATAGAACTAACTTATAGAAATGCACATAGCATATTCAGGCTTGTTTCAAAAGAACTGGTTTAGCTGACTAGTGAATTGACACATAGGAATCTAGTATCACCAAAATATACACAAGACTTGCTCATCATATGCCTAGAGTTTGGTATTTTCTGACCAAAACTTCCTCATTTCTATCATCTCCTAACAACTATGTAGTATTCTGTTTTAATGACTACGTATGACTTTTATATTCTATGAAAATCTGAGTTTACATACTATTTCTCTTTGGTTTTGTGACTTACTTTACATAATACCTTTAAGGTCATGCACATTGTTGCAAATGTCAAATTTTCCTTCTGCTTCTCATTTTAATATATTTAGAGACTATAAAATATTCATAAAAATAAAAATGGCCCTAACATGAAGCACTTTCTTTTCCTTCATCATGCCCTTTGAATCTCAGGAAGCAGCAATACAGTACCATTTCCTCTTTTATCCCATGTCTATGGATTTCTGAATCACTCTTGCTATACTAGCTTTTCTTACTTATATGCAAGTCCCTTTCTAATTTAAAGTGTATCTACATATTTTCCATAAAGAGGTCTTATGCAAAAGGTCAGTTTCTCTCTATGCTGGCTTATCATGCTGTTGAAGGAGAATCATATCACAGTCAGGCTTACTGAATGATCAAAATCCCAGAGAAAGAAATGTGGAGGATATACCCATCTAGGATTTCTTTCTTTGCTGTGCCTAAGTAATATGCTCCCTAATTTACAATGAAGATAAGTCTCAATACATCTATTGTTAGGTTAAAATAATAAATGGTGAGATTCGCCTTTATACAGACGAGCACTAAGCATACTATGGAGCACAGGTTGACTCATTTAGTGAGGTCATGGTTTCATGTTCTGGATTGTTCCTCAGAACAGAATCATGAGACAGAAATGATACTTTTATAATAAATCAAGAAAAATTCTAAAGAAATAATTTGAAATATAGCACCTAATTATTTCACAAACCATGAGTAGAAAAACCTTAATTTAAACCTTCATAAATTGATGGCCATCAGTGGTTATTTTACTTTGCAAACATATGTATTGTACAATAAATGTATAATATAATATAACAAAATTTTTGTCCACTAAGCAATATCCAAATATTTCTTTATATCTTGCCTGTTGTATATAATGCTTCAGTGAATAATGGGTCAGAGTATCTTTCTGAGTCACATATTCCATTCTTTATAAATATGGCAACACAAGGGATTGTAGAATTGGATAATAGGTTTATTTTATTTTTGAGTGGGAGGCAGAACTTATATATTTTTCTATAATTGCTGGAAAAATTTGCATTCCTCCAAGTAATGTACAAAGATACTTTATTCTTATACTTTCTCTAAAACTTGTTCTCCATTAGTTGTTTATGATTTATTTTCTGAGGTATAATTGTTTACGACAACATGTTAACATATATTTACACATAAATTTTAGGGAGATCAAGAAAGATATTTAGAATATTTTTTAAAAAAGCTCTAGAGATTCAAGTCAAAGGTGCTATTTTATGTTTGTTCTTTTGCTTGTGTCTTTGAGTCATTTATTTATTTATTTATTTATTTATTTATTTATTTATTTATTTATTTTAAAAACTGATGTGAAACAAAAGCTTGTGCTTTTGGATTTTCTAATTATTAGGGATATCTAGAACTCTGCATGAGTTCTTAATAAATAGCATAAATGTTTTCTCTCCTGTAACACAAGATTCTTTTTTCCATTGAAAATAGATTCTTGTCTCATATAATACACCCGGATCAAATTTTATCTTTTCTCTACTATTCTCTGCTCACCCATCCTAACTCCTCTCTTCTTCAGAACCACTTTGTTTACCTTCAAAAAACAGCTAAGACACAATAAGCAAATATGACAAAACAATATAAAAATAAGTCAAGGAAAAGGCCCTCAAATAGAGACTGGACAGTAACCCAAAAGCTAGGAAAAGAGTGCTAAGAACAAGCAAAAGAATCTGAGATAAACCAACACCCACTGTTAGGGCTCCCACAAAAAATACCAAGCTAACATCCATAGCACATACACACCGGACCTGGTGCAGATACATTCAGACCCAGTGCTTCCCACTTCATTGTCTATGAACTCTTGTGGACCCTACTTAGTTGATTTGGGGGGCATGTTCTCTTGGTGTTGTCTATCCACACTAACTCTTAGAATCTTTCCTCTTCCTCTTCCTCTTCCTCTTTGGGGTACCTGATCTCTAAAGGGCAGGACCTGATAGAGAAATCCAATTTAAACTCTTTCTGGGTAATGTCTGACTATTGTCTGTCTATGGTCTCTGCAACTGATCCCATCTGCTACCAGAGGAAGCCTCTTTAATGAAGTCTGGGCAAAGCATTGATTTTTAACTATAGCAAAGTATAGTTAGGAATCATTATTGATTTTACTTTATATTATTTTATTATTTACTTACAGTTATTTTATTAACCAAGCCTGCTTGATTCTACCCTATGCCTCTGAGCAATCTACTCTGTTTCTGGCCATCCAGTCAGTGTTGGACATTGGCTTCATCTTCTGTTATAAGCCTCAAGTTAAAGCAGAGATTGTTTGGCCTCTTCCACTAAGTATGCACTACCATTACCTCAGCATATCTTGTAGACAGGGCAGATTATAGGTGAAAGCTTTTGTGTTTAGGTTGATGTTCAACTTGCTCTTCTGGTAGCCGGCAGAGTTCCTTCTTCCACCAATAAGAGCAGAGTGTATGACCAGTCAAGCAGGGGCCAGGTTTACCTCTCTACTTTCAATGAGCTATGAAGATGTTGTCTTTGGCAATGGGGACATGTCGTCTTGTTTCAGAGAGTAACCATCTGTCTTAGCATCATCCTGAGTTGTTTGAGGATCTCCAAAGAACCCCTTGACCCACAAAATGTCCAAATGCAGCTATAGCCCATGACTGGAAGACTTCCCTGGCTGCAAAAGATGGCCAGTTGGGAATCTGTATTTTCCATTACTAGGAGTCCTCACTAGTGCCATCCTCATAGGTTCCAGAAGGTTCCCAATGTGGGTTTACACACTCCTATATAAATACTCCTTAATTCCCCCTGTCTCTCCCCAAATTCTCTTTCACCACCCACCCACCTACCTAATCCCTCCATTCCCATCCAAACCCACCACAAGTCTACCCAACAATTTGTTCTATTTCCCCTTCTGAAGTAAATCCATGCTTCTTCCTATAGTCTTTATCTTAACCTTACAAATTTGGATCTGTGGATTGGGCTTGAATGTCATTTAATTAACAGCTAATATCCACTTATAAGTGAGTACATATTGTATTTGTGTTTCTTGATATGGGTTACTTCATTCATGACTAATTTTTTTCTAGCTACATGCATTTGCCTCTAAACTTCATGATAATATTTTTAAACACCTGTGTAATACTCCATTTTATAAATGTATCAAATTTTCTTTATCCATTATTCAGTTGAGTGATATCTTGGTTGTTTCCAGTTTCTGGATATTATGGATAAAGCTGCTATGAACATCGTGGAACATGCATCCTTGTGTTAAGGTAAGGCATTCTTTGGGTATATCTACAGGAGTGGTATAACTGTGTCTTGAAGTAGAACAATTTCTGATTTTCTAAAAATCCTTTATATTAATTTCCATAGCAGTTGAACAATTTGCACTCCTACCACCAAAGCAAGAGTGTTCCCTTTGCTGCCCATGTTGCTGCATGGATTGTTGATCTCATCCTTTCTCATGGGTGCAATATGGAATCTGAAAATAGTTTTAATTTATATTTCCCTGGTGACTAAGGATATTGAACATTTATTTGTGTTTCTCAAAAATTTGTGATTCCTCTATTGTAAATTCTTTGTTTAGATCTGTTGCCCATTTTTAATTGAATTGTTTGTTTGTCTATATCTAATTTTTGAGGTCTTTATATATATTTTGGTTGTATGACCTCTAGAAGATATGAAGTTGGGAAAAATATTTTATTCTGTAGGCTCTGCTTTATCTTATTTATAGTTTCCTTTGCATACAGAAGCTTTTCCATTTCATGTAGTCCTTTATTGCTTGAGCTATCAGTATTTTGTTCAGAAAGTTGACTACTATGCCAACACATTTAAGGCCATTCCCCACTTTCTCTTCTATCAGGTATAGTGTGCCTGGTTCATGTTGAGGTCTTTGATCCACTTGAGCTTCAATTAAGTAAAGGTTAATACATATTGATTTATTTGCAGTCTTGTACATGCAGACCTATAGTATAGTCCTCATTGTTTATTGAACATGCTTTCTCTTTTTCTAGTATGTATGGCTGGTTTATTTAATCAAAAATTGGTGTCAAAACGATGAGTGACATCATGTTTCAGTTTTCAATTTGATTTTGTTATTCAATGTGTCTATGTTTATGCTAACACCATGCAATTTTTATTACTATTGCTCTGTAGTACACCTTGAAATCAACTGTGATGTTACCTCTAGCATAATTTTTATTTTTCAGGATTGATTTAGTTATCACAGATTTTCATTTGTTTGTTTGTTTGGTTATTTTTGTTTATTTGGTTTTCTCTTATGAAGTTGAGAATTGTTCTGTCAATGTACAGAATTATGTGGGAGTTTTGATGGGAATTTCATTGAATCTGTACATTATTTTTGGTAGGGTAGCCATTTTCACTACATTAATCTTACAGTTTCATGAGCATGGGATATTTTTCCATTTTGTGAAATCTTCTTTAATTTCTTTATTCAAAATCTTGAAGTTTTTGTCATACAAAGTATTCTCTTGCTTGTTTGAGCTATCCCAAGATATTTTATATTATTTGTAGCAATTGAGAAAGGTGTCATTTGAGTATAGAAGGACTACTAATTTTTTGGGTTTAATCTTGCATTCAGCCACTTCACTGAAAGTATTTAACAGTGGTAGGAATTCCATAGTCAGATTTTTATGGACACTTATGTATACTAGCATATGCTGAGGAAAAGCCTGAGGAAAGGGTGTTTGCAAGCAGCAGATGAACAAATCAGAATCAGTGATCGATCTAAATGACAGCTCTGTGTTCTACTGGAGATTACTCTCTCTTACAGACAAAACACCAGTCTTTTTTTTTTTTTTTAAATTGAGTATCTTCTTCATTTACATTGCCAATGGTAAAACTTTTCCCAAATTTCCCCCTCCCAAAAGCCCCCCTCCCCAATGATTCCCTACCCCTCATCCCACCCTCTGCCTCCATGTATATGCCCCTCTACCTGACACACTCCCACCCCCCCCTCATCCAATTCCCTTTGTTGGGTCCTCTATTGAACCTTTACCTGACCAAAGACCACTCCTCCCACTGATGCCCAACAAGGCATTCCTCTGCCACATTTTTGGCTTGAACTATGTGTATCCCTTGTTTGATGGTTCAGTCCCTGGGAGTCTTGGGGTGTCTGGGTGTCCAAAGTCATTGTTCTTCCCATGGGGCTATATATCCCTTTAACTCCTGCGGACCACCCTCCAGATCCTCTGTCATGGATCCCAACCTCAGTCCAATAGTTGGTTTCTAGTTTCTACCTCTATTTGTAAGGCTCTGGCAGGGCCCCTTTGGAGACAGCCATGGCATACTCCTTTTGGTACATGCTTCTTGTCATAGTGTCAGGTTTGGTGACTGTTTATAGAATGAATCCCCAGGTAGGGCACTCGCTGTGTGGCCTTTACTTCAGACTCTGCTCCACACATTGCCTCCCTTGTTGCTACTGTGAGTATTTTGTTCCCTTTCTCAGAGGAGCCATAGCACCCTCACTTAAGTCCTCCTTCTTCTTGAGCCTCCTGTGCTGGGTGAATTGTAAATTGTTTAATTTGAACTTTTGGACTAGCATCTGCTTATTAGTGAGTGCATACCATATGCGTTCTTTTGTGACTGGGTTACCACGCTCAGGATGACACTTTCTAGTTCCATCCATTTGCCTAAGAATTTCATGAATTCATTGTTTTTAATAGCTGAATAGTACTCCATTGTGTATATATACCACAGTTTCTGTATCCATTCCTCTGTTGAGGGACATCTGGGTTCTTTACAGCTTCTGTCTATTATAAATAAGACTGCTATGAACATAGTGGAGCATGTGTCCTTATTACATGTAGGAGCACCTTCTGAGTATATGCCCAGGAGTGGCATAGCTGGGTGCACAGGTAGTGCTATGTCTAATTTTCTGAGAAATCGCCAAACTGGTAGTTTTACCAGCTTGAATTCCCACCAACAATGGAGAAGTGTTTCTCTTTCCCCACATCCTCTCCAGCATCTGCTGTCCCCTGAGTTTTTTTGTCTTAGTCATTCTGACTAATGTAAGGTGGAATCTTAGTAAAACCCTAGTCTTATTAATTTTTTATATACTACTTCCCTTAGGAATTGAATATCAATTCAATCATTTACCCCAGGTTCTCTTTTGATTATCCCATGAATAAGTATATTTTTTTAATTTTAATTTCTTGAATGTAAAGGTAGAGTGGCATGGCCAAAGCTGCCAAGTTGTGCTGCTTGCTGAAGTTGGAACATTGCCCCCACTGTTCTATTATATTTTTGCCAGCTTTCTGTTTTCCAAATCTTTCACTGACTAATCTTGGCTGCTCTGGAACTTGCTATGTAATAGACATTGAACTCAGAGATCTGCTTGACTCTGTCTACTGAAGGCTGAGATTAAAGGTGTGTAAAAGCATGTTTGCGACAAAGGTTTTGTGTCCACTATTGATCAAGATCTTAGTCAAAACCCTGTGTCTTCCGGCCTCAAGATCTGTATCATAAATGTACCTTCCATTAATGAATTGTAGCTCATTCCAAATTAAAAGTCCAAACTATTTCTTGTTCAACTGCAAATACAAGCAATAAACTTAGCTGGGTAGGATCTTATGCTGAGATCACCACTCTCTAAATCTCTTTATTGGCTTCCTTAAAAACTTTCTATCAAACCTGGACCATTAGTGCAGCTACCTGTCTGTTCTTTCAGGTAAACTACTCATATAATTCATAGTGCATCCTTATAATTTTACATTGTTAAGAATTCCTTGGAAAAAACAGTTCTTTCACTGATTTATATATTCTTGAATTCATATTTTCATAGTTCCTTCCCATAGCCTTAAGGGATGTCCTGAAGGTCACATCATTATCATTTTGCTGTGGAACACCAGAGAAATTCTTGCTTACTGGAATTGTGCTGTTCTGATTACCATGGAGTCATTAATCTTGGCAAGGAGAACATATTCTCAAAAAGGAACATAAAGTAATATATTATTATACAAGCAAGCCTTATGCCTACAGCAACTGTCAGCACTTAAGAAGACCCACACCCTGCTGTCTCTGCTCTGGGGGTGGAAACCATGTCATGCTGTCTCTTTTGTGGCCAGGCTAGACCTAGTAATCATATCATTTGCAAATAATATTTTGACTTCTTCCTTTCCAATTTGTATCACTCTGATGTCCTTCTGATGCCTTATTTCTCTAGTTAGAATTTTAACTTCCATATTGAAAAAATATGGGGAGAATGAATAACTTTGCCTTGTTCATGACTTTAGCAAAGTTGTTTTGAATTTCTATGCATACATACACACACATGTCTGCACACACATGCATACACACACACACACACACACACACACAATCCTTAATAGTTCCAGGACCAGGACTATTACCATGAACAAGTGTTGGGACTTTGTCAAAGACTTTTCCAACAAGTAATAAGATGAAATTCACATATTTTCAGTTTGTTTATGTGGTAGATTTCATTTACTCATTTGTGTATGTTGAATCCTTAAATCTCTTGTAGGAATGCAATTTGTTCATGGTGAGTTATTATTCATTTCTTTCAGATTTGCCAATATTGTGAAGCACTGATTTCTAAAGTAAGTATGTCTTTATAATTCTCTGTATTTCCTCAGTGTCGTTCATTATATTTTCCTTTTTGTATCTTACTTTATTAATTTGGATAAGCATTGCTTTGGCATTACTTTGAATAAAGTTTGTTCAGATTGTTGATTTTCTCATGAAGCCAACTCTATTTAATTGATTTTATTATTCTTTTTATTTCCATTTTATTGATTTCAGCCTTCAATTTGATTATTTCTTGCCACCTACTCCTCTTGTGTGAGTTTTGTCTCTTTGTTCAAGAGCTTTTCAAATGTTAAGTTGCTGGTATGTGACTTTTCCAGATTTTTGGTTTTTGTTTGTTTGTTATGTTGTGTTATTTATGTTTACACTTAGTGCTATGGACATTTCTCTGAGTGCCACTTTCATTGTGTCCCATAAGAATGTATGTGTTATAAGTTTTCCTCTTAGCACTGTTTTTATTGTGTCCTATAAGTTTATTTATCTTTTGGAAACCTTTAGCCTGATTTAATATATATCCTTGGTGCTGAGGTATATTTCTTGGATCCACCAGAGAAAAAGTCCTGTTTTAGCTTCCCATGTATTAGCCTGTGTCTTTATTGGGGAATTGGGACCATTGATTTTGAGAGATCTCTGTGGCCTATGTTTTTTGTTGTTGTTGCTTGTTTGTTTTATTTGGTGTGTGTGTGTGTGTGTGTGTGTGTGTGTGTGTGTTTCCCTTCCTTTGGTTTTACTGGTGTGAGATTATTTATTTCTTATGTTTTCATGGATGTAGTTAAAATATTCTTTGTTTGAAGTTTTCCATCCATTGCCTTCTGTAGGTCTAGGTATGTAAATATATAATATTTAAGTTTGATTTTACCAGGTAAAATCTTATTTTCTCTATCTATGGTAATTGAAATTTTTTCTGGGCTGGCACCAGAGTTCTATTAGAGTCAGTAGAACATCTGTTCAGGCATTTCTGACTTTGAGTCTCTATTGAGAAGTCAGGAGTAATTTTAATGTATGTGCCTTCATATGTTACTTGGCAATTTTCCTTTGCAGTTTTATTATTTTTTTTCTTTCTCTCTACATTTTTAGTTTGATAGTAACATGGCAGGGGGACTTTGTACTTGTGAGCAATCATATGCAGCTGGATAGCCACTGGCATGTCCATAGTATAAGTGATCTGATTAATAACAAGATGTACTTTTATCTGCTTATAAAAATGGTCCTTTGCCACTGCAGTCTGATATTTTGTTATAATACTGTGAACTGACCAAAGCAAATACGTACCTTCAAAATGAAATCATGTGATTACTATACAATTAGTTGAGATACACTAAGCCCTCTATTTCCAAAGGTGGTACATTTGATGGTTCAAACAATTGAACGTTAAAATATTTCTGAAAACAAAAATACTTTTTTTGTTTTCTAAAAATTATAATGCAGTGATTTAAATTATACTTACATCCTATTAGATGACTCCTGATTTGTGATGGTTGGATTTATAGCTTTTGAACCTTGAGATGGTACAAATGTCTATGCATCTGATTGAAACTATGCCTTGAATTTTGATTCTTTACAAGGCTAACAGTATTTCATGACATAACTCTGTTATACTGCTTGACCAAGAATGTTACACAAGCACAATACTTTTCCAATATTCCACGGTGTGCTCTGTTGTAAAGCTATGACACTCAGTGGGTTTTCCAAACTTATCCATTTTTACAGTATGTTTGTTTTACTGTGGCTTCTTGTTGCATTATGCCACATTAATTTAAAATCTAGGGATACATTTTTATTTAGTAGACACTTTAGTATCTTGAATTTTGGTGTCAGTGGGATTGACAATTTAGAAAACTATCTCCTATGATAACAGAGGGAAGACTGTGTGTCTGAAATTAAAAATAAACTATGACTCAGTTCTCAGGATTTCCATTCACTATAAGGAAAGGTAATGGAGAATATTCAGCAAGAATGATTGCAAGCATGTGAAATATATGATTAAAGGAACTTATCTTTTGTGAGGACTGTAGAAAATACAGACTTTTGTGGGAAATGTGAACAATTGTACATCCATCATAGAAAAGGTCCCCAAATGAGGGAACAACATAACCCCTCCCAAGTCCAGTTTTGAGGTGGTGTCACTTAAAATATAGTGTGACTAAACACAGGTACATCACCAGAAAGTCCCATTGTGGCATAGATGACTATTTCTTATATAATTTTATTTTCTTGACTTATTCATCTTACATTCTACTCACTGTCACCCTCCTGGTCACTCCCTTCAACAGTCTTTTCCCCATGCCCCCTACTCTTCTTTGAGCAGGTAGAGGCAGCCCTGGGTGTCCCTCCTACTCTGACATTTCAAGTCTCTTCGAGGCTAGTTGTTTCCTCTCCCATAGAGGTCATAAAAGTCAGTGCAGATCTTAGGACATATCCTAAGCATAGGCAATAGCTTTTGGGATAGTCCCTATTTCAGTTGTTCAGGACACACATGAAGTCTGTGCTGCCCATCTGCTACATATGAGCAGGGAGGCCTAGGTCCAGTCTTTGTATGTTCTTTGAATGAATAAAATATTTTTAAGAGGCAGATTGAGGGAAGGATCTGGGAGGGAGGAGTGATAGGGAGGGGACTGGAGGATTCAAGGTGAGGTTGGGGGAAATCACAGGAGAGATGACTAGATGACAATGAAAATGAGTAGAAATCTGCTTCTGACAGAGGTAAGGAGGTAGAGGGTATTCCAGTAACAGACACCTGGGATAAGAGAGGCACCCAAGAACTACTCGTGGTGACCTCAGCTGTGACTCACAATATTGGAGATATGGAACCTGAAGAAGCTACCTCCTGTAGCCAGGCAGGGACCCCAGTGGAGCAATAGAGACACCAACCCACCAAACAAACTTTCAACCCAAAATTTATTCTGTTCACAAATAATTCAAGCACAGGGGGAAGACAGAGACTTAGGGAATGGCCAGCCAATAACTGGCCTAACTTGAGACCCATCTGATGTGCAAATACCAATCCCTAACACTGTTAATGATACTCAGTTATGTTTGCAAACAGGAGCATGTTGCCCTTGGAGAGGTTCTGCTCAGCAGCTGAAGCAGACAGATACAGACACCCATACACAAAAAGTAGATGGAGATTGAGGACTCTTGTGAAAAAATAGGAGGAAGGATTGTGGGACCTTAAAACAGGTAGGAACTCCACCGGAAGACCAATAGAATCAATTAGCAAGATGGAGACTTCTGATAGCTACATCATTGGGACTCTTCCTGCAAGTTGTAGTTAGCTACACTGAAGAGTCTTTTTTCCCTAAAACATTTAATTGCTTTTATAAACTCCAAAAAGAAATTATGAGGCCTTAACTTTCTTGTTTTCCCAAGGCTTTTGAGTCTAATAAGCCCTCTTTTTTCCTCCAGGAGAGGATACACTAATTTGAAGGAAATAACTACATAAAAATAGCTTCCTCTAACTTCATATACTTCCAGATCTTCCCCACTCCTCATTCAAAATGACTATCCCCTTTATTTTCTTGAGAAAACTCAAAGTTGGCAACTCTGGAGTACATATTTGCCAGACAAGGATTCATACAACCAAAGATTGGTTGGAAAGGAGCTGTCAGATTTTTCTTGAAATGATTATTACCTTGCAGTTGAGGCTGACCCATCCGAAGGCGGAATGTTCATGGAAGTAATCCTGCTATAACAACTTGTATGCCAGTTTTTCATCTTGGTGCCTTCTTCATATAGCATTAACTACCTGATACCTGTGATGGGTTATAAAAAAAAAATGCAGTCAAGTACTGGTTCTCTGGGAATGGAATATCATTAGGTAGACCTATTCTCTGCATGGTATGAAAATGAAAAACTCCTTGTTGAATAAGATCTACCACAAAAATAAAGAGATGATTCCTAAATGCCTGATGGACTAGAGAATACAATTTTCATTCCTGTAATGTACATATATGTAATGGTATAGTAAGTGTCCTGCAGTGACATGTTTGTAGCCTTTGCTCTGGGTGATAAAATATATAACCTACGCTCAACAAACTTACCCACTTAAGGGAAGAAATATAACAAATATATTAGTTCGCTTTCTATTGCTGTGATAAATAGGATGACCAAAAACAACTGTGGGAAGGAGAGAGTTTATTCATCTTACAGGTTATGCACTATAATGGAAAAAAAAAAGGCCAAGTCAGGAACTTGAAAGGGAAGCCACAGAGAATACTGCTTAGTGGCTTGCTTCCTATGAATTTTTCAGCTACTTTTCTCATGTAGTCCAGGCCTACCTGCCTATGTATGGTTTTACCCACACTGGAACTTCTTATATGAGTTATCAATCAAATAATGCCCCAAAAGAAAAGCTCACAGGCCAGTTTGATAAAGGAGATTCCTCAGTGGATGTTTGCTCTTCCCAGAGGACACTACTTTGTGTCAAGTTGACAAAAATCAACTAGAATAAAACATAAAAATTTTATTATCTTTATTAGACACATATTTGGAAAGGAAAATATAAAAAAAAATTCACAATGAGAGGAAGTTGTGTTCTGCTTTTGCTGTTGTTGCTATTTTTTATTTGTTTGTTGGGGAGGGGTTGATTGTTTATAGTGGGTAAGATTAGCAGGGAATAGTACAAGTTAAACCTGGGTTAAAGAACTTTCCTGGTATCCCCAAACAGGTACTCTGGGAAAGAATAAGACAATGAAGAAAGTGAGTGAACACAAATCAAAATACTCCCAAAGCCTTACCTTTAATATCTAGGAAGTTGAAATTGTTCAGCAGACAGATAGAGTCCTTAATGATTATCTAAAAATGTTATTTTGACAATTAATCAGTATTGGAACTTCTTAAATTGAGGAATTTTTTTTAAGAAATGAAAGAATCTAAGAACTTTGGTCAGTAATTCTGTAAGCCATAGAGCTTATGGGATCAGTCTGAGTGCCTTGGGAGCAAACACACTAAAACATAACCAATCATCCTCATAAGGCAATACAAATACTGCCTCACCTGTGGAAGTATGAGGAAAATTATTCCCTGGTGGACTGGCTCATACAAGTCACTGAGTTCTGTTAAGTATTGCCATGTGAATTCCTTATGGATATCAGCAATTACAAGACAACAAAGAAGGACAGACATTACAGGGGATTGATAATAAGAGAGGTGTTGTTTGATGCATGTGTCCATAGGAGAATTAAGAAGAAATGAACTGATCAGAGCCCCCAACTGGTATGCTCATTTAGTGGTTTGTCATATTTATGATGTAGAAGAGCTTCAAGAAGATCTGAATGATAGAGGCTGTCATATAAATCTGGTTAATTAAGTTTTAAGGTATAGTAATCCAAGATAGAATGGGAAGGACAAAGCAGATAAATGAGTCTCTTTCAGTCATTTGAAGGCAAATATGTCAGGATTTCTTCAAAGATTGAGTTCCTAAAGAAAGATTTGGTAGAAAGCTGAATTCTGTGCTTGCAGTATCTGGAAGTCTGTAAGGACTAAATACTGTTTTATAACATGTAAAATGCTATATATACATGTAAAATGGATAAAGCATCAGAGGGGAAAATGATTAAGCTGGCCCTGGGAATGGGAAATTATACCACAAAAATCTACAGTAAATAGCCCCTTTGTCCCTACCCCTAGGATAAAATATGCTGGAGTAAAGATTGTTCATCAAGTCAGGAATCAAACATCGGGTGCTTGGTCTAAAACTCTATCAGAATCTTTACTGTCAGCTTAGGAGGAAACAAAGATTGTCCTTGCATCAGAAACTGGCTGGGAATAGCCCCCCCAAGAATGTCAGATTGGGGAATATGCACTGGAGTCTCACATCAACAGTAGCACCCCTGGATGAGCATATAGCATAGCCCATAGAAAATCTGTTTTACAGAGGCTATGTGAGATAGTTTTCCACACATGCATTTGAGTACACAGCATTTTGATAAAAGTTTTGATGCAAATGGTGAGATGTTTTCCTGATGTCTTGGCTCTTATTTTTTAATCCTTTTGTTGTCCAAGACAAACTGCACTTGTTGGTGGGAACAGATGATGATGGATCTTTAGAGATATCACCTCCCCTTTATAAAATAAAGTTTCATTATCTGATGGTAACCTTTGAGTGTCTTATATATTTGCAAAACCATCTGGAAGGATAATTAAAACAGTAAAGAGTCTGAAGGAAAGCATCCTACACAGATGGGAAAAGACACTAATAGCCGTAAAGTTCAATGAAAATCCCAGGACTGAGTTAGGATACATCCCCATAAATTTTTGGACAGGGACCATTTGAAAATATAAATGTTATTGTCACTAATATTGGTTGCATGTAGAAAATAAAGGTAAACCACATTGGTTAAGGTTATGGAGGAATCAAGTTGAAGTTGAGTTGGAAACTCAGTCTCTATTAGCTATTTTTGAGGAGTTGGAAAGGGTCATGTAGTCTATTCAGGCTAAATTGTCATATGCATTCCTGCCAGTAATGGACTCTATATAATATGGCACCAACAGGACCAATAAGAAGTCCCTACTCTGTGTAATTATGACACAATTTTTATAGCTAGAACCAACTGTCATCTGATTGAATTTAAAGCTTATGTCACAGAAGGAATCTCTTATCTAATACTATAAGCCAGGGTAAAAACCTGTGACTGGGCAGATTTTATACCTCAGAGGAGAAATGACTTCTATTCTTCTCATAAAGAGATATGCTGTCCTGTCAAATAATCTTTTAAATATTGTGCATATGGCTGCAGACTGATGACAATTTAATCATAAAGATAAACTTTGTTCTTTTCTCCTTTTTTGTTCTAATGAGTAACCACCACTTATTGCATGGATTAAAACCAGTCAAGCTTCTAGAAAGAAATACCTGTTGCTCAAGCATAATCTTCCAATTTCTTTTCAAAGAAAGAAGAATATAATCATATATCTATATCACTACTACATCTCATTTGTCTCTAAACATTAATAGATTATTCTAAAATCTAATGTACTCAGTCCCTAGACCAGTAAATACTAAAATTTGCAATGCTTATTTTATCAAATATTTGGTTAGCTTTAAGAGGCTATTGGTCCTGTGAAGGTTTGATTCCCCAGAATAGGGGGATGCAAGTCAGGAAATTGGGGAGGGGTGAGCAGGGGGAGGGCAAAAGGGATAGGGGTTTTCAATGGGGTAATGTGGAAAGGGGTTAATATTTGAGATGTAAACACAGCAAATATCTAATAAAATTTTAAAAAAATAAAAAGAAAGCTCATTAAATGTCATGGAGGGTATATAAGATACAATCTAAAAGAAGAGAAAGGAGTAGCCAGTTGTGGAAAGCTAGCTACTTTCTCTAAACTGAAACTTTACTTATTACATGCAGTTGGAACACCTGTAAACCTAAGAAAGTACAGAAAGCCACAAAGCCATAAATCCCTCTCTTTTGTGTAAACGTATTAAACACCTGTTAGGGAGATGAGACTGGCCAGTGAAGTCATGTATAAATTGTACAGGAACATCAAAGGATGGAGACTTCATGAGTTATCTTTATTTTTGAATGAGATTTGTGTGTGTGTGTGTGTGTGTGTGTGTGTGTGTGTGTGTGTGTGTGTATGTATGATACAGCTGTGTTTTGAGTCACACATACTCCTGTGAGCAACCTTCACCCATTCTCCTGTCAGTAGCTCTAATACATATGTTGGCTGGCCAACTAGGCTTAAATGCTATTCATTCTTTAGTGATTTCTCAGTGATCCATGTAGAGTATCTTGTTGATGTATCTGCAGGAAAACTCTCATAGCAATTCAGGATAGTGAGAGAGAGAGAGAGAGAGAGAGAGAGAGAGAGAGAGAGAGAGAGAGAGAGAGAGAGAGAGAGAGAGAGAGTTCAGTTTCTGTGATTGTTTCTGTGGTCTAGGAGAATTCCTACTAGGCCATGTGAAGTCAGTGTCTGGTGAGTTGAAATAAGCCTGTTCTCCATGCTTCTCCACGTTTATAGGGTTTTTAAGGCACACTGCGTTAACTGTACACTGAGTAATTTTCATCATTAGTGGTATTATCAAAAGTGAAATGAGAGGAATCAAAGGATTCTGCTCAAGGATGTGCTGTTAATGAGAATTGTAGATTCCAATTTTCATAGTGATGTGGCCCCGGAGGGTGAAAATCTCAGCACAGCATTCATACATCAGCACTGTCCGTTCTCTTAGCATTATACAATAGAAAAAATGTGGCCTTTCCTCATCGGTTTTACTAGGCTCTCATGAATAGAACTTTTTCGTAAACAACATTTCACAATTTTTAAAATTAGTTTTATAAATGATAATGTAACAATTTTAAGAATTTTAAGAAAAATCTATTATCCAGATCTACAAACAGATAAGGTTGTTTGTTTGCTTGTTTGTTTGAGACCGGGTCTTATCAAATTTAAGGTGTCATTCCACTAAGAGTAGGGGGTTAAGAATGACCTCTTGTTTCTTCTTCCTTCACCTCTCAAGTACACAGATTATCACCACATCTGGCTTATACATGGTTATTAACCGACTCTGCCAAAAAATCTAATGCCACCAATATTAAAATTTGCAAGATAGTTTTTTTCTGAAACATTTGGTCTGTCTTAACATTTTGAGAGAAAATAAACTTGTCTTAGAGAAATCAATAGTAAAGAATCTAGTTTTAGAAAACATGGGATCACAATTAAGTGGTAGGAATATAGGATGAACACCAAGAGGTTCATGCCACTGCTTATTAGCAGGTCAGATCTGGCACCAGCATGGCGCAACCTTTGAAGGGAGCCAGCAGCTCCAGCGGGAACATTTGGTGAGGATTCTGCCAACTGCCTTTATTACCTTGGAACACATCTCAGTTACAGGTATCTCCAGCTCTGTTCCGCAGACACTTTGAGCTCCATCTGTGGTGGATGAATGTTTTTTAGTATGCTATTACAAATTATGGCTGGAGGCACTGCTACACCCGCTCCCTACAAATTCAGCTGTGTAAAATATATTGTATTCCTTGATTCTATGTATTCCCACAGCAGAAAGGCTAGTGAGAGAAAAGGGAATACTAATTTTTATTGCAATTTGTTGTTGGTTTGTTTATTACCCAAGGAGAGCTATTTCTAATTTTATACTGAAATAGGTGGTTGCCAATACTGGAGTGTAAAACCCCAATAGATTCCATGTTAAACATTTTCAAAATAAGTTAGAACTACCTGTTTATATATTTTAAATTCAATCAAAACTTGCACAGTAAGCAAATAATTACCCAATTTCATTTGAGATAAGGATTAAATAAGGTTTTTATCATTCTAATTCAAATACTCTAAATTTCTAATTAGATTTATTTTGATTTGATAAAATATCTCTATAACTTAACACAACTTTTAAATGTTTTTTACTTTAATATTGTATTTCATATATACTACTTCTGAAATTATATATATAATTTATTATTTATATTATAAATGATATAATAATATCTGATGTATATCATTTATAATATAAATAATTAATTTATTTATTATCTGAATGTTGACTTACAGATTTGACAGGGAATTTTATCCTACATGGAGGGGTTATAAATGAAGGCCATCTGATGAAGACCATCTGGGGGATTAGCAAAGCAATATGTAAAGAGATCTTGATGACTGACATTAATTAGTACATTTTGTAACTGTACAAATTATTGTATAACATTATAAAATTGAATAATTTAGTTGCCTTTGTCTTTTATTCTCAGTGAGGATTAATTTAAAGTCTTGTGCTGTCATCTTTATGCTCTCCCTATACACGTGACCTTCGGAACAACCCTTAGCCTCTGTAGCAATCTTTCTTGTTTTCCCCATCTTGTAGGTTTTATTATGACAAGTCTTGATTAGCCATTTTAAAATGCTATACTCAAGCCTCACTAGTTCTGGTTTACCCAGAGCTGAAGATCTAGGTTTCATTTGCTAATTATCAACCTGTTTATTATTAAATAAATAAGGCTAGATTAGTGCATATTATACTCTTTCTCATGTCCAACAGTTTTGATTTTTTTTTCATAATCAACTTAGAAATTGAGTAAATATGTCTGGCATCTATTTTCATTTTTGCTTAATACATAATTGTGGCATGATAACTATAAATTATATAGTAAAGTTTAATTAGGTTTGATTACATATGTTGAATGCTTTTGAATACAAATTCTTCATATCAGTCTGATTAAAAAATTTAATCTTTAACTAAATTGTTAATTTCTATTTGCTAACAGATGCAAGAATTTTATTTATATTTCAAATTTATATTCTAAATCATTGTCCTACAATTTTAACATTCCATATATACATATATACAGAGACATGCAGAATTGCTTATATTAGGTAGCATATGGATTTGTTTTTTGCTTGTTATGTTTGATATTTGCCTGCATTGCCTTATTTAATAATTTCTTTGTATATATCATAATTTTCTAAGTCTACACTTTTATTGAATTCTATATTTGAAGGTATGTGGGTTTTATTCCCATAAATTATTAAACTCATGCTTAAATTTTACTTTCTTCATTGATTTCAATATCTTTTAATTTTTATCTTCATGTATGAACTAAATCTAATTCATACGCATCAATTTAAAAGTTATTTATAAGTCATGGCTTTATAATGCCTATTATAAAGATATTTTAGTTTCCATTAGACATTTTGGATATGTGTACATTTACCTTTTGTTGTATTATGTGTATGTGTGTTCTTTCTGCATGTATGCTTGTATACCAGACTGTTGTAATCCACTATGTGCATGCTGAGAACCAAACCCAAGCCATATACAAGAATGACAAGTGCTCTTAATCACTGAGCCATTTCTCCAGTCCCTGTAATTGTCTTTTGATAATATGATTCTTTTTATTACTTTTATATTTTTACAGTCCAGACTGGGTTGGGTTTGTTGTTGTTGTTGTTGTTGTTGTTTTTGAGACAGGGTTTCTCTGTATAGCCCTGGCTGTCCTGAAACTCACTCTGTAGATCAGGCTGGCTCAGACTCAAATATCTGCCTGCCCTGGGATCATGAAAACAGGAGAGCCGGCCTGGCCCTCCCCAGCTGCAGCACTCAGAGGACTGAGTCCTTCATCTTGTATGGGAAGCACAGTTCCATTGACCTTGGTGGTGGGGGTTCAGGCAAACCTTCCTGGAGTGTGTGAGTGTGGGAAAAATAGCACTGTCATTTACCTACTATGTGATGCCATTGGCAAGGGAATGATCCCCTTCCCTCCCTTTTGCCCTTGCCAGCAGCTGAGGACAGGAGAATTGTCTCTGATAGGAGAGGAGAGCAGGAGATCTGGCCTTGCCCATCACTTGCTGCAGCCCTCTGAAGCCCAGGCCCTACACCTCACTTGAGCAGCACAGTAGAGATGACCCTGATAGAAGCCCCGAGTGTGTAAGCACAGGAGATCTGGTCGCAGCAATTTTCTACTATGCAGTGACATGGGCTACAGAGAAATGTCACACATCATCACCTCTTGCTACAAATGCAAGTAGGAGAGCTGGCCCTGGGGACATCAGAGCAGAAGATCTGGCCCTGCCCCTCATCTGCTACAGCATTCAGGAGGGAGTTCTTACACCTCACCTAGACAGAACAGTAGAGATGTCTCTGGATATGGGTGTTGTAGTGAGCCAGGCCTGATGGCATAAGTGTGGGAGAACTGGCCCTGCCTCTTGTCTGCTGATGAGTAGCCCAGTCTAGTTTTAGACTCTCTCTTCATGTCTATGGTAGGCAGAAGACCTGGCCTGGAATTATAAGAGAAATAGTCATGTCTTTCACTAGCTATAACACTCAGGAAAGTGGCCTCTGTGTTTCTCCTGGGCAGTAGGCTACAGACTGGCCCTGGGAGAAGGGGTTTCTGGTGATCTGGGCCCAAGGGCATTGGAATGGGAGAGCCAGTGTGGTGATAAGCTTAGATAATTCCCATGCCCAGTTCCAGGGTTGTGAATGGCCCACCCCAACATCTGCTACATTTATGAACTGCTAGAGTACATGAAAGAGCTGGTCTTACAGATCCAAAACTGTAGTATCTTCAGGTCACAGGACAACAAAAGGATATCTGTGAGTCTCAGTGAGGTTCCAATATCAATAGAGTATCAGGAGCCAGAGGCCTTATACCAGACAAATGAGTAATTGCAATGAGTTTTTGCAAGCAAAGGAGTGTGGACAAAAGCATGTGCTATGGAACATATTATGACATTATGAAAGCTTCCACAACAATATATTTTTTCCTCTTTTGGGAAGGAGGTTGCTAGGGTGAAAAGCAGGTATAAGGGGTAAGGGAGATGAGTTGGACTGGGGATGCATGATGTGAAATTTACAAAGAACCAATAAAAACTAAACAACACAGACTTCCAGCAGCGGCAGTGGCGGCGGCGGCAGTGCAGCAGTGGCTGGTCCAGCTGAAGGGCCATCAGCAGTGGAACCATGACGACACAGGGTCCACTTAGGCCCTGCGCCCACGGCCACTGACCTTCGCTGACCAGCCGGGCGGCAAGCAGCTGCAGTTGTGCAGCGCCTTTCCTGAACGGAAGCCACTTCAGAACTCGGCCTTCCACCAGTCAGGAGAGGTGCATCCATCTTGGTTCCGGACTCCAGGGATCGGACAGACTGAGGTACACAAACATAATCCGAGGCCAACACCGTGGTGGTCTGAGCCCCATGGGCGTTGGCCTGCACACAGGCCCTGGGCTGGTCGGGGGGCCATCAGGGTGCCAATCCAGCCAGGAGGATTTTTGCCCAGGCCTGCACGCGCGCCGCCATTTTGCCTGCAGGACGACAGAGAGCTCAGGCGGGCAGACCTGTAACAGGCATAGCCTAAGGCTAACAAAGCGGGGGTCTAGGCCCCAAAAGGCACAGGACTGACCCCAAGAACTGGGCGGCTTGGTGGGCCATCTGTGAGTCAACCCACCCAGGAGGTTGTTAGCACAGCAGACTCTCCCAGCGCTTTCAGGGAGCGAGGGCGCGCACGCCCACCATCCTAGTCACCTGGCGGACCCAATTAACAGTCATAGCCCTAGGGGAACTTTGCTCGGACCTTGGCCTCCCAGGCTTTTGCCTGGACTCAAGGACTGGGCGGCCAGGCTAACCTTGTGTGCGCCGGCCCGGTTGGCGGATCGGCTGCCCAGCGGAGTGAGCGGAACACAGGGGAGGTCACAGCAGCATACACCGTCGGCACTCCCTGGGGTGCACACAGGCTCCATCTGGTCCACAGACACAATCTGGGGCAAGGCCTCAGGCGGAAGCCCTCAGCTCTACTCTCTCCACTTCCAGATCCAGATCAGCCTGGGCGGCAGCACCACATTTCCAAGTCCTGCAAGAGGCTAGCTGGGCTTCCGGGCGGCCAGCGGGGAGAAGTCAGTGTGTTCCAGTGAATCCAGTGGGCCCCAGCGGGAGCCTTCGGGTGCCTGCTTTGGGATCTGAACAGCCTGGGCAGCAGCACCCTGTCTACAAGCAGTGCAGGAGGTAAGCTGTGCACCAGAGGCCAACTGGGAAGGGGCAGCTTGCACTGGTGAGTCCAGCACTGACAAGATAAACTAACACCAGTGAGATCTAGATGGCAAAAGGCAAACGCAGGAACGTCACTAACAGAAATCAAGGCAATATGGCAACATCTGAACCCAATTCTCCTCTACCAACATGTCCTGGATACCCCATCACACCAGTAAAACAAGATCTGGATTTAAAATCACTGGTCATGATGCTGGTACAGGAACACATGAAGGACATACTTAAAGAAATTCAGGAGAAAATGGATCAAAAGTTAGAAGCCCTTACAAGGGAAACACAAAAATCATTGAAAGAAATCCAGGAGAATACAAAAGCCAACAAGGAGGAAATGCAAAAAACACTTAAAGAAATACAGGAGAACTTTGGTCAACAGGCTGAGGTCATGAAAGACGAAACACAAAAATCTCTTAAAGAAATACAGGAGAACTTTGGTCAACAGGCTGAGGTCATGAAAGAGGAAACACAAAAATCTCTTAAAGAATTACAGGAAAGCACAAACAAGCAAGTGAAGGAGCTAAGCAAAACCATCCAGGATCTAAAATCAGAAGTAGAAACAACTAAGAAAACTCAAAGGGAGACAACTTTGGATCTAGAAAGCCTTGGGAAGAAATCAGGGGACAGAGATGCAAATATCAACAACAGAATACAAGAGATAGAAGAAAGAATCTCAGATGCTGAAGATTCCATAGAAACCATGGACTCAACAGTTAAAGAAAATGCAAAATGCAAAAAGCTTGTAACCCAAAATATCCAGGAAATCCAGGACACAATGAGAAGACCAAACCTAAGGATTATAGGCATAGATGAGAGTGAAGATTTACAACTTAAAGGGCCAGCAAATATCTTCAATAAAATTATGGAAGAAAACTTCCCTAACCTAAAGAGAGAGATGCTCATGAATATACAAGAAGCCTACAGAACTCCAAACAGACTGGACCAGAACAGAAATACTTCCCATCACATAATAATCAAAACACCATATGTTCTAAACAAAGAAAGAATACTAAAGGCATTAAGAGAAAAAGGCCAAGAAACATATAAAGGAAGACCTATCAGAATCACAGCAGACTTTTCACCTGAGACTATGAAGGCTAGAAGGTCCTGGGCAGATCTCATGCAGACTCTAAGAGAACACAAATGCCAACCAAAACTACTATATCCAGCAAAACTCTCAATCACCATAGATGGAGAAACTAAGATATTTCATGACAAAACCAAGTTTACTCAATATCTATCCACAAACCCAGCCCTAAAAAGGATAATAGGAGGACAACACCAATACAAGGAGGGAAACTTCACCCTGGAAAAAGCAAGATAGTAACCTTTCATCAAACCCAAAAGAAGTTAAGCATTCAAATTTAAAAAATAACGTCAAAATGATACGAAGTAACAATCACTATTCCTTAATATCTCTTAACATCAATGGACTTAATGCCCCAATAAAAAGACAGACTAACTGAATGGATACGTAAACAGGACCCTACATTTTGCTGCTTACAGGAAACACACCTCAGGGTCAAAGACAAACACTACCTTAGAGTAAAAGGCTGGAAGACAATTTTACAAGCAAATGGTCTCAGGAAACAAGCTGGAGTAGCCATTTTAATATCAGATAAAATTGACTTTCAACCCAAAGTCATCAAAAGAAACCTTGAGGGACACTTCTTGCTGGTCAAAGGAAAAATACAAAAAGAAGAACTGTCAATCCTGAACATCTATGCCCCAAATGCAAGGGCACCCTCTTTCGTAAAAGAAACTTTATTAAAACTAAAAGCACACATTGCACCTAACACAATAATTGTGGGTGACTTCAACACTGCACTTTCCTCAATGGACCGATCAGGAAAACAGAAACTAAACAGGGACACAATAAAACTAATTGAAGGTTTGGACCAATTAGATTTAACAGACATATACAGAACATTCTATCCTAAAACAAAAGAATATATCTTTTTCTCAGCACCTCATGGTACCTTCTCCAAAATCAACCATATAATTGGTCACAAGACAGACCTCAACAAATATAAGAAGATAGAACTAATCCCATGCCTCCTATCTGATCACTATGGAGTAAAAGTGGTCTTCAATAGCAACAGAAACAACAGAAAACCCACATACAAGTGGAAACTGAACAATACTCTACTCAATGATACCTTGGTCAAGGAAAAAATAAAGAAAGAAATTAAAGACTTTTTAGAACACAATGAAAATGAAAACACAGCATACCCAAATCTATGGGACACAATGAAAGCAGTGCTAAGAGGAAAACTCATAGCCCTGAGTGCCTCCAAAAAGAAAATGGAGAGAGCATACATTACCAGGTTAATGACACACCTGAAAGCCCTAGAACAAAAAGAAGCTATTTCGCCCAGGAGGAGTAGAAGGCAGGAAATCATCAAACTCAGGGCCGAAATCAATCAAGTAGAAACAAAGAGAACCATACAAAAAATCAACAAAACCAGGAGCTGGTTCTTTGAGAAAATCAACAAGATAGATAAACCCTTAGCCAGACTGACCAAAGGGCACAGAGAAAGTATCCAAATTAACAAACTTAGAAATGAAAAGGGAGACATAACAACAGAAACTGAGGAAATCCAAAAAATCATCAGATCCTACTACAAGAGCCTGTACTCAACACAACTGGAGAATCTGGAGGAAATGGACAATTTCCTTGACAGATACCAAATACCAAAATTAAATCAGGACCAACTAGACCATCTAAACAGTCCCATAAAGCCTAAAGAAATAGAAGGAGTCATAGAAAGTCTTCCAACCAAAAAAAGCACAGGACCAGATGGTTTCAGTGCAGAATTCTACCAGACCTTCAAAGAAGAGTTAACACCAATACTCTTCAAACTATTCCACAAAATAGAAACAGAAGGAACACTACCCAATTCCTTCTACGAAGCCACCATTACGCTGATACCAAAGCCACACAAAGATCCAACAAAGAAAGAGAACTTCAGACCAATTTCCCTTATGAACATCGATGCAAAAATACTCAATAAAATTCTTGCCAACGGAATCCAAGAACACATCAAAACGATCATCCACCATGATCAAGTAGGCTTTATCCCGGGAATGCAGGGTTGGTTCAATATACGGAAATCCATCAATACAATCCACTACATAAACAAACTCAAAGAACAAAACCACATGGTCATTTTATTGGATGCTGAAAAAGCATTTGACAAAATTCAGCATCATTTCATGTTTAAAGTCTTGGAGAGAACAGGAATTCAAGGCCCATACCTAAACATAGTAAAAGCAATATACAGCAAACCGGTAGCCAGCATCAAACTAAATGGAGAGAAACTTGAAGCAATCCCACTGAAATCAGGGACCAGACAAGGCTGCCCCCTTTCTCCTTATCTTTTCAATATTGTACTTGAGGTACAAGCTGGGGCAATTCGACAACATAAGGAGGTCAAAGGGATACAAATTGGAAAGGAAGAAGTCAAACTATCATTATTTGCAGACGACATGATCGTCTAACTAAGTGACCCAAAGAACTCCACTAGAGAGCTCCTACAGCTGATAAACAACTTCAGCAAAGTGGCAGGTTATAAAATCAACTCAAGCAAATCAGTGGCCTTCCTATACTCGAAGGATAAGCAGGCTGAGAAAGAAATTAGGGAAATGACCCCCTTCACAATAGCCACAAACAGTATAAAGTATCTTGGGGTGACTCTTACCAAACATGTGAAAGATCTGTATGACAAGAACTTCAAGACTCTGAAGAAGGAAATGGAAGAAGACCTCAAAAAATGGGAAAACCTCCCATGCTCATGGATCGGTAGAATCAATATAGTTAAAATGGCCATTTTGCCTAAAGCACTATACAGATTCAATGCAATACCCATCAAAATCCCAACTCAATTCTTCACAGAGTTAGAAAGAGCAATTATCAAATTCATCTGGAACAACAAAAAACCCAGGATAGCTAAAACTATTCTCAGCAACAAAAGAAAATCTGGGGGAATCAGCATCCCTGACCTCAAGCAATACTACAGAGCAATAGTGTTAAAAACTGCATGGTATTGGTACAGTGACAGGCAGGAGGATCAATGGAACAGGATTGAAGATCCAGAAATGAACCCACACACCTATGGCCACTTGATCCTCGACAAAGAGGCTGAAAACATCCAATGGAAAAAAGATAGCCTTTTCAACAAATGGTGCTGGTTCAACTGGAGGTCAGCATGCAGAAGAATGCGAATTGATCCATCCTTGTCTCCTTGTACTAAGCTCAAATCCAAATGGGTCAAGGACCTCCACATAAAGCCAGACACTCTGAAGCTAATAGAAAAGAAACTGGGGAAGACCCTTGAGGACATCGGTACAGGGAGAAAGTTTCTGAACAGAACACCAATAGCGTATGCTCTAAGAGCAAGAATTGACAAATGGGACCTCATAAAATTACAAAGTTTCTGTAAGGCAAAGGACACCATCAAGAGTACAAAACGGCAACCAACAAATTGGGAAAAGATCTTCACCAATCCTACATCAGATAGAGGGCTAATATCCAATATACATAAAGAACTCAAGAAATTACACTCCAGAAAACCAAACAACCCTATTAAAAAATGGGGTACAGAGTTAAACAAAGAATTCTCACCTGAAGAACTTCGGATGGCTGAGAAGCATCTTAAAAAATGCTCAACTTCATTAGTCATTAGGGAAATGCAAATCAAAACAACCCTGAGATTTCATCTTACACCAGGCAGAATGGCTAAGATTAAAACTTCAGGAGACAGCAGGTGTTGGAGATGGTGTGGAGAAAGAGGAACACTCCTTCACTGCTGGTGGGGTTGCAAATTGGTACAACCACTCTGGAAATCAGTCTGGCGGTTCCTCTGAAAACTGGGCACCTCACTTCCAGAAGATCCTGCTATACCACTCCTGGGCATATACCCAGAAGACTCCCTACCATGTAATAAGGATACATATTCTACTATGTTCATAGCAGCCCTATTTATAATTGCCAGATGCTGGAAAGAACCCAGGTATCCCTCAACAGAAGAGTGAATGCAAAAAATGTGGTATATCTACACAATGGAGTACTATTCAGCCATTAGAAACAATGAATTCATGAAATTCTTAGGCAAATGGATGGAGCTAGAGAATATCATACTAAGTGAGGTAACCCAGACTCAAAAGGTGAATCATGGTATGCACTCACTAATAAGTGGATATTAACCTAGAAAACTGGAATACCCAAAACATAATCCACACATCAAATGAGGTACAAGAAGAAAGGAGGAGTGGCCCCTGGTTCTGGAAAGACTCAGTGAAACAGTATTCGGCAAAACCAGAATGGGGAAGTCTGAAGGGGTGGGTGGGAGGACAGGGGAAGAGAAGGGGGCTTACGGGACTTTCGGGGAGTGGGGGGGCTAGAAAATGGAAATCATTTGAAATGTAAATAAATTTTATAGAATAAAAAAAAAACTAAACAACAACAACTAACCCATAATTATAATTGCTTTAGGAAATTCCTGTAAGAGAATGTGCTTGTTTGATATAAAAGTGCTGCAGCCAATTATTAATTGGATTATCATTCATAACAATCCCACTGAAGTTGATCCTACCAAATTTCCTAGTTTCTATTTGCATCTAAGTATTAAACTCTGAGTTTAAATTTAAATTACATTTGAATGTTACTTGATGTATGTGGCTTATACAAGATGTATGTGGCTCTCAAAAATATCTGATATTATAGATATGAATTAATGACAGTCTGTAGAATCCTAACCAATATTATGGATTCTAGGTATAATGGTATTCACAGTCAAGTATGTATTCTAATGTGCAAGTTCATGACAGCTACCAATTCTAGTTTTTAATATTATTTCTTTATTTATTATAACTTAGCTATATTTTAGATATTTCATAGATGATTTTTAATATCCTTTAAAATTCTTGAAGGATATTTAATACAACACTAAAATGTATATGAATGTCATACTTATCAGATTATAAAAGGTAAAATTTCAGTTGTCAAGTAATCAGTATTTATCTGTATTACCGGACAAGTCAAAAGATTCTTAGGGTTACCCATTACATGTTACCAAAGCTGGGAGAATTGAGTATTATGTAGGCATGCAGATCAGCAGCATAGAGCTAAAACATTAAGACCAATACCCTACATAGGGATATTTGGTGTTGAGAACTGAACTCAGAATCTCACACCTACTGGGTAAGTCCTCTATTGCATTCCTAGTCCATTAGAGTTTCAACAGCTCCTCACCCCACAACCTATCATTACTTCAGTGATCTCTCAAATAACATTCATAAATACCAGTGCTCCTAGCACACAGCACAAAGCACATGTGATTCCCTGGGGAAGAGTATCATATGCACAGAGACCCCCTGACAGGAGATTCTCAGAGTGACACACAGGTGTCTGTGCTGACACCTTGCCATATTCCATTACAAAGTAACACCTTTCAACAGATCCTGGCGAACATTTGAAAACCAATACTATTGGCATCTATAAAGGGAAAGCAAGTAATTTTCCCATTTAAAAGAAAAAGCAGAAATGATAATATCTGGCAGTCCGCATGTGTTAGATTGCTGTGAAACTTAGAAGGCTGGGAAACACAAGACTTTTTAGCAGCTTAGGGAGAGGAAGCTCTGACTGTAGGCTTTTCCTATCAATTCATGCACAAAAGTAGATTTACTGAGTTTCATCCTCTGGGCCGTTATGGCTTGTTCATGAATCTGTCCTAACGTTTGCTTTGCAAATGAACTAAGAGTATGCTGGAATATCGGCAATAAAATAAAAACCCAGAAGATAAATTAAATGGGTTTTACCAAATTTTGAAACAGTTGAAGTTACCATGAGTTAGCTAGCTGTTATTCATTTTCTGAAGTTAGGCTTTACAAAATGAGGTTCAATGATGGGAATTTCATTCCCATCCAGAGTCATTTATACAGAAGCTGTGCAAAATGAAACTGAACAGGATGAGAGAAGCATCCCATATACAGAGCATGCTGGCTATATACTTTAAGCAAAGACACAAGCTGGGTAAATTTGTTCACAATGCCACCAGAAGTAGAGTGAGAAGATTCCCACAGAAGCCTTGTTCAGAAAGCTGTACTCTGGGTTACCATAAGCTTTGTAGCTGAACATGGCTGACTGAGGAGTGAGCTAGCAGTGCTGGCAGAAAAGTGAGGATGCTCCTGTGTCTTCACAATGACTGGTAACTCCACAGGGATCATCAGATGTGCTCTGGCAACATTCACATTTAGGATATTGCAGAGTTTGACCACAAAGACTTGAGGAAATGCCATGTGGGGATGAAATATGTACAAATTACTTACCAGGCTACCCTCGTCATTCCTGGATTTTCCCAGGACCCGTCAGTGTTTTATTTTTTTTTATTAGATATTTTCTTTATTTAAATTTCAAATGTTAACCCCTTTCCTAGTTTCCCCTCTAAAATCCCCATAACCTATCCAACTCCCCCTGCTCACCAACCCACCCACTCCTGCTTCCCTGTCCTGACATTCCCCTATACTGAGGCATCGAGCATTCTCAGGGCCACGGGCCTCTCCTCCCTTTGATGTCCAACAAGGCCATCCTCTGCTACATATACAGTTGGAGCCATAGGTCTTTCCATGTGTGCTCGTTGGTTGGTTGTTTAGTCCCTGGGGGCTCAGGCGTGGGGGTGGTGGTTAGTTCATATTGTTGTTCCTCCTATGCTCTGCCAGTACCTGACAAATACAGAGGTGAATGCTCTCAGCCAGCCATTGGACTGAGCACAAGGTCCCCAGTGGAGGAGCTAGAGAAAGGACCCAAGGAGCTGAAGGAGCTTGCAGTGCTTTAGGTTTTAGCTTCCTCTTTCTGAATGCCTGCTACCCCTTAAAGGACAACCATTTGTGATAGTATCTGTCACGCACAAAGGACAGGCCTGGTTTTGACCTTGCAGATATGGCCTGTTCTCAGGTGAAAGATAGGATGTCTAGACTGCAAGAGTCATGGAGAAATGTGGAGCCTGGGCTGTATCCAGAGCTTCCCGACAGCCATTATGAGAGTTTGATATTTTTCCCTGTCTGAACAAGAGGTGCAGATGTCCACCTGCTGTTGGCTCTTTGCCTGTGGCTATGTGTACCTTTGGCAGCCTGCTGACACAGCCTGTTGTACTGTTCAACAGTGCCTGCATGTGGTCAACTCTGCAGCCAAAAGCTGCTTAGAATAACCATTTTCTTTGAAAATTGTGTTAAGATCCAATTTACTATGTTGTATTATTTATAATTTCCCTTAGAGTTCTGTTATTTTCCTTTCACAAAACTTAAGCCTATGTTGTTAGGTACAGAAAGTTTCATTAGTTTTCCTTTATTAGAGGCATTTTTATTGTAATGTCTTCCTTTTTTAAGTATTTTTAATCCCATCATATGGGATGACAGCTGTGTTTGGTTCCCATTTGCCTGCTATACATTAAGTTTTGTCCTGCTTTCATGGTTTAGAAAATGATACATGTAAAAGACTTTTTATGATCAATATTTTAATATCTATTTATTCACAATTATATGTCTATTTTTCTCTGTTTTCTTTATATTTTTTTTTTGTTTTATCTATTCTCAATTATGTCTTTCTGTTTCATGGGACTATTCACCTCTTATTTACCCCCTTATTTTTGTCAGTTGTTGTCAACATGTCAGCCTACCTGGCACTAGGTTATGTTTAAAAAGACAAATTCACATCATAATTATAGATGCCAGAATGTTTAAGAAGCAGGATGTCAGATTAAGATGAGGATGACAACAGCAGAGCCATGCAGAGGAGAGAAAAGAAATCAGCCCTGTGCATAAAAAGCAGCCTGGCTTCCCAATGAGCCAGCACTAATTTGACCTTAGAAGAGTTCATCAACCCTGTGTGAAGTTGCTGCCCTGTGACCTAACCGCCCTCCTGTGAACACAGCTCTAAAAGACCTCATTGTGGACTTTTAGAGCATCTTCAACAGTTTTACATGAAATATACAAACCACGTCCACTGAAAGCTAAATCAAAGTTATAGTTTCCCATATTAAGACATCTGTAAATTGATTTCAGTTTTGGATCTATGTAATGTTAGTATTTTAATTATCATACATGAAGCAGGGGCATTGAAGATTTCTCTTTCCTGTACTGTTCAATTCCTCTTATATTACACCCTCTAGGACTTTCTTAATTCAGTAAAGGGGAACATGTAGAGATAGGATTCAGTATACCACTGTTCTGTCCTTTAGGGGAGACTTAGGCAGGGCTGTGCAGTTCTCTCAGACTTCAAGATATTTATCCTTGGAAAATGACAATGTTATTTAGGTCACTATAAAAGACAGAACTTCTGAATCATTCTCCTTTGTTTTTACATTTTCAATAAGCTATGACGTGCCCTTAGACTTAGCCTCAGTGTGGCCAATGTACTCAGTAGCTGTTGTTACTTCAAATGTAACTCCTTTGATCTCTCAGAATTTTTCTTTTAGAAGAATGAAATAAAACCTAGAAACTTTTGTTTAATAGTAGACATTTCAGTACTTAAATTGTTTTGAATATAATTTTTATGAAGCTTTTTGTAGTGAAAAAGTTTGGCTGTAAGTTAAGAACCTGAGCAAATCCCCACTCTTTTGTTCTACAGCATGATCCTACCATTTTAAAGAGCTGTTACTTAGGGATAAATATTCCCATGTCCAAAATCATTAATAAATTGGCTTTCTTTTGAATTGATCTAAGAAAATAAATGTCACTTCTATTTTTGTAGTATCACAATGTAGACAGAAGGAACAAAATATGTTGATCAGTTTGAGTCTGAAAGTCCGTACTAAAGCTAAGCACTGCCATGATTTATAGTTTACAAGTCAAAGCTTAGGAAAAGTGTATACAGTTAGAAAGAAGCCTTCTAAGGATCTGAAATTAGTCTGAAGTTTAAAGTGCTGAGGCATTTGAATATTATACTATCCATTTACTTTTCCTTATTCATATATATCCCTTATGCAATGCGGAAGTATTTCTCCAATGACCCTTCATTTACATTAGAGAATAGAAGCAAGATCATATGCAAATAATTGAAGTCGATTTGCTATTTTAGATATCACAATCTGCAAGACTCAGACTCTAATATTTGGTTCATTCTAGACTGCACTCATCTGAATAATGAACTATGACCATGTAGCTTAGGAAAAGTAATATCCACCTAACACTTTTGCTATTATCTCCAGATGTGGAAGTGAGGTGAAACAGGACTATTCCCAGAAGCTCCATTGTGCTTCAAGATCCATTACTTATGTCAAATAATTTGGAGTGGCAGAATTCAATTTCTAGATAGCATTCAATACTTCTTGAGATCAGTTGATACAAAACCACAGATACATCCAAACTATGATTTTATTTCAATTATTATTAGCAGTGGCAAAAATGGTTATTTCCACAAACTGTTTATGTTCTATAGCTGTAGCCTGCCATTATTAACGCCCATGTAACACTTTAGGCTCCTGAACTGTGTTGTAACTGCAACCAACCTGGACATGCATGTATGCATGATTTGGATAGAAGAATGCCCTTGTTTTTTATATGCAGTACCATATAAACTGGCAAAAGTACAAATGTGTATAGCAAACAACAAAATTTAAAGCAACAGTACTAAAAAGTGCATACAACTTATGCTCTCAAACTACAGCAGCCTTATTTGTAATAGCCAGAAGCTGGAAACAACCAAGATGTCCCACAAAAGAAGAATGGATACAGAAAACATGTTAATCGAAAAGAAACTGGCGAAGACCCTTGAGGACATCGGTACAGGGGGAAAGTTTCTGAACAGATCACCAATAGCGTATGCTCTAAGATCAAGAATTAACAAATGGGACCTCATAAAATTACAAAGTTTCTGTAAAGCAAAGGACACCATCAAAAGGACAAATCGGCAACCAACAAATTGGGAAAAAATCTTCACCAATCCTACATCAGATAGAGTGCTAATATCCAATATATACAAAGAACTCAAGAAGTTAGACCCCAGAAAAGCAAATAATCCTATTATAAAAGGGGGTACACAGTTAAACAAAGAATTTTCACGTGAAGAACTTCGGATGGCGGAGAAACATCTTAAAAAATGCTCAACTTCATTAGTCATCAGGGAAATTCAAAGCAAAACAACCCTGAGATTTCACCTTACACCAGTCAGAATGGCTAAGATTAAAAACTCAGGAGACAGCAGGTGTTGGTGAGGATGTGGAGAAAGAGGAACACTTTTCTACTGCTGGTGGGGTTGCAAATTGGTACAACCACTCTGGAAATCAGTCTGGCGGTTCCTCAGAAAACTGGGCGCATCAATTCCGAAAGATCCTGCTGTACCATTCCTGGGCATATATCCAAAGGATTCCCCAGCATGTAATAAGGATATATGCTCCACTATGTTCATAGCAGCCCTATTTATAATAGCCAGAAACTGGAAAGAACACTGGTACCCCTCAACAGAAGAATGGATGGAAAAAAATGTGGTATATATACACAATGGAGTATTCTATTCATCCATTAGAAACAATGAATTCATGAAATTCTTAGGCAAATGGATGGAGCTAGAGAACATCATACTAAGTGAGGTAACCCAGTCTCAAAAGATCAATCATTGTATCCATTCACTAATAAGTGGATATTAGCCTGGAAACCTGGAATACCCATAACATAATCCACACATCAAATGAGGTACAAGAACAGAGGAGTTGCCCCTGGTTCTGGAAAGACTCAGTGTAGCAGTATAAGGCAAAACCAGAACAGGCAAGTGGGAAGGGGTGGGTGGGAGAACGGGGGGGAGGGAATGGGGCTTATGTGACTTTTAGGGAGTGGGGGGCCAGAAAAGGGGAAATCATTTGAAATGTCAATAAAAAATATATTGAATAAAAAAAAACAATAAAAAATAATCATATTCTGAAAAAAAAAGAAAATGTGTTACATTTACACAATGGAAATGTAACTAACTCAGCTATTAAGAACAAGGACATTATGCGCTTTGCTGGCAAATGGATGGAAATAGAAAATATCATCCTGAGTGTAGTATCTCAGACCTAAAAGGACATAAAATGGATGTACTCACTAATATGTGGATATTAGCCAAAAAAGTACAGAATAACCAGGATAAAATCCACAGACCTCAAGAAGGCTAACAAGATGAAGGGTCCAAGTGAGGAGACTTCAATCCCACTTTGAAGGGAGAAGAAAGCAATCACAGGAAGAGAAGGAGGGAGGGAGAGACCTGGTGGGAAAGGTGACAGGAAGAGAAGGAGGGAAGATGATCAGGTACTGTGGGGGAACAGAATTGAAGGTCTGAGGGCCAGCAGAAAGAATCCAAACAGGCAACCTTGGGAGGTAAAAGGTGGGGGTACCCTTCAGAATGTACCAGAGACCTGAGTAGTGAGAGACTCTCTGGACTCAAAGGGAGGGACCTGAGATGAAATGCCTTAACAATAGGGAGAGGAAACTTGCCAAGTCTATCTCCAGTAGAAAGACTGAAAGGATGGGATTGTCATACCACAGTCAAAAACTCTGACACAGAATTGTTTCTGTCTGAGAGAACTGCAACAACAGAAATGAAAAGCCTGAGGAAAGGGAGTGTCAGGTCTAAATTGGGATCCATCTCAAGGGGAGACCCCAAGGCCTGACACTATTATGGATGCTATGTTGTTCTTACAAACAGGGAACTATCATGACTGCCCTCAAAAGGCCCAACAAGCAACTGAAACATTCAGATACAGATGCTTACACTCAACCAATGCAAAGAAGCTGCTGACCTCAGTGGTTCAATTAGGGGGAAAAATGGAAGAAGCTGAGGAGGAGAGCAATGGTGTAGTGTGAAGCTGCAAGCATAACTAACCTGGATACCCAGGATCTCTCAGAGACTGAGGCACCAACCAGGCAGTATACACCAGCTGATATGAGGCCTTTAACACATATACAGCAGAGAACTGCTGGGTCTGGACTCAGTCAGAGAAGATGCACATAACCCTCAAGAAACTTGAGGTCACAGGAAGTGGGGTGGTCAGGTGAGGTCAGGATGGGGGGTGAGAGCATCTTCTTGGAGATGGGAAAGTAAATGTGGGATGTGGAATAGTCAGAGGGTACAATGGTAGGGGGGATAAAGTCTGGAGTGTGAAAAATGATTAAACAATAAATAATTTTTTTTAAAAAAAAGAGAGAACAATGTAAAAAGAGTTAGATTCTCATGGCATCTGTTTCCTCTTTAACAATTGAACCTGTTTTTTTTTTATCTGCTTGTATTTTTATTTAATAAGTTAACAAAAGTTTGATAATGTACTACTGTACAAGTGTCCGACATTGCATAACAGTTCAAGTCTTTCGAGGAGAAGATGGCAAAAAATTCATTTGATAAATTGGAGAAGCAGGTATAAGACATTAAGGGATGGAAACAGAGGGTCAGAGAAGGCCTAGATGCATGATTGACACCTTTAAAAGAAGACAGAGGACAAGAAGGAAGGCAATGGGGTTGCAATGAGATGATAAAATCTTGTCATGTGTTTAAATTGCTAATGCCTGAGTGAAAGTGGTCATAGGAAACCTTGAGGTTAGATAGTGCTTGTCCTTCATCTTTGATCTGTTTCATCAGCTTGCCTATTCTAGAACTTAAACATGCCCATATAATCCATAGACAGAATTTGTTGAGATTCACAAAATAACTTGACTGGATTTCAGTTATATTGTATCATCTATAGAGATAATGTTGGCAAAAAAAACATGTAATGTGCTACTGACATTGAGGCTTCTAATTTTTGACACTACAAAAAGTTTTTGCTTCAATAGGAATAAGAGATTATTTATCATGACAAAATATAGTTACTTTCAACAATAAACACTGATTCAGATTGTCATGAATGTTGTTTCTGATGTAGTAGCAGTTTTATGAAAATTTAAAAAGCATGTACTCTTATCTGGAGAGCACCAGGGGTGCAGGTATGTGATTAGCAGAGTGGGTATGTGTTATTGATCTGATGCTACCATGTCGAGAACAACAACCTTAGACCCACAGGAAAATAACAAAACCTTTCACCTGCCATGAGGCTCAGAGAGATAAGAGAGCCATTCTCTAGTCCATGTGGAAATGTTTATAGAGTGTGCAGAAATGGTTCAACATAGCTTTCTTCCCTCTGGATGGTTACTGCCTTAAGACTGCTCCCTACTGAGATTAGGTAATTGGTTCCTCTGTATTTACCTGTGGGAATGTGAATTTGATGTAAGAAATAATTTCTCATTACTCTTCTACTTTATTCATTGACTGCTTAATCAAAGAAACAGCTCTCAGATATACCTACTCTCCCTATCTAGCCAGCTGTGCAAATCCCATGTCTCCACCTTTTGAGGAAAAAATGACGCAGTGTACCATACCAACTCTACATTTCCTTGGGTACTACTGATCTAAACTATTTGTACTATGTGTATGCAATAACTGTTTTATCCACAGATTCAGCATCAAGATTTTCTATACCTCAAAATGTAACAGCTATCTTCTCTCTTCAGTGGAATATTTTTGATTATGTGATTTTTAGAAGAGATTATGGAATAAAGCATGTTCTGAATATGTAAAAAAAATTCCAATATGGTATATTAAGTATTTAGATCAATTTGTTAACTAAATATGAAGAAATTACAACTCAAATTTTTATCTTGAAAAAAAAACATGTACATATTCATCCATATCAAGTATTATTTTAATAGAGTGTTAGTTAATTGAGTTATAGAACATATTTTAATCTAGATAATACCATTTTTACATCTGTGATAGGTAAACATTTGATAAAAAATATATTCTGTTGCATAATATAAATTTGATGCTCAAATCTCCACTTCTTACCAAGATGTATGTATTATCTATCTATCTATCTATTTATGAATTTTTGCCCTTCTTTTGTTATTTATTTTCTATATTCTTTATTTACATTCTAAAAGCTTTCCCCTTTCCCAGTCCCCCCCACATATGTCCATTAAGTCCTCTTCTCCCCATCCATTCTCCTATCTTTCCCCCTCCCTTTTCTCTGTCCTGGTACTCCCCTACAATGCTGGATCAAACCTTTCCAGGATTAGAGCTCTCTTCTTCCTTCTTCATGGGAATCATTTGATATGCTAATTGTATCTTCAGTATTCAGAACTTCAGGGCTAATTAATATCCACTTATCAATTATTGCATTCCTTGTGTATTCTTTTCTGATTGTATTACCTCGCTTAGGATATTTTCCAGATCCATCCATTTGCCTAAAAAATTCATAAATTTATTGTTTTTAATTGCTGAATAGTACTCCATTGTTTGTAAATATACCTCATTTTCTGTATCCATTCCTCCATTGAGGGACATATGTGTGCTTTCCAGCTTCTGGCTATTATAAATAAGGCTGCTACAAACATAGTGGAGCATGTGTCCTTATTGCATGCTGGGGAATCCTTTGGGTATATGCCCATGAGAGGTATAGCAGGGTCCTGCAGAAGTGTCATGTCCAGTTTTCTTAGGAACTGCCAGACTGCTTTCCAGAGTGGTTGTACCATCTTACTATCCCACCAGCAGTGGAGGAGTGTTCCTTTTTCTCCACATCCTCACCAACACCTGCTGTCTCCTGAGTTTTTGACCTTAGCCATTCTGACTGGTGTGAGGTGAAATCTCAGGGTTGTTTTGATTTGCATTTCCCTAATGGATAATGATGATGAGCATTTCTTAAAGTGCTTCTTGGCCTTCCAAATTTCATCAGGTGAAAATTCCTTGTTTAGGTCTGTACCCCATTTTTAATAGAGTTATTTGGTTCCCTGGGGTCTAACTTCTTGAGTTCATTGTATATATTGGATTTTAGCCCTCTTTCAGATGTAGGGTTGGTGAAGATCTTTTCCCACTTTGTTGTTTGCCTTTTGTCCTTTTGACAGTGTCCTTTGCCTTACAGAAACTTTGGAATTTTATGAGATCCCATTTGTCAATTCTTGATCTTAGAGCATAAGCTGTTGGTGTTCTGTTCAGGAACTTTTCCCCTGTGCCTATGTCCTCAAGGGTTTTCCCCAGTTTCTTTTCTATTAGTTTCATTGTGTCTTGTTTTATATGGAGGTCCTTGATCCACTTGGAGTTGAGCTTAGTACAAGGAGAAAAGAATGGATCAATTTGCATTCTCCTGCATGCTGACCTCCAGTTGAACCAGCACCATTTGTTGAAAAGGCTATCTTTTTTTTTAAACTGGATGTTTTCAGCTCCTTTGTCAAAGGTCAAGTGACCATAAGTGTGTGGATTAATTTCTGGATCTTCAATTCTATTCCATTGGTCCATTGCCTGTCCCTGTGCCAATATCATGCAGGTTTTAACACTATTGCTCTGTAGTATTGTTTGAGGTTTGGGATACTAACTCCACCAGAAGTTCTTTTACTGTTGAGAATAGTTTTAGCTATCCTGGGTTTTTTGTTATTCCAGATAAATTTGAGAATTGCTTTTTCTAACTCTGTGAAGAACTGAGTTGGGATTTTGATGGAGATTGCATTGAATCTGTATATTGCTTTTAGCAAGATGGTCATTTTAACTATATTAATGCTGCCAATCCATGAGAATGGCAGATTTTTCCATTTTCTGAGGCCTTTGATTCCCTTCTTCAGAGACCTGAAGTTCTTGTCATAAAGATCTTTCACTTGTTTGTATTTGAGTCACACCAAGATGCTTTATATTGTTTGTGGCTATTGTGAAGGGTGTCATTTCCCTAATTTCTTTCTCAGCCTGCTTATCCCTTGCGTATAGGAAGGCAACTGATTTGCCTGAGTTGATTTTATAACCTGCCACTTTGCTGAAGTTGTTTATAATCTGTAGGAGTTCTCTGGTGGAGTTTTTTGAGTCACTTAAGTAGACTATCATGTCATCTGAAAATAGTGATAATTTTACTTCTTCCTTTCCAGTTTGTATTCCTTTGACCTCCTTATGTTGTCTAATTGCTCTAGCTAGAACATCAAGTACTATATTGAAAAAATATGGAGAGATAGGGCAGCCCTGTCTAGTCCCTGGTTTTAGTTTCAATTTTCTCTCCATGTAGTTTGATATTGGTTACTGGTTTGCTCTATATTGCTTTAACTATGTTTAGGTATGGGCCTTGAATTCCTGTTCTTTCCAAGACTTTTAGCATGAAATGATGCTGAATTTTGTCAAATGCTTTTTCGGCATCTAATGAAATGATCATATGTTTTTTTTTCTTTGAGTTTGCTTATTGTAGTGGATTGCATTGATGGATTTCTGTATATTGAACTAACCCTGAATCCCTGGGATGAAGCCCACTTGATCATCATAGATGATAGTATTGATGAGTTCTTGGATTCGGTTGGCAAGAATTTTATTGAGTATTTTTGCATCGATATTCATAAGGGAAATTGGCCTGAAGTTCTCTTTCTTTGTTGGATCTTTGTGTGGTTTTGGTATCAGTGTAATTGTAGCTTCAAAGAAAGAGTTGGGCAGTGTTCCTTCTGTTTCTATTTTGTGGAACAGCGTGAAGAGTATTGATGTTAGGTTTTCTTTGAAGGTCTGATAGAATTCTGCACTGAAGTCAACTGGTCCCGTGTTTTTTTTTTTTTTTTTTTTTTTTTTTTTTTTTTTTTTTTTTGGTTGGGAGACTTTCTATGACCCCTTTTATTTCTTTAGGGGTTATGGGTCTGTTTAGATGATATATTTGATCCTGATTTAATTTTGATGTCTGATATCTGTCTAGGAATCTGTCCATTTCTTCTAGATTCTCCAGTTGTGTTGGGTATAAGCTTTGGTAGTAAGATCTGATGTTTTTTTGAATTTCCACAGTTTCTATTATTATATCGCCCTTTTCATTTCTAATTCTGTTAATCTGGATACTGTCTCTGTGCCCTTTGGTTAGTCTAGCTAAGGGTTTATCTGTGTTGTTGATTTTTTCATGAACCAGTTCCTGGTTTTGTTGATTCTTTGTATGGTTCTCTTAGTTTCTACTTGATTGATTTCAGCCCTGAGTTTGATGATTTCCTGCCTTCTACTCCTCCTGGGTGAATTTGCGTCTTTTTGCACCAGGACTTTCAGGTGTGTCATTAAGCTGCTAGTGTATGCTTTCTCCATTTTCTTTTTGGAGGTACCCAGGGCTATGAGTTTTCCTCTTAGCACTGCTTTCATTGTGTCCCATAGATTTAGGTATGTTATGTCTCCATTTTCATTAAATTCTAAAAAGTCTTTGATTTCTTTCTTGATTTCTTCCTTGACCAAACTATCATTGAGTAGAGTATTGTTCACTTTCCATGTGTATGTGGGCTTTCTATTGTTTTTGTTGCTATTGAAGACCACTTTTACTCCATAGTGATCTGAGGCATGGTATTATTTCAATCTTCTTATATTTGTTGAGGTCTGTCTTGTGACCAATTATATGGTTGACTTTGGAGAAAGTATCATGAGGTGCTGAGAAAAAGGTATATTCTTTTGCTTTAGGGTGAAATGTTCTATATATATATCTGTTAACTCTAATTGGTACAAATCTTCAATTAGTTTCACTGTGTCCCTGTTTAGTGTCTGTTTTCCTGATCAGTCCATTGAGGAAAGTGCAGTGTTGAAGTCACCCACAATTATTGTGTTAGGTGCTATGTGTGCTTTGAGCTTTAGTAAAGTTTCTTTTATGAATGAGGGTGCCTTTGCATTGGGAGCATAGATGTTCAGAATTGAGAGTTCTTCTTGGTGTGTTTTTCCTTTGACCATCAAGAAGTGTCCCTCAGTGTCTCTTTTGATGACTTTAGGTTGAAAGTCAATTTTATCTGATATTAGGATGGGTACTCCGGCTTGTTTCCTGAGACCATTTGCTTGTAAAATTGTCTTCCAGGCTTTTACTCTAAGGTAGTGTTTGTCTTAGACCCTGAGGTGTGTTTCCTGTATGCAGCAAAATGTAGGGTCCTGTTTATGTATCCAGTCAGTTAGTCTATGTCTTTTTATTGGGGCATTGAGTCCATTGATGTTAAGAGATATTAAGGAATAGTGATTGTTACTTCCTGTCATTTTTGATGTTCTTTTTTAAATTTGATTGGTTAGCTTCTTTTGGGTTTGATGAAAGGTTACTATCTTGCTTTTTCCAGGGTGAAGTTTCCCTCCTTGTATTGGTGTTTTCCTTCTATTATCCTTTGTAGGGCTGGGTTTGTGGATAGATATTGGGTAAACTTGGTTTTGTCATGGAATATCTTAGTTTCTCCATCTATGGTGATTGAGAGTTTTGCTGGGTATAGTAGTTTTGGCTGGCATTTGTGTTCTCTTAGAGTCTGCATGAGATCTGCCCAGGATCTTCTAGCCTTCATAGTCTCAGGTGAAAAGTCTGCTGTGATTCTGATAGGTCTTCCTTTATATGTTACTTGGCCTTTTTCTCTTACTGCCTTTAATATTCTTTCTTTGTTTAGTACATTTGGTGTTTTGATTGTTATGTGACGGGATGTATTTCTGTTCTGGTCCAGTCTGTTTGGAGTTCTGTAGGCTTCCTGTATATTCATGGGCATCTCTCTCTTTAGGTTAGGGAAGTTTTCTTCCATAATTTTATTGAAGATATTTGCTGGCCCTTTAAGTTGTAAATCTTCACTCTCATCTATGCCTATAATCCTTAGGTTTGGTCTTCACATTGTGTCCTGGATTTCCTGGATATTTTGGGTTACAAGCTTTCTGCATTTTGCATTTTCTTTAACTGTTGAGTCCATGGTTTCTATGGTATCTTCGGCATCTGAGATTCTTTCTTCTATCTCTTGTATTCTGTTGTTGATATTTGCATCTATGGTCCCTGATTTCTTCCCAAGGTTTTCTATCTCCAAAGTTGTCTCCCTTTGCGATTTCTTAGTTGTTTCTACTTATGTTTTTAGATCCTGGATGTTTTTGCTCAGTTCCTTCACTTGCTTGTTTGTGTTTTCCTGTAATTCTTTGAGAAATTTTTGTGTTTCTTCTTTCTTGACTTGTGCCTCTTGATCAAAGTTCTCCTGCATTTCTTTAAGGGTTTTTTTCCCCATTTCTTCTTTATTGGCTTCTATCTCTTGAGTCTTATTCTTCTGAATTTCTTTTAGTGATTTTTGTGTTTCCCTTGTAAGGGGTTGGTGGGAGGACAGGGGGAGAGAAGGGGGCTTTCTAATTTAAAAAAAAAGAAATGGTCAGCAGACGGAAAAAAAAGAATTTGAGTATGTGTGAAAAACTTCACAATGTACAGGGCACTTTATGGAATGACATGGTGTTATGATCACCATCATGAATCAACTCCAACGTACACAAATGATAATGATAGCTCCATAGGGCACATCAGGACTGTACCCTGCCACATCTTCCTGCAGAAATCATTCTTCTGCAATAACATGTACACATGTGCAGTCTGTTTTTGTCAGCTAGTTCAAAACAGGCTTTTGGAAAGGGGTTGTCTGTAAATATTAATCCCTTTTATTGACCCACTAGCTGCTATTATCTATCCCTGGGATGAGTCTTATTTCAGATTAATAAGATTAAAATCAACAATATATATATGGCAACGATTTTTATTTCTCCAATACTTTCTTTCTCACACTCTTATAGCCCCATTCAGTATCTTCTCAGTTCTTCCCAATATACCTCTGCATTATCTATATTACTGGTTCATTTTCTCAGCATAAATGAAGACATTATTTTATAGTAAAGATTAATGAAATCACAAAGTGAATTCCATACACATCTACATGCCAATCTGTTGATAAGATGTTTGAAATTCCCTTTTGACTTTAGATTTTTGTTTGAGCAATTTGACCTGTTCTATCCAATCAATGTCAGTTCAATACAAAACTGTGCTATTATTTTTTTATTTCTGTGTGTATGTAATAGACAAGTTGAGAACACATGATTATAAATAATCACTCATTTGGAAACAATTATTGTTAATAATATGCCAGCTGAAATTTATTATTAATCACAATAAGATTTAATATATCAAAACTTCTATTGAAAGAAGTGTTAGATCTGACATATAAATAAAAAGAAATTCAGTTACTTACAAATCTTTTTGCAGTAGAAATGAAGTTTATATGAATAAGGCTATATAAAAATCCGTAGCATTATAAATCTAGACAAAATAAATATTTTATTTTCTTAGTCATAGCATAAAATTAAACTTAAAATAATGTACATTTTAGGAATTTTAAAGGTAATATGTAATAATTTAGGTACCAACAAATTAGGGTAACAGTAACTAAATTAACTAGTATGACAAAATTTTATAATGTCTTTCATTTCAGTGTAATGCTTCAGAATAAAGATGAAAGTTACTAACTATATAATAGTAAATGATTTAATGAGAAATAATTACTTAAAATGTGGTAAAATAATATTTTTATATTAAGAACTATATCAAAAATATGTTATCTCAAGGATACTGACAGTCACAGCTCAAAGGGAAACCATTACAGAGTTTTTAACTGGTCCCATACTAGCATTAAGAACATGAAAGAATGAGCAGGAAGACCAGATGGCTACCAACTGCTGCTGCTATTGCTCTGCTCAGAAACCATGTAAAGGGGACTCTGCCTCCAGATATAAGCCAGCTGTGGGGCCTGAAAAAACCTGTTGCAAACTATCACCTCATCTGTGGAGATATGTAGTGAAAGTGACATATTAAAATTTTTATTTTAAATTAAAGTTTTACAAAGGAATGTATTTTCTAGACTCAGAATAACACCTCCATTTCTTAAAGTGCTACTTCCCAGATCTTTTGTTTAATCAACAAGAATTGTAACAAATATTGCTCTGCACTAAAATTGACTTACAGAGGAAAGCCATTCAATTCTTCAGTTGTGTATCTCCACATCACTAAGGGAGTTCTTACAGCACATGAAACTAGCTTACAAGCCATTCATACCTCTATGTCTGTGTCATGATTAATGAAAACTCACTGCTACTTGCTGAGTGATAGTTATAGTCACTCATAGGTAACAATTTATGAATGCATAGTATTACTGTGTCTTTATGGTAACCAAGATGCATGTAATAGGAATCAGTGAGACAAATTTGGGTAGTAAAAAAAATGGATGATTGAAGTAAAATTATATTGGAACCCAAATATTGCATTTAGGTATGCTAATTTGTTTTTGTAAACTCTGTATATTCAAGGACTTGGCATTCTACAATAGTGAATGATGAATAATAGGAGCAAACACACACATATGTGTGTGTGTGTGTGTGTGTGTGTGTGTGTGTGTGTGTGTGTGTATTCTCAACTGTATACTAGATGAGGGTCTGATTGTTGAAATATTTTCAAGTAAATATATTAATTTATTCTACATGTAGAAATATTGGGAAATGTGTTAGATGACATAGCAGCTGGAAACACCAAAAACAGCTTTACTGGGAGAAGAAAAATGGTAAATAGAAAAGCACTGGGACAAATGGTAATAAATCATATATATTTAACTATACACACTAAGAAGGCCTTGGGGATTAGGGTTCACCAAACAACTAAAACAAAGACTATCACTTCTCTAAGACGTCAGATTATTCCAGATGAGAAACACCTACATTGGAAGGGAGAGGACAAGACACTAGCAAAATTTAAAGGTGTCAAAAATGTCTAGTGAGCAGTCCTTAGTGTAGTCCTGCTTGTCAACTTAGCAATGAGGCCAAATGTTGTGGGACTTCACAAGCAGAATGAAGAACTTTGAGCTTTACTCTAATAAACCAGAAAGCCATGGAAAGGTTTCCTGTTAAGAATCACAATGGCTTGACTTCCATTTTGCTTTTAAAAGTATGTAAGAAGCAAAGGCACACTTTTGACTGGTGATATAGGTATTTGAGCAGGCTGCCCCTGGTGAAATCTGGGTGAACAAAATACTTTGTCTAAAGAAAAGATTACCAGATGGCTTGATTGTGAAGTATAAAAAGAATAAATAGATTGTAGAATATATATACTCAAGGTCAATTTTGTTCATATAATTGCAAAAATAAAGTTTACTTCCCTAAAATGAATAAAAATGTGGGAGAGGCTTATGTTTTAAGGTAGGGATGAAAAGTTAAATTTTATCATTTAAAATCTAGTCACCTTTGTAAAGAAGGTATGCTGGCTAGTTTTATGTAAGCTTAATATAAGTTAGAGTCACTGGAGAGAAAGGAGACTCAATTGAAAAGATGTCTCCATAATATTGGGATGAAAAAATTCTGTAGAGTATATTGTTAATTAGTGATTAATGGGGGAAGGCCCATGGCGTTATATGTGCAGCCAGCCCCAGGATAGTGGTCCTAGATTCTATTTAAAAAGCAAACCAATCAATCCATTAAAAGGAACCCACTAAGCAAAACTCCAACATGACCACTGCAGTAGCTTCTGTCCAGGTTCCTTCATATTTTGGGTTTTTGCCTTGGCTTCCATCAATGTACTGTGATTCAGGATATGCAAGTCAAGTAAACTCTTTCCGCTCCAAGTTGCTTTGGGTTATGTATTTTGTCAAAGCAGTAGAAACACTAACTAAGAGAGTTAGCAAATGACCACTCATTATACAAGCCCAGAAAGTTTGGTGAACAGGTCAACAAGAAGTTTTTGCCATTTACCTACAAATAGTTTATACTTAATATTTTTCACCTGAAGCAAAACTAATCAATTAATAAAAAAATTAACAGGAAATTGCCCAGTGAATTTCCAAAGGTGGATAAAAGTGAGGAAGTTTTAGCTGGGCAATAAAAGTGAAAATGACTTTAAGAAGGCTCAAAGGAAGATACTTTAACTCTAAGCAGGTCAGCTGTGTAAGGATAAAGTTAGTAAGACAATTCTGTAAAGATGACTTTTCATGGGAATCAGAAGTTGAGACAAGTGTTAATGGAAAGAAGAGACTGACATAGTGAGAGAAGGAATGATTGCTTGAGTTATGTCCTGGAGTAAAGGAAAGTGGACAGGGTCAAGTTAAAGCAACTCATTCTCAATCACTGAAATGAGAGGAGGTGGAATAGGCAGGTGGACATATTTAACGTGGACACCGGGCATACAGAGAATTTCTCCCCTGTGATTATTTCTATTTTCTCAATTTCTTCTATTTTTAAAGAAGATGGTTGTAGGTACGATGGAATTGGTGGTAGTGTTGGCTTTTGAGGAAAGAAATGGTACTGTATAATACTTCTGGAGACTTATTGGATGGGGAAATTGTGAGAAGGCTGCTAGCTCCTTTAGGGCTCACCTGAGGTTAGTGATCATGCTGTAAATGAGTTCAGTCAACAAGGTGGATGGTTTTCCTGCAAGCAGACCTGATAGAAGATCCCAGAGTGTAGATGCTCCAAACACTTTTATGATCAACATAGATTATACAAGCTGTGGGGATGCTTCAGGGGAGTGAAAATTGTAAGTCACAGATTCCAGTTTTCACACAGAGAAGAGTGAGAATTCAGGAGATATAGACACTGGAAATGGTATGGTAAGATCAATGTGCTGTCAGAGCTTGTGCGGAAAAGTGGAAAAGCTGGATGAGTACCACAACATGCAGGACATGAAATGTTGGCCAAGTTCTAAGCAGACAGCTCTGGGAAAGCCAATCATCCTTATTTTAAGAAAATGACCAAGAAAAAAATGAGGACTAGAATACATATTTAGGATGTGAGAAAATTATTTCTTGTATTGTTATAGTTTAGCATTGAAATCCTTTCAGATTGTAAAAATGTGTCTATGTAGTTGTACCCGATATATAAATGCAAATATAAAAATATAGACACATAATATAAATATTTCCATGCATATACTTATACATACTTATATACATAAAGCCTCAAAGACATGTGATTTTAAACTATTTATTATATTTAAAGTATATACCTGGTCTAAAGTTTAGGAATTTAGAAAATGTTTATAAATTTTATTTTAGAGAAGAAAATGCTTAGTTCCTGGTAAGATGAATTATTTTGTGTATGCAAATACACAAAAATAAATAAACCAAGACCCAAATAAAATGATTTTTTTTGTCAATCAAATTGAGCACAGTAAGCACAGCCTTCCCAGCTCTAGGAATTAGAAGGCCTTCCTAGCTCTTCCCAGCCTTTCCAGCTCTAGGAATTAGAAGGCAACAAATCTCACAGTGAGAGCCATGGCTACTCCTCTAGAGCAGCATTTCAAATGGTCCTGACTTCTTTGGGTTTTATCAGAGGCTGACATACCAAAGTACAGCTTAAAGAGTTCAGGCGAGAGATGGTACACATGTTTCATATAAAATTTACAAGTTGCATATAAATTGGAGAAATGCAGGAGTGTGTTTCTGAAGAGTCAAATGAAATTCAGTGCTGGGGAGGACAATAGCACCCTGGCCACAGCTCATTAGGCAGAGCAAAAGACCAAAGTGTGGCAGCTTTCAACTACCTATTCCAATAAAAGACTGCTAGGGAAGGCTTAAAAAATTGTAAATGCTTTTAATGAAGGCTCTGTGGGCAAGCTGTCAAAGCGTTCACATGTCATTTTAGCGTGTTCCTCTTTAAAAAGTAGAATAAAAAACTGCTGTGGACACAGTGACCGGCACTTCTCCACAGAACAAGTCCTCTGCTGCCCTTAATGGCCAATAATACCTTAATAGCACAAAGTGTCCTGCTGAATGGTGGCTGTTGCCCCACAGGGGACATTGTCACATTGCTGAAGCAGTGCTGTTTAGTGACAATACCTATTGTTACAGAATATGGTTTTTACTTCTACTTTTTTTTGACAGATTTTTATTATATAAAGATTTAGTGAGTACTACAAAAAAATTGCTTTTTATCCTTCAGGTGGAATAAAGATTTGCCAGATAATTTAACCACTTTTTTAATTCACCACAATCTTGCAGTAAGTTTGAAGATTAAAGAAAGCATTTTGTCCATGGAACTATTTTTAAATAGCACAACTTGCGTATATGCTATCGTAATCAGTATAGCCCCCACATACATGTGAGCTTATTTGTATATGTGTAATGACAGACTATCCAGGTTATTTGAAGCACATTAAGCACATGGGCAGAAATACTTTTTTTTCCATTATTTTCACAATTTTTCAAGTTATTATATTTATGTGTCATTTTATGTGTGTGAAATCCATAGGTATGCAAATATTATTTAATATTTAAAAGGGAAACATGTAGTCTTACTCATAGCCTTTCTGTAGGGATTAATACACTCTAGATAGAGATACAGATACTGCTGTCTCCCTCTCCTAGGATTGTGTTAATTATGTTCTCTTAATGAGAGAGCAAGTGACAAAATTATGTTGGTTTAAAAATAGTACATTAATTTTTGCTCATGTGTTTGTGACAATGTATGCAAATAGTTTTATTGGTGTTGGCATTTCAGATCTCCAATATCTTAAGGTTTTAAAGAATTTTGTGGGTAAAGCCCATCACAGAGAAGGTAGAAAGATTTGGTACCAACAAGCAGAAGCCAAAGTTTTCGTGAGGCTAGGTCTGAAGATTGCTCCACAATTTACAAAGGTAAGGATTCTGGCTTTGTCCCTGTAAAGAAAAGCCAGCTTAATTATGAACCTGCCTTCTCTCTTTCCTAAGAGTCCTGTCAACTTGTGGGCCTTATGAATGATATAATCATAGTTAAATTGTAAACAATAATACAACATATGTTAAAAAATGTTAAATATGTTTAAAATACCAGCAAGTGCTACATGACTGTTTTACTTCAATAGTAAAGTCAGCGAATATCCTTGTAATCACCAAAAAATAACTGCATGACAATATAATCCCTACAACTGATATTTCCTAATGTGGGTGATATTTTATTATAACTCTTGACATAGTGAGTTTTCTAAGTACTGATTAAAATTATAAGTATCTCTGAACAGTGTATACATTACATAGGTTAATAGTCTAAATTTTGATGTTGAATAGGTATGGATTTTTTTTTACTTTTGTTTTCTGTTTTTGAGCTGACTCACTTCCAAAATATTTAAAATGTTACATAAAATTTTATTTTGAATAAAAATATGTATTTTCCAGGTAAGACTTAATTAAACCCAACCGTGTACCATGAACGGAGTAGCCTGTGGGCATACACACACACACACACACACACACACACACACACACACACACATATATATATATATGAATTCTGTTTCTTTTGTTAGATCAAAAGACCTCTGTCTATGTACTTGGTGATGAAGTGTTTTCAACTCACTGACACAATCAGGCAGCTGGTGCCAGCATCTGTTTGGCTTTGGTGAGGGCCTAATGGCTGTATCTTAACATAATGGTGGGAACAAGTAAAAGGGACAAATGGTGACAAGAGAAACATGAAAGGGACTCACTGTCCATATTTGCCTTTTCTTTTAAATTAAAAGATCATTATCCCAAGAACTCACTTGAATCAGCTAAAAGGCCATTCATCTTATCTGTCTTAGATTCTCCAAGTTACTTAACTTACCTAACTACCTTCCATAGCGACCAAATTCCTAACAATTTCTTTATGACAACATCATTGCCCTGAGGTTCAAGCTTTAATCCAGTAAGCTGTGACCTGACTTACTCCTGACCTGAATTACAAACAAGATGAGGTGGAAACAATCCTAGATGCTATTCAAGAGTAAAATGACTAAAAATACCTCACAAGGACTCCATATATCTTATTGTGGATTTAATGTAGAATAGTTTACTATCTTTTCTGTAAATAAGGAAACTAAGCCGGGCGTGGTGGCTCAAGCCTGTAATCCCAGCACTTGGGAGGCAGGCGGATTTCTGAGTTCGAGGCCAACCTGGTCTACAGAGTGAGTTCCAGGACAGCCAGGGCTACACAGAGAAACCCTGTCTCAACAAAACCAAAAAAAAAAAAAAAAAAAAAAAAGAAGGAAGGAAAGAAAGAAAGAAAGAAAGAAAGAAAGAAAGAAAGAAAGAAAGAAAGAAAGAAAGAAAGAAAGAAAGAAAGAAAAAGAAAGAAAAAAGAAAACTAATTAGCTTGGATTACAGGAGTATTTTTTTTTTTAAAAATCCCACTGTGATTAATTTTAAAAACATTATTTCAAGAACAAATATTAATATCTTTATTTGGGTGCATGCAGTTTCAAAGCATACTTTTTAGGAGTTCAAGTCAGAATAATGGAGGGAATGTGGAATTAAAGTAAAGAAGGAAAACTCAGCAGTCTGAGAAAAAGTCTCCAACTACTTGCACTTACATTCTTGCAAGGATACTCAGTGACACGCACCTTTCATTTTAACATTTGGTTTGATTTAGATCCCCCACTTCTGTTCTCCATAGGAAGAACATAAAAGCAATGAAAGATAGGGCAGGGCCAATCACAGGTAGTAGACAAAATGTTACACATCTAAATAGTCGCTCTGTCTCTGTCTCTGTCTCAATCTGTCTCTGTTTTTCTGTCTCTCCCTCTTTCTCCTTCTCTCTCTCTCTCTCTCTCTCTCTCTCTCTCTCTCTCTCTCTCTCTCTCTCTCTGTGTGTGTGTGTGTGTGTGTGTGTGTGTACACTGTACTTCAGAGACCTATCAACAATTAAATAAGTACCCTGGAACAAAAAGACAAGAATTCTTCTTCACTTTTATATCCAACCCCAACCCAAGACAGAAGCAAACAAACAAACAACAACAACAACAACAACAAATAAACCCTGGACTTCATCCATTGTGTGTATTTCAGATGCAAAAAATAAAAATAAAATAGAAACAGTTTAATAGATTTATCAGGAGGTAATTGCCCTCAGCAGTACTGAAAATAAAAGCTACAATAAAAATAGTCCTTTGAGAAAGCAGCACAGTGTGCAATTCCAGGTTAAATGAGGTCTTCTTTCTGAATGACATATAGTTTTACTGAACAGAAACATCTAAAACTTCAGTGACAGATCTGAGGCATAGTCTTCCTTGGGCTAGTGAGTGAGAATGTGTGGTTGAATAGGAGGAACAAGAACATAGCGATTCTTGCTGTGATGAATATGATATTTTACATGGTATGATGTTAGCACAATTATCTACATTCAAAGCAGATGATTCCTTTGATATACGGACTACAGATCCACAGATATCTGGTTAGTATTAAACTAAAAATGCAAATATTACCCATGAAAACAATGACAAAGCTGAATTCCAGATATTTGGAAGGACTCCTGAAAGTAAATGATTGGGAAATACATAAAAACTAAGGAAATAAATATGCTATGATACGTGGGATCCTCATAAGGCCATTTACAAGATTAGTGACACAATGAAGAGACTAGAGAGGAAGCAATCAGTATATGATTGAATCAGAACTCTCATGCTATCCTAGTCCTCTTTGAGAGGGAGAGGCCTGTAGAGGCTGCAAACAACTTGTTACATAGATAAATTGATGTAGGATTAGAAAAGAAATTCAGATGTATAAAAAAATCCAATGGAAAATCTACTATACACATCTTAGTTAACTGTCTGATAGTGGATATGGAGAAATTATAGGAAATACTGGCTACATACAGAGGTTCATGGAATCCATTTAAAGAATACAGGAGAATACAAATGTATGCACAAGGAAAAATGATATAAAAACACAGGGAAATGATATTTAAAGCAGATAATTGAAGTAGTCAAAGACAGGTCAGCAAAGGATCTCAGTGTAGAACAGTCTGCTTAGCACACATGAAACCTTGGCTTTTACTCTATTATAGAAAACAAATGAAAAGTTAATTGGCATGCTCCTAAGGTCATGTATGTTCTCATAAATAATGATTATATTGTTGAGAAAAGCTAATGGGATAATGGTATAGCCTAGTTGTTAAACACCTTGTCTCGTAAGCAAACTGTTCCTGGGAATACATGCAGGACCCCATAAACAATAAACCAGTCAGAGTGGGATATACCTGTAATCCCAGCACTAGGGAAGTAAAGACAGGGGGGAGTGAAGTTTACAGTTATCTTTCACAGCATAGCAAGTTAAAAGGAAGCCTGGAATAAACAAATCGCTGTTACAAAAACAAAGCAATATCAGAACACATTTCTGAATAGAGTTCAATATTTGTAGATAGAGTGCTGAGGAAACATTGTTGTCAAACAGGATTTGTTTATGCTAAAGCAGAAATGAAATATTGTTGAAAATAAAGGAAAATGCATTTCTCAAACATAAAACTGAATCCAACACCATCAGACATCTCATTTTACTTCTCTGGTTTTGGTACAGAATATCCTGACAAAGGCAGCCTAAGGATGGCAAAGACTGTTCTGACTCATACCTGAAGATGCAGAACAGCCAAGGAGGCAAAACCTGAAGTTGCGGCTCACATCACATCCACAGTAGAAATGTAGAGCAAGGGTGTCATGATGCTGTTCAGTTCCTCCTCTCCACTTCTATGTTCTAAATTGCCAGTAGAGGATGGGGAATACCCTAGTGTGAAGGTCGAGCCTTCTCAATTAAAATTATAGACATAATTCTTCACATATATGCCCAGAGTCCAATCTGGAGATTCAGTCAATTTGACAATTAATATTGATTATCATGTTTATCCCTTGTCAAATGAATACTGAAACAAATTACTTTATAGCTATAAACATCTACCCCTTTATAGTGGAGATTATGAACAAATTATAACATAATTATATTCAAATCAATATAAAAATTCTTAACAGTTTAAAATTCTAAAGTCTCTTAACTGAGATCCTATAAAACTCATAAGTTACATAACTCTTAACATAATGACAAAGACTAAACATTTTTTTCACTGAATTCTTTGTTTTTATTTACATTACATCCTGGTACCTGCCCCTTCCAAGTTCCCTCCTTAGGAAATCATTCCCCCTCTCCCATACTCTTCTCTTCTGGGAAAGTAGAGGTCATTTTCTGGGTTCCTTTACACACACTTTTACACATTTAGTCTCTGCAGGGCTTGGCATATCCTCTCCTACTGAGCCCAGGCAAGACAGCCCAGTTGGGAAACATATTCCATAGACACACAACAGCTTTAGGGATAGCCCCTCTCAAGTTGTTGGTGGACCCACCTGAAGACCAAGAGGGACATCCACTTGTGGGAGGGTAGGTCCAACCCCTGTATGCTTTTTGGTTAGTAGTTCAGTCTCTGAGAGCTTCGCAGGGTCTAGGTTAATTGGCTGGTGGTCTTCCTTTGGAGTTCCTATTCACTTTGTGCACTCAATCCATCCCCCTATTCTTCCATAAGGATTCCCAAGCTCCAAACATTGTTTGGCTGTGTGTCTCTGCATCTGTTTCAGTCAACTGCTGAGTGGAGCCTCTAAGAAGACAGTTATGCTAGGCTCCTATCTGTAAGCATTTCAAAGTATCATTAATAGTGTCAGGGATTAGAGCCTTCTGGTGGGATGGATCTCAAGTTGGGCTTGTTATTGGCCCATTTCTTCAGTGTCTGCTCCATCTTTATCTCTGTAGCCAGGACAAAGTTTGGGTTAAATGTTTTCTGGGTTTGTTAGTGTCCTGATCCCTCCACTGGGGATCCTGCCTGGGTCTATGAGGGCGGCTCTTCAAATCCCATATCCCCACTGCTATAATTCTCAACTAAAGTCACCCCATAGACTCTGAGAGTCTCTCCCTACCCCTGGTCTCTGGCACTCCACAGAGATGTCCCCATACCATCAAGCCCTCCAGCCATAGATCACATTCATTCTCCTGGCTCTCCAACTCTCTCTTCTGTCTCTCCTCACACTTGAACCTGTACCATACTCTTTCTTTATCCTCTCTAACCCCTCTCCCACGAAGTTCTCTCCATCCACCAGTGCTTTATGATTATTCTATTCTCCATTCTACGTGAGATTCAAATATCCTTGTTGGGTCTTCCTTCTTGTTTAGCGTATTTTGGCCTGTGGAATGTAACCTGGGTATCCTGTACTCTAGGGTTAATATCCACTTTAAGTCAGTACATACCAAACATGTCATTTTGGGGTCTGGATTACCTCACTTAAGTATGTTATTTCATTTTTCTTTTTAAAAAAAGTTTATTAGCATCATTGCTTTACTTAGTCACTTTACATCCTAATCACTGTCCCACTTTGGGGACCCACTCAACAACTGACAAATGAGACCTCATGAAAATGAAAAGCTTCTGTAAGGCAAAAAAAATACTGTCAACGGGACAAAACAGCAGCCTACAGATTGGGAAAATATCTTCACTAACCCTATATATGACAGAAGGCTAATATCCAAAATATACAAACAACTCACAAAGTTCATTTCCAATAAACCAATATCTTAATTTAAAAATGGTGTACAAAGCAAAACATTGAATTATTAACAGAGGAAACTTAATGGCCAAGAAGATCTTAAAGAAATGGGGTTGCCATCCCACAGTCAAAACTCTGACACATAATTGTTCCTGTCTGAAAGAACTGTAGGAATGTAAATGAGTAGGAACTTGAGGAAAAGAAAGTCCAGTGAGATCCCATAGTGGGATCCAGGACTCAAGACCTGACAGAATTTTGGAGACTATGCAGGGCTCACGAAAAGGGACCTATCATGACTGGCCCCTGAGGTTAAATTAGGGAAAAGCTGGAAGAAGCTGAAGAGGAGGGCAACCCTGTAGGGGGACCAGAAGTATCAATTAACCTGGTCCCCCAAGATCTCTCAGACATTGAAACACCAACCAGGCAGCATAGCCCAACTGATATGAGGCCCCCAACACATATACAGCATAGGACTGCCTGGCCTGAGTTCAGCCAGAGAAAATGCACCTTACCCTCAAGAGTCTGGAGCCTCCAGAGATTTTAGAGGTCTGGTTGGGTGGGAGTCAGAGGTGGGGACATTCTTTTGTGAAGAAGGGGGGCAGGGAGGAGGTACAGGATTTAGAACAGAGGTAAACTGTGAGGGGAATAAAATCTGGAGAATAAATAAATAAATAAATAAATAAATAAATAAATAAATAAATTGTAAAAAGATATTTTCAGTATTCTCAGTCATCTGGGAAATGCAAATAAAAACAACCCTGAGAATCTACCTTATGCCAATCGGATTGGCTAAGATCAATTCAAGCAATAGCACATGCTCTTGCCCCAATTCCTCTATACCTCTTCTCTCCCACCGAGTTCCCTCCATTCCCCTGACTTCTATAACAATTTTTTCATCCATTTAAGTGTGATTCAACATCCTAGATTTAGCCTTACTATTTTATTTTTTTTAATTTATTTGGGTCTCTTGGGTATATCATAGGTATTTTGTGCTTTAGGACTAATTTCCACTTATCAATGCTACATGTCTTTTTGGTCTGATTTACTTCACTCAGGATGATCTTTTTTTTTTAATTTCATTCATTTGCCAGCAAAATTCACCATGTCCTCATTTTAATAGATGCCTAATGTTCGATTGTGTGAATGAACCACATTTACAACCACTCTGGAAATCAATCTGGTGATTCCTCAGCAAATTGAAAAAAGTTCTACCAAAAGGCCCAGGTATACCAGTTATATGAAAAAGGAGTAGGAGGATAGGAGATGAGATAGAGGTTTGTGAAGGTGAAACTGTGAAAGGGGATAATATTTGAAGTGTAAATAAATAAAATATCCTATAAGAAAAAGAAAAGATCTTCCTAAGTGAAGTAACCAAGACCCAAAATACATGCATGGTATGTGCTCAGTAATAAGTGGATATTAGTCCAAAAATACAACACACACATGATATAGCCCACAGACCCACAGAATTTTTTTTAAAGGAAGGCCCAAGTGAGTATGTCCAGTCACATGTAAAAGGAGGAAAAAATTAGCCTTCTAGAGGGAGGGAAGGAAGTCAATGGGAGAGAGGGGACATGGATGGGAATGGGTGCAAGATGTGAGGAGAGATAGGAGAGAGACTCCCATTGTTGGAGGATACCCAGGAGGCCATGCCCTCTCAGAAGTAAAGGTTAAGGGGGATTGTGGAAGGCCTCAGTGAGGAGGTGACTGGAAGGGGCCAGTGTGTTGGATATAAATAAATAAATTTATTAATTAATGAAGAAAAGTCTTAAAGATATCAGGTATTCAGGCACATGCTTAAACAAAATAAATGCAATATACATCAAGCCAATAGCCAAAACTTAAACAATTCCACTAAAATCAGAGACATGCTAGGTATTTTGAAGCCAAATATTTCAACCTCTTCACTATTCCAAAATAGTTCCAAAGGCCTATAAAACATTTCATCCGATTTATGATACTCAAAGTTCAACTTCTTGCCACCAATATCTGAGTTGGTTACTTTTTCTCATGGTCCCATGGCCAAAACAAACAACTTAAGAAAGATAGGGTTTATTGTGCCTCAAAGATCAAGATAATAGTCTATTGTCATGGAGAATCTAAGCTTGAAGGAGCTGTTCTCATCTCATTCAGAATCATAAAACAGTGAACAAAGAGCACATGATCTTTTTGTTCACTGCTGCTCATTTCCTTCTTTCACTTGTACAGTCTGGAGTCATTGCCAGAGAATGCCACCAAGAGTGAGCATGTATTGACACCTCAACTGTCTCCCATGTGCCTGTGATTCTAGGTACTACCAATTTAACAATTCCCATGAACCACAACCGACACGAAAAATGTCTAAAGGAAGAGATCAATGACACAAAAGTACAAAAGGAAGATGTAAAAATAGTGTGAACTAAGTTTTTTGAGAGGCAATTGTAGAAAACTATGCAAAATGAATAAAAAAGAGTGCAGAAGAGACAGATCTAAACCGTACTCAGACTTCACCTGTCATTCAATAATCCTGATGACACAACAAACTGATATGTTGTTCAAACACAGAGAGCAGACTAGATTTTAGAACTCTAGCCTTATCCTTTATAGAAGACAAACCTAAAGTTCTGATAGAAATGCATGATGTAATATATAGAAAAATAACAGCAGGAAATTGTTAGTCAAAAGAGAGATTACATAGTAAAAATTATGTCAGAGAATCAATGTTAAAATGAGAGAGAGAAAGGTAATGGAAGAAGGTTAGGAGGAACTGAGATAACTAGAGAGAGGGGAAATGATTATTAGCATATATTATATAAGAAAATAATCTATTTAAAATAGAAGCTAAAAGGTGAAAAAATTATGCAGTAATATTAGTGATAGATAATTTTTGAATAAAGGAAATTTTATCTTAATATTAAGCAATAAAAACACTTCATTTGATGTATTAACAGTGATCTTAAGACTTATACCTCCAAATGAGATACATATGCACACACACATAATATATATATGTTACAGAGGAAGAGTGTGAAGCTAATTACAGTACAATGAGAAAATGTCATGTATTATCAGTCTACTACTGAAAAATTAGAGAGTACATATTCTGTAACACATATAAAATGTTAGGATAGTCATTATGGATTCAGACATAATGCAAAACTTTCAGCATTGCTAGCATGAACATGTTCTTTGAACACAATGAAATTCATTTGAAATCAGGTGTTTAATGATAAATAATGGCCCTTAAATAGAGAATGCTAAAATTGCAGTTGAAAAACAGCAGAAATAACAAAGAAAAACTTCAATGAATCATTTACTAACACTTAAAATAAATTTTAAAGCAGTAGCTGCAGGTAAATCTATTACTTTAAATGTTCATTTTAGAACAGATGTCTCCAAGTTAATGAATTGTTTTCTAATTTATAATTTACAAAATAAAATGAAAATAAAGAAATCCAACAGAATCAGGCGCATGACAGGCATAAGAACAAGTTTAGGGAAATGAAGAGTCATATAACAAAAGTCATCTGCAAAGCTAAAGCTTTATTCTTGAGAAAAAAATCTAACAAAATTGATAGGGTATCAACAGTGACCAAAAGAGAAACATTAGTATGCAATGTAAATGTTGCTGAAAAAAGTGAAATTGAAAGTACCAGATATTCTGAATGTCTAAACACAGACACACAAACATTTATGATCTAGCCAAAATGCACACAATCCAAGATAAAAAGGATTTACTAAAAGTCAAACTTTAATATCTGCATTTAGAAATCTGAATATTGTTAATCACTAAATAAGATACTAGTTTGTATTTCCTTGCCAAAATATCAAGAGTACATCATGCTTCAATGTTCTCTACTTTTGCATAGAATATATCATTATTCATGTTCAGTTAGTCATGGGGAAAGACAGTGCAATGGAAGAATGTCTTAATCTGCGTATTGTTTCATGCAGACATAAAGATAGTTGTTAGTTTAAAGTGAGTACCTTGGATGTCAGCTAGCTTTGAGATTGTGTTCAAGAGAAAACCCATGAGAACCTGCTGTGGACATAGGGATTTGTAGCCACAGCCTTGGAATTCAGGGTCAACTCCTTCCTTTCTGAGTATGACGGATTGTGAATCCTAAAGCATTCTTTCCACTCCAGTCTCAGTCCCAAATTCACATTGGCTGGACCATTCCTTTCTCCAGAATCTGTGGCCTATGACTCCATTTACTCAATTATCTTTTCTTTCCTGATTTCCTGTGTGTCAAAACTGCATTGTGCTATCAAACATTTCTAGGTCCTATATCTCCATTTTGTTTCATCTATATTTGTCTTTATATAACATGATCTTTGTACCTTTTTAGCACAAGAAAATGGTGGTACTTGAATGGGAACTCTTCACTAATCTTAGAGCTGGCAAAGAGGATTGTACCCTAACTATATGTGTTATAGAAAATCCTTGCCATAATTTAGTAGTCAAATTCAAACTTCACTGATAATGTCATGTAAACATGATTTGATGAATGGAATCTTTTCTTCTGTGTGTTGATTCAAGCATTGGAAAGAAATGAATGATTTTTCCAAATTAGTACAGATTACAAATCTTACAAAGTTGTGCTGACAATCCACAAATGGATAATGAAAGGCTGAAAGGTTAATACCGCTATTATTGTATGGGGTTCAATGTGTTGTGTTTTTTGAGCTTTAGTAAATTTTCTTTTATGAATGTGGGTATTCTTGCATTTGGGGCATAGATGTTCAGAATTGAGGCTCTCTTGGTTGATGTTCCCTTTGATAAATATGAAGTGTCCTTCCTCATCACACATGATAAATTTGGTTGACAGTCTATTTTATTGGATATTAGGATGGCAAGGCCAGCTTGTTTCCTGTGACCATTTGCTTAGAAGACCTTTTTCCATCTTTTTACTCTGAGATAGCATCTGTCTCTGTTATTGAAATGTTTCTTGTATGCAACAAAATGTTGGATTTTGAGTATCCAGTCTGTTAGCTTATGTCTTTTATAGGTGAGCTGAGTCCATTAATATTGAGAGATATTAAAGACAGACGACTGTTGGTTCCTGATATGCTCATTTCTATAAGTGGCTTTATGTGCTTGTGGTTCTCTCCTTTTGGTTGTATTGTAAAATGCTTAATATTTTGTTCTTTTGTTGGTGTTGGGACCTAATACTAACAAGTGGTACTTGTGAGATATCATGGAAAGGCCTTGAGTCCTATAGCTGACATCCGTAACTGGAGAAAAGAATGGAACATTTAAGTTTATGTTCATATACCTTCTCAAAGATGATGTTAGGAGAATATTAAAGAAAACAAGAAACCTAATATACTATGTTAGAATTTTAAGTTCAGCTCCAAGCACTTGGACTCTTCAGATCCTCTTGCATTCCTGAAATTTCCTAGAATGCTTTTTCACTCATTGCTAGATACTATTTATCCCTTCTACTTTTCTCCCTTTACACTACTTATTTCATTTAATATCCTGTTCTGGATACTGAATGAAATGAGATATTAATTCTAGAATAACTTAGTTTTGAACTGAGAAAATCAAGAGAAATAACCTGCTGCAAACACACACCAAAATCTGTCCTGGCATTGGCTATATGAATAATTTATCATTGAGACCAGAATCTAGTTTTATGTACATAAATACTCACATATTGTTAGGATGGCTATGGTATTGGTATGGGTCCAAACACCCATGAGATTTAAGAGATCTTTAAGAATAAGTAAAGATAGCATAAAGCCAGAACATTGTGTTGATATGCTTTTATTGTTAAGTAGATTAAAAATGCCTTGACATGTTGGTTATTGATCTAATGTGAATATTTTTCTATACTCATAAATATAGTGGATGAGGTCATCCAAATGCATATGTAAATATGGTAATAAATGTAGTGTCACCCTCCCACACTCACACACAGGTGCTAGGAACTCTTTCCTTTGTACAATAGAGTCCCAGAAAAAGGTGCTTCACACGGCCAGTTGTAAAATACCACACTGCTGTATTCTAATGATGGCATCACACTGATTGGACAGGAAGAGTAACGTGTGGTTAGTATGCAAAGATTCAGGTAATGGACTTTCAGAAATTGGAAGGCAAGTCCTGCAGAGTTTTAGGAACCTGTCACTTAGTAAAGATGTTAAGGCCTGGTGATATGAAATTGTCAAGGATATTTTCTTCAAACAAAAGAATATTGCTGTACATTACTTCTTATTTTTCACTGAGAATGAAGAACCTGACAAGATTTTCCTGTTTCTGGAGAAAATATATTACGCCCATAGGGAGCTGGTTCAGATCCTATGATAAGAGTCATGAAGGCTGCTAGATTCATGGAAGCTGAGCAAAAAAAGTGCTTTCTATAGCAGGTCTATGTAATGAGGCCGCCAGCTTCAAAGTGTGGGCCATATAGGCAAGGTTGACTCTACTATTGCAGTTCTTAGTGATAAGTAAGCATAAAGTTTGGCATTTATGACAAATTTGAATGCCAGAATCTTGCAGTGTGCCATAGACGTACGAGACTCAGTACTACCATGGGTAGTGAAGGGTTATATATCTTTTGAGAAACATTTCTGGCATTGTACTTAGATCTAGGAGACAGAGCACTTGATCACAGAATACCACATGGCTGTGTTTCCAGAACAAGTTATTGAAGCTGAAGAATAGTAAATGAGATTGGAATGGCAGGCAATAAAGGCAGACAGGCAGATAGCAATAGATAATACAGAACATTGCACAGCAGGCTAAAGAGCTTCACATGCAACGATAAGACTGGGAACTGACAAATCTAATAGACAACACTCAAAGAACATTTTGGCTGCTGTGAGAAGTATGGGAGAGTGTAAAGAGAACAAAGATGAAACAGGGAGTAAATCACTAGAAAGACAATGAAGAATTAGAGTGGTATCCATAGTGATTGCAAAATTATTCCTTCTGTGTTTGTTTCTATAGGAAAGTAGTAATAGTGGGTGATGGTTGAGTAGAGATTGTTTTGGGTTATGATTTCAGGGAATTTAGTATTTATGTGAATCTCTTGATGATTTAGTTAACATATGGTATTCTGAATCTGTCTGTCTGGACCTGATAATGTGGTTCTGCATTTTTACCAAGTTCTCTTGTATTGATGTCTATAGTCATACTCAGACAAAGTCCTAAAGTAGAAAATGATTCTAGGGTTTGGGCCATGATGGAGGAATGCTGATTTTACGAGAGGTACTCATGGACGAGTAGCTTTCTGCTTTAATACCTTTAATTGTGATGCTAAATATCCATACTGAGGCAATGCATAAGAATAAGTAAGCCATTCTCAACACAGAGGATAAAGCATGATGTAAGAAGCTATTTGAGGACCCTTTGTTACCATTCAACCACTAACAAGGACAGGTGCTAAGCACAGTTAACATTGTAAATCACAAAGTGAACTCACGATTAGGTTAAGAGACGATATGATATGTGTGTGTGGCTTTGGTTTCCCAGCTTCTGATGATGGACTTGAACACAATATCACAGCCTTCTCAGGATACATGCAGACCTACTAGAGATTTACTGTTCATTTAGAACAAAGATAAAAAATAGATGAGTCACCTCTTTATAAATTATTTAAACAATAGCAGCTAATGTCTAATTAACATTATCCTGCTTGCTACCTCATTCTATATAATATGACTTTGGGAAAATGTTCTAAAGCAAACTAACAACAATGTTCAGTGGAAATTTTTGTAATTTATATAACCTGCTAAAGTACGGTTTATATTTCAATGACTTCTGACACTAAACTAATTTTGAAATATATCATTTGTGTTTTTTAAGTTGAAAGATGGGAGTATACAAACACACAAACACACACACACACACACACACACACACACACACACACACACACACACACTGGGTTCTTTGCAGCTTCTGGCTATTATAAATAGGGCTGCTATTCTGGCCTTCCACTGTAGTATAGACAACTTACTAGAATCAATACTCATAAAGAAAATAGCCTCTCTGTTTTTCATTAGCTATCAATTATCAATAGCCGTGGTTAGAGATGGGACTTTATGTCTACCTCCCTTCTGAATTGTGATATCTGATCTGGCTTGAGCTTTCATGAAGTTTGTCTCATAACCACTGTGAGATCATATGTGTAGTTGTCCTGTCTTGTACTTATTTGCCATCTATAATTTTTCAGTCCCCTTCCCCCCTTTTAAAATGATTATCCAAAATGAAAGATAGCAAAGGCCAAAGTTCATATGCATTCAGATCTTTCACATTTCTGAGTTATAGAGCAGAATATAGTCATGTTTTCTCTATCTTAATGAAATGAATAATTTTGCAATGCATAAATGCTTATTTCAAAAGATCATGCAATTATCTTTCTCATATGTTTTTCTTGAGTATGAGAATAATATTCTTTTATACTATATAATCAAATTTATTCAACAAGTTTTAAATTCTACTTTAATAAAATGTAAAATTATTTCTTTTTATTGCAAATAATTTTTTGTCATACAATATATTCTGATTATGCTTTCCTATCCCTCTATTCCTCCCAATTTCTCTCCATCTCCCCTCCCTTCATCTCGCGATCCACTTCCTTTATACATCTCATTAGAAAAGGCTTCTAAGAGATAATAACAAAACATGAAAAAGTATTATAAAATAAAATAAAAACTTTTCTATCAAAATTGAACGTGGAATATTAACAGGAGAAAAAAAGTCCAAAGAGCAGGCAATAGAATCATAGACCCATTAGTTCTCATGTCAGGATACAAATGATCTGAATGAGGAAGAGAGAGGAATGTTTGGGGCTGTATGTAATTTGGTAATAGAAAAGATGAATACAAAGGAAGGCAGATGGTAAAATAATAGTAAGGGCTTATGAAAAATTCATCAGAAATCACACTATCAACTATACATCTAAAATAGGTTGATGTATGCATATAGTGATTTAGTTTAAATAAAAACTACATCTAAGCTAACAGTGCTCTCTCCAAAATACTAGGACCATCTACAAAAAGTATCCGAACATCACAACAAGGGAAGCCCTCTTTGGTATTGTTTGGTTGTTGGTTTTTGTTGTTCAAGAGGCTCCTGAAACATTATATATTATGAATTTTAATGCTGATTGATCCCACAGGTAGAAGGTAAGTCCCTATTGCTGAAAACACTATGGACCAGAGACACAAGACCCAGAACCCTGATCTAGAAATGTCCTGAAAGCCTTCTCCCAAAAGACCAAGTTTTCATGATTTAAGAAGTTGCCATGCAAGATTCCAGAAAACAGAAGCAGTCATCACAGCTAAGATGGCAATGGACCATAACAATTGGCAATGGTATCTCTACTGGTGCAGTAGTGATGCACATATGTTAGAGGTAAGCTGCAGCTCTCTAATTGGATGTAGACCCATTCAATAAGAGGGACATTACTTGATTCTGAAAACCCACTTAACAAAGCAAGGCTAGTAAAGTCATGGGACTTAGAGGAGAACTTACAAGCACCATTTTACTAAACCTACATATCACTGGATACACTATAAATATTTGTACTTATATATGCAGATAAAGTGTTTCACACACCCCCACTCCAATCTAAGAAACTTATTTTTTCCAACAGAGACTATTCCACAAAAATAGAAACAGACAAAAAGCAGAGTTATGAATCCCATTACAATTGATATTCCTTCAAAATAACTCCTGAAACCACAGTTCAGGCATCATTGTAGAAGAAAAATCAGAAAAAAATGAGTCAGACGAAAGGAAAGTTGGTTGTGAAACACTGGCTTCTCAGATTTTAAAAGGTTCATTCATGAAATTTCATTAAAATGACTGTCTAAACATAAGCTGGACAAGGATGACTCCAAGAGAAATATGAATGTGGGAAGGTCATGACACCTCAAATCTATGAAGAGATCTAGAAGAAACAAAGGAATCTAAAAGAATTGTACACCCTATAAACATATGCCCAAGCATGCACATGCAACATAATAGACACCTAGTGTTCATTGTGTTTATATGTGTGTGTTTGTGTGTAACATCAATTAGACCTATATTCAAGTGGGGAGTGCTGGGGTTGGGGGTGTGGGTGTAACATCTATTAGAGAAAGAGACAGCAGAGACAGAGAATGATAAAGAAAAATCCATTAATTAATTAATTAATTAATTAAATTGTATATATTCTTGAAGTTTTAAAAGAGAATTATAGGTCAGTTGTAGAGATGGAAGTAAGTATAATGTTCAGTGTTCAATACGCAAAGCTGACACATAAATATGAAATATAAATATATCTGAAAGTGAACATGAACATATTTGTCACATATATATGTATATACATGACATTTAAATGGTTATTACTTTTTCATTGATACATGCAATGATTCTACTTATTTATGAGGTTTAATATTGTATCTTGCTTCATGTGTACATTGGTCAAATAATATTAATGAGCATATTAATAACTTCAAAAACAGAACAGTGTAAAGACTTGCTACTGGCAATATTTCCCACATGCACACACATATAATAAAGCAATGCATTTTAGAAAGGATATGTGAAAAAGAAAGGATATGCATAATCTGGAAATAATATCAAATATTTGCTTAATACTTTGGACTTAAAATCAACAATATCTAGTATACGTAGAAAAATTTTAACACCTTAAATTTAATTAATTTAAATTAATTAATTAAAGACTTTAAAAAGTCTTGAAAAGATTTTTTATCCATATATTTATAAAAAAGAACTCAATTTCAGTTGTAATAATTTAATTATCTGATTTACCTCCTAACTATCTTTGATAGTCTGAGAGTTTCTTCCATGATTTTTTCAATAGTAGAAAATGAAACACTTCAGTACATTTTTGTCTAATAGCTCTGTGCAGCAAAAAGCATGTTTTAAATTAAAATAAATAATTTTCTATTAAAATATAGTCGAAGTAGATAAATGCATTAAAATAGAGAAGCTATACATTTTTTAAAAGTATGATGTGACAAAAAACTCCTTTTTTTTTTTAACTTTTTAAAAGGGTGAAGTAAAAAAAAAAAATCAACAACTCTGTAACCTGTCACTAGAGGAAGAGGTTATCTGAAAAAAGGCTGCCCTTCAATAGAGACCACATGAAAACAAGATATGAACTCTGACATAGAAACATTCTATGAGATACAACCCAACAATATACAAAACAAACATCATAAGCACTTAGAATTCACCACAGTTTTATAACCTGGATGTGTATATTCTCACATAATTTCTGTGACAGAAGGGTTGATGTCCCAGGAATGAGATCACAGGACCATAACCTCAACAATAATATTAGAGACTTAGTAGAGGTTTACCTAATTCTCTTGCTTTTTGAATTATCTGAGAAGTTTCCAGAAGGGATAATATGTAAAACAGAATGTCCCAAATGCCTTTGTCTTCCTCTTCTGTACTTTTGGAGCAATGAGTTATAGCTATTATTTAGATGTTTGCAAGTTAAAATACTTTATGCTGCCAGCCCAAATGTAGTCATCAAGACAACAGACTGATTAGAAGTCTGAAGATAGCTTAATGTAATCCACCACATTTAGGGGAATAACTATGGAAAAGCACGTGAAAATACAAATAGATGCAAACAAAAGTTTGACAACATTTCAACATTGGTTCATGAAAAGAATCTCTCATGTACACACGCAGAGACAGTATGGACTCAAAATTTAAAGTGCTAGGTTCATTGACACTGGAAAAGTTAAAAAATACTAATTTGATTCAATAAATTAGAGAAAATTTAAGTAAATTCAAAACATTTTATATAGAGAGGCCCCCAGCACATATGTAGCAGATGAGCTACTCAGTCTCCATGTGGGGCCCCCACAACAGTAACAGAGACTCTCCCTAAAGCTGTAGCCTGATTGTGCTATCCATCCCCAACAGGATTGTCTTGTCTAGACTGAGTGGGAGAGGATGTGCCTACTCCAACAGATACTTGATGCACGAGGGTGGGGGAATACTCAAGGGATCTCTGCCTTCTCAGAGAAGGGGAGGAAGGTTTCTCTGAGGGGGACCAAGTGGCAGCATTTAGATGTAAATAAATAAATACAGTTAAAAAAAGAATATTTGAAAACTTGATATTGTTTACAACTCTTTAAATTAATCAATACAATATATTCAATCTGAAACAAAATGATGCTACATTATTCTCTACCTATTTACCAAATGCATAAAACGCCTAAGAAAAGGTACAGAGAAGTGGAACTCTGATCACAGCTAATGTGACTCTGAAATAACAATACTTCTTCAGTTAAGATACTGGTTTTTTCATGAAGCAACAGTCAAGTGATTTGTTATAATACAAGAATTAATAAAGATGTAAACTCACACAGACAGTAAATTTGAGTTGATCTTCAAAAAATGATACAAGAAGAAGTGATAGTGTTTAGAGCAAGAGGTTTTAGAAAAACAGTATATATTTGAAAACTCTCAGGTATGTGCATGTTACACTTACATGAAGTGAGCTGATCAAATTCAGACTGATACAGTTGATACAGAGCAAGTAAAATGTATCAAGATATGAAACTTGATCTTGTTTAAATAGCTATAAACTTTTAATTTATATAATTTTAGATAAAAAAAATCTACCTATTTTAGCAGAAACTAGCATCTCCTTAAGAAAATAATGTAGGGGTCATACTAATAAAAGCATCTCCAGGAGACCTTCTGAAAATCCCATCCATTGCACATCATCTCTTCATGACACAAGTGCACCAGTTCTGGTGAATTAGAGTGAATCACAGCTGGTAGTTATCATCAAAACGCAAATCCACATCTGCTGGGATATTGCCTGAAAGAATTCTTCACTAATTTATTTGATGCAATATCTTTTACCCATTACCCCTTTTCACAGAGACATAAGATATTTTCAAAAACATCTGGACTCTCTGCTAAAAGGAGACATTTCTTATCTTGTAAGACATTATTTTTATTAGATTTTACTATAGTTTTTCTATTACTATATAGTGAATCACAGAAATGTAACATATTAGTGTCAGGATATGTTAATCATGAAACATTAGTTTTTAAAATATCTTGAATGCTCTGAGCTATTTCAATTGTCTCAAACTTTACAAGTCACCAAAATAGAGAAAATTGCTTTCTTTTCCTGGTTCAGCAAATTCAATCCTGTCTTTCCCATTTGTTTTCCCAAAAGTCAGCATTTCATACACTTCTGATGTTGAAAACTAGTTCTGAAAATTTTCAGAGTGAGCATATAATATCAACTCTTTCTAACCAAAAAAATTTAAAGAATAGTTTTATACTCTGTATGCTGCAAAATGACTCATTTTTTCATTCCTTCTTAAATCAAGCTAACTGACACATTGTCAATGATTAAATTAATACTCATTTAAAAAAACACCAACATGAGGAGCATTTCCAAATTTCTTCAAAATTATTGCTCAATATTCATTGAGCAATTTTTAATTAAAATACATGACAGTAGATGAAATAAATCATTCAGAAATAAACTGAGTATAAAAATAAAAATAATTTCTTATTAGCCTTAAGAGTAATATTAGCTCTTGAATACATTGATATAACAGTATGCTTGTGTATAAAGTTACAACTTCTATTCTACCTGTGATCTCAAAGGTATCTCTAAAAAGTCATTCATAGTGCTACACAGCATACTTCACAATTAGACCTCATTTTATCATTAGACCTAAAATAGCTAAAAAATATTTACAAAACAGTCTGGACATAAAGTAGTCCAGATTAGGCGGCGGCGGCGGCGGCGGCGGCGGCAGAGGCAGCAGTGGCTGCTCCAGCTGAAGGGCCATCAGCAGTGGAACCAAGGCGTCACAGGTGTAGCCGCCAGCAGCTACATGTAAACCAGGTTACCTGTTGAGAGAATTTTGGGGTCATAGGGAAGAGCGGCGAAAAGAACGTACGGCCAAGTCAATGTTCACTGATCAAAGCCGTAAACTTTAATGGCGCCAGACCTTATAACAGTTCGGGCAAACCCTTCCCCCCAGACTCCAGGCTGAGTTCCGGTGGAAGTTGTCTAGCTTCTCTTGGAGGTCTTCGTCTTGACTGCTCCGGCAGCTGGGTGGGTCACCTGTTTAATTCAGGAATCCCTATACCTGGAGGAACAATGAACTTGACCTTTACTACGTGCACTCCACCCTAGGTGGAGCAGGATCCTGGCTAACTGGGAGAAGTTAACCTTGACCAAAGTCAAACTCTGACCAAGTGCAAGACTGCCCCAATATGGCTCTGTACATGTCCTCCCTTTTTTTATTAATTTGAACACGAGGAGGTAGAAAACAAGTGGATAAATATCCTTCATAAGAAGGCGGGCCTTAACCAGGAGGGGAAGCATTGACCGTAATTCCTCTTAAATATTGTATAACGTCTTTTTCAGAGGAGGGGTAATAGGCTCCCTTATTATTTTAAGGACAGCCTCTCGACGTTAACCCCTATGCAATTAGGTGTACTTCCTGGGGACTCAGAAGCAGAAATTCACCTCCCCATGCAGTGCTTTGCCTCGCACGTCTCGCTGGTACCCATGTTTGTTCAAAAACAAACACACATAGATCTGAGTTCTATGTGGCTCCCTCTTTGGAGATCCACTTGTGTAAGTTTTGAAGCCAGGGGGGTCTGCAAGTGTCTTTAACAGACATGTAATCTCTCCATCCAGGTGAGCCTGGGTGGAGACAGCCAGTCTGCTTAACAGACAAGGTCAAGAGTTAAAGGTGGAATAGGATTAACTTGTCCCAGAAGTATCCAATTCAGTTGTAAATTAACAACTTTAAGGACACAAAGCTTGGCCTCTGAGGTGGGAGAGGTAGCCTTGTGAATCAAGAGATATGCTGTTACTTCTCAGGAAAAGTGGAGACTATATGTTAAATTAACACAGCTGGCTGAAGATTGTTAGCCATCTTCAAAATTGGAATCTTCAAAATTGGAATTATTTCTAGACCAGTCTATGGTTGAGTCAGCTGAGCACAATAAGGAGAAGAGTCATTTTAACTCTTCTAATTAATTTTTCCTAAGCTAGCATAACAGTCTCCATGTTCTGTCCCACAAAGTCTAAAAGCTTGAAGCTAGGCAATTTATCTAACCTGGGACATTTAACAATTGAGGTAAGTCAAGAACATATATCCAATATAGCTCTTATGTTACCATGGTCTGGGCATTCAGCAAGCACAGTCAGCATATCTTCTGCCGCATTCTGTGGAAAAAACAGAGGACATGCCTTCTCCCCCAATATTAAATCAGGATCATGGCATATGTTAGTAAGTGAATTCCTTCATTTCACCTAGACATCAATATGTCTAATTACAAGATGTCATATACATTTAGCAAGGAGTTTCTTGGGATCCAAATTTTAAAATTTTTTTTTTAAAAACATGCAAGCATAATTTAAATTATATGCACAGGGACACAATTTCCCCTCTCTTCTTTCTTCCAAGAAGATATTGTTTTATTAATTTAAGTTGGAACACAAAGTATAAACCATAACATAGGCAATAACTATGTAATTATATAAAATATAGTTGCTTTTTCTGTTAGAGCAGTTGCAACTAGACAGCCTAAAAATGAATCATTAGTCACATGTACATATTTTTTTTAATCTTTTAAATTAGAAATATGAATATCATTTATCTGTAATAACTAAGTCCTCTAGGATTAACACCATTACGTGGTAGAGGTAGAAATTGAGGACATCAAGAACAAATCTTTATAATTTGATGTGCACAAAATATAAAATTATTTCAAATACCTAAAGGACAGTCATTTAGAGAATATATCCTTTGTTCTTAGAAATTTGAATCACATTTGTACAAACTGTAGAAATTAAGAATTAGCAGTATTAAAAATGGACCAATTTTAAGCAATTATAAACCATGAGCTATGTATATCTACTATTATTAAAAGCTTGACCTTTAACATCTTAAAAATAGCTGCTATAGCACCCAATTCAGGTATCTGTGTTGAAGCAGGGAGAAACTTAAAGGAATAAACATGTGATCTGATAGTACAAATTATCTTTTGGATAACAATTATTAATTTTGCCTAAAAATGCTTACCATGTAATAGACCAACCATTAATAATAAATTTGATTGTTGCTTGAAGCAAGGAACAAACGTTTCCTACCTTGAAAACAGAGGTTTAAGACCTTCTGTGGCAAGCTTAAAATGAGGTAAATAAGATAAAGCCAATTAATATATCCTAACAACTTTTGAAAGCCATTTACCTAAAAATTCTAAAAGTCTATAGGAGCAAGGGCCTGTAACAAACATTCTATGAACATTATACACTGAAAATTTTAAGATCTTAACTTCTAGTATTGAAACAGAGACAAAACACTTTTTCTCACAAGACATAAGGCTGTTAGCCATTCCTTGAGGCAAAACTTTCTAATGAAATTGTTTTGTTGTCTCTTTAAAATTAGAAGCAAATGCTTTTATAATTATCAGAATGTAAAGCAAAAAAGCAACCCTTTAAATTTACAATAATTTTGTAGGGAGTAGACAGGCCAAATGTTAATGCTTTTATAGCCTCCTTGACCTTTCATAGATTTGAACTGCATTTTAACCCACACCTGGATAAGTCAAAAACCTTTTTTTTTTTTTTTTAAAGCCAAACACTCCCTAGGTGGGGCCTGTAAGGCAGAAACAATTTCTCAAAACTTCCTCACTAGCTTCCCCTGAGGCAGCTCTAAGCTTTGCATTAACTCAAATGTAAATTTTTTTATCTGCCCTAGGATCCACCTTGAGTCCTTGGCAAGGACTTTGTATGAGATTCCTCAAATGTAAATATCTTCTAATCTGAGCCTTTTATCTAAGACCAGACCCAAACCTACAAGGACAATTTAAGGATTAAACAAAAGAAACCTGTAATTTCATGGTCAAAGGAACCTACTTGATATCAAATACATTTCTATAGAGATATCCTTTTTAATCTTGGAGGGTTAAATTTTGCTCCTACCATTGTAGCCTATAAACTTGTGGAAAAGAGGCAATGGGCCTCTAAAACCCATAGCTGCATCACTCTCAAAATTATCTTAATTACAAAATGTTAACAATTACGAGCCTGCAAACTGAAAACTGTAGCCAATGACACACTGATTTTTATTGTAACTCAATGTTTTCTTGCAATATTAGAGCACAATTGTAATTTTGGAAGCAAATCTCAATTTTAAACAATCTATTTTCTTTAAAATTAATGGCAAACACATATTTACAGCACAAGGTTTGTATGCCAGTTCTTATGTTCAAGTGTATAACAGTGTAACTTATTAAAGAGACAATATTTTAGATCTTAATCTTCATTAAGTCTAATCTCCAGGCCAAGATTCACATGAAACACCATGCCAATTTAGGAGCGTCCCAAAGGCCTGTATTTCCTGGATTGCGTCATGCCATGTGGTGTTCAAAATGGCGACTACCCTAAACTACCAGCCTTAATCGTCATGCCACGTGTTCAAAATGGCGACTACCCTAAACTACCAGCCTTAACCATCATGCCACGTGTTCAAAATGGCGACTACCCTAAACTACCAGCCTTAACCTAACTTTTGTTAATAACATTATACCTTTTAAATCATGTGCAGTGACTTAAGCCAATACTCTATAGTCAAGACATGTAAAATATACCTTTAAATCCAATTATAAACAAGAACAAAGCATGAGTGGCGTTAGGCCACGTGTAGTTAGTTAAGATAGCTCTAACACTGAATCACCAGTTTTAAACTAACCTTTTCTTAATAACACTATACCTTTTACATAATAACCAATTAATTTATAACTCTTTAGTCAAGAAATGTAAAGCCTTATATCATTAAAACCAATTAGAAACAAGTATAAAGCGACTAGATGAATTTCACAAGCCAAACCAAGGTCTTCCCAAATCTTGAGGTTTCTGGGCTTTTAAGAGCGGCTTTTTCCCCAGCCATGTTTCTGTCTTGGGTGAGTGAGCTACGCTGCTGCAGCGTGGCTTTGAATCAATCCCCACACAAACTGTGGCTAGCTCAAAAGGTTACCAGCAGATGTAATCTTTACCAATTTTTTCTTTTTAACATGAAACAGTCATTCACACAAAGACACAGAGAGGACATAAACATACACATAGACAGTCGGTGCACCGGGACAAACACGGAAAGATACACAGAAAGTTAAGCGTGCTTGTTAAGCAATTGCATCCATTTTCCTCTTTAAACAGCTCTTAGAAGCTGTGGACATATGCCTATTTTTAAAAACCCCTTTCTTTTCGCCGAAATCAGCTCTTACGAGCTTTGGGCAAATGCCTACCAAATTCCTTCCCCATATTTCCCTATCTTATCAACCCAAGCAGTCCTGCGCTGGGTCCACGCAGTATGCTTGAAAAACTGTATCCATTCCTTGCACTCACAACCATAGACACGAATTCACTAGCGCTAGTTTTGCCCTCTATGTTGCTTACCGTGCGGACACCATTAATTTTCACCTTTTTCTGCGAAGCTTCGCTGGATAGGGCTACCTCAGGAAATTCTCTCGTGCCAGGTCGCCCCACGTTGGGCGCCACTATGTAGCCGCCAGCAGCTACATGTAAACCAGGTTACCTGTTGAGAGAATTTTGGGGTCATAGGGAAGAGCGGCGAAAAGAACGTACGGCCAAGTCAATGTTCACTGATCAAAGCCGTAAACTTTAATGGCGCCAGACCTTATAACAGTTCGGGCAAACCCTTCCCCCCAGACTCCAGGCTGAGTTCCGGTGGAAGTTGTCTAGCTTCTCTTGGAGGTCTTCGTCTTGACTGCTCCGGCAGCTGGGTGGGTCACCTGTTTAATTCAGGAATCCCTATACCTGGAGGAACAATGAACTTGACCTTTACTACGTGCACTCCACCCTAGGTGGAGCAGGATCCTGGCTAACTGGGAGAAGTTAACCTTGACCAAAGTCAAACTCTGACCAAGTGCAAGACTGCCCCAATATGGCTCTGTACACACAGGGACCAGTTAGGCCCTGCGCCCATGACCACTGACCTTCGCTGACCAGCCGGGCAGCAAGCAGCTGCAGTTGTGCGGCGCCTTTCCTGCACGGAGGCCACTTCAGAACTCGGCCTCCCACCAGTCAGGAGAGGAGCATCCATCTTGGTTCCGTACTCCAGGAATCGGACAGACTGAGGTACACAAACATAATCCGAGGCCAACACCGCGGTGGTCTGAGCCCGACGGGCGTTGGCCTGCACCCAGGCCCTGGGCGGGTCGGGGGGCCATCGGGGTGCCAACCCAACCAGGAGGTTTTTTGCCCAGGCCTGCGGGCGCGCCGCCGCCATTTTGCCTGCAGGACGACAGAGAGCTCAGGCGGGCAGACCTGTAACAGGCATAGCCTAAGGCTAACAAAGCGGGGGTCCAGGCCCCAAAAGGCACAGGACTGACCCCAAGAACTGGGCGGCTTGGTGGGCCATCTGTGAGTCAACCCGCCCAGGTGATTGTTAGCAAAGCAGACTCTCCCAGCGCTTACAGGGAGCGCAGGCGCGCACGCCCGCCATCCTAGTCACCTGGCAAACCCAATTATCAGTCATAGCCCCAGGGGAACTTTGCTCGGACCTTGGCCTCCCAGGCTTTTGCCTGGACTCAGGGACTGGGCGGCCAGGCTAACCTTGTGTGCGACAGCCCGGTTGGCAGATCGGCTGCCCAGCGGAGTGAGCAGAACACAGGGGAGGTCACAGTAGCATACACCATCGGCACTTCCTGGGAGTGCACACGGGCTCCATCTGCTCCACAGACACAATCTGGGGCAAGGCCTCAGGCAGAAGCCCCTAGCTCTACTCTCTCCGCTTCCGGATCCAGATCAGTCTGGGCGGCAGCATTACATCTCCAAGTCCTGCAAGTGGCTAGCTGGGCTTCCGGGCAGCCAGCTGGGAGAAGTCAGTGTGCTCCAGTGAATCCAGCGGGCCCCAGCGGGAGCCTTCGGGTGCCTGCTTTGGGATCGGAACAGCCTGGGCAGCAGCACACTGTCTACAAGCAGTGCAGGAGGTAAGCTGTGCACCAGAGGCCAACTGGGAAGGGGCAGCTTGCACTGGTGAGTCCAGCACTGACAAGATAAACTAACACCAGTGAGATCTAGATGGCAAAAGGCAAACGCAGGAACGTCACTAACAGAAATCAAGGCAATATGGCAACATCTGAACCAAATTCTCCTCTACCAACATGTCCTGGATACCCCATCACACCAGTAAAACAAGATTTGGATTTAAAATCACTGGTCATGATGCTGGTACAGGAACACATGAAGGTCATACATAAAGAAATTCAGGAGAAAGTGGATCAAAAGTTAGAAGCCCTTGCAAGGGAAACACAAAAATCATTGAAAGAAATCCAGGAGAATACAAAAGCCAACAAGGAGGAAATGCAAAAAACACTTAAAGAAATACAGGAGAACTTTGCTCAACAGGCTGAGGTCATGAAAGACGAAACACAAAAATCTCTTAAAGAAATACAGGAGAACTTTGGTCAACAGGCTGAGCTCATGAAAGAGGAAACACAAAAATCTCTTAAAGAATTACAGGAAAACACAAACATGCAAGTGAAGGAGCTAAGCAAAACCATCCAGGATCTAAAATCAGAAGTAGAAACAACTAAGAAAACTCAAAGGGAGACAACTTTGGAGATAGAAAGCCTTGGGAAGAAATCAGGGGACAGAGATACAAATATCAACAACAGAATACAAGAGATAGAAGAAAGAATCTCAGATGCTGAAGATTCCATAGAAACCATGGACTCAACAGTTAAAGAAAATGCAAAATGCAAAAAGCTTGTAACCCAAAATATCCAGGAAATCCAGGACACAATGAGAAGACCAAACCTAAGGATTATAGGCATAGATGAGAGTGAAGATTTACAACTTAAAGGGCCAGCAAATATCTTCAATAAAATTATGGAAGAAAACTTCCCTAACCTAAAGAGAGAGATGCCCATGAATATACAAGAAGCCTACAGAACTCCAAACAGACTGGACCAGAACAGAAATACTTCCCGTCACATAATAATCAAAACACCAAATGTTCTAAACAAAGAAAGAATACTAAAGGCAGTAAGAGAAAAAGGCCAAGTAACATATAAAGGAAGATCTATCAGAATCACAGCAGACTTTTCACCTGAGACTATGAAGGCTAGAAGGTCCTGGGCAGATCTCATGCAGACTCTAAGAGAACACAAATGCCAACCAAAACTACTATATCCAGCAAAACTCTCAATCACCATAGATGGAGAAACTAAGATATTTCATGACAAAACCAAGTTTACCCAATATCTATCCACAAACCCGGCCCTAAAAAGGATAATAGGAGGACAACACCAATACAAGGAGGGAAACTTCACCCTGGAAAAAGCAAGATAGTAACCTTTCATCAAACCCAAAAGAAGTTAAGAATTCAAATTTAAAAAATAACGTCAAAAATGATAGGAAGTAACAATCACTATTCCTTAATATCTCTTAACATCAATGGACTTAATGCCCCAATAAAAAGACACAGACTAACTGAATGGATACGTAAACAGGACCCTACATTTTGCTGCTTACAGGAAACACACCTCAGGGTCAAAGACAAACACTACCTTAGAGTAAAAGGCTGGAAGACAATTTTACAAGCAAATGGTCTCAGGAAACAAGCTGGAGTAGCCATTTTAATATCAGATAAAATTGACTTTCAACCCAAAGTCATCAAAAGAGACCCTGAGGGACACTTCTTGCTGGTCAAAGGAAAAATACAAAAAGAAGAACTGTCAATCCTGAACATCTATGCCCCAAATGCAAGGGCACCCTCTTTCGTAAAAGAAACTTTATTAAAACTCAAAGCACACATTGCACCTAACACAATAATTGTGGGTGACTTCAACACTGCACTTTCCTCAATGGACCGATCAGGAAAACAGAAACTAAACAGGGACACAATGAAACTAATTGAAGCTTTGGACCAATTAGATTTAACAGATATATATAGAACATTCTATCCTAAAACAAAAGAATATACCTTTTTCTCAGCACCTCATGGTACCTTCTCCAAAATCGACCATATAATTGGTCACAAGACAGACCTCAACAAATATAAGAAGATCGAACTAATCCCATGCCTCCTATCTGATCACTATGGAGTAAAAGTGGTCTTCAATAGCAACAGAAACAACAGAAAGCCCACATACACGTGGAAACTGAACAATACTCTACTCAATGATACCTTGGTCAAGGAAGAAATAAAGAAAGAAATTAAAGACTTTTTAGAACACAATGAAAATGAAAACACAACATACCCAAATCTATGGGACACAATGAAAGCAGTGCTAAGAGGAAAACTCATAGCCCTGAGTGCCTCCAAAAAGAAAATGGAGAGAGCATACATTACCAGCTTAATGACACACCTGAAAGCCCTGGAACAAAAAGAAGCTATTTCGCCCAGGAGGAGTAGAAGGCAGGAAATCATCAAACTCAGGGCCGAAATCAATCAAGTAGAAACAAAGAGAACCATACAAAAAATCAACAATACCAGGAGCTGGTTCTTTGAGAAAATCAACAAGATAGATAAACCCTTAGCCAGAATGACCAAAGGGCACAGAGAAAGTATCCAAATTAACAAACTTAGAAATGAAAAGGGAGATATAACAACGGAAACTGAGGAAATCCAAAAAATCATCAGATCCTACTACAAGAGCCTATACTCAACACAACTGGAGAATCTGGAGGAAATGGACAATTTCCTTGACAGATACCAAATACCAAAATTAAATCAGGACCAACTAGACCATCTAAACAGTCCCATAATGCCTAAAGAAATAGAAGGAGTCATAGAAAGTCTTCCAACCAAAAAAAGCACAGGACCAGATGGCTTCAGTGCAGAATTCTACCAGACCTTCAAAGAAGAGTTAACACCAATACTCTTCAAACTATTCCACAAAATAGAAACAGAAGGAACACTACCCAATTCCTTCTACGAAGCCACAATTACGCTGATACCAAAGCCACACAAAGATCCAACAAAGAAAGAGAACTTCAGACCAATTTCCCTTATGAACATCGATGCAAAAATACTCAATAAAATTCTTGCCAACCGAATCCAAGAACACATCAAAATGATCATCCACCATGATCAAGTAGGCTTTATCCCGGGAATGCAGGGTTGGTTCAATATACGGAAATCCATCAATACAATCCACTACATAAACAAACTCAAAGAACAAAACCACATGGTCATTTCATTGGATGCTGAAAAAGCATTTGACAAAATTCAGCATCCCTTCATGCTTAAAGTCTTGGAGAGAACAGGAATTCAAGGCCCATACCTAAACATAGTAAAAGCAATATACAGCAAACCGGTAGCCAGCATCAAACTAAATGGAGAGAAACTTGAAGCAATCCCACTGAAATCAGGGACCAGACAAGGCTGCCCCCTTTCTCCTTATCTTTTCAATATTGTACTTGAGGTACAAGCTGGGGCAATTCGACAACATAAGGAGGTCAAAGGGATACAAATTGGAAAGGAAGAAGTCAAACTATCATTATTTGCAGACGACATGATCGTCTACCTAAGTGACCCAAAGAACTCCACTAGAGAGCTCCTACAGCTGATAAACAACTTCAGCAAAGTGGCAGGTTATAAAGTCAACTCAAGCAAATCAGTGGCCTTCCTATACTCAAAGGATAAGCAGGCTGAGAAAGAAATTAGGGAAATGACCCCCTTCACAATAGCCACAAACAGTATAAAGTATCTTGGGGTGACTCTTACCAAACATGTGAAAGATCTGTATGACAAGAACTTCAAGACTCTGAAGAAGGAAATGGAAGAAGACCTCAAAAAATGGGAAAACCTCCCATGCTCATGGATCGGTAGAATCAATATAGTTAAAATGGCCATTTTGCCTAAAGTACTATACAGATTCAATGCAATACCCATCAAAATCCCAACTCAATTCTTCACAGAGTTAGAAAGAGCAATTATCAAATTCATCTGGAACAACAAAAAACCCAGGATAGCTAAAACTATTCTCAGCAACAAAAGAAAATCTGGGGGAATCAGTATCCCTGACCTCAAGCAATACTACAGAGCAATAGTGTTAAAAACTGCATGGTATTGGTACAGTGACAGACAGGAGGATCAATGGAACAGGATTGAAGATCCAGAAATGAACCCACACACCTATGGCCACTTGATCCTCGACAAAGAGGCTGAAAACATCCAATGGAAAAAAGATAGCCTTTTCAACAAATGGTGCTGGTTCAACTGGAGGTCAGCATGCAGAAGAATGCGAATTGATCCATCCTTGTCTCCTTGTACTAAGCTCAAATCCAAATGGATCAAGGACCTCCACATAAAGCCAGACACTCTGAAGCTAATAGAAAAAAAACTTGGGAAGACCCTTGAGGACATCGGTACAGGGAGAAAGTTTCTGAACAGAACACCAATAGCGTATGCTCTAAGAGCAAGAATTGACAAATGGGACCTCATAAAATTACAAAGTTTCTGTAAGGCAAAGGACACCATCAAGAGGACAAATCGGCAACCAACAAATTGGGAAAAGATCTTCACCAATCCTACATCAGATAGAGGGCTAATATCCAATATATATAAAGAACTCAAGAAGTTAGACTCCAGAAAACCAAACAACCCTATTAAAAAATGGGGTACAGAGTTAAACAAAGAATTCTCACCTGAAGAACTTCGGATGGCGGAGAAGCATCTTAAAAAATGCTCAACTTCATTAGTCATTAGGGAAATGCAAATCAAAACAACCCTAAGATTTCATCTTACACCAGTCAGAATGGCTAAGATTAAAAATTCAGGAGACAGCAGGTGTTGGAGAGGGTGTGGAGAAAGAGGAACACTCCTCCACTGCTGGTGGGATTGCAAATTGGTACAACCACTCTGGAAATCAATCTGGCGGTTCCTCCGAAAACTGGGCACCTTACTTCCAGAAGATCCTGCTATACCACTCCTGGGCATATACCCAGAAGACTCCCCACCATGTAATAAGGATACATGTTCTACTATGTTCATAGCAGCCCTATTTGTAATTGCCAGATGCTGGAAAGAACCCAGGTATCCCTCAACAGAAGAGTGGATGCAAAAAATGTGGTATATCTACACAATGGAGTACTATTCAGCCATTAGAAACAATGAATTCATGAAATTCTTAGGCAAATGGATGGAGCTAGAGAATATCATACTAAGTGAGGTAACCCAGACTCAAAAGGTGAATCATGGTATGCACTCACTAATAAGTGGATATTAACCTAGAAAACTGGAATACCCAAAACATAATCCACACATCAAATGAGGTACAAGAAGAAAGGAGGAGTGACCCCTGGTTCTGGAAAGACTCAGTGAAACAGTATTCAGCAAAACCAGAACGGGGAAGTGGGAAGGGGTGGGTGGGAGGACAGGGGAAGAGAAGGGGGCTTGCGGGACTTTCAGGGAGTGGGGGGGCTAGAAGAGGGGAAATCATTTGAAATGTAAATAAATTATATCGAATAATAAAAAAAATTAAAAAAAAAAAAGTAGTCCAGATTAAAAATTAGTTGAACTTTGAATCTAATATAATCCAATAGCTTCTCTTGATCACAGTAGCTTTGCAGAATTGCAAACAAAGCTATATACAAAAATAGCATTTGAAAGGAAAGGAGAAGAAAGAAGAATAAAACTACAAATGAATCTTAGCTGTCATCTGTCAGAGAAATCACTAAGGAAAAAAAGGAGAACTGAGTATTCCCATGGTGCACTGACTTTTCTGCACAATTGGATGACCCCATGGTGAGCTATAGTGGGACAGAGATCATTGCAAAGGCACATTTTGTGGAGTAAAGCAGTTTAATTATAGATGGACGAATAAAAGAGAGCACAGAGATAGGAGAAAGTGAAGAATAGAAAGGGGCAATGTAAACAACACACATCTAGTGGCCTGCTTTGTCCAGGAAGACCCCAACACTTATCATTTCTAAGACCTTTAAGAAGAGTGCCACCAGTTAGCAACTAAGTGTTTAATGATAAACATGCAGGACACATTTCACATTCAAACCATAGCACTCATATTCAACTCAAAGTGCTCATATCTATTTCACAATAAGTCATGAACTAACTAGATCTGCAAGCACTGTGTACCAAGAGTTGTTTAACAGTTCAAACTCAGAGTTACCTATGAAATCCAAGTAAGCTCTTAAATCTGCATAATCATGAAAGTGAACTAAAGTTACATATTTTGAACAGCATAGAGAAATCCCCATTTCAAAAGGAAGAAACAACTGGGCAGTGGTGGCACACACCCTTAATCCCAGCACTTGGGAGGCAGAGGCAGGCGAATTTCTGAGTTCGAGGCCAGCCTGGTCTACAGAATGAGTTCTAAGAAAGACAGCCAGGACTACACAGAGAAACCCTGTCTCAACAAGCCAAAAAAAAAAAAAAAAAAAAGGAAAGAAACATTGGTGTGAAAAGGGGGATTGGAACAAAGCAAGTTTGAAATTCAGCAGGGTGATGATCATATACCAGAATTCCACATGGTATGATGTGAACTTTCAAGGAAGCCTACTAGTGTGTTATTGCAATTTGGAGCCCATAGAACCTTTAGCATGTACACAGCTTTCTTTCCTCAACACTGTTCAATCTCTGATATCTTAGTTTCTTAAGGCTGTGTTGTATCTTATATTTGACATAAACTGACTTACTGTGCACATAAATATAAGCATTTCTGTTCTTCGGAGATACTAGTATAATCACTCATTAAACCCTGTTTCCAATAGTTTAGGTAATGTCTTTGCCATATACACAAAAGCTCCCAACTTCTTCTCACAAAAACATTTTCATAGATTTCTGAACCATATGATCACACAGTCATAACACCTAATTCCTCAGATTAATTGTGTGTGCGTTATTTTTTTAGACAACTATTAAACAACTATTTAAGACTAATAATTTAAAATATAAGATATTTATCTTAGCCATTCTGACAGGTGTGAGGTGGAATCTGAGTTTTGTTTCAATTTGTGTTTCCATGATGATAAAAGATGTTGGACATTTCTTTAGATGTTTTTCAGCATCCTCAGTTGCTGGAGAGGATGTGGAGAAAGAGGAAAACTCTATTGCTAGTGGAATTGCAAGCTAATAAAACCACTCTGAAAATCAGTTTGGTAGCTCCTCAGAAAATTTGACATACTACTACCTGAGGACCCAGCTATACCACTCCTGAGCATATACCCAGAAGATGCTCCAACATGTAATAAGGACACATGCTCCACTATGTTCATAGCAGCCTTGCTTATAATAGCCAGAAGCTAGAAATAACCCAGGTGTCCCTCAACAGAGGAATGGATACAGAAAATGTGGTACATTTACACAATGGAGTATTACTTAGCTGTTAAAAAACAATGAATTCATGAAATTCTTAGGCAAACGGATGGAGTTAGAAAATATCATACTGAGTGAGGTAACCCAATCACAAAAAAACCACACATTATATGCACTCACTGATAAGTGGATATTAGCCCAAAAGCTCAGGATACCCAAGATAAAATTCACAGACCACATGGAGCTCAAGAAGAAGGAAGAACAAAATGTGGATTCTTTGGTCCTTCTTAGAAGGGGGAATCAAAATACCCCATGGCTCACAGCCAACCAATGGACTGAGCATAGGATCTCCAATTGAAGAACTAGGCAAAAAACCCAAGGAGCTGAAGAGGTTTCATCCCCATAGGAAGAACAATAATACCAAATAAAATACCAAAATACCAACCAAAGAGTACGCATAGAGGGACCCATGGCTCTAGCTACATATGTGGCAGAGGATGACCTTTTCAGGCATCAAGGAGAGAAGTCATTGGTTCTATAAAGGATTGATGGGAGTGGGGTTGGTTGGTTAGCAGGGTAAAGTGGGATGGGATAGGGAGTTCTCCCAGGGGTAACGAGGAAAGGGGATAACATTTAAAATACAAATAAAGCAAATATTGAATAAAAATAAAATAAAATAAAAGATATTTATTTTAGACCACAGTTTTAGAGGTTTTAGTTCATGGCCATAGGTGATGATGAATCTTGGCTACTATGAAACAGCATCATAGTAACAAAGCAAAAAAAAAACAATAGCAACAACAGCATACAAACAAACAAAAGAACAACAACCAAAAGGTAGAAGGTAGTTCAGAGAAATGTAAAATGCCAATGGATTTGTTTTTAGTGCTTTATTAGGTCCTGTTAAGTCCCCATTTTCTAAACTTTTCAGAGCACACACTGATCCCTTCCTTTGATGTGGGGCACTTCACATCAAAACAACAATCAACTTACTTTGATTTCTATGTCACCTGCTTCTCTTTCCTTAACATAACTTTCTAAGTCATAACTTACATATTAGGGTTTCCTTACAAATAGAAAATACATTTCATTAAGTTCAATGTATGGGCAGATTAGTATATTGCTAGTAATAAAATATGGACTGCTGTCTCTATAGTGTGCTAAATGTTATTCCTAGGATAGCCAGAGTACACATAAGCACAGAAAGCTGAGAAAGCCTTGACTTTCTCCTCTGATCTTCAAAGAAGATTGGAACATTACTGACATAAAAGTCTCTGAAAATTTTGACCTAGTTCTAATAGTACATTTATATGAACTATTCTGTCTTATCTTTATCTCCCTGAAAGTGTCTTTTGCTGTTAAGCTAACACACACACACACACACACACACACACACACACACAAATTCAGATAATAACTGGTTAACTAATGTAATGGATGGTCATTGTCCTTAGCCACCACTGCATAAACAGTAATCCACTGAACAGAGTTGTCATAGTGGCAAGTGTGGATAATATACCTGATTCAGACTACATGATCTCTCATTCATCAAGGATGGTCGAGTTTCTGACAGTACTAGCATCACTAGGAGAGAATAATCTGAGTTCCTGTGATGATGTTATCTTGGCTATTCATCAAAATGTTGATAAAGTCTTCAAATTTTCCTTTTTACTATGTGAACTGTCTGTATTTTATATATCGTATAATTCTATCCATTTCAAGTATAATGAAATGCTAAAGTTCAACCTTGTGAACTTTAATTATCAAGATGATAATGATAAGTATAATTATAAATTTGAGATCACTTATCACTGTGGAACACTCATAGCTAATGTATTGACTTGATCCAAATCAACGGAAGAGTAGACTAGATTCAAGGTTCTGTTGGTGCATGCTAGCTCAAATCAATCTTATTAACTGTTGATAAGCATGTGCTCATTGTTTATGAGCATATTCCAGCAGATGTCAAGCTGTTTCATCTTGGTAATGGAACAGAATGATAGTGCCAGGAAGTTAGTGACTCCTGAAGCTCCTGTTTACTATAGTTGGTAGGGGCCAATGGCCCAATATCCATCGTACAAAAGTGCTCATAAAACATGCTTTATCCGAATCTTCCCTATAACTGTAGCCACATCCAATATAAAATATTGTCACTCAAATTCTCAGGTCTTATTTGCCTTTGAGAGAAGTTTACTGGAGACAAACAGATACTCTTTCTTGAATATATAAACAACTGGCAGTTATTTTACAAAATTCTGGTTGTTTCACCTTCTTGTTTTTTTTTTTCTGCATTCTAACAAATCCCCATGTGGTATATATTTTGATTGTTCTAGTCATCCCTTAATTAAGTATATTTCATACTATTCCTTTCAGCTGAGTTGTATGTTCATATTTCAAGGGGCATTAAAATCATTCATGATCTTATTCATTTCTCTTCTGATGAACACTTATGTCTTAGACTATGGAAAAGTGAACTATGAGACTTATATAACTTTGAACTTCATATAAAAGTACAAGGGCATCTAATAGATCATAAAGCACTAGTAGATGCATATGGCCTAGGAACTATATCAGCTATGATATCTTCTCTTGAACTAGGCATTACTGCAAATTTTATGGCATTGTAGCAGATAGCAGTGTTTTAACTTCAGGTTATCCATTATTGCTTGCTGTGGTTATTCAATTAAGTGTTTAAAATATCCTTTATGTGCGTCTAAGGAAAGCCATGTATTTTTGTTTTGGGTTTTTTTTTTTTGTATTAACTGTCTTGTCCCTCTTGTATCCACCTTGAACTCATGAGAACTTTACTCAGATTACCTTTCTTAATCTTCAAACTGTAAGTGCCTGAGGGTCTGAATAAAGTTGGCTATTGCATGAGACTTTAGTCCACCTCATTCATTGGCTTTCTTCTCCCAGGTTCCATCACCTCTAGAGTGGTGACATAAAATGATGCAAAACAATAGACTTTTTCAGTTGAAGCCACTAGTAAACTTCTTTAAACCTTGGATTATCATTACCATCATGAACCATGCATGGGGAGGTGAGAAAACAGCCAAGCAGCTAGGACCCCAGAGTTCACATGCTCTAAACCTGTCCTGTCTTTACACACTACGGTTAGTCAAGTATCATTCCTTCATTTTTTTGGTAATTACCTTTCAGTCAATGCAAATAGAAGAGGGCATACACAGAAGCAGAGTCACCACAAGTTTGCATTTGGATTCTTGTGAGTCTAAGAAGAAAATGACACACAAGTCTGATTTTTCTATGTGTAAAATTTCTCTTTCTGAAATTAGAGTATAGGCATTTATGCAAAATTACATTTAAAAATTCTCTGAGTCTAAATTACATCCTGAAGCTGAAAGGACTGACGACTTGCTTCATATATTATGAGACAATTGTTCGTTCTTACAAGTAATTGAATCATCTAATTTAATTCAGAATTAGAGATGAACTCTGAGACTGGAAACTTAAGGATTATGACACTGCTGCTGTCTCAGAGGTTGAGGGCTTGTATTTCTTCTATGAAGTGTAACATTTAGCACTTCCCCGTATTTGAAGCTGACTCCTACTAATTACACTAACTCTCTTGAACTGTAGCACTAATCAAATCACACTGGACTTACATTCCCTAATCAGAGATTTCATACTTAAAGCTAGGGTTTTGAAATAGTCTTTATTACTGAGATATGGAAAGAAGCATAAATAGACTGGAACCATCCATTCTTGTGATCTTAATGTATATCATGCTCCATGTCAAAAAATGCTATATCCAAGAGACATAGCACATCCACATGTTTTTATATTGTATTATTAAATATATAAAATAAAAGTATTTTAAAAATTATTCTCTCATATCTCCCACAAAGCAGAATGCACTGATTTTGTTGTTGTATATAGATAATATAAAGTAAATATTGGCAGAATGAATAATAACCCTTAGTAATTATATAGATATATGATATATATATATATGTTTACATACATGTGTACATATATACATACATATGATGAATATATAGTTATATATGTGCCCTCTCAAATATCTTAGAAATATATCTTAGTATAATTGCCATTGAATAAAACTGTCCCAAATTATGAGCCACTGTATCTATATCCTGATTAGAATACTAGCCTACAGTTAAAACTAAAGTGGCCAAAATATTGTAGCATATTGTAACAACATCTAGCAAAAAAGTCAATTAAAGAATTCATTTTAGGTTTTGCAAGTTAATATTCTGTTTCACAAATATGTTCTTTCCTTTCCCTAGTTGCTAGAATATAAATTCAGCTCTTCCATGTTTCCAGTGTTTTAAATTTCACTTTCACAGAACATTATTAATCCAATTATTATTGCTTTATATTTGATTAATATTACTGGATGTATAAATGACTAATGGAACTGAATAAAATATTATTTTCTTTCTTTCTATAACTGCAAAATAAACTGCAATAATTGTGGCATTATTATGTCTACATGCCTATTTCAGAAGATGATAAAATCTCATTAAAAAACAGACAGCTGACTGGGCAGTAGTAGCCCATGAATTTAATTCCAGCACTCAGGAAGCAGAGGCAGTCAGATCTATGTGAATTTGAGGCCAGTATGATCTACAGAGTTCCAAGACAGCCAATGTAATGGAGAAAGCCTGCTGCAAAAATAATAAATAAATAAATAAATAAATAAATAAATAAATAAATAAATAAATAAATGCATATATATTTTATATATACACACATACATGCAGGCATACATATATACATACATATATACATACATATTATTTTAAAAATGAATCTGTTAGGTCATTTCTGAGTAACCCCTACCATGATATAGACACTTTTTTTTGCTTCTAGGTTGAGAATGTTTACATCAATCACATTGTTAAATAGAATTTAAAATGTTTGATGGAAAAATGTCGTGTAATTTTTCTAATATATAGGATTATAATATATAATGTGATTAGAAATTATTTCATAAATGTTAATATTATTAAACAAACAAAATTCAAATAATAAATAACTTTTTTCACGTAGTTTTCTTCACTAACAGCATCACTCTAATTCTGATATTGATTTTTAGAGACATGCTTTGAATCAGTAAACATACTAGTTTCTTCTGTTCTTGTCAAGTATTGATTTTTAAATGCATTTATTAATGAGCAACTATCTACACAAATATGACTATGGCAAAGAAGATGGAATCAATACTGGCAAATTATGCCCCCAAATAGCCTTAACTAAGTTAGCTAGGTATTGAATATTTTAAATGGATCAGAACAGTCAGAGCATTATAAACCATTTATTCTCTTTTTAAAAAAATGTTTATTGTTATTAGTGACTTGTGCAGTTGTTCCTTAGTCTCAAAAACTCTCCTAGAATCTCATGCCCCAGATACAAATGTCCCAGAATTTCCATAAAATCTATCTCATACTAATTTGTGCTTTGTATCATTTGTAGAATAATGAAGCAAATACTATATACAAGTTCTACCTGTAGTTGTAATAAACATGTTCGGTACAGTGATAAAAATCGGTACAATGTTTAGTAGAGATTCTCTCTCTCCCCCCCCTTTCTTTCTATATTTCTCTCTCTCTCTCTCTCTCTCTCTCTCTCTCTCTCTCTCTCTCTCTCTCTCTCTCTCTCTCTCTCTCTCTCACACACACACACACACACACACACACACACACACAACACATACTCTATTTCTTTCTTTCTTTCTTTCTATCTTTCTTTCTTCTTTCTTTCTTTCTTTCTTGGCAGAGGGAGTTGAATTGATGAATTCAGAATGTGTAGCCATATTATATGCTTAAATGTAAGTGAATTTTAAAAATCTCTTGACCAGTATCTTGGAAAGCTTTTATTGGCTGTCTCTGTTTACAGGTCTGACTCAGTTCTGTAGAAGCTATGAAGATATCCTTACACCATTTAAATTAAGTGTTTCAACTAAAGGGTAAACTCCAGGTTTCAAACTTGAAATCATAAACAGCGTTTTGAATAAAATTACTTTCCAATAGATCATATTCATATAAAAGTTGCAAAATCAGTGCTGAGTCTATATGCACTTCAAACCTACCTTTTCTACTGTTAAGATCTTGCAACATTAGGGGCTATTTGTTTTGACACAATATGTAACATTCTCACTTTTTATTAGTTACAGTTTGCAGTTACTTTATCTCTTCACATTTTATCTAATATCCTTACCAGTTTCACAAGCCAATCAAATATCCATTATATTTAGCTACTGTAATAACTAGGTTCTCTATTTTAAAGGTATTTCTCAGATTCATATTGTTTTGGTAACCATTGTTAAATTATTTTCTCCACAGACATCAATAAATGTTTATTCATGACAGGGAAAGACATGATAGAAAAGTAAAGAAACAATTCCGCTCAAATCTAGCTTAATGAACTAGTTAGTTTACTGATATATGAGTGAAGGGTTCCTGACAGAGCATGGTGACACAGAGGCAGATGCACCACTTAAAAGCTAACTCCTCTGCATAAGGGTTACCCTCTTTGTCAGTGGGACTGTCCTTTTCTCCTGACTACTTGTTACTGCTCAGATAATATTGCAGGACATGTTAACATTTTAAGCAGTAGCTTCTGATGTTTTATATATTTCCTGAGCACTATAAATTTGCTTCCTCCCTTAAGGACAGGGCACTACTACGTAGAGGAAATAGATATACAGCAGTGACCTTCATCATGCATTTGTCAGCTCTTTTGCAGATGAACCCTCAGTTTGGTTTTGTCTGCTTCCTCATGGGTAGATCTTCTTGAACTTGGTATCTATAGTGGAAGACCACAATGACAAATAGCTATTTTTATGACTTATCAAGGGTTTGTGCTACAATTTGGATGCATCACTGTTCACACTGACACTAATAACCTGACTGAGGGAGGGTTCTTCCTGACAGAGAGAGTAATTCTCATTTCGCTTTGCTGTGAAGTTACATTTTTCTTCCTTTTCTATTGTCATTTGAAGTTATAGATTTCAGCCACACTTACAGACTGTTGTGCCTCTTTGAGAGCAACATATTTATAGATTATTTGGAATTCTTGCATATAGTTGTGTGTCACTGTTTACATATTTGATCTATTATGTGGAGAAACATGATTAATTAATCTGCCTTTAAGCTTTGGATTATAGCTCAATTCTCTTTATTTTGGTTTGCATTTATCTTTCAACAACTGATGCTGTTATCTGGCTCCTTTGAGGTATAGATGCAGTTCTCCCTTTGTTTCTAGAAATAATTCTAGCTCAACATGTACATCTTAAGGTTCAGCCCAAAACATGGAGCAATGTTTCCCCACATCTGGATTCTTTCCATGAGTGACAGTATCAGAGACTACTAGCTCTATTACAAATTATATGCCTGAGATTAGCACATTCTGTTGAAGAGATTCTGAGAAACCAGGAGCTGCCCAGTTGTTGAGGCTCAGCAATCCCAATATGTTGTTGAAGGCTTCATAGGTGCTTAAAAAGTAGCTGATCATCAGCTCACATTTTATTTTATTTTTTTAATTCGATATATTCTTTATTTACATTTTAAGTGATTTTCCCTTTCCTGGATGCCCCCTCTACAAAAGCCCCATAAGCCCTCTTCCCTCCCCCTGCTCCCCAATCAACCACTCCCACTTCCCTGTCTTGGTATTCCACTACACTGCTGCACTGAGCCTTTCCAGAACCAGGAGTCACTCCTTCCTTCTTCTTGGGCATCATTTGATATGTGAATTGTGTCTTGGGTATTCCAAACTTCTAGGCTAATTAATATCTGCTTATCAGTGACTGCATACCATGAGTGTTCTTTTGAGACTGGGTTACCTCACTTAGGATGATGTTCTCCAGTTCCATCCATTTGTCTAAGAATTTCATGAATTCATTGTTTCTAATGGTTGAATAGTACTCCATTGTATATATATATACCACATTTTCTGTATCTATTACTCCGTTGAGGGACATCTGGGTTCTTTACAGCTTCTGGCTACTATAAATAGGCCTGCTACGAACATAGTAGAGCATGTATCCTTATTACATGGTGGGGAATCTTCTGGATTCCCAGGAGTGCTATAGTGGGGTCCTCCGGAAGTATCATTCCCAATTTTCGGAGGAAATGCCAAACTGATTTCCAGAGTTGTAGTACCATCTTGCAACCCCACCAGCAGTGAAGGAGTATTCCTCTTTCTCCACATCTATGCCAGTACCTGTTTTCTCCTGAGTTTTTGATCTTAGCCATTCTGACTGGTGTGAAGTGAGATTTCAGGGTTGTTTTGATTTGTATTTTCCTGATGACTAAGGATGTTGAAGATTTCTTTAGGTGCTTCTCCACCATTCGATATCCCTCAGGTGAAAATTCTTTGTTTAGCTCTGTACCCCATTTTTTAAGGGGGATATTTGGCTCTTTGCAGTCTACCTTCTTGAGTTCTTTGTATATCTTGGATATAAGCCCTCTGTCGGATGTAGTGCTGGTAAAGATGATTTCCCAATTTGTTGGTTGCTGTTTTGTCCTTTTGACAATGTCCTTTGCCTTACAGAAACTTTGTAGTTTCTGTAACTACAATTGTCAGTTCTTGATCTTATAGCATAAGCTATTGGTGTTCTGTTGAGGAAATTTTCCCCTGTGCCCATGTCCTCAAGGGTCTTCCCCAGTTGTTCTATTAGTTTCAGTGTGTCTGATTTTAAGTGGAGATTCTTGATCCACTTGGACTTGAGCTTAGCACAAGGAGATAAGAATGGATCAATTTGCATTCATTTGCATGCTTGTAGGCAGGTTTCACCAGAGTAGAGGATCACTTGGGATATCACCTACACCCAGGTGAGGTGGAGACTTCACTAGGACTCCAGCTGCACCCAGAAACTCTGCAGCACCACAGCAATTTGTACCAGGAGAAAGCAGCTCATCCAGGGTTGCTGAGACAGGCTTGCAGGTACACAGGAGGGGCAAGCTCCAGCCAGTGACAGCAGGTCCAACTAATACCAGAGATAACCAGATGACAAAAGGCAAAAGAGTGGGGGTCCAGAAAGGGGGAAATTATTTGAAATGTAAATAAATAAATCAATAAATTTAAAAATAAACATGAACAGAAAAAAATCAATGTGGGAACATTGCTAACAAAAATCAAGACAATATGGCACCATCCGAACCTCATTCTCCCACAACAGTGAGTCCTGGATACCCCAACACACCAGGCAAGCAAGATTTGGATTTAAAATCACAGGTCATGATGCTGATAGAGGGCATCAGGGAAGGCTTCAAGAAGGACACAAATAACTCCCTTAAAGAAATACAAAAGAACACAGGTAAACAGCGAGGAGCCCTTGAAGAACTAAGGGGAAACACAACAAAACAGGTGAAGGAATTAAACAAAGCCATCCAGGATCTAAAGAAGGAGGTAGAAACAATAACAAAATCACAAAGGGAGAAAACTCGGGACATAGAAAACCTAGGAAAGAAGCCAGGAGTCATGGATCCAAGAATCCACAACAGAATGCAAGATATAGAAGAGAGAATCTCAGATGCAGAAGATACCATAGAAAGCATTGATAAAATAGTCAAAGAAAATGAAAAATGCAAAAAGCTCCTGACCCAAAATACCCAGGAAATTCAGGTCACATTTTAAAGTGAAACAAATATCCTGTGAGAAAAGAATGGCATCAGGTGCTGCAGCTGGCACAATATTCAAAGCAGGAAACCACAGAGATGAAACCAGAAAAACAAAAGCAGCTTACACTTTCTCTCAGAACTTTGTATCTGGGCTAATGAAGTAAAGAGCTACCACTCTGGAAGACTTGTTTCCCCATTCAGTCAAATCTTCCAGGAAGTACTCTCACAGACCTGCAAAGGTACATTTCTTTTTTGATCTCATTCCAAATTGTAAGCAAAATGAACTATTCCTCAATCCAAGACCATGATTAGCTTTCTTTTTCCTGCTGCTAAAGAAACTTAAACCAATGTCAATGTATAACCAATAACATAAAACATCAGGGATTAACTTTGCTCTTCTTGTTGAATGGAACAACTCACCAATATTTAGAAGCAATACTCAATCCTTAGTTTCTCTGCCAATAAGAATACAGAAAAAGGAAACTGGCTTGTAAGCTTTGCTGTTTCATAGAATTTTTTGTTCTTCCTTTATGTCAGTATTTTCCAGAAGATCTCATCTCAAACTGCCAATCACAGGATTTAAAAAATAACCCTGAAATTGTAATTTATTGATTCTTTTGAGTTGAGAAAAAACCATGTCAATCACAAGGCAAGAAAATCATATAAATATAAACAATCACATTTTAGTAGACAAAAAGTCCCACACAGGTAATCTTGGTTTTAACAATTAGAAATTTCTTCAGTTTTCAAATGGGAAATTAAGTGTGGCATTAAGTGTGTCAGGAAGAGGAAGGTTTGGCCTTTGCTTGACTCTTCTATAGTTGTTTCCTTAGTTCCCATCTCCTCTCAGATATCTGGGGTACATGTCTGCCCACACCCATAAGAACTCCCTGAAACCCATCGGTAACTGAGCTTTAAGAATCGCATTGTACTACAATGATTCCCGAAAAGGATCTGGGTCTAAGCCCCCCAGAAGTTTGTTGGTTTTTGACTGGTCATGACTTGGTGTTGCACACCAATCATGTTGAAATACATCAGTATTTCAGGGCATTGTAGCTACCATTGATCCCTCCAGAATTTGTTGCAAGAATGAATAAAATCTGGATTAAATTTACCGTTGACCTATTTCAAATGTGCTAGCATAACCAGGTAGGAAATTTGTTGGCTGCTTTCTCTAGAAATAATGTGATTCTGGATTATTTGTATTCCACAAACTATATATGTTTTTCTATAAGTCTGTTCTGATGTAATTTGTTCAATGCTCTACTTTCTTCCTATGCATTATGTAAATGTAGACCTGGTGTTTCAAGAGGTCAGAATTAAAAAACTCTCTCATATTCTTCTCAGGTATAGTGGGATGCTGCAGTGTAACATTATAAATCTCTATGCTTGTATCTATATGCATAGATTATTCAGCTAGCTATCTAAGAAACAAGTATGTAAATTTTTCTATATTAAGAATGTAGTGTAATCAAATCATTAACAAGTGAAATAAATATATATGTTTACAATTCCCAACTAAACAACTTTATGATGCTAATTTTAAAATGATTGTCCCTTTTAATTTGAAAAATTAAATTTCTTCAATTAGCAGAGGAAATACACTGTTACTCCTTATTAACTTAGTGATAAAATTATTTGGCCCAACATCTTAAGAGAAATCTTAGGCACTATGTTTCAAGAAAGTGATAGTTCTTTATATGTTGGAATTAATAATTCCTTTTGAATGCTATCCTTAATTAACCATCAATAATACATTATACATTGAGGTTATTATAATTCACGGGCATAAGTACCACCAGATATGTTAGGGTAAAATATCAACTCTGATCCCTGGCTTCTTCCATTCAAATATAGAGGCTCTGGCAATAGTCATACATCATAGTACTAATGTAGTCAGTTTGCAAATTATTAATGCTTGAACTTTGGTAATTATACTAGAATTTATAATATTAAAATTCCTAAAATGAAAGTTCCAATTCATATGAGAAAGTGCTATATACCCACTGAACAGTGTTCTAAACGTAAAGTTTATTTTTGTCCTTTCTCTTACATTTTCATTTATTTTCAAACTTTCCTACTGTGTCCAAGGATTATTTTAGAAACACATATTTACAAATGACTGTGCAATTACAGTTAAGTGCAGAAATGATGGAATTAGTCAGCATAATATACCTTTCAGCTCTTAAAATGCTATTTCAGCTGCTTTTAGTGGAAGAAAATGGCTCACAAGTAAGAAAATCCACATTTTCTAATGTGGTTTTCCTTATTCTTGTATGGTAAATTTTTTCTCATAAATATGTGTTAACTTTGCTCTTCATTATATGCAGACTTTTGTTCAATGTTATATGATCCCTAATAACTAATTTTTTTTCTCTACTCCTATCTCCAACAATGTGGATTTCTTAATCTGTATAGCCAATATTAGCTTAACCTTTAAGACACAACAACACCCAGATGTGTGGAGTGATTAAAAAGGGAATCCCTCTTTGGGAGCATCCGCACACCTATCCAGGTATAAAGGGCCTACAGACTTATTTCCCAAGCGCAGAAGAAAGGGTCGATAGAGCACCTGCCTCTCACTTCGGTACATATTATTTTCTTTGGTCCCAAGTCCACTTCAGATTTTATGCATTCGCCAAGCATACTGACATGCAAGATGGTTTACAAAACAAGGAGTGTCAGGTCGATCTGTTATTTAACCTCACTCTCTCACAGCCACAGATTTAAACCCAGGAATATTTTTGGTTTGGTAATTTATTAAATAGAGTTACTTGTCAATGATAACCTCTTTTCCACTTCTAAAAATCTTCTTTTAAGTAAGACCATATTTTAAATTTATGCTCTAAATTTAAACAATTTTAAAATCTAAAACAATTTTTTTAATGAGAAAATAATTAAAACAGTAATACTGTAACACATTGGGGAATAGGATGTTCCAATTGCTTTATTTAACTCTTAATCTTTACAAGGTCCTGCACAAATTCTCAAAAGCTAAGATTCTTGCCTAATTGGAGAGAATATTGCTTATTTTTTTTTATATAGTGTCAAATTTTACCTTTGGTTTAGGACGTGATAGAATAATATAATGATATACATATAGGTTTACCAGGCTCCAGTTTAGATAGGCCATATGATGTATTTAATGGTTTTGTCTTGTGTTTTGTAATGATTTGATGTGACTCATTAATGCTTTGTTTCATGAAAAGTTTCAGTTATTAACTGAATATTATCTAGAGTCATTACAGAAAATCCTAATCAAGAGATTTCTCAAATAAGATTTACCTTTGAGAGATGTTCTTGATTGATTATTGATCTGGGTGGGTGAAAATTAGTATGGTTGAGTGATAATTCATATGGGTGAGCCCAGGCACCTCTGTTGTGGACAACACCATTCCAATAATTCAGTCCCTAGTTCTGGTATATTGATATATAGTCTTTTGGAAGTCATTGTTTAGAGTTAATAATGACTATAGACCTCATGAGAATTTACCAACCTTGTGGTGACACATTAGTTATGCTCTACCCTATACAGATGCCTGGATCTCTCTAGTCACATTACTTTGTGAGAATACAGAGTGTTTTATTCTTCTACAACCCAAAGATAGAGTCATAACATAACACCAACCCCCATTCATTTCATATTTGTAGGTTTTGGAACCCTAAAGCTTACATTTCTGTCGTTGAAAATTCCAAGTCTTAGAGGTTAATTTATAGCTTCCTAAGCAGAATCATGTAGAGAAAAAGAAACTCTTTCACCACATATGCTATTAATATCCAGTCTACCTTCATACTGTAGACAGGACAGCCAAATTACCATAACAAGGAATACAATAGCTTTCTTACCATTTCCCAAAATAAGTTAAGAGATCTCACATCATGAGGTTTCATAAGCCAAATCTGTGAGTTTTGTCGAGCCGGAGTATCAGGCTCAATAAATAATTAATTATGTGGTACAATGTTTCTGATAAATTTGATTAATATTGTATTTAATTTGATGGTATCCTGGATGTCCAGTACCAATAATAGAAAATATAATTTTATTTGGTTGGCAAAACAGAGAATCTCAGTAACATTTCCTTGATTCTTACACACATGCAATAGTATTAATACTTGGGGTTTGGAAGTCTACTTCCAATTTCATAGCAGACAACATACTACTGAACTGTAGTTCATTATAGTGTATATCAGTATATATAGTGTAGTTCAGTGTATGTAGTAAGTATATACTCACTGATCAGTAGATATTAGCCAAAAGGTACAGAATACACATGATAAAACTCACAGACCCATATGAAGTTTAACAAAAATGAAGTCCCAAGTGTTGATGCTTTGACCCCACTTAGAAAGGGGCACAAAAAATTATGGGAGGTAAAGGAGTGAGTGATATGGGTGGGAGAGGAGAAGGGAAGGTAAAATGAAGGACAGATTCATGTATGAGAGAAGACCAGTGAGAATCCCAGAGGGCCAGATAAATGAACAGAAATGTACAGTAACTTGGCATATGTATGATTGCTAAGACTCAATGAGGATGATTTTAGTGGAAATACCAAAGATAGGGGAGATGAATCCAGAAGAGACCACCTCCAGTAGAAAGACATGGCCTGCAGTTGAGAAATGTGGCCCACACATCTTCAAAACTTTTTTTTCTTTTTTTTATTCGATATAATTTATTTACATTTCAAATGATTTCCCCTTTTCTAGCCCCCGGCTCCCAGAAAGTCCCATAAGTCTCCTTCTCTTCCCCTGTCCTCCCACCCACCCCTTCCCACTTCCCTGTTCTGGTTTTGCCGAATACTGTTTCACTGAGTCTTTCCAGAACCAAGGGCCACTCCTCCTTTCTTCTTGTACCTCATTTGATGTGTGGATTATGTTTTGGGTATTCTAGTTTTCTAGGTTAATATCCACTTATTAGTGAGTGCATACCATGATTCACCTTTTGAGTCTGGGTTACCTCACTTAGTATGATGTTCTTTAGCTCCATCCATTTGCCTAAGAATTTCATGAATTCATTGTTTCTAATGGCTGAATAGTACTCCATTGTGTAGATATACCACATCTTTTTGCATCCACTCTTCTGTTGAGGGATACCTGGGTTCTTTCCAGCATATGGCAATTATAAATAGGGCTTCTATGAACATAGTAGAGCATGTATCCTTATTACATGGTGGGGAATCCTCTGGGTATATGCCCAGGATTGCTGGCTCTTCAAAACTTTTGACCCAGATTGTTCCTTTTTAAAAGAAATCCAGCGACAAAAATGGAGCAGAGACTGAAGGAAAGGCCCAACTTGGGATCTATCCCATGTAGAGGTATCAAACCCTAACATTACTGATGCCATGTTATGCTTGTAGACAGGAGCCTGACATGGCTGTCCTCTGAGAAACTTTACCAGCAGCTAACTGAGACTGATGCAGATACTTATAGCCAACCATTGGACTAAGGTTGTAGTCCCCAATGGAAGAGTTAGGGGACAGATTGAAGTAAATGAAGGGGATGGCAAGCCCATAGGAATAAAAGCAGTATCAACTAACCTGGACCCCTCAGAGCCCCTAGAGACTAAGCCACCAACCAAAGACCATGCATGGCCTGGTGTGTGGTTCCCAGCACAAATATTGCAGAGAACTGCCTTGTCTGGCCGCAGTGAGAGAGGATTCGACCATTCCAGGGAACGGGTATGTTTTTAGCAGTGAGGTAGGGGTGGATGGAGGGGTAGGGGAGCACCCTCTCAAAAGCAAAGAGATGGGGAATGTGGTAAAGAACTGGGTGTGGGGACCAGGAAGGTGGCATCATTTGGAATGTAAATAAATAAAATTAATTAATGAAAAATAATTTAGAAAAAGAAACATGGAAAGTTTCATATTTTTCTTTTTCATTAATTAAATGAAAGCACAACACTGGAACAACAGTAAACTGAGTCTAATTTTAGAAAGAAGAAAGTCTCTAGTTCAAGGCATATGTTAAGGGCAACCAAAGGTCAAGACAAACATACCCAGTTACCAAAGCCTATCAATACATACTCGTATACTTTCTATAGATTTATGGAAATATTCACATACATAAGTAGCTAAAAGACAGAATGCCCTTTCTCAGATTCATCACTCTTCCACTTAGGTATCAATGTTGCCCAACAAAAAGAAGTCATGCTATTTATGTGATTATTGGTATTGATTATATTTGGGCCATTAAACCCTTTTAAAAAATACATGCTTCTATCTGATGTAGGATTGGTGAAGATCTTTTCCCAATTTGTTGGTTGCCGATTTGTCTTCTTGATGGTGTCCTTTGCCTTACAGAAACTTTGTAATTTTATGAGGTCCCATTTGTCAATTCTTGATCTTAGAGCATATGCTATTGGTGTTCTGTTCAGAAACTTTCTCCCTGTACCGATGTCCTCAAGAGTCTTCCCCAGTTTCTTTTCTATTAGCTTCAGAGTGTCTGGCTTTATGTGGAGGTCCTTGATCCATTTGGATTTGAGCTTAGTACAAGGAGACAAGGATGGATCAATTCGCATTCTTCTTATCCAATATATATAAAGAACTCAAGAAGTTAGACTCCAGAAAACCAAACAACCCTATTAAAAATGGGGTACAGAGTTAAACAAAGAATTCTCACCTGAAGAACTTCGGATGGCGGAGAAGCATCTTAAAAATGCTCAACTTCATTAGTCATTAGGGAAATGCAAATCAAAACAACCCTGAGATTTCACCTTACACCAGTCAGAATGGCTAAGATTAAAAATTCAGGAGACAGCAGGTGTTGGAGAGGGTGTGGAAAAAGAGGAACACTCCTCCACTGCTGGTGGGGTTGCAAATTGGTACAACCACTCTGGAAATCAGTCTGGAGGTTCCTCTGAAAACTGGGCACCTCACTTCCAGAAGATCCTGCTATACCACTCCTGGGCATATACCCAGAGGATTCCCCACCATGTAATAAGGATACATGCTCTACTATGTTCATAGCCGCCCTATTTATAATTGCCAGATGCTGGAAAGAACCCAGGCATCCCTCAACAGAAGAGTGGATGCAAAAAATGTGGTATATCTACACAATGGAGTACTATTCAGCCATTAGAAACAATGAATTCATGAAATTCTTAGGCAAATGGATGGAGCCAGAGAACATCATACTAAGTGAGGTAACCCAGACTCAAAAGGTGAATCATGGTATGCACTCACTAATAAGTGGATATTAACCTAGAAAACTGGAATACCCAAAACATAATCCACACATCAAATGAGGTACAAGAAGAAAGGAGGAGTGGCCCCTTGTTCTGGAAAGACTCAGTGAAGCAGTATTTGGCAAAACCAGAATGGGGAAGTAGGAGTGGGTGGGTGGGAGGACAGGGGAAGAGAAAGGGGCTTATGGGACTTTCGGGCAGTGGGGGGCTAGAAAAGGGGAAATCATTTGAAATGTAAATAAAAAATTATATCGAATAAAAAAATGAAGATTAAAAAAATACATGCTTTAATAAGTAAACTAATAATTTGTTATGTGTAATTAGTCATATTCATTTATTTTAAGTGTGTATTATATTACCTGCTAAATGTTCTTGCTCTGGAAAAGCAAAAGCAATTGATCAAATCGAAGGAATGGGCAATGTATACCATAAAATTGAATCAGTGAACTTTGCAATGCTTAAAGATTATTTTCTTCAAATCTCAAGTTGAAATGCAATTTCTAATTGATAACCTAATGATACTGACTTTCAAATGGTATTGAGACAGTAAAGGCTTTATCATCATGAGTAGAATAGTATATTTATATAGGTCTAGATTATGGTAAATGTAGGTTCATTCCAAGAGAATGGAAGTAGTTCTTGCTGGAGGACTGAATTTTCCTGTCTAGGGATCTTTCTTATGCCCAGTGTTTTAAAGCATTCTCTACTCATTTCCTCAGTATCATAAGTTATAAATAAAATAGATATGTTCAGAAGTTTGTAGAACCTCAGTGTTTGGTTCTTGATCTGTGTAGAGTGTACTGTGACAAAGTCAAAATCAAGAAAAAGCTGTTCATTTTGTTTTCATATATTTATGAAATACTAAGTCCCAAGTAAGTCACTATTCCTACAGATATTAAGGCTTATTGCACAACCAAGGACTTAATAAATATCACAGAAATGATTTTGCCTATTAGAGCTGTGAAGAAAACAGGTAAACACTGAAAGATGATACTGGATTGCCATAAACCAATAACACTAATTTTACTTGCTTTATAAATTGTTCTTTTCCTGTGTAAGCAATTACATCATTCTCTTGTATCTAATATACCTAATGATTTAGAAAATAGGTTGTTTAAAACACATATTGGTAAAGATCATTAAAAACTGCATTTCTTCAGCTCACAGTCCTATTAGAACGTGTTATGTTATATCTACTGGCAAATCAACTTCTTAGCTCTCTGTCAATTCTGACTCTGAGATCTTGACTACATGCACCTTCTACAAGACATAACACTGATCTGTTGCATCAATGACATTATTTTTATTGAACTTATTCAGCCAGAAGCTGTATGTTCTCTACATGTCCCTTATAGCTTAATTTTATTTCAGAAGGTTAACAATAAATTGGATTGAATTAAGGTCTTTTAATCACACTAAAAATCAATGGATGTATTGACACAGAGCATGCCAGGAACTATTTCCCTTTTAAGATAAAGAATGAATCATTTTATCTGCCCCTTCCTACAAGCAAAGAAGAATCCTGGTTGCCATTGAATTACCTAGTTTTCCAGAGGCTGAATATCCCTCGTTTGGTTATGTTTCCTAACAAATTTGTTGACTTCCGTGAAAATTTGCTATTTTTGAAGATACTAAGAACTACAAACGGTACAGGGTGATATGTAATCTGATCTGTCACATAGTCAATTTGATTCAACACACTTAATGGTGTTTGACGTCCAGTTGTTAGATAGGGATGCCATTTGTGACATTTAGCAGGATATAATACCATCCACCCTCACTTTCAAAACAACACTTAACCTGTTTCAGGTCCTTAGTATTTAATAAATAGTAAGGAACCATCTAATGATTATCCTGTAACCTCTGCTGTTAATCACTAACTAGATCCTATCCAGACATCACAGAGCAAATGTATACAAAGCACCCCTCACCACCTAGCTGTGGTAAGTTTCTAAACTGGGGTGACTAATCATTGAAAGGACAAGCAAATTTATAAGGCAGTGTCCCAAATTCTCATTAATTTCTTTCATTTTCTCTTTCTCTTCTCTTTCTCTTCTCTTTCTCTCTCTTTCTCTTTTTTCTCTCTCCCTCCCACTCTCCCTCCATCCCTGTATCCATCCCTACATATTAAATTTTTATGAGAAAGAATACTTGAAGTCGTTTGATTTAGAAGTGATCATTAGCCCTCTGGGCATGTACTGTGAGCAGATGTAGCATTACAATACTGGAAAGATAGTGCTGATGTGAAATCTAGGAGAGATTTTTTCTAGGATATACTATTTCAGTCAGGACATCTGATTGAACACTGAACTTTGAAAGGGAATGTGTCAGATGACCAAGTACATGCAATCCATCACCTGAAGTCAATGACTTGGTTTGAAGGCAAAATTTTGAAGGGTTATAATTTGAAAGTTAGTTACAAAAAAATTGGATGTGAACGTGTGACTTGAACTATAATGAATAAAATGTGTATATATTTGTGTCCCATGTGAATGATACTCTTTGATTGATATAGAGATGTAAAACATTAGGGGTTGGTATAATCTATCCCATGGGTATCACAAGCTATTCTTACCATCAACTAAAGGGCTCAGCATGTCATCACCACATGCCACCCACACTTTGTGAGGGAAGGAATTGGCAACAAGGGATTCCAAGCCCCTTTAACTTATTCCTCATCTGTCTACCTACATTTCCTAGGCTGTGATAGACATCCAGAAATTGTTTGCATTTATAATACATGGAAAAACTTGGATGTGAGAGAGTAAAGAATGAGTAAACAAAATCTTCTAAGAAAACTTTCAAAGAAATGAAAAGGACAAAGAAAATGAAGATTACTTTATCTATTGTGAAATCATAACTCCAAACCAAAGAAACCCAGGAGGAAAAGGGGAATTATTTGGGACTCATCCTTCCCATGGCACCGATAATTCTAGGTCAAATGGAGAGACAGTTGCTCAGCACTTGTAATATAATAAAGATGTGAAGGTAGAGAGGTAATCACATGAAGAGCAAGTGCTACTTAGAACATTGGTCACATTATATCCAAACCCTAGACCAAAAAAACAAAAAATACAACGAAAAGAATCAAAAATTTCACCTTTCCCAGATAATATAAATAAAGCAGAAAAACATAAATTTCCTAATATAGAACATTTCTCAAATGAAGAAATACCTGAGGTCATACTAAGCACATTTAATGTGGACATTCAAATGAATCTGAACACCACTACAAATTGTCAGCTCACTAGAGGGAAGAAAATATCTCCCCAAAGACCACCTCAAGGTAGCTCATGTGAAAATGAAAGAAGCAAAGCCAGTAGCTTCAAGAAGACAAGAAAATGTCATTGAAAGGAGAGAAAAGGGGAACATAAATCTCCTAAGAAAGCCAAAATCTAAAATTCCAACGATTCTGAAAAGAAATGCGCTAATCATCAGCTATAGATTCTAAGTAAGTTGAGAAAGCCTCAAAGTCCGTAAAATGAACCAGGGAGCTGGAAATTGTTCAGAAATGCTAGCATTTGTCATCATACTCATAGTAGCATTCATGGACTAAGAAGAAGCTGAATCTCTGATTGAGTATTATTGGATAGAGTACCAAGAAATGAGAGCAAGGAAACAAACTCAATTTTAATAGGATGGGACAGTGGACAGTCCAAGAATGACAAGACAGTAGCACTGGCAACAAAAATACTTGAAGACGGCTTGTTGAGTCTGACTTGAATGATAGCAGGCAAGAAATCTAAGTATCAAATAGTAACAGAAACTGGTATTAAAAAAAATAAAACAAGAGTCTACACTGACCCCCTTCAAAAGGTGGCCAAGGTTAAAAACATAAACTTAGTCCAAGCAAGAAGGAATCAGAGTCTACAAAAGAGCAAGCTGATTCCCAAAAGGACAGTTCCACAAAGGTAATCAAGATGAAAGCAAATGCATTTCAGAGGGACCTAGACATCAAGGTTCAGGTCATCAAAGAGAAGCATGGTGACAGCAGGCCTGGGAGTTTTGCTGAAGAGAAAAGAAAAAGGCTGATCTGAGTGGATATATACAAACCCACATATCTCAAAATCGTAATTGGACAGCAAGATGACTAGGACTATGCCAACACCTGCTAGACTGGCTCTCTCACTGGTATATGAGTTCTCCTGAAAGGAAAAAAATTAAAAGAAACATGCAATAATATTGCAAATTACCACAATTATATAAAAATAACAACTCAAGATAATGACAAGAACATAGAAAGACTAACTCAAAACCTACATATGAAAAAATAAAACATTTTCATGTGTAAACTCAAAAGCACAATATTTAATTAAGCATGTTGAATGTCTTCCAAAGGCAAGAAAATGAAAGTGGAATAGCAGAGTATAAGTGATTTGATGGAGGAAATGGGAAAATTGGGTGTGTGCTTTAACTAGATATTAGAAGAGAGATTAATTCAGAAGAAGGTAAAAGGGTGAAATAAAAGTAAAGATGTCTGAAAATTACATGAAACATTATCTACCTGGAGTTGCATATAAAATATAAAACTGGTATTCATATTCATATAAAATTTAAATGTTTTTCCCCATATAGAATAATAAATTCTGTTAGAACGAAAAACCTCAACACCAGGCATGTGAACATTTTTTAAGTATTATCCAGGGCTGGTGGTAACCTCCAAACATGGAAGCTTCCTGTTGCCTTTTGTTGATTCTCAGAAAGTCAGATTATTTTCTTTTCTTTTTTTTTTTAACAAATTCAATAGGAATTTTATTTTTTTTTCTTTTTTTGTTTTTTTTTATTGATATATTTTTCATTTACATTTCAAATGATTTCCCCTTTTCTGGGTCCCCACTCCTCGCAAGTCCCATAAGCCCTCTTTCCTCCCCCTGTTCCTCCATCTACCCCTTCCCACGTCCCTGTTCTGGAATTCCCCTATACTCTTGCACTGAGTCTTTCCAGAACCAGGGGCCACTCCTCCATTATTTTTGGACATCATTTAATTTGTGGATTATGTCTTGGGTATTGAAAGTTTCTAGGCTAATATCCACTTATCAGTGAGTGCATATTGTTGAAGACAACTCTTTCTTTGATGCATTTTCCAAAGGATCTGAGGAGGTGATAACATGAAAGCTCCTTATGAGGACTAGTCTCCTTGATACAGGAAAGTGCCATGAAGGTTTCCAAGAGATGGAAGTAATCAATAGATCTACCCACCCACGATGCATGTGCTATAAAACAATGGCTAGCATGGCAAGATATCCCTAAGGATATTACAGGAGCAAACATATTTCAGCATCTCTCTAATTGGACTTAAGGCCCAGTCAATGAGAGGAAAACCGTGCCCAGTACTGGAACTATGTAGGGCTAATAATATGGGAGAATTATTCAGAACTTCCACTTACTGAACCACCATAATTAATAACTGTATTCTAAATATGTATCCTTATACACAGATTAGTATAGGTCTTAGCAATCATTAATGAAAGATATCCCTACAATGGTAGAAGACCATTAAAGACCAGAATTTGATCAGATGCAGAGCACAAGACTGTGTACTCTCCATGAATTTATACATCAACAACAATATTTCTACCTAAGGATCAAGGTTCATAGCAGAAGAAGCATAGATACTAAGAGGCAGAAGATCAGGAAGTTAGGTGTGATATTTCTTCTCTTAGAAATATTAGAGAAGCTATAAGCATTAAGTGTCATCAACATGGCTATCAAAGTAGAGATAAAATAGATAGACACCAGTGTACTCACTAACATGGAAAAGAAAAATCACATGAGTCCTAAATCAGAGACAAATGACTACAGGCAACTAAGGGGAATCTTGCACAGGGAAGAGCCCCCAACTGTTTATCGGATTCCAAATGATAAATCCTTTAATTACAAATGTAAATGTAGCATATATCAATTGAGTGGGTTTTATGTATTTAAGAATACACAACACACAGAGACACAGGAGGGAGAGAAAGAGAGAGAGAAAGAAAGAGAGAGAGAGAAAGAGAGAGAAAGAGAGAGAGAATGGAAAGGGTTAAGGGTGAAATTAGAAAATGATGTAATCAAGTTTTAATTTTAAAAAAATTATAAAAAATATAGTATTTTCAAAAAGCAGAGTAATAGTTGTCACTTTGCTCATGTAAACTCAAGGAACAATTAAATGTGTGCTGTTACCTGGACAAAACATGTTCCAAATTGTAACAGTTATTCATTGATCCTTTCCAAGCAAACCACAAATTACTAAACTTGTTGTAATAAAACTGTACACTCCTGAAGGTATTGAAGGTATCTGCCTCCTATGGTGCTGCAAACCCCTTCAGCTCCTTAGATCCTTTCTCTAGCTCCCCCATTGGGGACCCTGTGCTCAGTTCAATGGCTAGCTGAGGGTGTCCACCTCTGTATTTGTCATGCACTAGCAAAGCCTCCCAGGTTACAGCTATATCTAGCTACAGTCAGGAAGTACTTGTGGACATCAATAATATTGTCTGGGTTTTGTAACTGTATATGGGACAGATTCCCAGGTGGGGCAGTCTCTGGGTAGTCTTTCCCTCAGACTCTGCTTCACCCTTTGTCTCTGTATCTCCTTCTGTGTCTCCTTCCTAGAAGGGGTATTTTGCTCCCCCTTCTAAGAAGGACCAGAGTATCTATATTTTGTTCTTCCTTCTTCTTGATCATCATTTGATATATGAATTGTGTCTTGGGTATTCAAAGCTTAGCTCCCAGGGACAAAACCATCAGAGAGTGTACATGGAGTTTCACCATCAGTGTCATATTTAACATTTTGAAACCAAATGAGATCACAGCTTTTAAAGTTATCCACATACCCACAGAAATGCATGAAGAAATATACACAGTTAATGCACTTCATAAGCATATGCCATAGTTTCTGAGATATAAATAATATAAAATACATGAGGAAATATATAGAAAATGAATATACTTCATAGAAATGTATCCTTTTATAAACTTAGAAAATGTTTGAAACTGACACAAACAAAGAAAATACACAATTACTCTAATTGTATGTTAAACACATCAAACACGTGGACATAAGTGTGAATATATTATACATGTATATAATTACAATTCCATATTTATGCTAATGATTTCAATTTTTTAAGTGAGGCAGCACAACTGGACAATACATTCCTAAGCAGCCTGTGTTGTTTAAAGTGACACGTTCTTTAAAAGATAGTATGAATCCTGTTGTATTTCTCTCTGATTCCAAAACTTCAGCAAATTAGTAGAGGTGAGATAATGACTGTGGACAGCAATGCCACAATCAGTGGCAAATATGACCTCTGAATTCTGACATGATTTTTCACTAAGGCAGCAGTCCTTAATGATGAACTACATACTCTGTGTGGGGAAATACATCTTTTAACTCATTAATGTCACACATAACAGTTGGACTATTTTAGTTTTCCATGTTTAATGTTTATTGCCACCAGAGAAACCCAGTATGATGCCTATAAAATAAGAAAGTAGTTCTCTATTTTGGCTATTAGCTTTGATAACTGTTCCAGACTGTAGTTTATACTCCGTTTGTTCGTCTTCAATAAAATTCCCTTAATGTGCTGTAGGTGAAGTGTGTGTACCAACATAAGTCTCATTCTTTACAACTAGCAAATCCTTGTGTTTAAAAGTGTCAATATAAAAGAAATTTGCTTATTAAATATGTATTTTACTAAAATGGAGCAGAGTTATAAAACTTTCTTAAGAATTGCAAGCATTGGGTGAAGCATATTATGAGGACAGTCCATTCAGTTTAGTGAGAAATTCAAAAATACCATATTTACTAAGGAGTGCACATATATTAATAATATTGAATATGAAGTACCTAAGCTATTCACAGCACTTTTGAGTGGAAATTATTTATCTGCATAGAGACTATGAATAAACTAAATGCCTCTGGTACAAATGATATAGTCTACAAATCAGTAGAAAGCAAAGTAAGTGCAGCTTAGCAAAGGCTGCATCTACACAGAATCCTGGATAACTGTCAGATTCATCTGAAAAAAGACAATGTCATTTTTTGTTAGGCATATTGTGTGAAGAATAGGAACAAATTTTTAGTTGAATAATGAAGTGATAAGATTATTTTATTTATTTATATATATATATATATATATTGATAAAACATTTTAGCCTTGCAATATGCTGATATCATATTTTGAAAATAATTTTTATTTCTTTCTATTTCTGGTATATTTCTCAACAATGAAGAGTGTCCATTACATATAAAACCAACATATCTTAAATAATATATCTAAAGTCCCCTTACCTGCTTCTAGACAGCAAAGCTTTTCAGACTGAAAAACTACATGGAACTGAAACCCTTGCCATTATATGGGAATCATAATGTAGTTCTTATATTTACCAGCATACCTCATAGAACTGCTTATATGTGCTCATGATAGAATTCTATACAATAAGAAAGGGTTAAGTCAGAAATGACATCTGCAAACATAGTTGACACTGCAAGTATTTGCTGTTTACAAATTAAAGTTTGTAAAAGTGCCAAGTCAATGCTGCATCAACTTACAAGTTCTAGAATTCTATACTAGCTGTATGAAAACTTGTGACATTAGTCCAGTCTATCTGTAAGCAATATTTGTATTTCTCAAACACATGGCATCCAAGCTGAACAATTTGTTTAATAGGAAAAAAAAAACAACAGAATGTTGACACCTGTCACTGCCTGAACTTTTCTTTTTTTTTTGATTTTTTTGGATTTTTTTTTTTTTTTTTTGAGATAGGGTTTCTCTGTGTAGCCCTGGCTGTCCTGGAACTCACTCTGTAGACCAGGCTGGCCTCGAACTCAGAAATCTGCCTGCCTCTGCCTCCCAGAGTGCTGGGATTACATGTGTGTGCCACCAACACCCAGTGACCATGGGGTTTTTATTACAATTGCTCTGTAGTAGAGCTTGAGGACAGAGATGGTGATTGATGTCAATGCCTGCATTTTTTTAATCTGTTTTGTTTTTACACTCCCAGACTTTATTCCCCTCCCAGTTCACCCTCTGACTGTCCCACATGCCAAACCTACCCCATTTCCATGAGGATTTCCCAACCTCCCCACCCCTCATGCCAATAGACCTTCCCACTCCCTGGGGCTTCAAATCCCTTTAGGGTTACATGCATATTCTCTGACTGAGCCCAGACCCAGGACATTCCTCTACTGTATATGTGTTGGAGGCCTCATATCAGCTGGTGGATGCTGCCTGGTTGGTGGTCCTATGTCTGAGAGATCTCAGGGGTCCAGGTTAATTGAGACTGCTCCTCCTCCTACATGCTCACCTTCCTCATCTTCTTCCAGGTTTCTCCTAATTCAAACACAGGGGTCAGAAGCTTCTGTCCATTGCTTGGATGTAAATATCTTCATCTGACCCTTTCAGCTGCTGTGGGGACTTTTGGAGGGAATCCCCCAACTTCAATGTAAGAAAATCAGTATAAACGACATCGAGAAGGTAAAATGTAGAAAAACTTAAAAAAAATTAAGAAGATGCACTGTGGACACCTGTAAAATATATTAAAGACACACTTTAAAGGGCCAAATCCCCCAAAATGCTTGGAGTTTTTTAAGAAGACCAAGGAAGTGAATAAAAGATATCAAGAAAGACTTGCTATGCAGCGAGGAATAAGGTATCACTTATGTAAGTTTTCCAGGCATAAATTATTAATCTTAAAGAATGATTAGTTTAACTTATTGTTCTGAGAGACTGGCATGTTTTCACTGAAAATATGGTATATTCTACCCCTGAACACTTCCTTCTGTGTTCTCCTCTTAATAGAAAATATCCAAGCCCATAAGCCAAGAGATCAGTAACAAGGATATTCAGAATCTCAGCACTCTTCCAAGTACTGGTTGGGTCTTTTGGAGGGCAGTCATGATACGCCCCTTTTTGTGAGCACACCATAGCCTCGGTAGGTAATAGTGACAGGACTTGGGGCCTCCCCTTGAGCTGGATCCCATCTTGACTCTGTCACTGGAAATCCTTTTCCTCAGTCTCTTCTCCGTTTTTGTCCCTGCAGTTCTTTTGGACAGAAACAAGTATGGGGTCAGAGTTGTCTGTGGGATGACAATCTCATCCTTCATTTGATGCCCTGACTTTCTGCTGGAGGTAGACTCTACATGTTCCCTATCCCCAAGGTTGGGCATTTCATCTATGGTCTCTCCCTTTGAATCCTGAGAGGCTTTCACCTCCAAGGTCTCTGGGACATTCTGGAGGGTCCCCCACTTCCTATCTCTCAAAGTTGCCTGTTTCTATTCTTTCTGCAAGCCCTAAGGGATTCAGTCGTCTTACCACACCTGAAACCTGATCATGTTCCCCTCTTCCCCTCCTTGTTCTCTTTCCCACCCAGATCCCTTCCTCCATACCCCCTCCTGTGATTGCTTTCTTCTCCCTCCTAAGTAAGATTGACTCATCCTTACTTGGGCCCTTGTTAACCTTCTTGAGTTCTGAGGATCTTATCCTGGAAATTCTATATTTTTAGCTCATGTCCACTTATTAGTGAGTACATAACATGTACATACTTTTGGGTCTGAGTTACCCATTCAGGATGACATTTTCTAGTTCTATCTGTTTGCCTGTAAAACTCATGATGCCCTCATTCTTAATAACTGTGTAGTATTCCATTGTATAAATGAGCCATATTTTCTGTATCCATTCTTCTATTGTGAGACATCTTGGCTGTTTACAGTTTCTGGCTATCACAAACAAGGCCACTATGGACATATTGGAACACATGCCCTTGTGGCATGGTGGGGCATCTTTTAGGTATATGCCTAAGAGTACGAAGAGTGGTATAGCTGGATCTTCAAGTTGATCTATTTCCAATTTTCTCAGGAGTCTCCAGATTGATTTTCAGAATGGTTGTACCAGTTGGCAATCTCACCAGCAGTGGAGGACTGTTCCTATTTCTTCACATCCTTGCCAACATGTGCTATCACCATTCTGGTCTTAGCCATTCTGATTGGTATAAGGTGGAATCTAAGGGTCGTTTAGATTTGTGTTTCTTTGTAAGGTAAAGGACATAGTCAATGAGACAAATTGGCAACCTAAACATTGGGAAAAAAACCCACATCAGATAGTCATCTAATATCCAAAATGTATAAAGAACTCAAGAAGCTAACCACCAAAAAAACCAAAACAACCCAATTAGAAACTGGGTGATAGAACTAAACAGAGAATTAACAATAGGGGAATCCAGAACTTTCATATTTAATGATTCCAAGACCACAGAATATGGAGTATTAACACTCACAGTTGGGGGTCATCTTACCTTAGACAAACATCTCTGGAGTTACCCTCACAGAAATGCTGAGAGATATATCTTTCAGTAATTATCAGTCTCAATAAACTGATGAGTAATATCAGATGTCAAAAGTATAGACCTTTTCAGATTTGATGCTAAAACACAATGTTAAGCTGCAACATCAACCCATTGGTCCATAAATTTTCACATTTATCTGATAAGGCATATTATGATTAGTTCATTTCTACAGACCCAATTGTTTAACAGTTTCAAAATAAGTTAATACTGTAAATTCACCATCTTGCCTAAGAACCAAATGATCTCTTAACTGTGTGCTCCTGTTTTTTTAAAAAAAAAGGAAATAAAAAGAGAATGCAAGCTACATACTTCAAATATAACATGACACAGAACAATCATTCTCATTCCAATAAGTAGATAAAGCAAAAAGCAAAAAACAAAAACAAAACAAACAAAAAACAAACAAACAAAAAAATACCATAGGACCAAAAAGAGAGTGGAATGTTCCAGAAACCACCAAAGCTCACATTTCAGTGTCTCCTGTTGTGTTGTCAACTCTAAAACAATCTCGAATATTTCACTCCTCCAATTTTGTTCCTGTAGCACCTGTAGCCTAACTTTGCTGCTCATTTTACTTCTGTCCTTACTGCTTTTGAAAATGGCTACCCATAACTCTAGTGTCTCAAAATGTGATGGCCTTCATTGAAACTTAAATCATCATGTCATTAAAAATGGCCTCTGAGGGTCTCTGTTTAGGCACCATGAACCTATTTTACCATGCCAAACTTCAGCGGCTTTCTAGACTTGGAAACAATCTTCCACGACTGTAAATCCTGAATATTGTATTCCTACAAATTCAGCACCTTGTTCAAGATGCTGTCATGGCTTAAGGATGTAGTCTTATCTGGTCATACAGCTCCAATGTTTATATACTTTGACAGTTGAACTGAGAACATTTTGAGGCACCTAATCAATCCCATGCTATTCTTAGCTCAAACTTTGTTTCAAAGGAATTTACATGTGTAAATTATGGAGACTCTGAAAGGTAGGGTATGGTGCTCCTAGTAGCTGTCCCAGAGTTTTAGCATACAAATAGTGACTTTTCAATGACACTAATCTCTATTGCAACTGCAATCTCCAAGCCAACATCTCAAGGACTTTAAAGTCACTTTTTTATTGGATATAGTCTTTATTTACATTTCAAATGTTATCCCCTTTCCCAGTTTCATCCCTCCTGTATAGCCCATATCCAAACCCCCCTCCCCATACTTCTATGAGTGTGTTCCTTCACCCACCCCACTCTCACGTTCCCACCCTGGATTACCCCACATTGGGGTATCTATCCAGCCTTCATAGAGCCAAGGACCTCTCCTACCATTGATGCATGACAAGATAATCCTCTGTTACATGTGCAGCTAATGCCATGTGTATGCCTTGGTTGATGGCTTGGTCCCTGGGAGCTCCTGATAGATTGATATTGTTGTTCTTCCTTTGAGGTTACAAATCCTTTCAGCTCCTAAAGACCTTTCTCTAACTCCTCTCTTGAGGATCATGCACTCAGTCCAATGGTTGGCTGTAAGCATCTGGATCTGTATTTGTAAGGCTCTGGCAGGGTCTCTCAAGAGAAAACCATATCAGGCTCCTTTCAGCAAGCATTTCTTGGTATTCATGGTAGTGTCAGAGACTTTACTGAATGTATATAGGAAGAATCTCTAGGTAGTACAGTCTCTGGATGACCTTTCCTTCAGTTTCTGTTCTATACTGTATCTACATATTTGCTTCTCTGAATATTTTGTTCCCATTCTCAGAAGAATCAAATCACCCACACTTTGGTCTTCCTGCTTCTTGAGTATCATGTGGTCTGTGAATTGTATCTTTGATATTCAGAGCTTTGGGGGTAATATCCACTTATCAGTGAGTACATGCTATGTATGTTCTTTTGTGATTGGGTTACCTCACTCAGGATGATATTTTCTAGTTCCATCTATATGCCTAAGAATTTGATGAATTCATCATTCTTAATAGCTGAATAGTACTACATTGTGTAAATACACCACATTGTCTGTATCCATTCCTCTGTTAATATTTGAGGGACATCTGTGATCTATCCATCTTTGGGCTATTATAAATCATGGGGCTAAGAACATAGGGGAGCATGTGTCCTTATTACATGTTGGAGCATCTTCTGGTTATATGCCCAGGAGTAGAATGTCTGGGTCCTCAGGTAGTACTATGCCCAATTTTCTGTGGAGCCACCAAACTGATTTCCAGAGTGATTGTACCAGCTTGCAATCCCACCAGCAATAGAGGAGGGTTCCTATTTCTCCACATCCTTGCCACTATCAGATAACACCTGAGTTTTTGATTTTAGACATTCTGACTTGTGTGAGGAGGAACCTCAAGGTGGTTTTGATTTGCATATCCCTAATAACTGAGGATGTTTCACATTTCTTTAGGTCCTTTTCTGCCATTTGATATTTCTGAGCTGAAAATTCTTTGTTTAGTTCTGTACTGCATATTTTAATAGGGTTATTAGATTTTCTATAGTCTAACTTCTTGAGTTCAGGAAAATTTCCCCTGTGCTCATGTGTGCAAAGTTCTTCCTCTCTTTCTCCTCTATAAGTTTCAGTGTATCTGCTTTTATGTGGAGGTCCCTGATCCACTTGAAATTGAGCTTTGTACAAGGAGATAAGAATGGGTCAATTTGAATTTTTCTACATGCTGACCTCCAGTTGAACCAGCACCATTTATTAAAAATGCTGTCTTTTTCTACTGGATGGTTTTAGCTCCTTTGTCAAAGATCAAGTGACCATAGGTGTATGGGTTCATTTCTGGGTCTTCAATTCTTTTCCATTGATCTTCCTGCCTGTTTGTGTACAAATACCATGCAGTTTTTTTTATCACTATTGCTCTGTAATATAGCTTGAGGTCATGGATTATAACTCCCCCCAAAGTTCTTTTATTGTTAAGAATAGATTTGCTATCCTGGGGTTTGGCTTTTTTATTATTATTATTATTCCAAATGAATTTGCGGATTGGTCTTTCCAGCTTCTAGAAAGAAGTGAATTGAAATTTTGATGGGGATTGCATTAAACCTGTAGATTGCATTCTGCAATATGGCCATTTTTACTCTATTGATCCTGCCAACCCATGAGCATGTTCTTTCTTCTGAGGTGTTCTTTAATTTCTTTCTTCGGAGACTTGAAGTCCTTGTCATACAGAACTTCTACTAGCTTGCTTAGAATACCAAGGTATGTGATATTTATTATTTGTGACTATTGTGAAGGGTGTTATTTCTTTCTCAGCCTGTTTATCCTTTGAGTAGAGGAAGGTTACTGATTTGAGTTAATTATTTTTCTTTTTAAAGATTTATCTATTATTATGAGTACACTGTAGCTACCTTGAGACACACCATAAGAGGGCATCATATACCTTTAGAGATTGGGTGAGCCCTCATGTGGTTGCTGGGAATTGAACTTGGGACCTCTAGAATAAGAATCAATGTAGGTTTTATTTTTTCATTTTTATTTTACTGGATATTTTGTTTCTTTACATTTTCACCTGGTTTCCCCCCTGAAAACACTCTATCCCATCCCTCCCTCACACTGATCACCAACCCATCCACTTCTGGTTCCCAGACCTGGTATTCCCCTATACTGGGGCATCAAGCCTCCTCAGGACCAAGGTCCTCTCCACCGTTGGATATCCAACAGGGCCATCCTCTGCTACATATGCAGCTGGAGCCATGGGTCCCTCCATGTGTACTCTTTGGTTGTTAGTTTAGTCCCTTGGAGTTCCAGGGGATACTGGTTGGTTCAAATTTTTGTTCCACCTATGGGGCTATAAGGTCCTTCAGCATCTTGGGTCCTTTCTCCAGATCCTCCATTAGGAACCTTGTGCTCGGTCCAATGGTTGGCTGAGAGCACCTACCTCTGTATTTTTCAGGTACTGGCAGAGTCTCTCAAAAGCAAACCATATCAGGTTCCTTTTAGCAACTGCTTGTTGGCATCCAAACTAGAATCTGGGTTTGGTGACTATATATGAGAACGAACCCCAGATGGAGGAATCTCTGAATGGTCTTTCCTTCTGTCTCTGCTCCACACTTTGTATCTCCCCCCCCCCATGGGTATTTAGTTCCCTCTTCTAAGAAGGACCAAAGTATCCATACTTTGGTCTTCCTTCTTCTTGAGCTTCGTTTGCTGTGTGAATTGTATCTTGGGTATGCTAAGCTTCTGGGCTAATATCCATTTATCAATGGATAAACAAAGAACCTTGTAATGTTCTTTTGTAATTGGGTTGCCTCACTCAGGATATTTTCGAGGTCTATACATTTGCCTAAAAATTTCATAAATTCATGGTTTCTAATACCTGAGTAGTATTTCATTTTTTAAATGCACCACTTTTTCTGTATCCATTCCTCTGTTGAGAGACATCTGGGTTCTGTCCAGCTTCTGACTATTATAAATAAGGATGCCATGAACATAGTGGAGCATGTGTCCTTATTATATGTTGGAGCATCTTCTGGGTATACGGCCAGGAGTGATATAGCTGGGTCTTTTAGTAATACTCCCTACAATTTTCTGATGTACCACGAAACTGATTTCCAGAGTGGTTTTACCAGCTTGCAATCCCACCAGCAATGAAGTAGTGTTCCTCTTTCTCCAAATCCTTGCCAGCCTATGCTGTCACCTGAGTTTTAGATCTTAGCAACTCTGACTATATGAGGTGGAATCTTAAGATTGTTTTGATTTACATTTCCCTGATGACTAAGGATGTTGAAGGGTTCTTTAGGTGCTTCTCAGTCATCCAGTATTCCTCAGTTGAAAATTCTTTGTTTAGCTCTGTACCCATTTTTTGATACAGATATTTGTTTCTATAGAGTCTAACTTCTTGAGTTCTTTGCATATATTGGACATTAATCCTCTATCAGACAGAGGATTGTTAAAGATTTTTTCCCAGTCTGTTGGTTGCCATTTTGTCCTTTTGACAGTGTCCGTTGCTTTAAAGAAGCTTTGCAATTTTATGAGGTTCCAGTTGTCGATTCTGGATCTTAGAGCATAAGCTATTGGTGTTCTGTTCAGAAATTTTTCCCCTGTGCCTATGTGCTCAAAGGGACTTCCCCACATTCTTTTCTATTTGTTTTAGTGTATCTGGTTTTATGTGTAGGTCCTTGATCCACTTGGACCTGAGCATTGTACTAGGGGATAAGAATGAATTGATTTGCATTCTTTTACATGATAAACACCAGTTGAACCAGCACCATTTATTAAAAAATGCTGTCTTTTTCCACTGGATGGTTTTATCTCTTTTGTCAAAGATCAAGTGACCATAGGTGTGTGGGTTCATTTCTAGGTCTTCAATTCTTTTTTTTTCTTTTTATTCTTTTTTTTATTCGATATATTTTTATTTACATATCAAATGATTTCCCCTTTTCTAGACCCCCACTCCCCAAAAGTCCCATCAGCCCCCTTCCCTCCCCCTGTTTTCCCACCCAACCCTTCCCACTTCCCTGTTCTGGTTTTGCCCTATACTGCTTCACTGAGTCTTTCCAGAACAAGGGGCCACTCCTCCATTCCTCTTGAACCTCATTTGATGTGTGGATTATGTTTTTGGTATTCCAGTTTTCTAGGTTAATATTCACTTATTAGTAAGTGCATACCATGATTCATCTTTTGAGTCTGGGTTACCTCACTTAGTATGATGTTCTCCAGCTCAATCCATTTGCCTAAGAATTTCATGAATTCGTTGTTTCTAATGGCTGAATAGTACTCCATTGTGTAGATATACCACATTTTTTGCATCCACTCTTCTGTTGAGGGATACCTGGGTTCTTTCCAGCTTCTGGCAATTATAAATAGGACTGCTATGAACATAGTGGAACATGTATCCTTATTACATGCTGGGGAATCTTCTGGGTGTATGCCCAGGAGTGGTATAGCAGGATCTTCTGGAAGTGAAGTGCCCAGTTTTCGGAGGAACCGCCAGTCTGATTTCCAGAGTGGTTGTACCAATTTGCAACCCCACCAGCAGTGTAAGAGTATTCCTCTTTCTCCACATCCTCGCCAACATCTGCTGTCTCCTGAATTTTTAATCTTAGCCATTCTGACTGGTGTAATGTGAAATCTCAGGGTTGTTTTGATTTGCATTTCCCTAATGACTAATGATGTTGAGCATTTTTGAAGATGCTTCTCTGCCATCCGAAGTTCTTCAGGTGAAAATTCTTTGTTTAGCTCTGTACTCCATTTTTTAATAGGGTTATTTGGTTTTCTGGAGTCTAACTTCTTGAGTTCTTTATATATATTGGATATTAGCCCTCTATCTGATGTAGAGTTGGTGAAGATCTTTTCCCAATTTGTTGGTTGCTGATTTGCCCTTTTGATGGTGTCCTTTGCCTTACAGAAACTTTGTAATTTTATGAGGACCCATTTGTCAATTCTTGATCTTAGAGCATAAGCTATTGGTGTTCTTTTCAAGACCTTTCCCCCTGTACCGATGTCCTCAAGGGTCTTCCCCAGTTTCTATTCTATTAGCTTCAGAAGGAAATGGAAGAAGACCTCAAAAAAAGGGAAAAACCTCCCATGCTCATGGATTGGCAGGATTAATATAGTTAAAATGGCCATTTTGCCAAAAGCAATATACAGGTTCAACACAATACCCATCAAAATCCCAACTCAATTCTTCACAGAGTTAGAATGAGCAATCCTCAAATTCATCTGGAATAACAAACAACCCAGGATACCTAAAACTATTCTCAACAATAAAAGAAATTCTGGGGGTATCAGTATCCCTGACCTCAAGCGATACTACAGAGCAATAGTGTTAAAAACTGCATGGTATTGGTTCAGTAGCAGGCAGGCGGATCAATGGAACAGGATTGAAGATCCAGAAATGAACCCACACACCTATGGCCACTTGATCTTCGACAAAGGGGCCGAAAACATCCAATGGAAAAAAAGATAGCCTTTTCAACAAATGGTGCTGGTTCAACTGGAGGTCAGCATGCAGAAGAATGGGAATTGATCCATCTTTGTCTCCTTGTACTAAGCTCACCTCCAAATGGATCAAGGACCTCCACATAAAGCCAGACACTCTGAAAATAGGTCTTCAATTCTATTCCATTGATCTCCTTGCATGTCACTGTTCCAATACCATGCAGGTTTTGTTTGTTTGGTTGGTTACTTTTTGTTGTTGTTGTTATTGTTGTTATTCAAGACAGGGTTTCTTTGTATTGCCCTGGCTGTCCTGGAACTCACTCTGTAGACCAGGCTGGCCTCGAACTCAGAAATCTGCCTGCCTCTGCCTCCCAAGTGCTGGGATTAAAGGCATGTGCCACCACCACCCAGCGACCATGGAGTTTTTATTACAATTGCTCTGTAGTAGAGATTGAGGACAGAGATGGTGATTCCTCCAGAAGTTCTTTTATTGTTGAGAATAATTTTTTCTATCATGTTTTTTTGTTATTCCATATGAATTTGCAGAATGCTCTTTCTATATTCTGAGATTTTCTTTGATATATTTCTCCAGAGACTTGAAGTTCTTGTCATACAGCTATTTCACTTGTTTAGTTAAGAGTCACACCAAGGTCCTTTATATTATTTGTGACTATTGTAAAGTGAGTTGTTCTCTAATTTTTCTCAGCCTCTTTGAAATTTGAACAGAGGATGGCCACTGATTTGTTTGAGTTAATTTTATATCCATCCACTTTGCTGACGTTGTTTATCAGGTTTAGGAGTTCTCTGGCAGAATTTTGAGAAGTCACTTAAGTATACTATCATATCATCTGCAAATAATATTTTGACTTCTTCATTTCCAATTTGCATTCCTTTGACTTCTTTTTGTTTTCTAATTGATCTGGATAGGACTTTGAGTACTATATTTAATAGGTATGGAGAGAGTGGACAGCCTTGTCTAGGCCTTGATTTCAGTGGGATTGCTTCAAGTTTCTCTCTATTAGTTTGATATTGGCTATTGGTTTGTTGTATATTGCTTTTACTGTTTCGGTATGGACCTTGAATTCCTGATATTTCTAAGACTTTATCATGAAGTTTGTTGGATTTTGTCAAATACTTTCTCAGCATCTAATGAACTGGTCATGTGGTTTTGTCTGAGTATGTTTATATAGTGAATTACATTGATGGATTTCCTTATATTGATCCAACCCTGTATCTCTGAGATGAAGCCTACTTGATCATGATGGACGATATTTTTGACATGTTCTTATATTCAGTTTGCAAGAATTTTATTGAGTAGTTCTGCATCAATATTCATAAGGGAAATTGGTCTAAAGTTCTCTTTGATGGATCTTTGTGTGGTTTTGGTATCAGCAAAATTGTGGCTTATAGAATGAATTGGGTATGGGTTCATCTGTTTCTATTTTGTGGAATCATTTGGAGAGTATTGTGAGACTATTGATGACTTCTTCTATAACATTATGGGTTATGGGGCTATTTAGATTGTTTATCTGATCGTGATTTACCTTTGGTACCTGGTAATTGTCTAGGAAACTGACCATTTCATCCAGATTTTCCAGTTTTGTTGAATAATGGCTTGTGAGGTAGGATGTGATGATTTTTTTTAGATCAACTTAGTAACTGTTGTCATGCCTCCCTTTTCATTTCTATCTTGTTTCTTGAGACCATTTGCTTGTAAAACTGTTTTCTAGCCTTCTGTATGTCTTTGTCACTGTATGTCTTTGTCACTGAGGTGGGTTTCTTGTATACAGCAAAATGTTGGATCTGGTTTATATATCCATTCTGATAGCCCATGTCTTTTTATTGGGAAATTGAGTCCACTGATATTAGGAGATATTAAGGAAAATTGATTTTTGCTTCCTGGTATTATTGTTGTTAAAGGTGAGGTATGTTATCTGGCTGTCTTCTTATTGGTTTGTTAATGGAAGATTAATTTCTTGCTTTTTCTATGGTGTAGTTTCCCTCCTTGTGCTGAAGTTTTTCATTTATTATCCTTTGAAGGGCTAGATCTGTGGAAAGATATTGTGTAATTTTTGTTTTGTCCGGGAATATTTTGGTTTCTCCATCTATGATAATTGAGAGTTTTGCTTGATATAGTAGCCTGGGATAGCATTTGTGTTCTCTTAGGGTCTGTATGACATTTGCCCAGGATATTCTAGCTTTCATAGTCTCCATTGAGATGTCTGGTGTAATTCTGATAGGTCTTCTTTTACAAGTTACTTGACCTTTTTCCCTTACTGCCTTTAGTATTCTTTCTTACTTTTTAGTGAATTTGGTGTTTTGATTATTATATGATGAGAGGAATTTCTTTAGTTTAGTGAATTTGGTGTTTTGATTATTATGTGACAAGAGGAATTTCTTTTCTGGTGTAATCTATTTGGTGTTCTGTAGGCTTCTTGAATGTCCATTGGTATCACTTTCTTTAGGTTAGGGAAGTTTTCTTTTATAATTTTGTGGAAGATATTTACTGGCCCTTTAATTTGGGAGTTCTTACTTTCTTCTATCACTATTATCCTTAGGTTTGTTCTTCTCATTGTGTCCTGGATTTCTTGGATATTTTGGGCCAGAAGTTTTTGCACTTTGCATTTTCCTTGACTGAGGTGCCAATGTTGTCTATGATATCTTCTGAATCTGAAATTCTCTCTTCTGTCTCTTGTATTCTGATGTTGATGCTTGCATCTATGAGTTATGATTTCTTTTCTAGGTTTTCTATCTCCAATGTTGTCTCCTTTTGTGATTTCTTTATTGTTTCAACTTCCATTCTTTGATCCTGGATGATTTTATTCAGTTTCTTCACACGTTTGGTTGTGTTTTCCTATAATTTTTTAAGGTCTTCTACCTGTTTACCTGTGTTTTCCTGCATTTCTTCAAGGGAGTTATTTATGCTCTTCCTAAAGTCTTCTATCTTCATCATGAGATGTGATTTTTAAATCCAACTCTTGCTTTTCCAGTGTATTGGGGCATCCTGGACTTGCAGTGGTGGCAGAACTGGGTTCTGATGTTGCCAATTAGCCTTGGTTTCTGTTGGTATGGTTATTGCACTTGCAATTTGCCCTCTGGTTATCTCTTGTGCTAGTTGGTGTTGTCCCTGGTTGGAGCTTGTCATTCCTGTGGGTTTGCAAGCCTGTATCCATACTCCTGGGAGACCAACTCTCTTCTGGCAGGGTCTGTGCACAGAAGGCTGTGGAGCTGCCTGGCTCCCTGCTGCAAATGGCAACCAGAAGACTCTTGTCCCAGCTACTCCACTGATTTGCATGCCCTGTGCACTCCTGGCTGTTCCCCTTCTGAAAGATATTGGAGAGAAAGTGGAGATCTCACCTCTGTGCTCAGAAGTGGAGGCACTGCTGGGAGATCACTCTCTGCTGGTTGGCTGTGCACAAAAGGCTATGGAGCCACTTGACTCCCTGGTTTAAAATCTTGAGTTAATTTTATATCCAGCTACTTTGCTGAAGTCGTTTAACAGATTTAGAAGTTTTCTTGTGGATTTTTGGGGTCACTTAAGTATACTATCATATCATCTGCAAATAGTGGTATTTTGACTTCTTCCTTTCTGATTTGTATCCATTTGATCTCCTTTTGTTGTCTAATTGCTCTAGCTAGAACTTCAAGTATATTGAATACATAGGGAGAGAGTGAGAAGCCTTGTCTAGTTTCTGCTTTTAGTGGGATTGCCTCAAGTTTCTCTCCATTTAGTTTAGTGTTGACTACTGGTTTGCTGTATATTGCTTTTAGTATGTTTAAGTATGGGCCTTGAATTCCTGATCTTTCCAAGACTTTTAACATGAAGGGATGTTGAATATTGTCAAGTGCTTTTTCAGCATCTAATGAGATGATCATGTTTTTTTTTCTTTGAGTTTATTTATGTAGTGGATTACATTAATGGATTTCTGTACATTGAACAATCCCTGATGTTGCCAAGTAGCCTTGGTTTCTGTTGGTGTGGTTATTGAACTTGCAATTTGCCCTCTGGTAATCTCTTGTGCTAGTTGGTCTTTTTTCTGGTTGGAGCTTGTCCTTCCTGTGGGATTGTAAGCCTACTTGATCATGGTGAATAATCTTTTTGATGTGTTCTTTGATTTGGTTGGCAAGAGTTTTATTGAGTATTTTTACATCAATGTTCATAAAGAAAATTGTTCTGAAGTTCTCTTTCTTTGTCTGGCGTTTGTTAGGTTTAGATATAATTGTGGCTTCATAGAACAAATTAGGTAGTATGCCTTCTCTTTATATTTTGTGGAATAGTTTTAAGAGTATTGATATTAGGTCTTCTTTTAAGATCTGAAAGAATTCTCCACTAAATCCATCTGGTCCTGGATTTTTATTGGTTGGGAGACTATTAATGGCTGCTTCTATTTCCTCAGGGTTTTGGGGACTGTTTAGATGTTTTATCTGATCCTGTTTTAACATTGGCTTCTAGTATGTCTCTAGAAAATTATCCATTTTATCCAAATTTTCCAACTTCGTTAAGCTTTTGTAGTAGTTTTTCTTTTAATTTCCACAGTTTCTGTTGCTATGTGTTGCTATTCATTTTTGATTTTATTATTTTAGGTACTGTCTCTGAGTCCTCTGCTTAGTCTAGATAAGGGTTTATTTATCTTGTTGATTTTTTTCAAAGAACCAGCTCCTGCTTTTGTTGATTCTTTGTATAGTTCTTTTTGTTTCTATTTGGCTGATTTTGGCCCTGAGTTTGATTATTTCCCACAGTCTACTCCTGTTAGGTATATTTGCTTCTTTTTATTTTAGAACTTTCAGATGTGCTGTCAAGCTGCTAGTGTAGGCTCTCTTCAGTCTAATTTTTAAGGCACTTAGAACTATGAGTTTTTCTATTTCCATGACTTTCATTGTGTCCCATAAGTTTTTGTATGATGTGTCTTCATTTTCATTAAGTTATAAAAAGTCTTTAATTTGTTTCTTTATTTCTTCTTTGACCAACTTATCATTTGAGTAGAGCATTGTTCATTTTCCATATGTATGTCTATTTTTCATTGTTTTTGTTGGAAATTAAGATCAGCCTGATCTGATAGGGTACATGGGATTATTCCAGTCTTCTTGTATCTGTTGATGCCTGTTTGTGACCAATTATATGGTCAAATATTCTTTTGCTTTCAGATGAAATGTTCTATAAATAGCTGTTAGATCCACTTGGCTCATTACTTCCGTGAGTTTCACCATGTCTCTGTTTAGTTTCTGTTTCCATGATCTATCCATTGATGAGTGTTGAAGTCTCCCATTATTAGTATGTGATATATGCTTTGAACTTTAGCAATGTTTCTTTTATGAATGCAAGTGCCCTTACATTTGGAACATATATGTTCAGAGTTGAGAGTTCATCTTGGTAGATTTTTTCCTTTTACCAGTATGAAGTATCCTTCCTTGTCTTTTTTGACAACTTTTAGTTGAAAGTTGATTTTATTAGATATTAGAAAAGCTACTCCAGCTTGTTTCTTGGCAACATTTGCTTGGAAAATAATTTTCCAACCTTTTACTCTGAGGTAGTATCTGTCAGAATGGTGTGTTTCTTGTATGCAGCAAAATGTTGAGTATTCAGTCTGTTAGTCTATGTCTTTTATTGGGGAATTGAGTCCACTGATGCTAAATGTTATTAAAGAAAAGTTATTGTTACTTCCTGTTATTTTTGTTGTTAGAGGTGGAATGGAATTATGTTTGTGTTGCTCTCTTTTTTGGGGTTTGTTGAAAGATTGCCTTCTTGTCTTTTCTAGGGTGTAGTTTCCATTCTTGTGTTGGTGTTTTCCATCTATTATCCTTTGAAAAGCTGGGTTTGTAGAAAGATATTGTGTAAATTTGGTTTTGTCATGGAATATCTTATGTTCTCCATCTGTGGTAATTGAGAGTTTTGCTGGGTACAGTAGCCTGGGCTGACATTTAGGTCTCTTGGTGTTTGTATGACATCTGCCCAGGAACTTCTTGCTTTTATAGTTTCTGGAAAGAAGTCTGGTGTAATTCTGATAGGTCCACCTTTATGTTACTTGACCTTTTCCTCTTACTACTTTTAATATTCTTTCTTTGTTAGTGCATTTGGTGTTTTGATTATTATGTGAAGGGAGGAATTTCTGTTCTGGTCCAGTATATGTGGAGTTCTGTAGGCCTCTTGTATGTTTATGGGCATCTCTTTCTTTAGGTTAGGGGAGTTTTCTATAATCTTGTTGAAGATATGTACATGCCCTTTAAGCTGGGAAACTTCTCTCTAACCTATACCTATTATCCTTAGGTTTGGTCTTCTCATTGTGCCCTGGACTTCCTGGATGTTTTGGGTTAGAAGCATTTTGCATTTCACATTTTCTTTGACTGTCGTTTCTGTTTCCTACAGTATCTTCTGCACCTGAGACTCCCTCCTCTATCTCTTTTATTCTGTTGGTGATGACTGCATCTATGTCTCCTGATCCTTTTCCTATGTTTTCCAAAGCCAGGGTTGTCTCCCTTTGTGATTTCTTTATTGTTTCTATTTCTATTTTTACATATTGGATTTTTTTTTTCATTTCCTTCGCCTGCTTGATTGTATTTTCCTGTAATTCTTTAAAGGATTTTTGTTTTCTCTTTAAGGGCTTCTACCTCTTTACCTGTGTTTTCATATATATATTTAAAGGAGTTATTTGTGTCCTTCTTAAAGTCATCAGTCATCATCGTCTTTCAAAGTGAATTTAGGTCCAAATCTTGCTTTTCTCATGTGATGGTGTATCTAGGACTTGCTATAGTGGGAGAACTGGGTTCTGATGATTCCATGTTACCTTGGTTTCTCTTGCTTCTCTTCTTATGCTTGCCTCCCACCATCTGATTATCTCTAATGCTATCTGCCCTCTCTATTTGTGACTGTAGCCTGTATTTCCTTGGTTCCTGGTTGTGTAAGAACTCTTCAGAGTCCAGCTGTCTCTTTGGCCTTGTGATTCCAGAATCCTGTGATCCTGATATCATGGGTATATCAGAGCTCCTGGGAGTTAAGCTGCCTATGGGGTCCTGAGATCTTGGTATGACCCCCTCATAGGATCCTGGGCATGTTATAGGGCCTGGGAGTAGAGGTTCCTCTGGTGTTGCTGGGCTGCCTGGGGAGTTTGCACCCAAGGTAAACTACCCAAAACCAAAAGGAACCAATGCTACTGGTTGGGAGGTTTTCTTGTGTCCCTGGGTCTTCCTGGTCACAATTATTTCCAGTGGTCTTACGACAGATATCTTCCTCACCTCTGCTCCTATGATCCTGGGTGAGTAAGAGCACCTGAGAGTAGAGAAACCTCTTAAACTCACTTTGAATTTGTACCCCACTTGGTGATCTTTTCCACTGAAGACCTAAGCAATAACCATGCTTCAGTCTAAAAAGTTTTCTTTTGAAATCATTTCTCTTAAACTAGTCCACTGATTTTAAAATCATCAGCACTTAAATACTCAGGAGGAGTTTTCACTAAAATGTATAATTTGGCTGTTTGTTTGTTTGTTTGTTTGTTTATAGTTATGCTGCTAATACACCAGAACTTTTCATTATTTGTTAGGGAAAGAATGATTTATAGAAAGTCTTCCAAGCTGGATTGGTGTAGGTGAAAGCATTTAACTGTGATTATTTTAGATGATTCAAAATGGCTCTCAGGAAGAGAAATTCCCTGATGGTGATATAGATGGCCACTTAGAAATAAAATTCCTTGTCGTGTAGGAAACTACAAACATAATAATTTGGTATTTCTTCCTCTACCATCAAGATGAACTTAACTCCATAAACCAGAACATTGTTGCACCCTGGGTTCTAATACTGACTTTGCCAGTGAGTCAGATAATCTGGACTTTGCCTTGACATCATTAAAATTTTGTTCCTCCAAGGAGTGGTGATTCTTTTCTAAAATATTGTAGTTATTCAGACTGATTTATATCTTGAAATCCAATGTCACCATTTGAAAACTTGTTTAAAGCATTCTTATGAAAAATCTCAACCCACATTCGGTATTTCCCCTATTCAGAATATGACATGAAGATACCATTGAGTTCTATAATAATTCTCATATGCTTTTATTCCATCAAAGAAAAGAATTAGAAAAATCTTATATTTCTGAGTATTTCTATACACAATGTTTTTGTACACATTGTATACTGTCCAAAATACCATGATAGTTTATAGAAAACATTTACTATACTAGATAAAAGTTGACTTAAGAAAATAAATGTTTATGAGTAACATTGTACTTAATATTGAAATAGTGATTATCTCCCTAAGCTCAAGACCAAAGAAGGAATATCTTTTTTTGTCACATGCTTGTAAAGGAATAGTAGACATTCCATGCAGTGCTATTTATTAAGCCAGAGAAACTAAGAGCATCCTTTGAAAAGGAAGAAATAAAAGTATACCTATTTGAATATGCTGTATTCTTGTTTTGCTATTTGAATTAATTTATTTTTAATATATAGTTAATAAGGATACCCATCACCTTACTTCAGTTTACTTCAGAGGAATATTAAACATACATTAATTTAACACTTTGATATGTTCATATATCATTGCTAGCTAGCTGTTATCACACAGTGCAGTTGATTGCTGAAGTGTAGTTTTCTAAGCTAAGTGATCACATCTCAACTTATATACCCAATACCTCCATACACTATGGCCTCTGGTAAACCATCCTATTGCTCTCTATTGCTTCCAAATCAATGTTTTTGTGATGTTGAATCTTAGTAAAATGAATCAGAATTTATTATCTGTGTCTTGTTAATTTCATTAAGAATGATACCCCAAATCAATTGATTTTTGTCACAAATGACAGAGTCTCTTTAAAGTTATAAACTTTATTTATTTATGGATATCTAATCTCCTGTCCTATAAGTAAACATATGGAATATTTAATAATCAGTTAGAAAAACTGATTATCACTAATAGAAGTGGTTAAACTTAGTTAGCTCTAAGATGTATATGGGAGAAAAAATTGCATATTTTACATTCATATGGAGAAGCAAAATACAAAATTAAGAAAGTAATTAGCAATTATAGCCAAAAAAATAAAATCACTAGGAATGAACTTAACAAAATAAAAATATTTATGCTCTCAAACTTTGAAAATATTATTGAAAGAGATTAGAGTGTATCTACATAAAATTCCAGAATTTCATGCTCATAAATTTGAAGACGTAATATTGTTAAGTTGGCAATGATTCTAACACAAGTTGGCAATTTCATAGACTGAAGAGCAAACTTAGAATAATATGTTTCAATTTCAAGACTTGGCTGAAATAAATTAACAAACAAAAACAAGCAAACAAAAATGAAAGAAGCAATTAGACATGTAGCACTGCCATACAGGCAGACATGCAGATCAATGGCCTAAAATTAAATATATAGAATAAGCCCAACGGGTCATGATCAAACTGGTATTTTCAAATTAGTTAAAAGTATTTGTTTAAATCAGTGAGTTTCACTGTGACATTTCCACAATGGCATATGCCACTCATTCATTTATACCAAGTTTTAATATGCTCTCTAACTCTCTAATCTTTGGGCAGTCAGCCAAGTCATATGTTATGCTAAGGATTTGGAACTGAGACCTTTAAGACTGTTATTCAATTTCATATTTACCTCCTCTCCATCCCTGTCGGGATTGTCTTTAGGAAAGAGTACCTTTCCAACTTTCAGGCCTCTACCAAGCATGCCATAAGCACATCTCCAGTCTGAGAGGCACTGTCTTGTCTGTGCACTTTCTAAAGGCCAGACAAAGATAGGGGCTGAACACTAGGGTCAGCCGATACCATACATGAAGCTGGATGGATTTGGCATGTCTCCAAACTATGACTTATTCTATGGCTCCCATCAGAGTCTACAGCTACAGCTGCTCAGGAAGTGGAGATACTTTCGGCAGGAACACCATGGCTATAAGCCTTTGTACAACATAACTGTTAGGTCCACTGGTTTGGGGTATTGTCCCCAGAAGCCTTCCTGAGTGGATCCATCCCAACTATTGATCCTGACCTTTCCTACAGTGTGACTTGGTGTAGATAGGCCAACCAACAGCCTTTATGATTGTGGTGAGTACTTCTCCAGAGATACGGAAGCTCCTGGCCTTGTGATCTAAGGCATGCACTTGCCCCAACCATCCCAGGTGCTGTGGGCACAAAAGATGAACTACAGCAGGATCCTCTGGCTCAATCCTCTGTAGGGGGACTTTCAGGGAGAGCCCCATGACTGGTTATTATTTCTCCAGATTTGTTCATCTGGAGACTGCCAGGTGAGCAGAGTATGCATGCTCTGCTGCTGTCCCCTGTTGATGTTTCTGGAGACACTATGAGAGTCACTTATCAACTGGGCTGGCACATATGTTCTGTGTACCTGCCTAATGTTTGTATGGGTGTTGCTCTTGAGCAAGACCTTTCTGTGTGGGGAGAGATAGCTGTAGTGGGAGAACCAGCATAGGTCTCCAAGTTTACACTTAGCTGATAGAGTCGTGCATGCATCCTGTGTGTCTCTGTGCAGCCTGCCTGATATTTATATGTGTAGAGCCTCTGTTTGTCTGGAGGAGTTGCCCATCCAGCCCACTCTCTTCCTGTCATACATGTCCTGCATATTACATGTTTTGTCAATAAATAAATGGTGTCGTTCTGCAAAAACAAAACAAAAAGTATTAACTAGTTCTCTTCACCAACACTATCTTATTTTCCAACACATCATGATATAGACTTTGTTCACTAAAAGAAAAGCAAGACAGTAAGAATTGAGACTTACTCAATGGGATAATATCTAATGTTGTGTAGTACTAAAGCCCTTGTATCTAGGCTAAGGACCATATACAGAACCTCTAGAACAATAACGTGCTGAGGTTGGGTCCTGCCTATGTGATCTTTGTAGCTAGCATTACCTTTGGTTGGCTATGATAATAAAAACATGCATCAGTCATAGAAATTTTAAGACGATACAAATAAACTTAAATGATATCCCTTAATAAATATGTACTTATACACCATAGCAATGTTTTGAATATATTATATTAATTCATGCAGAGACAATAAAATACTAACATTATTAGTAACCAAATTTTGAAAACAAAGTGACACCAATGCACAAACAGTAAAATAAAGCTTATATTACCAAACATAATTGGAGTTGTGTTTTGGTTTTTGAAAATATAGCTGTTAAATAGCTGTTTCTCCTAAAAATTTCATTATCAGTATTTCTAATGGTCACATTATGAAATTAAAGTCACTAAAAAGAGTTAAATGGTCCTTAAAACATGGCTATTCCGAAATCTCTGTGAACAAAATCCTTCCCTGGGCCCCATTTTATACAAGAGAAAACGGAAAATAGGGCCAGTCTACGGCTCTCTGAGACAGATGAGAGAACACTCTGAAAGTAGGCATCAGAAAGGTGGTGATATGAATAAACTAATACATTCTATGACTAGAACCATATCAAATTCTTGAAGATCCATAATTCCCGAACAGAAAAATACTAGAAATATTGGGTTAACATTCAAGCAAATCCTTGAAATCATGAGCATATAGGCTATGGTTAATGATGCAAGGACTGGCTCTCTCTTCATGTTTAACAGCTATGCAGGAAATACAACACAGAAAAAGGTGCTCTAGAAAGATAGAGGGCACAAAGTCCAAATACAGAAACAATGAGGTGACTTAATTTTTTTAAACGGGAAAGGAAAAAGAGAAAAAAGAAGAAGGAAATAGACAGATCACATATGTGATGATTAAAATTCATGCAAGTGTGAAGAACATCTTCAGATTCTGATAAAAGAAAAACACAACATGGGGGATTTCACTGATAACTATATATGCTTGAATAATATTTTGGTATACTACTAAATGTGTAGAGACACTGTTAACGTTGTCTCTTAGTATTATTTCTCTAGTAAAGCAATTGGGATTCATTCGGCTTTGGAGGAATTCAATTTAATAAAATACTTAAGTAATCTTATGAAATATGCCCAATCTTAATGGGATCCTAAAAGTGCAAAAACCACAGTTGCACTCACCCCAGTAAGTCAGTCCATTGCTGACAATGAAGAGTATGGTAATAACCTGTATTTCAATGCAGCATAACTAGTACTAGGAATCTCATTCTTAGTAAAGGAGATTAGAGATGGGTAAAATGAAAAATACTGATTTGTGAAGGGTCTTTAGCATTTACGTGATGTTAATGAAAAACTAAATATAGAGACCATGGTGTTGCCTTAGCAGTTTTGAAGTAATGTAAAAAGATAAGATAATTATCAATTCAAGGAACACTGTGAAAACTGTCCTACATAGGAGCATTTATAGAGATTATCTGCTGTGAAGAAATTCAGGTCCAGACATTCATGACAAGTATAAAAAATTACCATGGAAAAAGATCACAAAATTGGCAGATCTTCCGACGACAGCTAAAGAGGGAAAAAAAAAAAAGTAGAAACTTGAAACGAGACCACTTAGACTACTTTAAGGGCTTTGATGAAATATTTTCATGAGAGAAGACTGCTGTAGCAGATAATTTATTTTTATTTAATTACATTAAAATTTATCATTCTCCCCTCTCTCCTCTTCTACCATCTATCCCATGCCTCTCCACTCCCTTTTACATTTATGGGCTTTCATTCATTATTATATGTATAAACATGTATGCATGTTGCCCTAGCCCTCAGTCCCTCATGATGATCCTTGGGGGGTAGAAGGCTAGAAGGCACAGAATCAAGGCACAGACTCCTGGAGTCAGATGAGAAGCAGCAGACTCCTTTATTACCAGATTGGGGTGTGCCTTTATACCCTCCTTCCATACCCGATTGGTCTATGACATCTCACCCCTTGTTGCTGGTACCATCTGATTATCTCACCAGGTCATGTGCTCTGTCATCACTTGCCTCCATATGCCATCTAGATCTTAATGTTATAAAATGCAGATGCAACTGTTGTTCATGCATGGGCTATTATGGGCCACCAGTCAGGTTATACTGATTCATTCCTATATATTCACTTGTACATATAGACTTAAAACTGCTGATTTGCTTGGTCGTGTGCATGCATGGGTATGCGTGTGTGTATTAGGACTGACCATTTGGTACTGGATAAACATTTAACCTCATAGGAGGCCATCCCAGAAGAAAACTAATTCTCTTTCCATCAGCTGTTTTCAATTGCTTGTAGCTCTTCATCTAGGGGTTCGACTTTGTGCAGATTCACCTGTCCACATTGGCATGCTAACTTGTGTCATTTTTCAGGTCTTGTTTAAGATGCCATATTTTTTCAATTTTATTAGTATAGTTTCCCTTTAATATCTCTAAAATATTCAACCTTTCACTAGACATTTTTGTTCTCTGGCTAATCTTCCCTAGCCTTAGATTCTTACTTGCAGGTATAAGGGTAATGTTTTTTTGGAATACAGTTAGAGTTTATATTGGTTCAATAAGGGATAGTACTAGATTCTCATCTAGGATATATGATGTCATTATCATGGGTAGTTGACTAGATTTGACCTAACACATTGCTTCCTATGATAATGCTCACAATGGATCTGCCTTAATTTAGCTACATGTCCCTAGGCTGGAATTTGGGCAGAGACTCATCTTGTATAAGGAAATACAGCAGTTATGTTTAAATAAAATACTTTTAAAAATAACAAAATGACCCCTATAGGTGCCGACAATATAAACTGTGAGAAACTAAAATATCTATACACAGTTCTTGAAAAAGATGGCTGTCAGTGTTGGGACATGGAATAAAAATAACGTGATGGAGGAGAGTCTGTTTTAGTAATTCCTACTTATCCAAGGTGACTAACACACATTGTATTTATATAGCTTCCTGTTGGGAGGATGCGTTAGAACTTTGGAAGGGGAACATTTGAAAGTAAATGAAGCAAGACATCAAATTTGTTTTCACAGAGCTTTAAGGTTGATATTGGTAGAATCAGCCTGTCATCTGAGCATGAAAGAAATTATGGAGAGCCATAAAGTTCACCAACTCCATATGTCTTTAATAGTTCCAAGAGAAAAAACTGGCAATTTACCTAAAACTAAAAGGAAACCACCAAAAATTAGAGCCATTTTGGGAATACATTCCACTTTTCTTCCTTTGAAGGCCAGGTTTGAAGACAAACTAAGATTCTTTGAGCCTGACTTCCTGGTAGCAGTAGGATGAAAAAAAAATTATTTTCAGATGCTAGTTATACAAACCAAACCAAAACAGTCTATAAAGAGCAACACAGAAACACACTTAGAAATATTATAGTCCTTGGGCCATATATACACATGAAAATAAACCAAAGCACTCTTTATTTTATAAATATTTTTATTTTCTATATTCTTTGTTTACATTCCAAATGATTTCCCCTTTCCCGGATCCCCCCTCCCCATATGTCCCATAAACCTTCTTCTCTCCATCCGTTCTCCAATGACCTCCCTCCTTTTTTTCTATAAAGACCAAAGTACTCTTAAGGATGAAAAACAAAATAGGGGAAAACACTGCTTGATTTGCACATTCGTGAAAGAGCAAGCTGAAGGCGACTATTAACTGCTGTTATGTAATCTCTTAGCTTTTGTCCAGTTTCAACACTTCCAACAGTTGCATGACAAAAAAAAAAAAAAAAAAAAAAAAAAAAAAAAAATCCAGGGACTTAGGAAACATGAAAGTCTCTAGAACACAAACTCATTTCTTTATCTAATTCTTAGCACAATTTGCTTTCTTCCCAAAAATTGTGTCTTTGGTCATCCATCTTTCTAGGTCTCTAGCATAAATTTAAGTACAAAATATTGTGAGATAATTCTATATGTATAGCATTTCTCTATAGTTAATTCTGGAAAAACATTTTGTAAAAAGAAACTATTTAGTATCTACATGAAGATAAGTCGTCTGAGATATTCCTAGGAAATTTTTGTCTTCATAATCATGTTTTAATCTAAAGGCTGTAGTATTAAATATTGCATCAACATGAGTTGAAATACAATTTAATCCCGGCTACATTGTCATGCATAAGACAAAACCTCAGAACAATTTCCAAACAAAGCCATTGCTTTTGAAACTGAATTTTGAGAATTTATCCAATGGTACAAGAAGTGTACAAAAAAATTTGAAAAAATAAAAGTTGTGTTCTACACTTTCCTGGAAGTATCTTCTCCGAACCCTTCTAGAATTTGAAACCTGAGATCAAATGTCCAGTTTTATGTTTTACTGGGTTTATAGAGACTTTTCCTTTCTCACTGATAGGGAAAAGAAAAAGTATAGAAGCAGATGTTATTCCAGGAAAACTATAGAATATACTAGAGAAAAGACACTGACTCTTCCTCATATCATAATCATATAATACCAAGTAGCTGAGAATTTGTAGTTTCCTGTCCCCCTGATAAACCACTAAACACCAGTAATTAGAACTTTTTTGATGTTAAAAACATCATCCACCAGGAATAAGTAAGTTTCATATACATGGTGCAGGGACGATTCAACATATGACAATCAATCACTGTGATTTACAGTGTAAACAAACTGAGAGAAAAAACCCACATAATCATCTCATTAGATGTTGAAAAAGCCTTTGAAAGAAACCCAACATCTACTCATGATAATTTTTTTTGGAAAGAGTATGGATAAAGGGGATGTACATAAGCATAATAAAGACAATTTACAGCAAGCTTATTGCCAACATCAAATTAAATGGAGAAAAAGTTAAGGCAATTCTTCTAAAATCAGGAAAAAGACAAGACTCTAGACTCTCCATATATACATAAACAACATAGTAATTTAAGTATAGTAATTAAAGCAATAAGACAACTAAAACAGATCAGGGAGATGGAAATTGGAAAGAAAGAAGTAAAAATATTGTTATTTGCAGATGATATGATAGTATGATTAAGCAACCCTTAAATTCTACCAGGAAGCTCTTAGAGTTGATAAATACCTTTACTGAAATGGCTGAATACAAGATTATCTCAAAGAAATCAGTAGCCCTCCTATATACAAATGACAACATGTGAGAACAAAATCAGGGAAAGAACACCCTTCACAATATCCACAAAGAACATAAAATACCCTAGGATAACTCAAAGTAAGGGAAAAATTCTTACTACAAAATGTACAGGTCTCCGAGAAAAGAAATTGAAGACATCAGAAGATGGAAAGATCTCTCATACTCATGAATCAACATGATAAACATAGTATATAAATGGCTATGTCACTCAAAGTAATCTACAGATTTACAGAAATCACCATCAATTCCAGCAACATTTTTAAAGACCTTAAAAGGACAATACTCAATGTCATAAAAAAATAATCTTCTAATATAAAAGTACTTCCAGAGGCATTACTATCCCTAATTTCAAGTTATACTAAAGAGTCTTACTAATAAAACTCTAGTATTATTTGCACAAAAGCAGAAAGGTTGATCAATTGAATCAAATTGAAGACCCTGACACAAACCAACACACCCACAGACACCTGAGTTTTTCTTTTTTAAAGTCACCGGAAACACTCAATGGAAAAAAGAAAACACCTTAAAGAAATGATGTTTATCTATATAGATGTCAGAATGTAGAAGAATACAAAAAGATCCATATCCATCACCTTGCACAAAATTCAAGTCCAAGGGAATCAAAAACTTCAACATAAGACCAGATATACTGATTGAGATAGAAGAGAACATGGGGAATTGCTTTGAACCCATTGCCACAGGAGATAAAGATCTGAACAGAATACTGATAGCTCAGGAACTACGAATGGCAGTCAATAAATGAAACATCATGAAGGTGAAAAGCTCCTATAAGTCAAAGGATACTGTCAATAGGACAAAATAGTACTCTGCCGAATGAGAAAAGATTTGCACCAATTTCACATGTGATAGAGGGCTAATATCCAGAATAGATACTGAATTTAAGAAACTAGACATTGACAATCCAAATAATCCAATTAAAATGAGTTATGGATCTAAACAACGAATTCATATTAGAGAAAACTCAAATGATTGAGAAATAGTTAAAGAAATTTTAAACAATCTTGGCCATTATGGAAACGCAAATCAAAATGACTGAGATTCCACCTTACATCACTTAGAAAGCTAAGATCAAAAACAGAAATGACAACTCATGCTGCTGAGGATGAAGGGGGGAGACTTCTTTATTGCTGGTTCAAGTAAAAATTGTACAGCCAATTTGGAAAAAAAATATGGCAGTTACTCAGAAAATTGGTAATCAATCAACATAAAGAGCTGGTTACACCCACTCCTGGTCATACACCCAAAGGATGCTGTATCCTACTTCAAGGACATTTGCTCAGTTGTCCTCATAGCTGCTTTATCTATAATAGCAACTTGAAACAAATCAAAAATCTCTCAACAGAAAATTGATTAAAAGTGGGGTATAAAACAGTTATAAAAAGGAGTGGCATCATGAAAATTGCAGGCATATGGGTGGAACTAAAAAAAAAAAATCCTAAGTAAGATAACTCATACCCAGACACACAAACTTGATATATACTCAACTGTAAATAGACATTCGCTGTGAAATACAGGATAAACATGTTACAACTTACAAAACCAGAAAGGCTAAGTAACAAAAAGAACTCAAAGAAGTACATATGAACCCTCTTTGAAGGGTAAATAGAAAAGACTTGGCAGATGGTCTGGGTCAAGATTACAATAAAAACAGGAGGGTTAGCGGAGGTGGAGAGAGATTTGAGAGAGACAACTGAGACCAATAGGCATTTGGCCTATGACTCAGAAAACTAGTGCTATGGAAACTATGAAAGTTACCCTAGCTAAGACTCCTCCTATTAATAGGAAATTAAAGGAGCTATCATCTAAAACCAGGCAAGGCTCCAAGCAAAGTATGGAGACAAACACAAAATCTTCAAACTACACTGTGTTTTGCCTGCCAGTTGTGCTGGAGAACAGTTGTGTGGTACAGAACTTGTAGGGTTGGCCAACCGAAGACTGTTCCTACTTGATACCGAGGCTAAGAGAGTGAGCCCATGCCTGACACTATGTGGATAAACAGAAATTATATGCTGGATAGCACTCATACCCAGATTAGATACATATACAGTTATATAAAAAAAGTCAACAATATGATTTCTAATAGCATTCTGAAATGATTCCTAATGGCATTCTGCCATACTCATAGATCAGGACGTAGCCTAATTGTCATCAGAAAGTCATCATCCAGCAACCAATGGATGCAGAAGCAAATACCCATTGGTGAACACTAGCAAATCCAGTGGAACCCTTGAGAAGAGTATAAGGAAGAATTCTAAGAATCAAAGGAATGGAGAACACTATGAGAATGCTTAAGTAACTAAGAAGAGCTCAAAAAGGCTCACAGAGACTAAAGGTACAAACACACATTGTGTATGAATCAGAAGTAGGTCACTGCATATACATTTTGCTTGTGTAGCTTTTTTTTTTTATGGGTATAAAAATTGCTCGCAATCCATTAACTCCTAGTGGTCACCTCATCCATTCTTTTTTCCTATTTTTTATTATTATTTTCTATATTCTTTGTTTACATTCGAAATGATTTTCCCTTTCTAGGTTCCCCCATCCCCATAAGTCCCATAAGTCCTCTTCCCTCTGCCTGTTCCCCAATCAACCCTATCCCAGTTCTCTGTCCTGGCAATCCCCTACAATGCTGCATTAAGCCTTTCCAGGACCAGGGCCCTTTCCTTCCTTATTCTTGGGAATGATTTGATATGTGAGTTGTGTCTTGGGTATTCAGAGCTTCTGGGCTAATATCTACTTATCAGTGACTACATTCCAAGTGTATTATTTTGTGAATGAGTTAAATCACTTAGGATGATATTTTCCAGTTCCAACTATTTGTCTAATAATTTCATGAGTTCATTGTTTTTAATTGCTAAGTAGTATTCCATTGTGTAAATATACCAGATTTTCTGTATGCATTCCTCCACTGAGGGACATCTGGGTTCTTTCCAGCTTCTGGTTATTATAAATAAGGCTGCTATGAACAGAGTGGAGCATATGTCCTTATTACATGCTGGGAATCCTCTGGGTATATGCCCAGGAGTGGTATAGCAGGGTCCTCCGGAAGTGTCATGCCCAGTTTTCTGAGAAACTGTCAGACTGATTTCCAGAGTGATTGTACCCTCTTGCAATCCCACCAGCAGTGGAGGAGTGTTCCTCTTGCTCCACATCCTCGCCAGCAAGTACTGTCTTCTGAGTTTTTAGTCTTAGCCATTTTTTCCTTGTGTGAGGTGAAATCTCAGGGTTGTTTTGATTTGTATTTCCCTAATGACTAATGAGGTTGAACATTTCTTAAGGTGCTTCGCAGCCATCTGAAGTTCTTCAGGTGAAAATTCTTTGTTTAGCTCTGTACCCCATTTTAATAGGGTTATTTAGTTCTCTGGGGTCTAACTTCTTAAGTTCTTTGTATGTATTGGATAGTAGCCCTCTGACGGATATAGGGTTGGTTAAAGATTTTTTCCCAATTTGGTGGTTGCCATTTTGTACTTTTGACAGTGTCCTTTGCCTTACAGAAACTTTGTAATTTTATGAGGTCCCGTTTGTCAATTCTTGATCTTAGAGCATAAGCTATTGGTGTCCTGTTCAGGAACTTTTCCCCTGTGCACATGCCCTCAAGGGTCTTCCCCAGTTTCTTTTCTATTAGTTTCAGTGTGTCTGGTTTTATGTGGAGGACCTTGAACCACTTGGAGTTGAGCTTAGTACAAGGAGATAAGAATGGATCAATTAGCACTCTTCTGCATGCTGACCTCCAGTTGAAAAATCACCATTTGTTGAAAAGGCTATCTTTTTTCCACTGGATATTTTCAGCTCCTTTGTCAAAGATCAAGTGACCATAGGTGTGTGGCTTCATTTTTGGGTCTTCAATCTTATTCCATTGATGTACCTGCCTGTCTTTGTACCAATACCATGCAGTTTTTAACATTGTAGCTCTGTAGTATTACCTGAGGTCCAGGATACTGATTCCCCCTGAAGTTCTTTTGCTGTTGAGAATAGTTTTAGTTATCCTGGGTTTTCTGTTATTCCAGATGAAATTGAGAATTGCTCTAACTCTATGAAGAACTAAATTGGGATTTTGATGGGTATTGCACTGAATCTCTATATTGGTTTTGGCAAGATGGCCAATTTTAACTATATTAATCCTGCCAATTCAAGAGCATAGAACATTTTTCCATTTTCTTAGGTCTTCTTCGATTTCCTTCTTCAGAGACCTGAAGTTCTTGTCATACAGATCTTTCACGTGTTTGGTTAGAGTCACACCAAGACACTTCATATTTTTTGTGGCTATTATGAAGGGTGATTTTTCCCTAATTTCTTTCTCAGGCTGTTTATCCTTTGAGTATAGGAAGGCTACTGATATGCTTGAGTTGATTTTATATCAGGCCACTTTGCTGAAGTTGTTTATCAGCTGTAGGAGTTCTCTGGTTGAGTTTTTTGGGTCACTTACGTATACTATCATATGATCTGCAAATAGTGATAGTTTGATTTCTTCCTTTCCAATTTGTATTCTTTTGAGGATTTGTACCTAGTCCTCTTGAAATTTCTTATGCCATGTTGAACTGATGTCCCTGGATGGACTGTTCTTCTTGGGGGACAGGATGGAAGTAGAATGGATAGGAAGAAGAGGGGAGGCGAGGAGGGCACTGGGAGGAGTGGATGTAGGGAAAATTGCATTGATATGTAATGTATCTAGAAAAATTACAATTCAAATTACAAAAAGAATGCCATGGTGTATGTTACGTTTTGTTTATATGCATGTATTTCATTAATTGTCTTAATCAATATAGTCATAAAATTATAATATTTTACATGAATCTCAGCACAGAGTAGTCAGATAATATTTATTATATGTTTATATGTATGTGGCATATGGATGAGAAAGCTCGTGATTGCCTACAATGATACATAAGTCTTCAAATGGGAAACTATTTTTCTATTCAACTCTAATAGGACTCTACTTCATATACCAGTTCCGTCCAACTTGATGAATAAAGGGATGTATTATCAATTACTCATTTCCAGTATCTTCTTAAGAGTCCAGATGCTGACACAGAATGTGTGCTCAATGTGAATTCACAGAATAGTCTAGAAGCATGATGAGGTAGCCATAGATTCAGAAATTTTATTTGGCATTAAAATTTTATAGTTATTATCTGTAATTACAAAATGAGACATTGTTTATACCTATTAGTAGTTCTTGATTAAAATATATTAATCAGTAATTAAAGATTTAATTAAAGATTACAGTAATTAGAGATTTGTTGATAGTTTCAAAGAAAGGAATAGAAGTTGTTGGGTTTGGTTGAATCACTATTGCAAATATATTGACTATATCATATTCCACCATAATTTAGTGTTAAGTATTTTATTTTATAAGCTAAAAAAATAAGAGATTTTCACCATTCTGACTATTTGGACTAAAAATAGCCTTCCCTTAATAAATCAGACATTTAAATCATTTTATTTAGAAAGCATCCATAATTGATCATTGTGTGAGTGTATCTATAACAACCCCATGGAAATTCTACTACAGAATGAGTAAAAACAAACATTCATAGGTGATAAAATTCTGTGAAAGAGGAACACAAATCTCTAAAGCCAGACTCTCATTACAGTGCAAGAAGAAGCATGTGCCTGCTTGATTGGCTGCACTTAATTCAGGATTAGACTGGAGGCTCTAGTTCTAACGATGCAGTCCTGCTTAGTGTTGGATCACATGCGTAGCATTTGGTGGTGTGATCAGTTCTCCTAAATAGGAAAGAAGTGTTTTAACATCTCCACTACTTTTAGAAGAATTTGAACAAATCCAAGGAAACAGCCAAAATCCTAGTAATATACCAAGGTCAGCAATTAATAAAAGAATGCTTAATTATGCCATGTATAGTAGTGAATTCTGGTAACTCTACTATTAGAAGGAAGTAGGGACTTATATTGGAAGGGGGCCTGAGGTTTATAGACTGAATGGCCATAAACAGCTTAGGTATGAAAATATACTTTAAAAGGTTGGAGGAAGCACAATTATATTTGGGGTGTGTGGTTAACAGAATGAGCATGCCCTTGTACAATATATATATGTGCTCTTCAGTTGGTGGAACTGTTTAGGAAGGGTTTTTAGATGTTGTCTTGTTGAAGGTTAACTAGTGGTGAGCTTTGAGATTTCAGAAAGCCCACACTTATCATCAGTTAGCTTACTTTGCCTAATGCTTATAAATGGAGATTTGAGCTCTCAGCTACTAGTCTACTGCCTTATTTGCTTAATTACTGCCATGCTCCCTTCCATGATGGTGATGTGCTCTAACCCATGGAACTGTAAATCCCAACAAACTTTAACTATAGAAAATGCTTTGTTACAATATCTTATCATAAAAATGGATAGAGATTGTATTAAAATACTAGTATTTTCAAAATGTATTTTTGTTCTTTCAATTAAAATAAAATTATGTTACTTACCACTCTCCTATCATCTTCATACAGTCCCCATACTCTGCTTACTACTTCTCAAACTTATGACCTCTTTGCTTGTCTTTAATTTTTAATATTATATTTATGTATAAATGCAAATGTATGTGTGTATGCAGAGAACCTAATGAGTCCATTTAATGTTGCATATATGCCAATGATTTCATGGATGGATATTTGTAATTTTATAACCAATTCAAGATCTCATTCATGGGGAATCAAAATTTCTCTGTCTAAGCAGTTGTTATTTTTCTGTAGATCTTTGTCTAAGACTGGCACTTCATAAGATTTCCCCCTTTTGTGGTAGCCTTTCTACTACTATTTTCATTATTTTGTTTTTCTTTTGACAGGCACCCATTTAGGTATTGTGGATGTAACTTCTTTGTAATTTGTAAGAGTCAAAAATCTCACAGCTTTCACAATCTTTCTACCCTTACTTCTGCAATGTTCCCTGAGATGAGGAGTTGTATTTGAGGTATATCCACTGTTTCTAGGTACCCCATAATCTTCTCTTTTATTTTGGCCAGTGGTGGTGATTTGGTCATAGATTCCATCTACTACAAAAAGAAGTGTCTGTCATAAAGGATAAATAGTACACTTATTTGTAGGAATAAATAAGGCTAAGTATTTAGGATACTAGCATTACATTCTTTTTTCTCTATTCTTTTTTTATTCGATATATTTTTTATTTACATTTCAAATGATTTCCCCTTTTCTGGCTCCCCACTCCCTGAAAGTCACGTAAGCCCTTCCCTCTCCCTGTTCCCCCATTTACCCCTTCCCACTTCCCTGTTCTGGTTTTGCCTTAAACTGCTACACTGAGTCTTTCCAGAACCAGGGGCCACTCCTCCGTTCTTCTTGTACATCATTTGATGTGTTGATTATGTTTTGGGTATTCCAGTTTTCCAGGCTAATATCCACTTATTAGTGAGTGCATACCATGATTGGTCTTTTGAGACTGGGTTACCTCACTTAGTATGATGTTCTGCAGCTCCATCCATTTGTCTAAGAATTTCATGAATTTATTGTTTTTAATGGCTGAATAGTACTTCATTGTGTATATATACCACATTTTTTGCATCCATTCTTCTGTTGAGGGATACCTGGGTTCTTTCCAGCTTCTGGCCATTATAAATAGAGCTGCTATGAACATAGTGGAGCATATATCCTTATTACATGCTGGGGAATTCTCTGCTTATATGCCTAGGAGTGGTATAGCAGGATCTTTCGGAAGTGAGGTGCCCAGTTTTCTGAGGAACCGCCAGACTGATTTCCAGAGTGGTTGTACCAATTTGCAACCCCACCAGCAGTAGAGGAGTGTTCCTCTTTCTCCACATCCTTGCCAATACCTGCTGTCTCCTGAGTTTTTAATATTAGCCATTCTGACTGGTGTAAGGTAGCACTACATTCTTAAACATCTATATAACAGACTCCACTGTACCCAAATTTATAAAATCTGAAATACTGAAATTAAAGACACAGATTTCCACCAATCCATTTATAGGAATATCATTTTTTTCCAGTAGTCGTATCTTTACAAAACAGACATCAGAAAATGACATCATACATCAAATAAAGAAATACATAAATATATGTACTAAAGAGTATACACACACACAATAAACATGGAGATGAAGCAACTCATGGAAAAATTAATGTGTCAATGATAAAATACTAAAATAAATAAATACATCTAGTACTAAATGAAAATACAATACAACAAAATCTCTGATATATTCACACGTATTTTTGTTGGCATTTTTAAAAAATATCATGCACACATAAGTAATTTTAGTAGACTTTTAGATAGATGACCTTACATTAATATGGATGTATCATAAAAGACGGAAATAAACTGGGACTTATCAAACAAGACTGGGATAAAAAGAAATAGAAAGATAGATAGATAGATAGATAGATAGATAGATAGATAGATAGATAGATAGATAGATAGATAGACAGATAGCAGACAGGGGATCAATGTGAGATGCATGATAAATGCATATAAAGAAAGAGTTCCAGCATATACAATGTATGGCATAGAACTTGAAATCTCTAACTGATACAGAAGGCAAGATAAAAATTGAATTCCATTGCAGAACGAAGCAAAAGAAAAGTTTGACAAATCACCAAGCAAATACAGGCATCACTATGTTAATTCTATTTTAAACAACAACAAAACACTCCTTTACATTACCATGTAACTGTTCCAGTTGTAACTAATTAATCACAAAACCAGGAAAATTAAGGTATTTATTTTCTACAGTAAACAGTCTTTGAATTTATTATTCTAACATTAATTTCCTTATTGATATAGAAAGTTATGTCTGGCTTGTAAAAAGTGGGGTAGGCTCAGTTTCCACACTTCTTGTTTGATTGATGAATATAATAGCAAGGTTTATTGGGACAAAGCTCTATGTTGTTTTACAAGAAAACCTTATAAAAATATCTGAATCATGAGAGATTAGAAACATTCTATCACTACATATGAAAATTCTGGTAATTAGTAATGCAAAAATGATTTTTAATTTTGCATTTAAAAAATTCCAGAAGAAACATTTGCATGCTATTTTAATGTGTTTACTTAGGCTGTGTAAAACTGAATAGTGTATTTTTCTTTCCAAAGTACTAATAATAAAATCAACAAAATACTTTAAACAATATGAGAGCTTCTATCGTAAATCAAAATCCTTTTATTTTGATAATTTAATATTGAAATATACTATGTTGTGTGTCTTCAATTGCTTGAGACAACATACCATATTACACAAAGAAAGTAATACAAATTAAAATTCAAGGCAGCTGAAAAACTCTACAGAACTCTGCAAAACTGTCATTATTTAAACAGTTTAGAGAAAACTGTTCTAGAAAAAATAAAACAGCCCAAAGCACATAAAAAAGAATTAAGTTGGTGCAGAGTATCTCATCAGAATTCAGAGGCGGAAAGGCCACTAAACAAGTCAGATTAATACAGAGAAATGGGTTGTTTCCCCAGCATCATTTTGTAATCAGGTAATGTATCATATTATCCAATCATTCTTGACAGGAGAACTGCTTTATCCTACCTTGACTAAGAGGAACAGCATAAATTGTATCACCTGAAATTATAGCTTCTAAAATTGAATTATATTATTTTACATCAGCCATGTCAGGGCTTTTACAAATTGTTAATCTCCTGGTAAACATTTTCACATCTAAAACACAATTATTATTTATAAGCAAAGTGAATGTGTTAGGAAAATGTAACAGATAGTTATTATGCATAAATTGCCTGCTGTCCCTCAGGACTAGAAAATGAGACATTGCATAGCTTAAGGGCATCCTAAAAGGAATATTGATAAGCAAATAGAATAACTGAACATTTGGTAAATTGCTATTTCAATGAATTATATCCTTCTTAAATTCAGAAGGCAGTGCCCTTTAGGAATGTATAGAAACTGGGAAAGGAAAATCAATGTATTCTCCATACAAACTTCAAAAGCATTGAGCTTTGATGCTGAGAGTTCACATGTAGAGAATACTGTTTTCTTCATATAGAGAAAATTATAAAGTTACCATGTGAGCATGGGCATTGCCAAGTGTAGGCCTTCCTCTGTATTCTTTGTAATTAGATATAAGTCTGCAAACAATTAATGTGTCTCCTCAAAGCAGTTTCTGGGACATATAAAAGTGCAGAAGCTATGTGGTAAAGTTTCAAAAGTGATTGCACATGCTGCTTCACACAGAAAACAAGCACCCTTTTGTGGGGAAGAGAAAAAATCCATTTAAACCATCTCATTCCTAGTTTAAGTGGAACATGATAGTGCACCTCTACAATTTCAGCAAAGAGAAAGCTCAGGCAGGCAAATCTCGAATGCTAACACTGTCTGGATTAACAAGCAAAATAAAACTATTTCAAATTTTCGGAGGAATTGCCAGATTGTTTTCCAAAGTGGTTTTTACCAGCTTAGCAATCCCACCAGCAATGGAAAAATGTCCTCTTTCTCTACATCCTCTCCAGCATCTGCTGTCCCCTGAGGTTTTGATCTTAGCCATTCTGATTGGTGTGAGATGGAATCTCAGGGTTGTTTTGATTTGCGTTTTCCCGATGACTAACTATGTTGAACATTTCTTCAGGTACATCTAGGCCATTCAAGATTCCTCAGTTGAGAATTCTTTATTTAGCTCTGTACCCCAATTTAAAGAGTTATTTAGCTCTCTGGAGACCAACTTCTTGAGTTCTTTGTATATTTTGGATATTAGCCTACTATCAGATGTAGGATAGGTAAAGATCTTTTCCCAATCTGATGGTTGCCATTTTGTCCTTTTGACAGTTTCCTTTGCCTTACAGATGCTTTTCTTTCTTTTTTTATTCAGTATATTCTTTATTTACATTTCAAATGATTTCCCATTTTCTGGGTCCCCACTCCCCAAAAGTCCCATAAGCCCTCTTCCCTCCCCCTGTTCCCCAATCTACCCCTTCCCACTTCCCTGTTCTGGTATTCACCTATACTGCTGCACTGAGTCTTTCCAGAACCAGGAGCCACTCTTCCGTTCTTCTTGGGCATCATTTAATATGTGGATTATGTCTTGGGTATTAAAAGTTTCTAGGCTAATATCCACTTATCAGTGAATGCATACCATGATTGATCTCTTGAGACTGGGTTAGCTCACTTAGTATGATGTTCTCTAACTCCATCCATTTGTCTAAGAATTTCATGAATTCATTGTTTCTAATGGCTGAATAGTACTCCATTATGTAAATATACCACATTTTTTTGTATCCATTTCTCCGTTGAGGGACACATGGGTTCTTTTCAGCTTCTGGCTACTACAAATAGGGCTGGTGTGAACATGGTGGAGCATGTGTCCTTATTGCATGTCAGGGAATCCTCTGGGTATATGCCCAGGAATGGTATAACAGGGTCCTCCAGAAGTGCCATGCCCAGTTTTGTGAGGAACCTCCAGACTGATTTCCAAAGTGGTTGCACCATCTTGCAATCCCACCAGCAATGGAGAAGTGTTTCACTTTCTCCACATCCTCGCCAACACCTGCTGTCTCCAGAGTTTTTGACCTTAGACATTCTGACTGGTGTGAGGTGAAATCTCAGGGATGTTTTGATTTGCATTTCCCTAATTATTAAAGATGTTGAGCATTTCTTAAGGTGTTTCTCAGCCCTCTGAAGTTCTTCATGTGAAAATTCTTTGTTTAGCTCTGTACCCCATTTTTAATGGGGTTATTTGGTTCTCTTGGTTCTACCTTCTTGAGTTCTTTGTATTTATTAGATATTAGCCCTCTGTCAGATTTAGGGTTTCTGAAGAGCCTTTCCCAATCTGTACTGTTGGCATTTTATCCTTTTGACAGTGTCCTTTGCCTTATAGAAACTTTGTAATTTTATAAGGTCCCATTTGTTAATTCTTGAACTTAGAGAATAAGCTATTGGTGTTATATTCAGGAACATTCCCCCTGTGCCTATGTCCTCAAGGGTCTTCCCCAGTTACTTTTCTATTAGTTTCAGTGTGTCAGATTTTATGTGGAGGTCCTTGATCCATTTGGAGTTGAGCTTAGTACAAGGAGATAAGAATGGATCAATTCATATTCTTCTGCATGCTGACCTCCAATTGAACCAGCACCATTTGTTGAAAGGACTATCTTTTTTCCACTGGATGCTTTCAGGTCCTTTGTCGAAGATCAAGTGACCATAGGTATGTGGGTTCATTTTTGGGTCTTCAATCCTATTCCATTGATCCGCTTGCCTGATATTGTACCAATACCATGCAGTGTTTATCACTATTGCTCTGTAATAAAGTTTAAGGTCTGGGATACTAAATCCCCCAGAATTTCTTTAAGTGTTGAGAATAGTTTTAGCTATCCTGGGTTTTTTGTTATTCCAGATGAATTTGAGAATTGCTCTTTCTAGCTCTATGAAGGACTGCGTTGGGATTTTGATGGAGATTGCATTGAATCTGTAGATTGCCTTTGGCTCAATGGCCATTTCAACTATATTAATTCTGCCAATCCACGAGCATGGAAGATTTTTCCATTTTCTAAGATCTTCGATTTCCTTCTTCAGAGATCTGAAGTTTTTGTCTTAGAGGTCTTTCACTTGTTTGGTTAGAGTCACACCAAGATACATTATACTGTTTGTGGCTATTGTGAAGGGTGTCATTTCCCTAATTTCTTTCTCAGTCTAATTATCCTTTGAGTATATAAAGGCTACTGATTTGCTTGAATTGATTTTGTAGCCAGCCACTTTGCTGAAGTTGTTTATCAGCTGTAGGAGTTCTCTAGTAGAGTTTTTTGGGTCACTTATGTATACTATCATATCATCTGCAGATAGTGATATTTTGACTTCTTCCATTCTGATTTGTATCACTTTGACCTCCTTATGTTTTCTAATAGCTCTAGCTAGGACTTCTAGAACTATATTGAAAAGATATGGAGAGAGGGGGCAGCCTTATCTAGTGTCTGATTTTAGTGGGATTGATTCAATTTTCTCTCCATTTAGTTTGATGTTGGCTACCAGTTTGTTATATATTGCTTTTACTATGTTTAGATATGGGCCTTGAATTCCTGTCCTTTCCAAGACTTTTAGCATGAAGTATGTTGAATTTTGCAAATGCTTTTTCAGCATCTAATGAAATGATCATGTGTTTTTATTTCCCTTTGAGTTTGTTTATGTATTGTATAACATTGATGGATTTCCATATATTGAACCATCCCTGCATCCCTGGGATGAAGCCTACTTGATCATGGTGAATGATCATTTTGATGCGTTATTGGATTCGGTGGACAAGAATTTTATTGAGTATTTTTGCGTCAATATTCATAAGGGAAATTAGCCTGAAATTCTGTTTCTTAGTTGGATCTTTGTGTGGTTTTGGTATCAGCGTAATTGTGGCTTCATAGAAGGAGTTGGGTAGGATTCGTTCTGTTTCTATTTGGTGAAATAGTTTGAAGAGTTCTGGTGTTAAGTCTTCTTTGAAGGTCTGATAGAATTCTGCACTAAAACCATCTGGTCCTGTGCTTTTTTCGGTCTATGACCACTTCTATTTCTTTAGGGGTTATGGGTCTGTTTAGATGAGCTATTTGATCCTGATTTAATTTTGGTATTTGGTATCTGTCTAAGAATTGTCCATTTCCTTCTGATTCTCCAGTTGTGTTGAGTTCAGGATTTTGTAGTAGGATGTGATGATATTTTTGAATTTCCTCAGATTCTGTTGTAATATCTTCCATTTCATTTTTAATTTTGTTAATTTGGATACTGTCTCTGTGCCCTTTGGTTAGTCTGGCTAAGGGTTTATCTATCTTGTTGATTTTTTCAAAGAACCAGATCCTGGTTTTGTTGATTCTTTGAATGGTTCTCTTGGTTTCTACTTGATTGATTTCAGTCCTGAGTTTGATGATTTCCTGTCTTCTTCTCCTCCTGGGTGAATTAGCTGCTTTTTTCCCGTGGCTTTCAGTTGTTCCATTAATCTTCTAGTGTATGCTCTCTCCAATTTCTTTTTGGAGGCACTCAAAGCTATGAGTTTTTCTCTTAACACTGCTTTCCTTGTGTCCCATAGATTGTGTATGATGTGCCTTCATTTTTGTTAAATTCTAAAAAATCTTTGTTTTCTTTCTTTATTTCTTCCTTGAACAAGGTATCATTGTGTAAAGTATTGTTCAGTTTCCATGTGTATGTGGGCTTTCTGTTGTTTTTATTGTTATTAAAGACCAATTTTTCTCCATAGTGTTCTGATAGGAGGCATGGGATTATTTCAATCTTCTTATATTTATTGAGGTCTGTCTTGTGACCACCTACATGACTGATTTTAGAGAAGGTACCATAAGGTGCTGAGGAAAAGGTATATTCTTTTGCTTTGGGATGAAAAGTTCTATATATATCTGTTAAATCCAATTGGTCCAAAACTTCAATTAGTTTCACTGTCTCCCTGTTTAGTTTCTGTTTTCCTGATCGGTCCATTGATGAGAGTGGAGTGTTGATGTCACCCACAATTATTGTGTTAGGTGCAATGTATGCTTTGAGCTATAGTAAAGTTTCTTTTATGAATGAGGGCGCCCATGTATTTAGAGCATAGATGTTCAGGACTGAGATTTCTTATTTTTGGATTTTTCCATTGACCAGCAAGAAGTGTCCTTTTATGTCTCTTTTTATGACATTAGGTTGAAAGTAAATTTTATCTGATATTAGAATGGCAAGTCCGGCTTGTTTCCTGAGACCATTTGCTTGTAGAATTGTCTTCCAACCTTTTACTCTAAGGTAGTTTTTGTCTTTGATACTGAGGTGTGTTTCCTGTATGTAGCAAAATGTAGGGTCCTATTTACATAACCAGTCTGTTAGTCTATGTCTTTTTATTGGGGAATTGAGTCCATTAATGTTAAGAGATATTAAGGAGTAGTGGTTATTGCTTCCTATCATTTTTGATTTTAATTTTATACGTGTGTGGTTATCTTCTTTGGGTTTGATGAAAGAAGCTTAATATCCTGCTTTTTCCAGGGTATAGTTTCCCTCGTTGTAATGGTGTTTTCCCTCTATTATCCTTTTTAGGGCTGGGTTTGTGGAAAGATATTGTGTAAATTTGTTTTTGTCATGGAATATCTTGGTTTCTCCATCTATAGAGATTGAGAGTTTCGCTGGGTATAGTAGTCTTGGCTGGCATTTGTGTTCTCTTAGAATCTGCATGAGCTCCACCCAGGATCTTCTAGCTTTCATAGTCTCAGGTGAAAAGTCTGCTGTGATTCTAATAGGTCTTAATTTATGTGTTACTTGGCCTTTTTCTCTTACTGCCCTAAGTATTCTTTCTTTGTTTAGTACATTTAGGGTTTTGATTATTATGTGACGGGAGGTATTTCTGTTCTGGTCCGGTCTATTTGGAGTTCTGTAGGCTTCTTGTATATTCATGGGCATTTCTTTCTTTAGGTTAGGGAAGTTTTCTTCCATAATTTTTTTGAAGATATTTGCTGGCCCTTTAAGTTGTAAATCTTCACTCTCATCAATGTCTATAATCCTTAGGTTTGCCTTTCTCATTGTGTCCTGGATTTCCTGGATGTTTTGGGTTACAAGCTTTTTGCATTTTGAATTTTCTTTGACTGTTGTGTCCATGGTTTCTATGGTATCTTCAGCATCTGAGATTCTTTCTTCTATCGCTTGTATTCTGTTGTTGATATTTGCATCTATGGCTCCTGATTTCTTCCCAAGGTTTTCTATCTCCAAAGCTATCTCCCTTTGTGCTTTCTTAGTTGTTTCTACCTCTGTTTTTAGATCCTGGAAGTTTTTGCTCAGTTCCTTCACTTGTTTGTTTGTGTTTTCCTGCAATTCTTTGAGAGATTTTTGTGTTTCCTTTTTCATGACTTCTGCCTGTTGATCAAAGTTCTCCTGTATTTCTTTAAGTGATTTTTGCATTTCCTCCTTATTCTGATCCATATTCTCCGGAATTTCTTTAAGTGATTTTTGTGTTTCCCTTGTAAGTGCTTCAAGCTTTTGATCGTTTTTCTCCTGAATTTCTTTAAGAGATTTATTTATGTCCTTCATGTGTTCCTCTAACAGCATCCTTACCAGTGCTTTTAAATCCAACTCTTGTTTTTCTGGTATGTTGGGGTATCCAGGACTTGCTGTTGTTGGAGAGTTAGGTTCAGATGCTGCCATAATGACTTGGTTTCTGTTAGTCACATTCCTACGTTTGCCTTAGCCATCTAGTTCTTACTGGTGTTAGCTGGTCTTATTGTCACTGGCTGGTGCTTCAACCTACTGTGGACTTTTAAGGCTATTTCTGTGACACTTGATGAACGGGTTTCCTCTAGCACAGATTGCTGATATGCTGTCTTCCTCTTTTGTTCCTTTGGAGCCCTGCTCAGTCTTGCCTCAAGCAATTTTATACTTGTGTTGTCAAGGTGAACCAGGTGTTCCCAGACTGTTCTGTCATGGAGCAAAGATGGTGGGGGTGGGGGCGGGGGCGGGGGGGGGGGGGAAGTGTCATTCCCTCTGTTGATTCTCATGTAGGACACAGGGCCCACGACCGGCTGGCAGTTGAACCGTCGATGTTCTCAGGTCCTGGGCACTGGCAAAACCCTGGCGGTTTGAACCCCCAGAGATCTTAATCTAGTGATCCTTTTCTGCCCTGGCAGACAGTGAATGTGGCCGTGGGTAGTCTCTCCCTCTGCTGCTCTCCAAGGAGGACACAAGCCCCATGACTAGCTGGCTGGCAGATGAACCACCTATGTGCTCAGGTCCTGGGCACAGGCAGATCCCTGCCGGTTTGCACCTCCAGAGATCTTTTCAGTTTTATGAATCCCATTTGTCAATTGTTGATCTTAGAACCTGAGCCATTGCTACAGATGTAGATATTTACAACTAACCATCAGACTGAGTCCAGGGACCTCAATGGAAGACTTAAGGAAAGGAATGAAGGGTATTGCAACCCCATAGGAAGAACAACAATAGCACACAATGAAACCCCAATGAAGGAGCTAGAGAAGGGACCAAAGGAGCTGCAGGAGTTTGCAACCTCATAGGAGGAACAACAATATGAACCAGTCAGTACCCCCAGAGCTCCCAGGGACTAAACCACCAACCAAAGAATAAACATGGAAGGGTCCATGGTTCTAGCTACATATATCACAGAGGCTTACCTTATCTGGCATCATTGGGAGGGGAGGTCCTTGGTCCTGTGGATGCTTGCTGTTCCAGTGTAGAGTGATATAAGAACAGTATGGAATGAGTGGTTAGGGGAGCTGGGAAGAAACCTCTTAGAGCACAAGGGAGGGAGGATGGGATGGGGGGTTATGGAGGAGAGACCAGGAAAGGGGACAACATTTGAAATATAAATAAATAAAATAACTAATAAAAATTAAAATTAAAAAGCAAAATAAATATAGAAAGAAAATGTAAAAGGAATTGTTACAGAACTCATGAATTGAATGTGCACTGTTCTTCTTTTCCCATTATGCATACATGCTTCTAAATAGCTACTTATTTATAAAAGGGTTTATTTTATAGCTTATGAACTTTCCAGTTAATTTTAAAGGTTTCTCATTACCTGCATTATCTTATCTGCAAAATATTAACTATCCCAGGTATTCCTTTAGATTTATGAACAAGGCATTCTAAATATAGAAAATAACCAATACATATTTTAGAATGAACTACAATAGCAAATACTTTCCCTCAGCATATAAAGATTTAATACATTAATATAGTCAGTGAGCCACAACAATAAGATAGTGTCCTTTCTTTGTGAACCACACAACTCAATGCTAATTTCAGAAAATGAGAATTGCTACTTTTGAAGACTTTGTACGAGTGCCTTTTCTATCACTTTCTTATTTTCTGTCCCAAGCATGAAATGTGTTACTTGAACAGCTATTTCAGTGTAATGACCTTCCTTTTAATCCCATCATATCTTGTGATCCAAACAATAGTCCACTCTCCTCACCCACGGTAGATCAGCTGCCAACCCAGTTCTTTCACAGCCCTGATTTTCCATTTGCATTTTTATCATCTGCTTCCTTCCTTCCAGCTTCTATGAAGCCTGTGTAATTTGAGTGATGAGTGGCTTCTCTGTTAACTCGGCCTCCTGTCATAATGCAGTTATGGGACACAGAGCAAGAACAGAAGAATCACTGCTTTTGAAATCATGGTTGATAGGATTCTGACTGGTCTTATAATCAAAGGAATTTGGCAGAGTATACAGAGGCAGAGAGCCAAATTGTGACAAATATAAAAAGTGATCTTTGCCAAACTTGGGGGCTTTGTACCACATGGCAATCCCCTGTCTTGGCTGGAGGACAGTAAATGTGCATTATTTATCCTTTATTTCCCAAGTCAAATTGTTAGATCTCTCATATAGCTGGAACTTTAATATTTTCTAATATTGAAGGTCATTAGAAAATTGAAATGCCATTACATGATAATAAAGTACCTTTCTTTGAGGTCCAAACATTTTTAATTTTTCCTTCCTTGAATTTTCCCAATTTGAAGAAACTCATGCTTTATCCACTTTTGGAATTGCCTCAAATTTTTTTAAAAGATTAATTTATGTCACAAGATAGAACAGGGCTTCAAGTAATATTTCATTTCTGGGTATAAAATGTAAAAATATGAAATATAGGATGCAATTTGAAAAGTTCTCAAGATAAGTATTGTGTTGTATACATACTATTTCTTCAAGGATATTCCATAACCCTGGGGATAGTAAAACTATTTTATTTTCTATTTGTTTAGAAAGGGCCAGAAGGCTCTTTATTTGCTACTAGGTTTATTAATAAAAGTGGAAAAGCAATAAACTTACCTGTATGGTGATCAGTGAAGCTAGAGATAATGGACGACCCCATTATATACCAACACATTTTAAGAATGTCATGGCTTTCTCTGATAGTTTTAATAATAACTGCATCTGATACATTTCTGGGTTGTTTTTCTTTTAACTTTTTCCTTTGGGTATTATTTTGAGCTATTTAGGGATATCTATTCTTTTGTATTGTGGACATTATAAAATACATAAAATCCCTTATAATTAATAATACTATTGTACATTACGGCTATATATAATAATGTTAATCTAAGGATATCAATTTGCTAACTGTGCTAATGTACATAGCTGTCCTCATATATTTTTTATCCACATTACAATGGCCATTTCAATCTTCCCTCCAAAGTAAGTTATTCATTTTAATGAAAGGTCTATGAGAAAGACGAACTAGCTCTTTTCAGCACTTATATTGTGGCCATGCTACAAAAGGGAGACACCTGGAGAGAAAGGGATTTTGAAAACCATTTAAATTATACATTCAACAATTAGACTTACAAGCAGATGACTGGCCATCAAGAAAATTTTTATTTAAACAACCTGTCACTAAGACTCAGTCTATTTCCCATAGATAAATAGAACTCTATTTTGCTTTAAAAGCAAAACTCTGTCAGTTATTGCCATTTAATAGGAAGATACTAATCATTTTAAAATTTAAGATTAATGTAAGTTTCTACACTTTGTCTACTTTTAAGGTAAAGATACTCAATTAAGATTCAAACAATGTGGTCTGATATAATTTTTAAAAACATAATAAATATGATAAATATAAGGAAATATTGTCCAGAATACCTAAATTTTCAAATCCTTGTTAAATTCGTGATTTTCTGCACAAAGAGCAAAAAAAAAAAATGTATAATGGCTAAATCTCACAGGCTACTAAGATAATTTGACTAAGTAAAATTGATGAGGTAAAGTTAAGTTTTGAGATATTTATTTTTTTATAAAATTTAAACACTTTTCAATAGAAGAAAAGAGCTTTAGAGCTGTGACAATTACCTAGGAGCTAGAAGGGCAGAAATAAGCAGAAGATAAGCAGAGTTATGTAGTATCTGATTCCTTAATGAAAGGATGTGTGAAATATGAAACAAAACTGATTTGTGAAAATGTATAAAGCCCATTAAGACAACATCACTCCTAAAATGCTTTAGGATAATTATTTTAGTTTTAGAAAATGGAAAGTGAAGGCTGAGAATAAAATGCATGCAGTGCACGTGTAAGGACTTTAGGTTGAGTCCCCAGAATCTGCATAAAAGATGTTATGATGTTCAGGAATCCTGTAATCCAGCACAATAAGAGTGAGAAGGAAGATAGGGACAAGAGAATCCTCCAAATTTACAGGACAAATAATCTGGTATTTAAGAGGCAAGAAACAATCTCTCAAACATGGTGAAAGGGGAATAGTGACATCAGAGGTTGTACTGTTACCTGGGCTCTGTTACACTTGTATATCCATGCAGTACACACACACACACACACACACACACACACACACAAAGTATACACATACATTCAGGCATACACACACACAAACACACACAGTATACAAACACACACACAGTACACACACAAAATATACACATACATTCAGACACAAACACACACACAAACACACACAGTATACACATGCATACATGCACATATTTACGCACATGCACACACACAAATAAATAAATAAAATTTATTACATTTGAAATTACATATTAAAATAAAATAAAAAGCATTTTTAGAAATGGAAGTGATAAAAAATAAAGCACATTTCCATACACAGGTATGTTCCCCAAGAATTATGTACTGAGTGGATAATTAACAGTAAGAGAAAACTCCAGTGGAAGGTACCAAATTACACAATTATTCTTAAAGCAAACATGTGCCAGTTAAAAGACTGAGTGGTTTGTTTATTTTGTGTTGTTTTATTTTGTTATCTCAAGAAATGTTAGAAATATATTTTTAAATAAAAATTTTTTACATCAGTCACGGAAATAGAATTGTAATTTTGAAACATAATAGTGGCATTGTCAATGAATGAGGTGGATTTAGTTTTTAAACCTGGAAGGAACAATTATCACTCAGTTTTGAGATATTTGATTGGATATTTTCTTGAGTCATTCTTTCTTGATGAATAAATGAAATGTCCTTTATTTATCTGAAAAACTAGTAATGTTGGCACATAATGTTTTTCTTTGAAGCACCAGTGTGTAGTTCTTATTTCTGAAAATAATTTATTCCAAGATTTAAATAGTTCTCTGCCCATTCTGGGGAGTCATGCTCCCCTTTTGCTAATCTCATAATCATATCTTTCTAACCCTTTAAATCCTCATTTCTCAAAATCCTATTATTTCTCAAAATAGTTTGCAAATGCCTTTCAAAATGTTCAGGAAAGCACTGTAGTCTGGTTAATAACCACAGGTTCATTTCTTAGTTCTTAATAGTAGATGGTGAACAAATGCAAAACAGTGCTAAGTTAAAAGCATTTAGCCATCTTAGCCAGCTGCCCTGGATCACACAACTGTGACTGTGGGAGCCTGCAGGACCTTCTCAGTCACTTAGTGTGAGACTCCAGTCACTTGCCTCCAGTTGCCTAATTGAGAAGTCTAAACTAACCAATCTACTTTCTACACTTTTAATCAAGTATTTTTCAGTGCTCCAGATAAATACAGTGTGATTTTTAAAGCCTATGTTTTAAAGAATAAATTAAAATGCATATGTTTCATAAGATAGCAGAAAAATGGAAATGTATATTTATGAGCTCTACCATCTATATTGTCAAGATGGAACGAAAAGATAAATATATTTCTGAATGAAAATTTGGTGAACTAATCTACATTATTTCATCATAATTATATCTTATGTCTTTTGAAGAGGCTAATGACCATATTTAATGTGAAACTAGCTGTAATTCATTCAGTTAAAAAATTCTTAGGGCTATTCAGTAATCAGCAGCTGAGACTGAACAATCACACTAACATAGGGGCAGCCTGGGCTACACAGAGACTTCCACTACAGACTGAGCTACAGAATGAAATCTTTCCTGAAGCAAACAAACATATAGTTAATGCTATTTAAAAGCTGATAATTGCTTTCAGTAAAATGGAAAATACTTTATATATAATAAGGCTGCAATGAAAAAAAACTACACTTTTTCTGTTTGACTGTTTCAATGCAAATCACAAATATTTAAAATTAAATTATATAATAAATGATTATTACTTTGATTCTATTAATTGTGATCTAAAGCATAAGATGGGTCATAATACGGTTTCCTGATAGATTAAAAGTTAGTAGTTAAGTATTTTTAATTCTTATTATATAAAGAGCCCATGCATGTTTTCTCTCTTGTTGGGTGGGTCTTAAAGCCAATTAAAGAACTGTTAGTTAATGCCTAGATATAACTGCCACCACTATGACCACTGTCAGGCAGGTCATTGTTGTAGGCTATAGGTGTTATAACCAGGTACCCCTGTTGGTTATTTCCCAACTTCAATAATTTGCATAGCACCTTTTAGTAATGCAAAAGCTAGTCCTCAGGGAGTGGGTGTTTCAGGTCAGTTCCAGATCAGGGCTTTCTGGATCTGAAATCTGCAGTTCATCATGTATTTCAGAACAAGGATTTACCTTTCACCTATCAAGTACCACCAAGAGTAATAGAAAATACGAACTGCACCAGCTTAGCACAGTTCTACTATACAGGAGAGCTTGGAGGATCCAAGTTGAAATTGAATAAAGTCTCATTGCTTTTTTTTTTTTTTTTTTTTTTTTTTTTTTTTTTTTTAGTTTTTCTTCTTATTTGATGTGTTCTTTATTTACATACCAAATGATTTTCCCTTTTCTGGGTCCCCATTCCCCACAAGTCCCATAAGCCCTCTTCCCTCCCTCTGTTCCTCCATCTACTCCTTCCCAATTCCCTGTTCTGGTATTCCCCTATACTGTTGCATTGAGTCTTTCCAGAACCAGGGGCCACTCCTCTGTTCTTTTTGAACATCATTTAATATGTGGATTGTTTCTTGGGTATTCCAAGTTTCTAGGTTAATATCCACTTATCAGTGAGTGCATACCATGATTGATCTTTTGAGACTGGGTTACCTCACTTAGTATGATGTTCTCCAGCTCCATCCATTTGTCTATGAATTTCATGAATTCATTGTTTCTAATGGCTGAATAGTACTCCATTGTGTAAATATACCACATTTTTTGTATCCATTCCTTCGTTGAGGGACACCTGGGTTGTTTCCAGCTTCTGGCTACTACAAATAGGGCTGCTATAAACATAGTGGACCATGTGTCCTTATTACATTCTGGGGAGTCCTCTGGGTATATGCCCAGGAGTGGTATAGCAGGGTCCTCTGGAAATGTCATGCCAAGTTTTCTGAGGAACCTCCAGACTGATTTCCAAAGTGGTTGCATCATCTTACAATCCCACCAGCAGTGGAGGAGTGTTCCTCTTTCTCCACATCCTCGCCAGCACCTGCTGTCTCCTGAGTTTTTGACCTTAGCCATTCTGACTGGTGTGAGGTGAAATCTCAGGGTTGTTTTGATTTACATGGCCCTAATGATTAATGATGTTGAACATTTCTTAAGGTGTTTCTCAGCCCTCCGAAGTTCTTCATGTGAAAATTCTTTTTTAAGCTCAGTACCCCACTTTTCAATGGGGTTATTTTGTTCTCTAGTTTCTACCTTCTTGAGTTCTCTGTATATATTAGATATTACCCCTCTGTCAGATTTAGGGTTGGTGAAGATCCTTTCCCAATCTGTTGGTTGACGTTTTGTCCTTTTGACCATGTCCTTTGCTTTACAGAAACTTTGTAGTTTTATGAGGTCCCATTTGTTAATTCCTGATCTTAGAGTGTGAGCTATTGGTGTTATATTCAGGAACTTTTCCCCTGTGACCATGTCCTCAAGGGTCTTCCCCAGTTTCTTTTCTATTAGTTTCAGTGTGTCAGGTTTTATGTGGAGGTCCTTGATCCATTTGGAGTTGAGCTTAGTACAAGGAGATAAGAATGGATCAATTCGCATTCTTCTGCATGCTGACCTCCAATTGAACCAGCACCATTTGTTGAAAAGACTATCTTTTTTCCATTGGATGCTTTCAGCTCCTTTGTCGAAGATCACGTGACCATAGGTGTGTGGGTTCATTTCTGGGTCTTCAATTCTATTCCATTGATCTGCTTGCCTGTCATTGTACCAGTACCACGCAGTTTTTATCACTATTGCTCTGTAGTAAAGTTTGAGGTCTGGGATACTGAATCCCCCTGAAGTTCTTTTACAGTTGAGAATAGTTTTAGTTATCCTGGGGTTTTTGTTATTCCAGATGAATTTGAGCATTGCTCTTTCTAGCTCTATGAAGAACTGGGTTAGGATTTTGATGGGGATTGCATTGAATCTGTAGATTGCCTTTGGCAATATGGCCATTTTAACTATATTAATCCTGCCAATCCATGAGCATGGAAGATTTTTCCATTTTCTGAGATCTTCTTCGATTTCCTTCTTCAGAGATCCGAAGTTCTTGTCATATAGGTCTTTCACTTGTTTGGTTAGAGTTACCCCAACATACTTTGTGCTGTTTGTGGCTATTGTGAAGGGTGTCATTTCCATAGTTTCTTTCTCAGTCTGCTTATACTTTGAGTATATAAAGGCTACTGATTTGCTTGAATTGATTTTGTAGCCAGCCACTTTGATGAAGTTGTTTATCAGCTGTAGGAGTTCTCTAGTAGAGTTTTTTGGTTCACTTAAGTATACTATCATATCATATGCAAATAGTGATAGTTTGACTTCTTCCTTTCCAATTTGTATCCCTTTGATCTCCTTATGTTTTTCTAATTGCTCTAGCTAGGACTTCAAGAACTATATTGAAAAGATATGGAGAGAGGGGACAGCCTTGTCTGGTCCCTGATTTTAGTGGGATTGCTTCAATTTTCTCTCCATTTAGTTTGATGCTGGCTACCGGTTTGCTGTATATTGCTTTTACTATGATTAGATATGGGCCTTGAATTCCTGACCTTTCCAAGACTTTTAGCATGAAAGGATGCTGAATTTTGTCAAATGCCTTTTCAGCATCTAATAAAATGATCCTTGCCTATTTATCATGGTACTTTTAACAGATTAAGGAATTTCCAACTTGGCTGTTGCATGATTGGTTGACATTTGCATGGTGTACCTCTATTAGCTAGTAATGCTTTCAGATTGGTATGAACAATGGTTGCTAGTTTAATCAATCTACTTTAGATATTAGGTACGTTCCCTCCAAGAACTGATTGGTTTTTGCTAGGGATGGAATGACTATTTGCTCAGGGGCATTGTGATTGTTGCCAGGGTGACATGGTTCCTTGAACAAGTTGGGGTGTTTCCAGTAGCTGAGTTCATTCAGAGGGAAAATTAATCATAGAATGGAGTCTGAAAGCAAAGTGAAGTTTGTAATGTTAAGCTGGGCAATTTAGGGGTAGAGAGGAAGAATTTGTAGTAAGCATAAGGATAATTTCTATTGATGGAGGGTGAAAATTATATGGGGTCTTTTTCATAAAGACACGTTCTATTTAGTGAGAGAGAAACCCCATGATTAAGGCCTAAACATTTCTTAGGCTTTGGGGGAAAATTCAGATGGAGGATTACCAGATTGTTTGATCACATTTACTCCAGCATGCAGTACCTCCTACATAAGCTACTGTTGTTGGCCTTATTACCTCCAAAAAGTTGTAAGTAAATCTCTACTGCTGAAGACAACATGCATTTTGAGCACAGGACTAACCTGGAAGCCTCTTCTCTAGAACTAGTTTTCATAGTAGTGAAATGTACTATGCAAGTTGTCAAGGAATAAAATCCATTCTATGTGTTAAATCTACATGCCACAGTAACCATCAGCACACCAATACTCCTTCAAAAATGCAATCATGGTACTTAACATCTTAGTAGCCAACAAATAGCTGTTTAATTTGACTCAAGGTCTACCACAATGGACATTTTAATGCCTGGCTCCTTAAGATACCTATCATGTCTCACTGACCACCAGGTCGTAGATTAGAATGAAGAATATACTACTGCAACTTTTCTAAATCAGCCAAACTCCTAACTTCATTCTAAATATCCTTAGATAAATAGATAGATGTACCTCTGACAATTTTTATTTTTGTTTTTGTTTGTTTTTGTCAACCTGACACAAGCTAGAGTTACTTGAGAAAAAGGATCCACAAATAAAAAAAATCATTTGTAAGACTACCATGTAGGCAGGCCTGTGGGATATTTTCTTTCTTTCTGTTTTAATTTTCTATATTCTTTGTTTATATTCCAAATGGAAAATTATTTGGGATATTTTCTTTATTAGTTATTAATAGGTGAACATCAAGACCATTATAAGTGGTATGATGCCTGGGTCAGTGATATTATAATGCATAAGAAAATAAAATTAGCAAATTATGAAGAATAATCTTGTCATCAGCACTCTTCCATGGCTTGTACATTAGTGCTAGCTTTCAGGTTTCAACCCTGTGTCCCTTCCTCTGGTATCTAATGATGATAGATTGTGATATGGAGCTATAAACAAAATAAATCCTTTCTTTTTCAAAGAAAAAAGGAAAGAAAATATGCACTGTTGTGTGGGAGACTCTAGGACAATGTTGACAACTCAAAAGGGAACATCAAATGTCTGCCGGGGATGAGGTAGGGAAAGGAAGGCTGTAAGATTTGTACCTTGAAGTGGACATTTTTAGATGAGAGAATTTTATATAAATTATGCCTAAATTTTCTGGCTTATGTAAGTTATAGGCATTTAGGTAGTTACTAAGACTCCTTTCTGCTGGTTTTTTGTTTGTTTGTTTGTTTTATTCGATATAATTTTTTATTTACATTTCAAATGATTTCCCCTTTTCTAGCCCCCCACTCCCCGAAAGTCCCATAAGCCCCTTTCTCTTCCCACCCACCCCTTCCCACTTCCCCATTCTGGTTTTGCCGAATACTGCTTCACTGAGTCTTGTTTGTTTTTTTAAGCCTCTTTCTACTGTATTTATCTTCCTCTCCCTTACTAATTAGAACCCAGGTCACATTCCCATTCCCCCCTTCAGTTCACTTCTACCACTATTCCTTTCTCTATTGGTCAATCACACCCATAGCACACTGGTCCCTTTTCTGCTTTCCTGGATTTTACAGTTACTCTAGTATATGTATTCGTACATGAAGATTTGGATCTGTGACCCTTCTATGAGAAAACACTCAATGTTTATCTTTCTGAGTCTAGGATGCCTGACTCAATATGATATTTTCTAGCTCTGTCTGTTTATCTGCGAAGATTTTAATTTCATTTTTTTCTTCACAGCTGAATAGTATTCCATAGTATATGTACTACATTTTTATTCTTCATTCTCTGTTCATCCATTAATGGACATTTAGTGAATAGTGCAACAATGATCATGACTGAGTATTTGTTGGTATGGTTTTTATGTCTTTGGACATGTGCCAAGAATGGCATATCTGCAACATATGGTAGACTTATTTGAATTTTGTGAATATTCTCCATGCTGCATGTTCAGAGTGGGTGGACTAAGCTACAGTACCCACCAACAGTAAATGATAGTTCATTTTCCACAAACTCCTTACAACATTCGTTGTCGGTTTTGCTGATCTTTAACATTTCTACTGGCATAAGATGAGGACTCGAAGTTGTTTTGAATTTCATTCCATGAATTGCAAGGAATGAGGGGCATTTAAAAATACTTCTTAACTATTTTCCCTGGAAACTCATTCAACTCCTCAGAATTTCTGAAGTCTTATATCTTGGGGGCAAACCAACACCCACTACTTTATTAAACCAGCACAAAAGATCCATACATATTTTCTAAGTAGTTGTTATACTCGCAGAACTCTGGAAATTTTTGGATGCTCTGAAATTTTAAACAATGCAATTAAGCTTAAATAAATCACTAGTCAGGTGCTGCCAATGACTCTTTTAAGGAAACAAGAAAAAAGCACTCAAGTAATTTTTTTACAACAACTTTATGAGAAAGTTGGCAAAGCAAATAATTTACAAAATCAATGTACTCCTTAATTTTTCTTATCAAGTATATACCTTAATGCTATTTGTAATAAAATAGGTTTTACTCATTTCTGAAGACTAGAAAATGGTTGAGTTACATATTTGTATATCAAAGATGGTGATAATTTGTGTCTTGGGGAAAAATCTATTTCCCAAAAGTATCATTACTCTAGTGTGGTGGTTGATTTTAATTAAGATTACTAAACTTCAGATATGAATGGTGATAATGGAACATATCAAATAAGTGAGATTCCTTCTTGTTCTCTTGTAGTTTGCTAGCAATTTCAGTTTCCTATAGCATGCTTGGTATATATAAACATGTGGAGATGAAGGTAATATAGTAGAAAGAGGAATGTATACATTAACAAATTAAATCAGTAATTTTATACAAACAGAATTGAAGATTGGAATAATCTTTTTTTCCCTAGGTCATTTGGTGATTGAAAAGCACATTTATCAGTTTCTCTTAGAGCATGTAAGATTATCAGATTTCAAAGATAGTAGGCAGAAAATATCTTTGTAAGTTGTCACTTTGAACTCTACTATTTATTTGGTTTATTCATATGCTTATAAAGTTTTGAAGATATGTGTAGCTGAAATATATCACAAACAAATTACAATAAAAGCAGATATTTAGCAAATATGTATTATGTGCCTATAGGTCAGAGATGGACTTGCATTCTTTGTTGCAATTTTCAATTAGTTAATTGTGATAACTAATTAATTTAATTAGTTATATATTTAAGCATTATTGCCAACAGCTTTTGCTATCCCACCTAAGCTCTGGGAATGGACTGTGTTACCATCCCCCACCCAGAGAATATTGGATCCATGGATGACCACATAGACATATACAGTTGCTCAGTTTCAACATGCCCTTTTGGCACAATTGTTGAGTGCTACTTATCTCCTGCCTGGAGAAGCATGGCCTTATTAATACTCTTAGCTCTGCACCTCTCCACCTGCCCTCAACTTTGATTGCTCACTTATACATAGTCCCATCTAAACACTCCCAGCTGCTTGCCTATAGGGGTGGCCTGTATAGCCATTCCATCTGAGATCTCACAAGGTTGGCCACCTTTTCTCCCTCCAAAGCATGGGAAATTCTTCCTCACCTCTGCTTGCATCTTGTCTCTTTGCCTCCAGGGATATAAAGTTATACCTAACAATTGGCCCATAGTTTCTTTAATGACAGACCAAGAACCAATTGGAGAACGGGATGTTCCATCAGAACCACTCCTACAGATGATTATTAATCCCCACACCCCCAAATCATCTCTGATCCACTATGTCTTACTCACGATCCCAAGTCTATGTCACAGAATTTTCCTACACATTGTTTACCCTTCTCACTCTCCCTCCTCCTCCTCCTCTCTTTCCTCCTCTTTTTCCTTTTTATCTTCTTCCTCTACCCCTCTGACATCATGCATAACCTATATTACTCACATACTTTTCAATCTCTGGTCTTCTACTTGAGTGTGGTTACCCAATGAGATCTGCATTCTGGTTTTTTTTTTTTTTGATTTATTTATTTTATGTATGTGAGTATACTGTCACTCTCTTCAGACACACCAGGAGAGCACATTAAATCCCTTTATAGATGGTTGTAAACCAACCTGTGGTTTTTGGAATTGAACTCAGGACCTCTGGAAGAGCTGTCATGCTCCTAACCAAACAAATAGACAAAAGATGAATGTGGAAAAATTAAGAATTCTTAGGTGGTCAATGACAGTGGAAATTCAGATTAAAGCTGGAACTAGCCTGTTGGTTTAACATTTAAAAGACTGAGAAAAGGGTATCCCCTGAGGAAATTTCAGACTACCCCTAAAGTTGTGAATCTCATAGATATATGTAAAGATAGGGATATCAGCCCATACACACAATCATCCCAAAGATCACAGTGTGAACTGTGCTGCATAACATAGAAGGTCAGTGTACAACTGCTTTTCATCACACTTAACTCATATTTTATTATCTTAGGCAGCAAATTAGAAATACTACTTTGGACTTAATTTATTGCACCTTCAGTTTTATAAAAGATCGTTTCTCCTATTTAGACAACAAATAGTACCCTTTACCTTCGCAAAATATCAATTACAACTAGGTCAGCAATTACCGAGCTTTCAAAATGCCACATTCATATCTCTGAAATTTCTGCTGATGGTGGTTTCTTTCTTCCCAGTGGGCAGAGGAGACTGCATTCTGGAGATCAAAATTATGAGTGTTTTTATAAGGAAATTTACATACCAAACAAGTGACATTGGATATCAGAATCTAAATATTCTGCTTTCTAAAATCCTAATTTACATTGGTGTTCTTTCCATGTAAGAGAAAATGTGCATATGATTCAAGTTAGGAATTCTTTCATACTTTATGTAATAAAACAATTATTTCCTCTGGATTGATGGCTAAAAGAAATAAATGGATTACCATTGCTATATAACCTGGCAATTTCTTCTTTTAAGTTTTTTCTTACTACATATGTAAAATGTTTCAAATTTTAATCAATTTATCATATTTCTGACTATTAAATACAATTCAATTTGAATTACTCTTATTTACTCTCTATCACCTATTAAATGTCCTAATTCTCATGAAAAATATGTAAAATAATGAGACTAACCTCTACCTTATGAGAATATGGTCAAGGTAAGAAAATACAATTGTGATCTAACACAATATAGCTGGTGAATCTAGAGAAAAGGATGTGGTAAACATGAAAAGTGAAACATTATTAATAGGTTGAACATAAGAGGACAAATCGGCAACCAACAAATTGGGAAAAGATCTTCACCAATCCTACATCAGATAGAGGGCTAATATCCAATATATATAAAGAACTCAAGAAGTTAGACTCCAGAAAACCAAACAACCCTATTAAAAATGGGGTACAGAGTTAAACAAAGAATTCTCACCTGAGGAACTTCGGATGGTGGAGAAGCATCTTAAAAAATGCTCAACTTCATTAGTCATTAGGGAAATACAAATCAAAACAACCCTGAGATTTCACCTTATACCAGTCAGAATGGCTAAGATTAAAAATTCAGGAGACAGCAGGTGTTGGAGAGGGTGTGGAGAAAGAGGAACACTCCTCCACTGTTGGTGGGGTTGCAAATTGGTACAACCACTCTGGAAATCAGTCTGGCGGTTCCTCAGAAAACTGGGCACCTCACTTCCAGAAGATCCTGCTATACCACTCCTGGGCATATACCCAGAGGATTCCCCACCATGTAATAAGGATACATGCTCTACTATGTTCATGGCAGCCCTATTTATAATTGCCAGATGCTGGAAAGAACCCAGGTATCCCTCAACAGAAGAGTGGATGCAAAAAAATGTGGTATATCTACACAATGGAGTACTATTCAGCCATTAGAAACAATGAATTCATGAAATTCTTAGGCAAATGGATGGAGCTAGAGAACAGCATACTAAGTGAGGTAACCCAGACTCAAAAGGTAAATCATGGTATGCACTCACTAATAAGTGGATATTAACCTAGAAAACTGGAATACCCAAAACATAATCCACACATCAAATGAGGTACAAGAAGAAAGGAGGAGTGGCTCCTTGTTCTGGAAAGACTCAGTGAAGCAGTATTCGGCAAAACCAGAACGGGGAAGTGGGAAGGGTTGGGTGGGAGGACAGGGGGAGAGAAGGGGGCTTACGGGACTTTCGGGGAGTGGGGGTCTAGAAAAGGGGAAATCATTTGAAATGTAAATAAAAAATATATCGAATAAAAAAAAGAAAAGTAAATAAATAATACATAGATAAATAAATAAAAGGAAAAAAATGTCTTTCTTTAAAACAAAGATAGAGGAATTTTAATCCAGCAACATAGCTGTTTTGACAATGGATGACATCCAAAATGTTCTACATCTATATGATCTGGGAAAATGAAGATACACCTGAGTTACAATCTGATCTGGCTAGAATACAGCCACACACTTATGGCACACCTTTAATCCTTAACAACGAAGGTAAATTTAGTTTCTAGAAGGCAGCATCCATGATTGACATGATATTTAATTGAGGAGCAGACAAAGTGATGAATCAGAGAAAGATTTGACAGAATGAGTCAGAGATATTATATGCCAAACTATCATGAGAAGAGACAGAGAAGAAAGGCAACATAAGAGAGCAATACAACACACACACATACTCAAACATACAGAGAGAGAGAGAGAGAGACAGAGAGAGAGAGAGAGAGAGAGAGACAGAGAGAAACAGAGGAGACAGAAACAGAGAGAGATACAGAGAGAGACAAAGACAGAGACAGAGAGACAGAGAGACAAAGAGACAAAGACAGAGAAAGAGAGAGACAGACATAGAGAGACACAGAGACAGAGAAAGACAGAGATATAGAAAGAGATAGTTGAATCAGTTTAGTCAGTGTAGTTCATGAAATGTAGTTGCGTTCATTCAGTTTGTTCAGTTATTTCCATGGAGGCCAGCTTAGACAGTTGAAACAAGATAAGAAGTAACCAGAAGATTTAAAAAATTGCCAGAATTACTTTGAGGCCAAGAAAAGTTATTCAGTGAAAAGCCAAAAGAAGCTGGTTTGAATCAATCAGGTTGAAGAGGAGTTTGAGCAAAAAAAGACAAAAAACAAAAAACAAAACAAAGAAAAAACAAACAAAAAACAAAAACTGAGTTGAATCACTCAGAATTCAGGAAAAAGCAAAAAAACAAAACTAGAAAAGGCAAGTAGTTTATTCAGCAGTAATCCTCTGAGATGAAAGTTACACCCGGCAAATGAAAGATGTTTTCATATTATCCATCACTTTCTTTTGTATTCTGACTATCTAAACCATGCCCAAAGTTTAGAAAGCCACAGTTTTAACCATGATATATAATCCAAACCATCTCAATAGATATCAGCTCGATATGTACAAGACTCATCTCAACTAAGAATAGGTAAAATGTAACACCTAGGAACATTTAATTTGCCAAAGAAGGGTTAGGAGAAAACTATTGTAGTCAAAGCCCTAAACCACTCTTTTACATTCTTTTCAAGTGTTGAGGATACTTCTTTCATAGAAATCTTCAAAATCAGCTGAAAGAATTCAGGAAAGAACTCAGACATAGGAGTAGTTATAAGATGCTCTTGAAGATATTCATTGCTAAGCTATCCTCCAAACACATTTGAATGTCAATTTTATATGGCACAAATTTTGTTTAAGACACAAATATTATGAGACAAATATTTTAAGGTTTTCTTTATCTATTGAATAAACTTTTTATTATGTTGTTAGACTTTCTTTTACCTCATTTTCAATGGGGATTTTATTGTGTATTGCAAAAGAATAAAGTCAAAAGAAGATACATTTTATAAATATACTTTAGAGAGTCAAACATGTTAAATTATCATGAGATTACTTTATGAGTCTTAAATCCCTATGATGTCTTTATTACTTATTTAAGAATTTTTTTGGCATAGTTTTGTTCATATTCATATTCCCTCTCTCAAGATTCCCCAGATCCACACCCCACCCCCAACAAACCATCTAGCTTTGTATCTTTTCTTTAAATCTTTCTAGCACAAATTGTGCTTACAAAAATGTTATAAGATATGAAACCTTCAACTGGTGTCAACCTAGAAAGGGATTCGTTCTTAAGAAAAATGCATTCTTTGTGTGGTCTTCGCTGAGGAGGGCCCCCTCTCCTGCTCATCATTACTCAGTTGCCTCTATTTCCTTGTGGAAGCTTTGAAGGAACATGGAATAGGAGTATATAACAGGGTTTCAGAAAAAAAAAGAAAGGGAAGAACTTATTTTAGCTAAAATGCAATTTCAGAAATAAAAACAACAAGAAGAAAAATTAGTCTCCCTCCACTGGGAGCTACCAATTGCCATAAGCACCTTCATTGGCAGTGGATTCCCATTTCCATTCAGGTTTATTTGCTTTTTTGTGTATGTTTCTGTCAGACATCTATATCTGACTATGTCTATATTTTTGTCCTTCTTTGCTTGAAACACACTTATAACTCTTATCAGATAAGTGGTACCTGATAAATGATACCTGATAAGTTCAACACTGATACCATTACTGAAGAATAGCCTTTTTAGGCAACCCCAGAATCATGTCAGCAAACTTCTAGAAGGGTGCCCAGTCCCTGTATCTCACAAAACCAGTAATTTCAAAATTTAGACAAAAGTAATTCTAAGAGAATTAATAATACTTGGGTATTATTAAAAAGCTGTAGTGATCCACAGTGCTCAATATTTAAATATATAATATAAAAACATTAAAGGGACTTACACCATCCTATCTGGCAGGTAGAAATGAATGAGCAAGCAAAGAACTGAATTGAGATCCAATCCCTAACCTTCCATAGGGTAGGAGAAGAGACAGGAGAGGGATGATCACAAACTGATTGATCCCTTTAGTCCATTCCAACACAAATCACAGCTGATGGTGTGGTGTGGTTCTCATGCATTGTGTCCTTTAAAAGCTGTATGTGCTAGGACTTCCCAGTCCTGACTCCTTTGGATATCTCTGATGATTATATATTGCTAACGGACTGGCATTTAGACTAACCTCAGAGATGAGCTTCTGGGACTATTTCTATAGGCAACTACATAAGAAATAGACTAAGAAAAAATATACTTCTAACCCTGAAGTACCTTCATCCCACATATAGAGGTACTAAACTAAATGACAAGGAGAAAGCAAATCAAGCAGCAGAATTCAGTGTCCTCTGCTTTGTGACTATAAAAACAATATGAACAGCCACATCAGCCACCTTTGGCTATAATGTGTCTTTCATTACAGCCAAAGTGTATTTGTTACCTTGCAGTGCCCATTATGGGAAATTGTACCCTCATACGTGAGACAAAATAAATGTTTCTCTTTAAGGCATTTTAGTTATTTTTGTCACAGCAGTGAGAATAACTAATACTGCACCCACATATCACATCTGGACCACATAAGAGAGAGAACCAATAGTATTCTAAGAAACCACTAAGAAGGGTTTATAAATCAGCCAATATCTCTTATCAACAAAAAGAAAGAGAAACTACATGGATATATCAACAGAGGCAGAGAATGAATAGAAAAATGTTCATATCCATTCATAATTCTAAAAGATACTCCATATAGGCAAGAGGGAAGTATCTCAACACAGAAAGTCAAATATGAAAGTCTCAGTGCTAATATCATTTTTTTAATTTTCTATATTCTTTGTTTACATTTCAAATTATTTCCCCTTTCCCGGTTGGCCCCTCCCCATAAGTCCCTTAAGCCCTTTTCCCTCTGTACATTCCCTAATCACCCCTTCCACTTCTCTGTTCTGATAATCCCCTATATTGCTGCATCAAGCCTTTTCAGAACCAGGGCCTTCTCCTTCCTTCTTCTTGTGAATCATTTGATATGTGAATTGTGTCTTGGGTATTCAGAGCTTCTGGGCTAATATCCACTTATCAGTGACTGCATTCCATGTATGTTCTTTTGTAATTGGGTTACCTCACATAGGATGATATTTCCCAGTTCCAACCATTTGCCTAAAAATTTCATGAATTCATTGTTTTTAATTGCTGAGTAGTATTCCATTGTGTAAATATACCACATTTTCTGCATCCATTCCTCCATTTAGGGACATCTGGGTTCTTTCCAGCTTCTGGCTATTATAAATAGGACTGCTATGAACATAGTAGAGCATGTGTCCTTATTGCATGCCAGGGAATCCTCTGGGTATATGCCCAGTAGTGGTATAGCAGGGTCCTCCGGAAGTGTCATGCCCAGTTTTCTGAGGAACCATTAGACTGATTTCCAGAGTGGTTGTACCAGCTTGCAATTCCACCAGCAGTGGAGGAGTGTTCCTCTTTCTCCACATCCTTGCCAACACCTGCTGTCTCCTGAGTTTTTAATCTTAGCCATTCTGAATGGTGTGAGGTAAAATCTCAGGATTGTTTTGATTTGCATTTCCCTAATAACTAAAGACTTTCCTCTACATTTTGGTCCAAAGAAAGATACTGACTTTAACATTTCTACTCAAAATTAAAAAAAAAAGTGATCACCTAAAAGGGTGATCATAGAAGAAGGATGAAATGACATTCATATCCCTTTTTTGTCGGTTACATAATTCAATATGTGGAAAATTCTGATAATTCTTTCTGATAACTATTAAAACAAAAATTTAGTAAAATACTAAGAACCCAATTCTCGATTTCCCCAATCATCCTGAATCACTTTTGTGAGTTTTTTTTTCTGTTTGTTCTCTGATACAAAAACATTATCCAAGGGTCACTCATTCCAAAACTATTCAAAGTTCACTTATATCCTAGGCTATCATCTAAACTCTCTCAAGATATGCATGGCTATATAGCAGAAACACTAAAAAAGGGAAAGAGTTTAAACAGAATGTGATGGAGACAGATGGAAGTCCACTTAAAAGTGTCTTTGAAAGTATATACAGCTTGAGTTTGGATAACCTACTAGGAGGCTCACTCCAATGAAGATTGATTCTCTTTTTCTTTCAGCAGTCATTCATTGCTTACAGCTTTTTATCTAAGTGTAGAGTCTTGTTAGATTTTCCATATCAATTTTTGCATACCATTTGGTCCTGTTATTGTTGTGATATAGATTAGACAATAATATATTTAATGCTTATGGCTGTGGCTTCCCTTTCATGCATAGAATTTATCATCTCTGACATACATTCATATGATCAGAACTCAATGGACTCAGCAAGTTTCTCTCTCTCTCTCTCTTTCTCTCTCTCTCTCTGTGTGTGTGTGTGTGTGTTTCGTGTATGTGTTTCTGTGCATGAGTAGAAACTACAGAATAAATCATGAACTTCAAAGAAAATGGAGAGCACAAAAAGTCAGAGGGGTGGAGTAAGAGGGTAATGACATGAATCTACTCATGCACTTCTCAAAGATTACATTAAATTTAAAGTTCAAGAAAAGAAGAAAGCATATCCATACACCTTAGTGTCTTAGTCAGGGTTCCTGCATGCATTATGACCAAGAAGCAAGTTGGGGAGGAAAGGGTTTATTGAGCTTATTCTTCCATACTACTCTTCATCACTGAAGGAAGTCAGGACTGGAACTCAAGCAGGTCAGGAAGCAGGAGCTGATGCAGAGGCCAGGGTGGGATATTTCTTATTGGCTTGCTTCTCCTGGCTTGCTCAGCCTGCTCTCTTATAGAACCCAAGAATACCAGCCCAGAGATGGTACCACCCACAAGAGACCCTCCCCCCTTGATCACTAATTGAGAAAATGCCCCACAGCTTGGTCTCATGGATGCATTTCCCCACCTGAAGCTCCTTTCTCTTTGATAACTCCATCCTGTGTCAAGTTGACACAAAAAACCAGCCAGTACACTTAGTGTGGTCATCACCATAGGCCAGAACTCAAGGTAGGAACCATAGAGGCAAGAACCAAGGCAGAGAGCACAGAGAAATGGAGGTTTATAACTTGTTTTTCATGACAGCAATGAAATTGAATTTAATCCACCTTTACAAAAATTAACCAACTAGCCATCAAGCCAGCATAAATCAAATTTCCAAAGCGATTTCACAAGATCAAATAGTGATGATCAAAAGAGAGAAAAATTAAGTACCACAATAAATACGAACAGAGATGGGAACTCTTATGTGTCATTCATCTATGGATGGTATTACCACAATTTTGAAGAAGTGTATGGAAATATTTTTCAAAGTGTAAACTAGACCTATCCAAAGATATAACTATGCCAGCATTGAGTATATCTATGAATGAAATGAGATCAGCATGCAAAAATATGTCTGTACCTGCATGTTTGTTATTATAAAACTGTAAGAAAAAGAATCACCTTAGATATCCAATTGATGAATGCATATGTCAAGTTCTATATTGTAATGAATTTACTGTTAGATTGTTATGAAAAGTAGTGGATCAGGATCCTCAGCCTAAGATCTGATATCATGATTTTGATAGAAAAAGAATTTAGAGAATATGCCTCAAATAAACGGGAAAGGAATGTGTTTTCTGAATGTAGTTCTTATAGCGAATGCTGAGAAGTCACTTAAAGACCAGCAAGTGTATTGTGAATGCTGAACAGAATCCATTGAAGTGCTGAGGGGATTTTCAAAGAGAAAAGAAAATTAAAACCAAAGTACACTACTGCAGACTTGTTATGAGAACCATAACCAAAAAGAGAAAGGACAGCCTTGTTTGTGGGGCTATAGAAACTTGGCCTCCTATTGCACTCTGGGTAGAAATGCCCACTGGAGTATTTCCTGTTCTGTGAAACAAGCAGACACCTCACTTATGCATAAAACCCAAAATTATGTATCTCAAGGAACTGGAGAATATGGTGATGCTCCAGAGGCTGAGCAGGAGGCTTCAGTGGGAGACAGGGGAGGCTAGTTCTTGGGCACAACACTACAATTAATTAGTTAAATAGGAGTGATATATTTTGATGTAATACTTCTCAGTAGAAAAGCTGTGGTTTACAATAATATTATAAACTATAAAATATTAATGGGAAGATATTTAATGTTCCTAGATTATGGTGATATACAAAGAAGGTATATTGATAGCAAAATATACATATTGAGTATTACATATTTTGCTATCATATTGTATATCATATTGAAATGATATTTTGTGTGTGTGTGAGAGAGAGAGAGAAGAGAGAGAGAGAGAGAGAGAGAGAGAGAGAGAGAGAGAGAGAGAGAGAGAGAGAGAGAGAGAGAGAGAGGTTTGACACATCAAAGAAACAGAAAATTTAAAAATGTACCAGCTTGATTCTAGGCTATCAGTAGGGAATGAAGGACAAACACACCACTCTGCTGTTCATTAAGTCTTGCTGGAGGACAAATTCCATATCAAACAACTTCAGAAACTAAAACTTTAAAATAGCCTTTGGAAGCAAAAGTATATATATATACTTTTGCAGTAGGGGTTTTTAACATTCCTCATGCAATATTTGCCTATGTCCTAATTAGAACAATCAAATAAATAAAACAGTTCATATAAAACCAGTTCTTCAAAGACTTCTGAAAATATGTCTGAAAAAGGTATCTATTGATGAATGTCAAGACAAAAAGAGGTATAAATTATCAACAGAATGATCAGAATTTTCTCCTAAAATAGTCATTACCTGTCAAAATTTCTGTAACTGTCCATAGCCACATGCTAATCTGACAGTGCTCAAACCCCGTGTTCTACAAAACTAGCTTTATTTGGAAAATTCATTTGGGGCAGGTACCTGAAACACATTAGCAATTATAAGCCATGTAATACACATTTCCTTCACTTGCTGTGGTATTTTCTTCCTGAGAAATATCTCTCGTCTCCTCCTGAGGGAACTGTATAATATAAAAGAATCTCACTGGCAATGTGTATCACGAATTGCTTCCTGATTACAGTGCCATGCATCACAGATCTGCTGTTTTGAGGCTTTGTGCTTCCCTTCAAAGCACTGGCTTTTGAGGATCTCTCTATCAGCCCCTCAAAATGGAAAGTCCTGAAAGCTGGCGTTTGAATTGTAAAAGGAGATGAGCCTCACATTACAAGAATCAGCGAAAGGAAGTCCAGCCACTTTACTCTTTCCTAGCATGTCTAGGTCCTTTCTAGTCATCCACAAATAAAGTGTGTGCTCTGCACTCTCAAAGATTAATCATCCTCAAAATGTTGTGCAACAAGATAAAAATTAAGTAAAGGCACATGCCAAAAGAACCTGCTGCTGTATTCTGTGATATAAAGAACAACAACAGAAAAAGACTAAGTATTAGTCTTGCTTTCTTTTCAGCTATCATGGGACAGAAACTACTCTCAACATACCAAATACAAATCAAATATATAATCCCATCCAGCTCCACAAGTTATGTGGGAAACTCACTGTGTTGAATATATATTAAAGCCTCTGCACACATACACTGCAAAAACAAACTAAACAGGGTTTGAGTGTTTGCATGTCGACATCAATATGAGAAGAGAATAAATTTCAGATTATTATCATATATTTACAGACCTTATTTTGTTTGTTTTTCATTTAGTTATTTATCTTATGGTGCTGGATAGCAAATATAGCTCCGTATGCATGCTCACCCAACAGTAAGCTACACCACAACCCATATTTTGTTCTAAAATAAACATAATAAAATTTCAACAGCACTTCTTACCTCTAAACTGTTACCATTTGGGCTTTATAGAGACATATTCCTATTCCAATTATTGATTTTGATTTTATCTATATCATCTTCTAATGGAACAATATGTTTCCAAATGACAAAACTGCCTTATATCCAACTTTAAATTATCCATGATATCCCAACTATATGGAAATGGTAGTCTGTGGTGGTTTGAAGATGGGATAGGGGGCTTTGGGGGGGGAACCAGAAAAGCAGGTAACATTTGAAATGTAAATAAAGAAAGTATCTATTTAAAAATGACCCCATAGACTAATATATGTAAATCTTTGATTCCCTGCTAGTAGGTTGTTTAGGAAGGATTAGTAGGTGAGTCTTTGTTGGAAGAAGTATGCCCCTGATGTCTCTTTGTGAATCTTTGGCAAAGACAAGGTGAAATTATCAACATAATGAGCAGAACTTTCTCCTGAAATAGTCATTTTCAAATTGCTGTGACTGTCCGTTATCACATGCTAGTCTGACAGTGGTCAAACCCTGTGTTGTACAAAATTACCTTTATTTAGCCATTTAGGAACAGGCACCTGAATCGCAATGGCAATTACAAACCATGTATTATCCATTTCTTTCACTTGCTACAGCAGTTTTCTGTGATGCTTTGGGCTTTCACAAGACCATAGCACCATCTCTAGCTCTCTCTGCATCCCACCTTGCAGGTCAGATATTAACTACTGCAATACCATGTCTGTCTGACTGGTGCCATGCTTTCCACCATGATGACCATATACTCACCCTCTAAAAATATATGAAAACCCCAAATTAAGTTATTTCTTTTATAAGTTGCCTCACTTATGGTATCTCACATAGTTATATAGAAAAAAGTTGAAAAATAATATAATTACTCATAGTGTCACAAAACTAGAATAGTAACTAAAACAAAATCTGTATAGGAAAGATGAATTAAGCACTGAAGAAATTGTCTCTATCAGTAATTATTTGTCTGTTATGATGGGTGATGTCTAGGAAGCATTCAACAACTCAAGTGACTTCCATATTTAGGCTACAGTTGTTTATCATTTGTCATGTAATTACATTTATAAATGTTCATTTTGTGTTTGATTCAAAACATTATTTTGAAATTTTTGTCCATTTCCTCTATTCTAAATAATCTTGCACATTGCCATTGGCAAGGATATTTAAAATAAATAATACAGTGTGAAAAAAACAAAAAAACCAAATCACTACTACACTGCTAAATAGAAATTCAAATTATATATAGTAATCATCATTTAGAATGCTCTATCAAAGTTAAATTGTGAAATAGCATGTAACTTCATTACAGCACAGTTTTGGTTTTACATTTTTTTTTTTGGAGGTAACACAAAAGTTTTATTAAAACGCATAGGACTTTAATCAGCATCTATATTCAAGCTCAGTGCTGCATTCCCTTTGAGTATTATGAATCCTCATAAAATCAGGAACGCAGAGTTGAGCTGCTGTGTCCACCTTCACACATAAACCAAGAATTCAGTTCTTATTTGATTCCTCACAGGCACTTAACTGCAGAAAGGAGACAAGAGTTTCTATGCTCTGACTCACAGCTCTTTGTAAATTTATGTCAATGAGAAGTCTGATTGAAACAACCATGTTTATATGCGATTGCTGAAGCTTGAGTGGGAGGCACAGTTTCCGCTGAAATATATTTAACTACCTGGAAATTTCGAGGAGGCTCAACGTCTTTGTACTAACTGCTGAATGGCAGCCTCCAAGTAGGTGCTCAATGAAAGGATGAGGAAGAACACCACAGCTTCTGGGTGGTTTGCTGTGCCAGCTCTAGAACGCATTAGGAAGTCACTCTTTTAAGATGATTCGCAATAATTTGTGTCGATTTTCACAGTTCCTGTTTATAATGTGCTCTGTTAGCATCTGAATCTCCCTGGGGATTTACTTTGCTTAGACCAGCCAGTATAGAGTTGTTTCATTTTGCACTCTAAATAATCCCTATTAGAAAGCATTACCTGCATCCTTTTTTTTTATTCGATATAATTTATTTACATTTCAAATGATTTCCCCTTTTCTAGCCCCCCCCCACTCCCCGAAAGTCCCGTAAGCCCCCTTCTCTTCCCCTGTCCTCCCTCCCACCCCTTCCCAGTTCCCCGTTCTGGTTTTGCCAAATACTGTTTCACTGAGTCTTTCCAGAACCAGGGACCACTCCTGCTTTCTTCTTGTATCTCATTTGATGTGTGGATTATGTTTTGGGTATTCCAGTTTTCTAGGTTAATAACCACTTATTAGTGAGTGCATACCAAGATTCACCTTTTGAGTCTGGGTTACCTCATTTAGTATGATGTTCTCTAGCTCCATCCATTTGCCTAAGAATTTCATGAATTCATTGTTTCTAATGGCTGAATAGTACTCCATTGTGTAGATATACCACATTTTTTGTATCCACTCTTCTGTTGAGGGATACCTGGGTTCTTTCCAGCATCTGGCAATTATAAATAGGGCTGCTATGAACATAGTAGAGCATGTATCCTTATTACATGGTGGGGAATCTTCTGGGTATATGCCCAGGAGTGGTATAGCAGGATCTTCTGGAAGTGAGGTGCCCAGTTTTCGGAGGGACCGCCAGACTGATTTCCAGAGTGGTTGTACCAATTTGCAACCCCCCCAGCAGTGGAGGAGTGTTCCTCTTTCTCCGCACCCTCTCCAACACCTGCTGTCTCCTGAATTTTTAATCTTAGCCATTCTGACTGGTGTAAGATGAAATCTTAGGGTTGTTTTGATTTGCATTTCCCTAATGACTAATGAAGTTGAGCATTTTTTAAGATGCTTCTCCGCCATCCGAAGTTCTTCAGGTGAGAATTCTTTGTTTAACTCTGTACCCCATTTTTTAATAGGGTTGTTCGGTTTTCTGGAGTCTAACTTCTTGAGTTCTTTATATATATTGGATATTAGCCCTCTATCTGATGTAGGATTGGTGAAGATCTTTTCCCAATTTGTTGGTTGCCGATCTGTCCTCTTGATGGTGTCCTTTGCCTTACAGAAACTCTGTAACCTTATGAGGTCCCATTTGTCAATTCTTGCTCTTAGAGCATACGCTATTGGTGTTCTGTTCAGAAACTTTCTCCCTGTACCGATGTCCTCAAGGGTCTTCCCCAGTTTCTTTTCTATTAGCTTCAGAGTGTCTGGCTTTATGTGGAGGTCCTTGATCCATTTGGATTTGAGCTTAGTACAAGGAGACAAGGATGGATCAATTCGCATTCTTCTGCATGCTGACCTCCAGTTGAACCAGCACCATTTGTTGAAAAGGCTATCTTTTTTCCATTGGATGTTTTCAGCCTCTTTGTCGAGGATCAAGTGGCCATAGGTGTGTGGGTTCATTTCTGGATCTTCAATCCTGTTCCATTGATCCTCCTGCCTGTCACTGTACTAATACCATGCAGTTTTTAACACTATTGCTCTGTAGTATTGCTTGAGGTCAGGGATACTGATTCCCCCAGATTTTCTTTTGTTGCTGAGAATAGTTTTAGCTATCCTGGGTTTTTTGTTGTTCCAGATGAATTTGATAATTGCTCTTTCTAACTCTGTGAAGAATTGAGTTGGGATTTTGATGGGTATTGCATTGAATCTGTATAGTGCTTTAGGCAAAATGGCCATTTTAACTATATTGATTCTACCGATCCATGAGCATGGGAGGTTTTCCCATTTTTTGAGGTCTTCTTCCATTTCCTTCTTCAGAGTCTTGAAGCTCTTGTCATACAGATCTTTCGCATGTTTGGTAAGAGTCCCCCCAAGATACTTTATACTGTTTGTGGCTATTGTGAAGGGGGTCATTTCCCTAATTTCTTTCTCAGCCTGCTTATCCTTTGAGTATAGGAAGGCCACTGATTTGCTTGAGTTGATTTTATAACCTGCCACTTTGCTGAAGCTGTTTATCAGCTGTAGGAGCTCTCTAGTTGAGTTCTTTGGGTCACTTAGGTAGACGATCATGTCGTCTGCAAATAATGATAGTTTGACTTCCTCCTTTCCAATTTGTATCCCTTTGACCTCCTTATGTTGTCGAATTGCCTGAGCTAGTACCTCAAGTACAATATTGAAAAGATAAGGAGAAAGGGGGCAGCCTTGTCTGGTCCCTGATTTCAGTGGGATTGCTTCAAGTTTCTCTCCGTTGAGTTTGATGCTGGTACCGGTTTGCTGTATATTGCTTTTACTATGTTTAGGTATGGGCCTTGAATTCCTGTTCTCTCCAAGACTTTAAGCATGAAAGGATGCTGAATTTTGTCAAATGCTTTTTCAGCATCCAATGAAATGACCATGTGGTTTTGTTCTTTGAGTTTGTTTATGTAGTGGATTGTATTGATGGATTTCCGTATATTGAACCAACCCTGCATTCCCGGGATAAAGCCTACTTGATCATGGTGGATGATCGTTTTGATGTGTTCTTGGATTCGGTTGGCAAGAATTTTATTGAGTATTTTTGCATCGATGTTCATAAGGGAAATTGGTCTGAAGTTCTCTTTCTTTGTTGGATCTTTTTGTGGCTTTGGTATCAGCGTAATTGTGGCTTCGTAGAAGGAATTGGGTAGTGTTCCTTCTGTTTCTATTTTGTGGAATAGTTTGAAGAGTATTGGTGTTAACTCTTCTTTGAAGGTCTGGTAGAATTCTGCACTGAAACCATCTGGTCCTGTGCTTTTTTTGGTTGGAAGACTTTCTATGACTCCTTCTATTTCTTTAGGCTTTATGGGACTGTTCAGATGGTCTAGTTGGTCCTGATTTAATTTTGGTATTTGGTATCTGTCAAGGAAATTGTCCATTTCCTCCAGATTCTCCAGTTGTGTTGAGTACAGGCTCTTGTAGTAGGATCTGATGATTTTTTGGATTTCCTCAGTTTCCGTTGTTATGTCTCCCTTTTCATTTCTAAGTTTGTTAATTTGGATACTTTCTCTGTGCCCTTTGGTCAGTCTGGCTAAGGGTTTATCTATCTTGTTGATTTTCTCAAAGAACCAGCTCCTGGTTTTGTTGATTTTTTGTATGGTTCTCTTTGTTTCTACTTGATTGATTTCGGCCCTGAGTTTGATGATTTCCTGCCTTCTACTCCTCCTGGGTGAAATAGCTTCTTTTTGTTCTAGGGCTTTCAGGTGTGTCATTAAGTTGGTAATGTATGCTCTCTCCATTTTCTTTTTGGAGGCACTCAGGGATTCCTCTTAGCACTGCTTTCATTGTGTCCTATAGATTTGGGTATGTTGTGTTTTCATTTTCATTGTGTTCTAAAAAGTCTTTAATTTCTTTCTTTATTTCTTCCTTGACCAAGGTATCATTGAGTAGAGTATTGTTCAATTTCCACGTGTATGTGGGTTTTCTGTTGTTTCTGTTGCTATTGAAGACCACTTTTATTCCATAGTGATCAGATAGGAGGCATGGGATTAGTTCTATCTTCTTATATTTGTTGAGGTCTGTCTTGTGACCAATTATATGGTCGATTTTGGAGAAGGTACCATGAGGTGCTGAAAAAAAGGTATATTCTTTTGTTTTAGGATAGAATGTTCTATATATATCAGTTAAATCTAATTGGTCCAAAGCTTCAATTAGTTTCATTGTGTCCTTGTTTAGTTTCTGTTTTCCTGATCGGTCCATTGAGGAAAGTGCAGTGTTGAAGTCACCCACAATTATTGTGTTAGGTGCAATGTGTGCTTTGAGTTTTAATAAAGTTTCTTTTATGAAAGAGGGTGCCCTTGCATTTGGAGCATAGATGTTCAGGATTGAGAGTTCTTCTTGTTGTATTTTTCCTTTGACCAGCAAGAAGTGTCCCTCAGAGTCTCTTTTGATGACTTTGGGTTGAAAGTCAATTTTATCTGATATTAAAATGGCTACTCCAGCTTGTTTCCTGAGACCATTTGCTTGTAAAATTGTCTTCCAGCCTTTTACTCTAAGGTAGTGTTTGTCTTTGACCCTGAGGTGTGTTTCCTGTAAGCAGCAAAATGTAGGGTCCTGTTTACGTATCCAGTCAGTTAGTCTGTGTCTTTTTATTGGGGCATTGAGTCCATTGATGTTAAGAGATATTAAGGAATAGTGATTGTTACTTCCTATCATTTTTGACGTTATTTTTTAAATTTGATTGCTTAACTTCTTTTGGGTTTGATGAAAGGTTACTATCTTGCTTTTTTCAGGGTGAAGTTTCCCTCCTTGTATTGGTGTTGTCCTCCTATTATCCTTTTTAGGGCTGGGTTTGTGGATAGATATTGGGTGAACTTGGTTTTGTCGTGAAATATCTTAGTTTCTCCATCTATGGTGATTGAGAGTTTTGCTGGATATAGTAGTTTTGGTTGGCATTTGTGTTCTCTTAGAGTCTGCATGAGATCTGCCCAGGACCTTCTAGCCTTCATAGTCTCAGGTGAAAAGTCTGCTGTGATTCTGATAGGTCTTCCTTTATATGTTACTTGGCCTTTTTCTCTTACTGCCTTTAATATTCTTTCTTTGTTTAGAACATTTGGTGTTTTGATTATTATGTGACGGGAAGTATTTCTGTTCTGGTCCAGTCTGTTTGGAGTTCTGTAGGCTTCTTGTATATTCATGGGCATCTCTCTCTTTAGGTTAGGGAAGTTTTCTTCCATAATTTTATTGAAGATATTTGCTGGCCCTTTAAGTTGTAAATCTTCACTCTCATCTATGCCTATAATCCTTAGGTTTGGTCTTCTCATTGTGTCCTGGATTTCCTGGATATTTTGGGTTACAAGCTTTTTGCATTTTGCATTTTCTTTAACTGTTGAGTCCATGGTTTCTATGGAATCTTCAGCATCTGAGATTCTTTCTTCTATTTCTTGTATTCTGTTGTTGATATTTGCATCTCTGTCCCCTGATTTCTTCCCAAGGCTTTCTATCTCCAAAGTTGTCTCCTTTTGAGTTTTCTTAGTTGTTTCTACTTCTGATTTTAGATCCTGGATGGTTTTGCTTAGCTCCTTCACTTGCTTGTTTGTGCTTTCCTGTAATTCTTTAAGAGATTTTTGTGTTTTTTCTTTCATGACCTCAGCCTGTTGACCAAAGTTCTCCTGTATTTCTTTAAGAGATTTTTGTGTTTCGTCTTTCATGACCTCAGCCTGTTGACCAAAGTTCTCCTGTATTTCTTTAAGTGTTTTTTGCATTTCCTCCTTGTTGGCTTTTGTATTCTCCTGGATTTCTTTCAATGATTTTTGTGTTTCCCTTGCAAGGGCTTCTAACTTTTGATCCATTTTCTCCTGAATGTCCTTCATGTGTTCCTGTACCAGCATCATGACGAGTGATTTTAAATCCAAATCTTGTTTTACTGGTGTGATGGGGTATCCAGGACTTGCTGGTAGAGGAGAATTTGGTTCAGATGTTGCCATATTGCCTTGATTTCTGTTGGTGACGTTCCTGCGTTTGCCTTTTGCCATCTAGCTCTCACTGGTGTTACTTGGTCTTGTCAGTGCTGGACTCACCAGTGCAAGCTGCCCCTTCCCCGTTGGCCTCTGGTGCACAGCTTACACTCTGCACTGCCTGTAGACAGGGTGCTGTTGTCCAGGCTGTTCAGATCCCGAAGCAGGCACCTGAAGGCTCCCGCTGGGGCCCGCAGGGTTTATTGGAGCACACCGACTTCTCCCAGCTGGCCGCCCGGAAGCCCCCACTAGTCTCTTGATGGACCTGGAGATGTGGCGGCCACCCAGGCTGATCTGAAGCGGAGAGAGTTGACCTGAGGGCTTCTGCCTGAGGCCTTGCCCCAGATTGTGTCTGTGGGCCAGATGGAACCCGTGTGCACCCCCAGGGAGCTCTGAAGGTGTATGTTGCTGTGACCTCCCCTGTGTTCCGCTCACTCCGCTGGGCAGCCGATTTCCCCAACCGGGCTGGCGCACACTAAGTTAGCCTTGTCGCCCGGGCCCTGAGTCCAGGCAAACGCCTGGGAGGCCAAGGTCCGAGCAAAGTTTCCCTAGGGCTATGACTGTTATTTGGGTCCGCCAGGTGACCCGGATGGCGGGCGTGCGCGTCTGCGCTCCCCGAAAGCACCGGGAGAGTCTGTTGTGCTAATAACCTCCTGGGCGGGTTGACACACAGATGGCCCACCAAGCCGCCCAATTCTTGGGGTCAGTCCTGTGCCTTCTGGGGCCTAGACCCCCGTTTTGTTAGCCTCAGGCTACGCTTGTTAGCAGTCTCTGCCCTCCCGAGCACTCTGGCTCCTGTAGGCAAAATGGCGGCGCGTGCGCTGGCCGGGGCAAAAAAAACTCCTGGCTGGATTGGCGCCCCGATGGCCACTCGAACAGCCCAGGGCCTGGGTGCAGGCCAACGCCCGTCTGGCTCAGACTCCTGCGGTGTTGGGCCTAGGATTATGTTTGTGTACCTCAGTCTGACCGATCTCTGGAGCCCGGGATCAAGATGGAGGTGAGTCTCTCCTGACTGGCGGGAAGCCGAGTTCTGAAGTGGCTTCCGTGCAGCGAAAGGCTCCGCAGAACCGAAGCTGCTTGCCGCCCGGCTGGTCAGCGAAGGTCAGTGGTCGTGGGCGCAGGGCCTAACTGGACCCTGTGTCGCCTTGGTTCCACCGATGATGGCCCTTCAGCTGGGGCAGCCACTGCTACCACCGCCGCCGCCGCCGCCGCCGCCGCCGCCGCCGCCGCCCTCTGGTTTTAAATTTTTATATTTCTCTGTGAGAGAAAAGTAATTCTTTAAATATCACATTTTGAAGTTTATTCTGAAGTTATTCATGAATAGTTTTTTTCTAGTTTTATTGAAAATATAGTTTTTATATAATATATTGGAATTATTGTTCCTCCACCTAAATTCATGCTCTTTTTTATCTTTCTCCAATTAAAAATCAAATAGGAATCTAAACATAATAATGTGAAATGTGATAAAATAAATAGAAACGAACTGGAGTCAGGCAAAATGAACAGAGAGGGGAAAAGGTCAAAGGAACAAAGCACTTTTATACAATGGAGCATTATTTAGCTGTCAATAAATGGAATTAAATTAAGAAGTAAATGGATGAAGCAAGAAAATAATCATTAACAGTGTGGTAACCCAGACTCCCAAAGACAATTGTTGTATATAACACTCTTATATGTTGATGTGTGCTCTCAAGTCCCCAATAAAAAGAACACAATCTGTATAACCAAAACAGTTATGTATAGAGTAAGGGACAAGGGGGCAGAAATGGACCTCCCTCGGAAGGGGAAATAGAAGAGGTTTTTCCACAAATAGTTTTAATTGTTACCTAGTGACTTTCTAACTCTGCTGCTCTGTGTGATGCATGTATCTGAAATAGTTTGAGAGTGAGCTGAAAGAGGTCACAGCCACACTGATTAATCAAATGCTTCCAAGTGAGAGACCAGCTAAATCCATATAGCAAAAGCAGGTTGGAAAATTCCTTTTAGGAAATTAATTTTACCCTTTATTTCTGGAACTTGGAGAGTAAAATAGTGTGCTGATATGCTGATTTGCATCAAGTGAAGTGTTAAATTTCATGATTTTATTTGTTCATGGAAGCATGAGGAATCAGATGCAATATCTCTACCAAGAAATGATATTTGCAGCACATTTAAATATTCTTATCCACTAAGCCAAAGGGAAAACTGAAGATTAAGCTTGGGACTTTATTACTATAAATCTTGCCTCCCAGGTTATGGTCTTCTTTCAGTTGAAATGCAGCTTCCAAATGTGTCATTGATTTTCTAACAACATATAAATTCATCTGCATGTGAACCAATAGGCAAATAGAATTCTAAATATCTAAAATTAGATTTAGTTCTCTTGGTTTAGTTGTTAGAATCCTATTGCCAATTTTTTCCTGCCAAACACATTACCCAAGCATTAGAGCTCATGATGCTTCAAAAAGGTTGTGCCGAAGTGTGTTTGTCTTCATTTTGGAATACTATTGCTTTAGGGATCATTAACTAGTCATTACTGATGGATTCCAATTGCATTTCTAGCAATGTTTCCTACTGATTCACAGTTTGAATTACTCCACCTAAAGTTCTAAAAAAAATGGAGTATTAATAATAGAGAGCTCATTTTGTTGGAGACAATTATGTCTTGTGTCTGCTATGATTAGTTGTCTCTCTTCAACTCATGTGACTAGAGATGTACTTGTCACCATTGCTATATTGAGATGTACATGTATTTTACATATATTTTAAATGGAGAGACTAGATAGGAGGCTCATGGAATTGGGGCATGTTTTCAGAAGGTAATTCTTAAGTAGCTTCTTCAGTTCTTCTGAGAAGAGTATTCTGCACTGTTCCTGATTTGGATTGGAACCACTGACATTTTGGGGCCTCAGATGATACAGCCTACTTCTCAGTAGTACTCAGATGACCCTGCACTACTCTACTTGTCCTTTGCTTCTGCAGGCCTGTGAACTAAATTGCTCTTCTAGGCCTATGCCAGTCATTTCCCCACTGGCATGAAGACCTTGCTGATCCAGGACCATTAGATCTACAAAGCATGCGGCTCTAACGTGCATCTTATCCTCAAATAAGTAAGGAAGTAAAATCAAACAAGATAGTGCTTTCATCTTCTAGTTAATAAGTTTTATGTTGTTTTGTTTCTTGTGACTTAACTTATTACATAGCCATTGATTAGTCTAGCATAATGACAATAAAAATCTACTATAATTTTTTTTTAATCTAGGAAGATTCCAAGTACAAGAAATGGACAAAGTCAGTAAAAGCTCATTTAAATAGCATATCATGTAGTATGCTGCATAGGAAGTCTAATAAAAGAGAGAAATGAATTTTAGATGAACTCATGAGGAAGATATCAGAAACACTCAGAAATATTGTCAATAAAATCTTGCAATTACAAATTCTAAAGCATCAGTCAGACCCAAAACACAGACTCTAGTAAAGAATAAGAAAAATAAGTAAAATTGACAAAAGCCAAAGAGCAAATCTAACAATGCCAGACATCTTTATTTTTTAAATGTATTAAAGCTGTATTATAAAGAACTTGAAAAACAAAATTGACGTATACCATACAAAATGTGGAGACTACATCTCAGTACATTTCTGTACAGTTAGAAAACCATTCAAAAGCTGTGGAACGTTACACTGGACTTTCCACTTTCACAATCAAATATATTGTTATCCACTTATCCACTACCAAAGATAGAAAAATTTATGACAAAAGTTAATATAGAAACACAGTTAGCTTTATATCTTCTCTTTACAAATATCTATCACATGTGCTCAGTCTATCTTTATAAGCTAGTATTTTTTACTAGTTCTTGTTTTCCTATCTAGAGTTTATATTGTACATTTGCTTATATAAAGTTTGTTTGCTTATATATATGCATGCACATGTACATATTACATTCTAGAATCTGTATATGAGGAAAATGTTCAGTCTTTCTTCCATCTGGATTATATAGCCTTTCTTATGATTATAAATTCTAAGTGTCAAATGATTTTAATCAACAAATTTTTAAAAATTAAAATTTAGTTTATAGTCAGTTTAAGAAATGTTTAAGGCTGATTTTTTTCAGCCTTACTTTCTTAAAAGAAATCTTCTAGCCATGAAGTTTTCCATGCCTGCTTTTAATGATAATTCTTAAAGGCTTTAACCTCCTTTCAGGTCCACTACCCAAAAAGGTTATTAGGAAATGTGGGAAGTGGATGTATTTAGAAACTCTTCTTTGGAGCAAATTCCATCTGCATTGTCAGGAAAGCAGCAATTCAGTTTACAAGAGTCAGCAGTGGCATCTTTATCCACTTTTTTTATTGATATATTTTTATTTAAATTTCAAATGATTTCCCCTTTTCTGGGTCCGCACTCCCCGCAAGTCCCATAAGCCGTCTTCCCTCCCCCTGTTCTTCCATCTACCCCTTCCCAGCTCCCTGTTCTGGAATTCCCCTATACTCTTGCACTGAGTCTTTCCAAAACCAGGGGCCACTCCTCCATTCTTTTTGGACATCATTTAATTTGTGGATTATGTCTTGGGTATTCAAAGTTTCTAGGCTAATATCCACTTATCAGTGAGTGCATACCATGATTGATCATTGAAGTGAGGGTTACCTCACTTAGTATGATGTTCTCCAGCTCCATCCATTTGTCTAAGAATTTCATGAATTCATTGTTTCTTCAAACACTTCACAGATATCCCAGCAGTCCAGTTCAGTAGTATCAGGATAGCAATAGTGGTGGCATGACCTAACAGGAATGACCAGGCCTCAGCTGAATATTTACAAGTCACCAAGAGGACGAGGGCCAAGAGAACACCTGAAGAATTTCTTAGCTGTCCTTCTTTCTGCGAAGTGAAGATTAGCAAAGATGGGAAACCAACAAGCATCCACAGCTAGTTCTACCAGCAAGCCAAGTCCCTCGCAGTATCAATTAAGTCCTATTTAATACACCCTCCAAACATCACGTGTCCTCTACAAGTCTTGCCTCACCAAGTGTCTTGTCTCAACATATGAGTCTGTCTTAGCAAAACTCCATATGAGTCTGTATCAGCTAATATCCTGCCTGAGTTGGGGGAAGGGGCAAGAAGCCACAACATAACACCAGAAGTTCTTTTGTGTTTCTCTCTATGGAGTCCCCACAAATTGAGCTCAACTGTGAAAGGTAAGAAGGACCAATACATGTGGGTCTTTATCGAAGAAGCCTTCATGATATGTCCTATCACATTCTTGCTTTAGCAGAACATCCTTTCACCTGTGTCTGATTCAGCAAAGCGTCCCTTCACGAGTCTGCCTCAGTGAAACATCCTTTCCTGTGTCCACTTCAGGAAAATACTACTTCAGGTATTTGCCCCAGCAAAACACCATCCAATACAATTAACTTTCCAAAGTACCCTTAAGTTTCCTCCTCAAATCTGATACATACTATAACAATGTGAGTACAAGCCATCAGGAATAGGAAGGTTTGGGGAACTGTAGAGTACCTTTTATTTGAGACATTAGGGCCCTAATGAGGTCTATCCAGTGCATCCAGGTAAATAGAAAGTACTTACATTGTCAAAGTCACATAACCATACATAATAATGAAATGACATGGGTACAATAAGGATGACATTTCATGTAGAACTTTGTAGAGTCAGAAAAACTGCTTCCTGGGGAAGACTATGATTATGAATTATGATTGCCTTGTGATTGTTATTCCTTGGAATCTTAGTTTTCTATTGTTGTTCTAAAACACCATAATAATAAGAAATGTGTGAACTAAAGGGTTTATTTCAGTTTACAGTTGTAATCCACCATGAAAGAAAGTCAGGGTAGGAACAGAGGCAAAACCATAAAGAATTCTGTCTCCTCACCTTGCTTTAATATAGTATAGAAGACATTCTGCCTAGGGGTAGCATAACTCCTATTGAGCTGAGAATTCCCACATCAATAATCAATTAAGAAAATGCTCCACATGCTTGCCTAAAAGTTCCTGCCTCGTAACTGACTCTAACTGGTACTAACCAAAACACTGAGAGTGTCTCAGTTTATTATCTTTTTACCAGTTATAATTAATGGGCAGGCTTATTTAAAACACTTTCATTCTCAAAATGCCATGATTTGGATTTTAAATTATATAGTTATTCTAATTATACACAGTTGAATATAATATAAAACAAACTGTGGATTCTGAGATAAAAGGAGACTTTTTATTTTTATTTTTATTTTTACTTTTTGTTTGGTTAAATTGGGGTACATAATGAGAGGACAGCATAGAGAAAGGAATACTGACAGGGATAAATAACATCTAATACCTTTCAAAAAAGCAATATGAAAATCTACTGTTTAATTCTAGAAGGTTACATGCACACACATACAAACACACAAAAACACAAGCACACAGACACAAATATACTTATGAAATAAAATCAAGTAACCCTATAACTAACAATTTTATAAAAAAGATTAAAGCCAGGAATGGGTTATATTTTAGAGATTCATTGGCCACTGAGGTCCCATAAATACCTCAAACATTATAGGCTATTGACAAAGCTATTTGTTAATCTCCAGGAATTGATGCTAAGACCTTACTGCTGAACATAGTATATACTTAAATCATTAAAATAAGTATATGAAGCTTATTGTGATATGGATCTCTTTCATAGGGGTGGAAGATGCTATGCCAGCCACTGGAGAAGTAAAGGGATCACCAGTCTTATCCATCTGTGAATGATATGTACTACAATAATTACTGTCGGACAATATGTGCCTACTGGTGTAATACTGGCATAAGTGTCTCAAGAGTAACCAATAATTGACTGTTTTTAGGGAAATACTACTCTAGGAAATTAAAACCAAACCAAACACCATTGTAGATCAATGATCTGTAATTAAATAGGCCAAAGATCCAAGTGAAGAACATACTACAGTTATTCTGAAAAACCTGACATAATGTAAAACAATTACTAATAACTTACTGTTATAGTCTTAGATCAACGTACTGTTAAACCTCATAAAGGAGGAGGTTTATAATAAATTAAATTAAAATTACACAGAGTAACAATAAATTAAAATTAACACAGAGTCCTTGAAATTGTAAATGTACATATTACAATTGATTGTGGAATGCTGAACTTAAAGTAAAACAACTAAATCACACCACCTCTTCCAAGATCTCGATTATTCCAAATTAATACAAGGAAGTCTGTAAGAGACAAAAATGTGGTAGGTGACTAATATATATATATATCCTCTGAGACTAAGCAATCTTTCTATGAAAGAAAGCAATCTCTGGGTCTGCAGAGTACACACAATACAAGCTGTGAATCTAAAGGAAACAGCTCTTGACCATTTAGAATTCTCTCTCTCTCTCTCTCTCTCTCTCTCTCTCTCTCTCTTACACTGTTTATTTACATTTCAAATGTTGTCCCCCCTTCCTAGTCTTCCCTCTGAAAATTCCCCATCCTTTCCCATCTCTCCTCCATTTTAATTCTAAGAGTGTGATCCCCCACCACCCACTCCCACCTCACCCCTCTAGCATCCACCTATGCTGGGCCACAAGACTCCACAGAGCCAAGGGCCTCCCTCCCACTGATGACAGTTGAAGCAATCCATACTACATATATACTTACAGCCATGGACTCGTCTATGTATATTTATTGATTGGTAATTTAGACCCTGGAAGATCGGGCAAGGGTCTGGTTAATTGATATTATTGTTCTTCCTATGGGGTGGCAATCCCCTTTAGGTCCTCAGTCTTTCCCTCTAACTCTTCCACTGAGGACCCCAGGCTCAGTCTAATGATTGGTTGCATCTGTCTTAGATGCTAGCAGAGCCTCTCAGAGGACAGCCATTCTGATCTCCTGTCTGGGAGCACTTCTTGGAGTCAGCAATAGCATTAGGGTTTGGTTTCTATAGATTGGATGTATCCCTAGGTGGGTCAGTCTCTGGCTAGCCTTTCCCTCATTCTCTGCTCCATTTTTTTGACAATGTTTTTTTTTGACAGAAACAATTGTGGGTTAAAAGTTTTGAGATGGTTGGGTAGCCCCATACTTCAAATGGCAGTCATGAATCTCTTATGGCGGTAATCTCTTCAGGTCCTATCCCCCCATCTGTTGCAGAAATCAGCTAATGCTATCCCTGTTGGATCCTGGGAACTTCTTGCTTCTATGGAGTCTTGGACTTTCTAGTAGTTCTCCCCCATTCCCCACCTCCCACTGCTACATATTTCTATGCATGTTCCTAGCCCTCTTGACTTCTGTCATGTCTCTTCTGATACCTGATCCTGAACCCCGTTTTTCCCGCCCCCCTCCACTTTCCTTCCCAGGTCTCTCCCTCACTCTACTTCCCATGATAATTTTGTTTCACCTTATAAGTATGACTGAAGCATCAACATTTTTGATCTTGTTAAGCTTCATATGCTCTATGAGTTGTATTGTTTCTATTCTGATCTTTTGCGATAATATCCACTTATCGGTGAGTATATACCATCTGTCCTTTTTCATCTGGCTTCCCTCATTCAGGATAATCTTTTCTAGTTCCTTCCATTTGCCTAAGAATTTCATGAAGTCATGCTTTTTAATAGCTCAGTAATCCTCCATTGTGTAAATGTACCACGTTTCCCCCCCCCCATTGGGAGTGCTGATTTATTTATTTATTTATTTATTTATTTTATTTTTTTTTAATTTTTTTATTCGATATAATTTATTTACATTTCAAATGATTTCCCCTTTTCTAGCCCCCCCACTCCCCGAAAGTCCCGTAAGCCCCCTTCTCTTCCCCTGTCCTCCCATCCACCCCTTCCCACTTCCCCGTTCTGGTTTTGCTGAATACTGTTTCACTGAGTCTTTCCAGAACCAGGGGCCACTCCTCCTTTCTTCTTGTATCTCATTTGATGTGTGGATTATGTTTTGGATATTCCAGTTTTCTAGGTTAATATCCACTTATTAGTGAGTGTACCACGTTTTTTGTTTTCATTCTTTTACTGAGGGACATCTGGGTTGTTTCCAGATTCTGGCTATTATAAATAAGGCTACTATGAATATAGTGGAGCACATGTCCTTGTTACATGTTGGAGCATCTTTTGGGTGTATGCCCAGGAGATATAGTTGGATTTTCAGGTAGAACTGTTTCCAATTTTCTGAGGAACCAGCAAAATGATTTCCAGAATGGGTATACCAGTTTGCAATCCTACCACCAATGGAAAAGAGTTCCTATTTCTCTATATCCTCTCCAGCATCTGCTGTCGCCTGAGGTTTTTATCTTAGCCACTCTGATTGGCATGAGGTAGTATCTCAGGGTTTTGATTTGCACTTCCCTAATGACTAAGGATGCTAAAGATTTCTTTAGGTGCTTCTCAGGAATTTAAGATTCCTCATTGAGAATTTTTTGTTTAGCTCTGTACCCTATATTTAATAGGGTTATTTGAAGTCTAACTTCTTGAGTTCTTTTTGTATTTTGAATATAAGTCCCCTAGCAAATGTAGGATTAGTAAAGATCTTTTCTCAATCTATGAGTTGCTGTTTTGTCCTATTGACAGTGTCCTTTGCTTTACAGAATCTTTGCAATTTTATAAGGTCTCATTTCTCAACTGTTGATCTTAGAGCCTGAGCCACTGGTGTTTTGTGCAGGAAAAATTTTCCCTGTGCTGATGTGTTCAATGTTCTTTCCCACTTTCTCTTCTGATAGATTCAGCCTTTCTGGTTTTATGTGGAGGTTCTGAACAATTTGAACTTGAGCTTTGTACAAGGAGATAAAAAAAAGGATCAATTTTTATACTTCTACATTTAGACCACCAGTTGACCCAGCAACATTTGTTGACAATGCTTTTTTCTAGTGGAAGCTTTTGGATGCTTTGTCAAAGATCAAGTGACCATAGATAGGTGGGTTTATTTCTGGGTCTTCAATTGTATTCCACTGATCTACCTGTCTGTCTCTGTACCTATACCATGCAGTTTTTATCACTATTGCTTTGTAGTACAGCTTGAGTTCAGCAATGATGATTCCTCTAGAACTTCTTTTATTGTTGAAAATTGATTTTACTATCTTGGGTTTTTTGTTATTCCAAATGAAGTTGAAAATTGTTCTTTCTATCTCTATGCAGAAATGAGTAGGGATTTTGATGTGGATTGCATTGAAGCTATAGACTGCTTTTGGTAAGATGGACATTTTTACTATGTTAATCCTGCCAATTCAAAAACATGGGAGAATTTTCTAAAGTCTTCTTCAATTTTTTTCTTCAGAAACTTATAAGTTCTTGTCATGCAGATCTTTCACTTGCTTGATTAGAGCCATGCCAAGGTAATTTATATTATTTTTTACTATTGTGAAGGGAATTGTTTTTTTAATTTCTTTGTCAACCTGTTTATCCTTTGTGTAGAGGAAGGCGACTGATTTGTTTGAATTAATTATATATCCAGGTACTTTGATGAATTTGTTTATCTGTTGTAGGAGTTCTCTAGTAGAATTTTTAGGGTCACTATGTATACTATCATATAATCTGTAATTAGGGATACTTTGATTTCCTCTTTGCCAATTTATATTCCCTTGAACTGCTTTTGCTGTCTTATAGTAGATAGAGCACTCAGTATTATATTGATTAAATAGGGAGGGAGTTGTCCCTGATTTTAGTGGTATTACTTCAAGTTTCTTTCCATTTAATTTTATGTTGGCTGTTGGTTTGCTCTATTTTGCCTTTATTATGCTTCAATATGTGCCTTGAATTCCTGATCGTTCTAGGATTTTTATCATGAAGGCATGCTGTATTTTGTCAGAACATTTTTCAGCATCTATTGAAATGATAATGTAGTTTTTTTCTATGAGTTTGATTATATGGTGAATACATTGATGAATTTTCACATATTGAACCATCCCTGCAACCCGGATGAAGCCTACTTGATTGTGTTGAATGATAGTTTTGATGTGTTCTTGGATTTGGTTTGTGAAAATTTTATGAGTGTTTTTGCACTGATAGTCATAAGGGATATTAGTCTGAAGTTCTCTTTCTTTGTTGGGCCTTTGTGTAGTTTTGGTAACAACATAACTGTGGCTACATAGAACAAATTCCTTCTGTCTTATTTTCTGGAATAGTTTGAAGAGTATTAGTAGTAGATCTTCTCTGAAGGTCTGATTGAATTCTGCACTAAACCCATCTGAACCTGAGGTTCTTTTTCTTCTGTTTTGTTTTGGTTTTGGTTTTGGTTTTTTTGTTGTTGGTGGTTTTTGTTTTGTTTTTTTGTTTTTCTGGGTTTTCGTTTTGTTTTGTTTTTTTATCCTTCGAGACATTCTTTTAATGACTGCTTCTATTCCTTTAGGGATTGTGGGATTGTTTAGATGGTTTATCTGATCCTGATTTAACTTTGATACCTAATCTCTGCTTACAAAATTGTCCATTTCATCCTGATTTTCCAGTTTGGTTGTCTACAGGCTTTTGTAGTAGGATCTGAGGAATTTCCTCAGTTTCTGTTGTTATATCTCCCTTTTCATTTCTGGTTTTCTTAATATTAATACTGCCTCTGTGCCCTCTGAATAGTCTCTTCAGGGCTATCTATCTTGTTGATTCTGTCAAAGAACCAGCTCCTGGTTTGTTTGTTTGTTTGTTTGTTTTTTTTTTTTTTTTTGATTCTTTGTACAGTTCTTTTTGTTTCTATTTGGTTAATTTCAGGCATGAGTTTGAGTATTTCCTGCTATCTACTCCTCTTTGGTTTATTTGCTTCTTTTTGCTTTGGAGATTTCAGGCGTCCTGCTGAGTTGCTAGTGTAACCTCTCTCCAATTTCATTTTGGAGGCACTCAGATTTATGAGTTTTCATTTTAGCACTGCTTTCATTGTGTCCCATTAGTTTGGGTATTTTGTGCCTTCATTTTCATTAAATTCTAAAAAGTTTTTAATTTTTTTTCTTAATTTCTTCCTTGACTAAGATATCATTGAGTAGAGTGTTGTTCAGTGTCCATGTATATGTGGGCTTTCTGTTCTTTTTGTTCTTATCGAAGAACACCCTTAGTCTGTGGTGATAAGATGCATGGGATTATTTCAACCTTTTTGTATCTGTTGAGGCCTGTTTTGTGACTGATTGCATGGTCAGTTTTGGAGAAGGTACCATGAGGGACTTAGCCGATGAAGGCATATTCTTTTGTTTTAGGATAAAATGCCCTATAGATATCTTTAAATTCATTTGTTTCATAACCTTTGTTAGTTTTACTCTGTCTTACTTACTTGCTTACTCTGTCTCTTTAGTTTGTATTTCCATGATCTCTCCATTAATAAGAGTGGGGTTTTGAAGTCTCTCACTATTGTTGTGTGAGGTATAATGTGTGCTTTGAGATTTAGTAAAGTTCCTTTTATGAATGTGGGTGCCCTTGCATTTGGAACATATGTGTTCAGAATTGAGAGTTCATCTTGGTAGATTTTTTTTCTTTGATGAGCATGAAATCTCTTCCCTTATCTTTTTTTTTTGATAACTTTTGCTTGAAATTCAATTCTATTCAATATTAGTGTGACTACTCCTGATTATTTCTTGGGATCATTTGCTTGGAAAATTGTTTTCCAGCCTTTCACTCTGAAGTTGTATCTGTCTTTGTCAATGAGGTATGTTTCCTCTATGCAGCAATATGCTGGGTCCTGTTTACATATCCAGTCTGTTAGTCTTCGTCTTTTTATTGAGGAATTAAGTTCATTGATATTAAGAGATATTAGGGAATAGTGTTTGTTGCGTCTTATTTTTGATGCTATTTTTATGTTTCTGTGGCTATCTTCTTTTGGGTTTGTTGAAAGAAAATTACTTTCTTGCTTTTTCTAGGATGTATTTTCTCTCCCTATGTTTGAGTTCTCCACCTATTATCCTTTATAGGGCTGGATTTGTGGAAAGATAATGTTTGAATTTGGTTTTGTCATGGGATATCTTGGTTTCTCCATCTATAGTAACTGAGAGTTTTTCTGGTTATAGTAGTCTGGGCTGGCATTTGTGTTCTCTTAGAGTCTGTACAACATCTCCCCCAGGATCTTCTTGCTTTCATAATCTCTGATGAGAAATCTGGTATTATTCTGATAGGTTGACCTTTATATGTTACTTAACCTTTTTCCATTACTGCTTTTAATATTCTTTATTTGTTTTGTGCATTTGGTATTTTTATTATTATGTTACATGAGGAATTTCTTCTCTACTCCAGGGATTTGGATTTCTGTAGGCCTCTTGTATGTTCATGGGCATCTCTTTCTTTCAGTTATGGAAGTTTTCGTCTATAATTTTGTCAAAGATATGTACTGGCCGTTTAGGTTGGGAATCCTTGCTCTCTTCTACACCTATTATCCTTAGATTTGGTAATCTCATTGTGTCCTGGATTGCATGGATCTTTTGGGTTAGCAGCTTTTTTCATTTTGCATTTTCTTTGTCTGTTGTGTTAATGTTTTCTAATGGTATCTTCTGTACCTGAATTCTCTCTTCTACCTCTTGTATTCTATTCATGATGCTTACATCTATGATTCATGATCTCTTTTCTATCTCCATGATCAGATCATCTTGCTTTGTGATTTTTTTATTGTTTCTATTTCCATTTTTTACATCTTGGATTGTTTTGTTCAATTCTTTCACCTGTTTGGTTGTTTTCCTCTAATTCTTTAAGGGATTTTTGTGTTTCCTCTTTAAGGGCTTCTACCTGTTTACCTGTTTTCTCCTGTATTTCTTAAGGGAGTTATTTATGTCCTTTTTAATGTCCTCTATTATTATCATGAGATGTGCCTTTGAATCAGAGTCTTGCCTTTCTGGTCTTGGGGTAACCAGGGCTCACTTTGGTGGGAGAACTGGGTTCTGATGGTATCAAGTAGCCTTGGTTTCTGCAGCTTATGTTTTTGCCCTTGCCTCTCACCATTTAGTTATGTGTGGTGTTAGCTTGTCTTGCTGTTTCTGATTGTGTTTTGTCCCTCCTTTAAGCCTGTGTGTCAGCTTACAAAAGACAAGTTCTCTCTGGGACAAATTTGTATATGGAGGACTGTGGCCCAGGTTCAGCTCTGGGGAGCAAATGGAAAACAGAAGAATCCTGTCCCTGGCAGTCCCTTGGTTCCTGTGTCCTGAGGTCTCCATGCATGTCCCTCTCGGGTAGGCATTTGAGCAGAAGTAATGGTCTTACCTATGCTCCCAGGTATGTGCGGGACTTGGGTAAGCAGAGCTGTAGCTAGGGTCAGCTCCAGGTGCAGATGGAAACTGGAAGGAGCTTCTCCTTGGTTCCTGTGCCCTAAGGCCCTGGGCAGGTCCCTTGGAGCATAAGTGGTAGACCTACATGTGTTCACAGGTGTGTCAGCACTCAGTTGGGAGACCAACTCTCTCAGGGTGGGGCTGGGTATGTAGCGCTGTAGCAGAGGGTCAGCTAGGGGGCCTATACCAATTATTCTTAAGTTTGGTCTTTTCATTGTATCCTGGATTTCATGGATGTTTTGGGTTATGTACTTTGTATTTTCATTGACTATTATGACAATATCTTCTATGCCTGAGATTCTCTCTTCTATCTCTTGTATTCTGTTGATAATGTCTGCATCTGTGAGTCCTGATCTTTCCTTGGTTTTCTATCCCCAGGGTTGTCTCCCTTTGTGATTTCTTTATTATTTCTATTTCCAGTTTTAGATCCTATACAGTTTTGTCCAAATCCTTCACTTGTTTGATTATGTTTTCCTGTATTCCTTTAAGGGTCTTATGTGTTTCCTTTTTAAGGACTTTTATCTATTTACCTGTGCTCTCTTGTATTTCATTGAGGTTGTTATTTATGTCCTGCTGAAGGTCCTGTATCATCTTGATGAGATGGGGTTTTTACATTAGAATCTTGCTTTTCAAGTATGTTAGGGTAACCAGGGCTTGATATGGTTTAAGAACTGAGTTCTGATGTTGCCAAGTGGCATTAGTTTTTGTTGCTTATGTTCTTGTGCTTTCCTCTTGCCATTTGGTTATTTCTGGTATTAACTGTCCTTGCTGTCTCTGACTGTAGCCTTTTCCTCCTGTAAGTCTGGTTATGTTGGGCCTCCTTTAATCATGTTGTCTTTGGGTATAAGAGGATGTCTGGAGTGCCTGACTTATGAGCCTGGCTGTGGTAGACTTCCTGTGATTCATGCTGATTCTTGTGTGGGCAGGGTCTGGGGAGCTAGAGCACACAATCTGCTAAAGGGTGCAGTTGAACACCAGAAGGAAAATGTGTCTGCATGCAGGGCAAGAGGTCCTATGCTCTATGGGCTCTAGTGTGCTTGCGTGTAGGGGGGGAGTCCAGTTAGGTATTGGGGTAGGGAACACTCACCAGTGAGTTTGGTGCTGTCAGACTCCTAGAGGTCAAGCTGTCTGTGTTTGGGCAGGGGGTGGTGGGGTGGGCACATGATCTGCTCCCAGGAGCAGTTGCAAACAGGAAGATATATCTCTGGCAGGGTGGGAGGTCCTGTGTTCTCTGGATCGGGGCGGCGGAGGGAGGGTCTAAATTAGGCCAGGTATTGGGGCAGGGTGAGGGACTCAGATGTGAACCTGGTTGTGTCAAAACTCCTTGGGGACAAGCTGTCTCTGCATATGGGCATGCTGGGAGAATTGAAGCACACAATCTGCAGGTAGAATTATGTCTTGTTTATATTTCTGAAATAAATTAAATGTCATACTAGTGAATATAGAGTTTTCGTTATTTTACACCATGAATAGTAATTCCTCTAATTCTTTCCATGTAAATTAAATGAAAAATATATAAATGAACATAGCCACACCATGGAAATGAAGATGTTTTTAAACTGTATAAATATTAACTAACATGGAATGACATAGCATTTGAATCACTTCAAAGGAAAGAAATAATTAAAAGTTATCAGTAAAACTTTAAAAGCTATTATGTTCATGACCTGAGGGAAGTTAGAGTAGTGTAATTGATACAGTAACCTAAATAGGCATTAAAAGCCTTTCATGAAAGAATATTAAATGATGTCAGGTAATACTTAAGGCAATGTTTTCTAAATCAGTTTGTATTACATCTTGTATTACCATTGCTTTCATTAAAAAATTAAAGGTATGCATAGTAATGACAGGGAGAATTAGAAATGGGAGAATTAAAACCTGGCATTGCATCAGGATAAGGTAATAATTAGCTTTTGAAAATTTGTACACAAATTTACAAATGTATACAAAATTAGAACCTTCAGAAGGTTCTAAGCTGGGTAAATAATATTTATGTTAAGTTTAAAAATTCATGTATTTTAGCTTATTGGTTTCTATATGTAGAACAGGTATAAATTCACATTTCAATACATAACTATATATACAACAAACAGCACAAAATGTTATCTGAAATAATGTTCTATGATATGTGAAAATAGCACAATGTTTTACAATATACACTAAGCATACATTGCTATAATGTGGTTATAATTTATAAACTTGGCTGCTCACAAAGATGCCACATTTAGATTTGCCATGTTAAAAGGAACTTCACTATTTAACATTTCATCTGTTAGGACTTTTGATAAAGACATACTGTGCCATAAAAAAAATTTTTAGTATAATGTAATTACCATTTGAAATTTTAAAACATATTCTAAATTTAAGTTAGTCTTTCAGAGAGCTAGCAAGGTGATAGCTAGAGTTTTGGTACATTTCTATTTATGAAAAGTCTCCAAATAAGGAGAAAACAGTATCTGAATAACCAGGTTGTTTGAAAAGGAACACCAGACCCCTAAACCAGAGTCATATGATACTCATGAAAATAGAACTCAACCAACAGCCCTTCTGCCCTTTTCCTGGTATAAACCCAGAGCACAGAAGTACTTACTTATCAGATGAAGGACAATACAGATGTTTTAATAAGCATCAATACTGGGAAAACCTACTACCCACATTGGCCCCAAGCCCAGAGTGGAATAATAGGCTTGGCATGCTGATGTCCTGGGATAACAGTCAGCCACATCTAACCAACCTTTTACTGACTCAAAGGCAGCCAACTGGCTCTATTTGAGCCCGTTGGTATAGCCAGGTCCTGGTATTACTTTTAGATACTGACATTTAGGTAGCCCTCTCAGTTACTCAATACTCTATTGTAATCCCATATAGCTCACAAAGACTGATGCATGTCATACCTCTGCAGTTGTGTAGCCCATCATGCTAAGAGCTTCCAGGGCACCATCCTGAAAAGAAGAACTGCATCTCAGTTGGCCTCACAAAGCCATGACAATAGCCTAGGATGAGACTTTGGCAATACTGATTGCTGCCAAGAAGTTATGTTAAAAAACTGAAGTCCTACCTGGACCAAGAACCTATATAGCCTACCCATCACCAAAAGAAAGCTCTTCACTAATAAGACTAGCATAAAATTTGTGAAGGATCTATTTCAGGCACAAGCAGCAATACATGGGCAGTACATGCATCAGAGGACAAGAAATCAATGGGCCCCAAGTATTGGGAACTTGGGGAATTATTCTAAGCACAATTCTATATAATAATTTCTTTTTGTTGTTTTCTGTTTTAATTAGATATATTCTTTATTTATATTTCAAATGATTTCTGTTTTCCTAGTTCCCCCATCCCTGAAAGTCCCATATGCCCTCGTCCATCCCCCTGTTCCCCAACCTCCCATCCCTGCTTCCCTGTCCTGGTATTTCTCTACATTGCTGCACTGAGCCTTTCGAGGATCAGGGGCCTCTCCTTCCTTCTTCTTGGGCATCATTTGATATGTGAATTGTATCTTGGGTATTCTGAGCTTCTGGGCTAATATCTACTTATCAGTAAGTGCAAGTGTTCTTTTGTGATTGGGTTACCTCACTTAGGATAATATTTTCCAGTTCCACCCATTTGCCTAAGGATTTCAAGATTTGTTTATTTTATGTGTTTCAGTGTTTGTTCTGTGTGTAAGTCAGTTTGAGGGTGACGGAGGCCCTGGAACTGGAGTTACAGACAGTTGTGAGCTGCCATTTGGGTGCTAGAAATTGAACCCAGGTCCTCTAAAGGAGAGTCTCATACTCTTAATGACGGAGTCATCTCTCCAGCCCTCAAAATAAAAATTTAAGGAAATTTAATGAAATACAAGGACTATGTAAGGGTCATGGATTCCTTTGGGAACTCAGAAAATTAAAGAAGGACCACACATTAACTATAAAGAATGATTCACATTCCCAATGTTATTCAGGTTTTCTGAATTCCTACTATATACATCCTTTGCATTCATCTTTACATACAGTGTGATAACCTTTTCCAAAGTTTAAGAACCACCTCGTCAGGTTATTGTTACATTGATATCATTTTTATTCTAGTCTTCTATACTTATCAGCTTTTAGTTGATATTTCAACATATCTCAAGACAAACAACTTAAATGTTTATTTATATTGGGCCCATGTTGCAACAAGCAGAAATCCTTCATGTAGGGAGAACACAGGAAAGAACCATCATTGTGTCATCGCAGGCATAAAGCAACAGACAATGCCTGCACCAAGAGTTCCCTTTTGCCCTGTAATTCCATACAGATTTGGATCTGTAGCTTAGTATACCCTGCATCATTAATCCTCTATAGAAATATATTCACAGGTACACTAAGATGTGTCCAAACTGTATCCTGGCACTTATTAATATATGGAAGATCACAGCATTGAATGAATGTTAAAAGTTTTTCTCCTGAAATCTTAATAGCACCAGCATCATTCATATATATGTCAATAGATATCCATTACATTGCGATAAACATAGTTTTCAACAGCAATTGTATGGTCCATGAGAAACTGAGGTAAAAATTGAAAATTCTACAAGAAGCAAGAGTCATGAAACAAAATTATAGCAAAGATATCTGCCCTTAAAATTGGTTTAAAAATATAATCTCTCCAAGCCATAACCCAAGCTATGTTTGCAGTGCTGATGGAATCCTTTAATTAAGTTCATTTAAAGTTCATTAGTAAAGAAGCAATTCAAATGGGGAAAATAAGAAAATGAAACAAAAAATGTTAGCAGTTGCTTATAAATGTTTTTATGCAGTTTTCCTTTTAACCCAGTTACCTCCAAAATAATATTTCCTGAACTATGATATTTTTTAACAAGTTTTAAGGGCACAACAACTAGCACTATTACTCTATTTTAATTCTCTAAGATAATCTGGCTACCTCCCAGTAAAAATCTCAGCAAAACTTGCATTTTAGTACTAATCTGTTTCTTTAGACTCCAGGTCTCATGGTATCTCCTGGACTATCTTCTTGTAGCTGAATCTCCCATTCTTCCCTCTGTCTCTTCCTTTTCTTGGCTATGAGGAAGTCCAGCCCTATCCCCCACCCCTGCTGCTCAGTCACTGGCTGATTGACTTCTTAATTGACCAATAATGGAATAATTGGGAAATAATATGTACAATATTAGTATAAGTCACTGCACCTTGGTATGTCAAGGTGGGTTGATATCCCAGTAAAGAAAAGCTAATCTTTCTAGCTTTCAGTGTTGATTTTTACAAAATTATGAGAAAAACTGAAAAACAGCTTTTGCTAAACAATTGAAAATCAGTGAGAGTCAAATCAGACATTCAAACTTTTTCAAAAGGCTAGAATTACCATGATACCAAATCTTGATTATACAGAGAGAGAGAGAGAGAGAGAGAGAGAGAGAGAGAGAGAGAACTGTTCATGTAAAAATCCTCAGTAAATTACTAATAAATTGAATCCAACAACAAATAATAAACATTATACACATGATATTCTGCAATTAATCCCAAGGAAGTAATGGCAGCTCAATACAGAAAAATCAAAAATATGTCTTAAAAATCAAGGTAAGATGGCGTTCTAGGAACAATACCCCAGGGGACTGATGACCAACACAAAATGAACTTAATACCATTTTTGGAGTGTTGTCTCATAATTTTAAGTTTGTGATACTTTTAATATTTCACAGAACTTGTGTATGTTTGTGTGTGTGTGTGTGTGTGTGTGTGCGCGTGTGTGTTAGTGTGTGTGTGTACAATTGCTTGTAGATTTGTGTTTTTATGGAATTCCTGTGTGTACATGTACATGCATGTGTCTGAGACATTATGCACTTCTTATGCTTTTTCTTTTGGTCTTTTCTTGTTCTATGTTGTGTTGGTTTCAATATGCTTGGCCCACAGAGTGGCACTATTAGGAAGTGTGGCCTTGTTGGAGGAAGTTTGTCACTGTGGGGGTTTTCAATGAGATCCTCCTCCTAACCATATAGTAATCAGACTTCCTCTGTTTGCCTTCAGAACAAGATGATGAAATCCTACTGCCTCTACTACTATGCCTACCTGGACACTGCCCAGCCATGGTGAAAAATGACTGACCCTCAGAATCAGTAAGCTAGCCTCAATTAAATATTGTCCTTTATAATAGTTGCCTTGGCCATAGTGTCTCTTTACAGCAATAAAACCTTAAGACGGGTGTTTTGACCTATGTCTATTTGTTTGTTTTTTATCTATAATAATTCTGTAGATGCCTATTTGTTTTTTTATGAGAAAGAGAAAGGTTATAAATAGATCCTAGATTCAGATGGAAGGGGAGATAGAGAGGAAATGGGAGTAAATGAGGAGAAACTATAATCAAAATATATTGTAGGAAAAAATATTTTCAATAAATGCTTCTGGGGAAACAGGTATCTAAATACAGAAGAAAAATATCTTTATCTTTTCATGTATATCAAGATCAATTCAAGTAATTTAAATGTAATATGCAAAACTTTGACAGTACTAAGCTTGTGGAAGTACATCAGGATAATGTTTCTGGCAAAAAACATTTTGACATGCTCCTGAGATCATAAGGAAAAAGATTGTAAGTGCCCACACATAAAATCGACAGCTCCTAAACATTAATGAAGCAATTGGTAGGAGTCAGCATGCAGGATAAGATTAGGCATTTAAAAACAATTTATCTGACCAGAAATGATCTACAAGACATAATAAATTTTAGAGAGTCAGCAGTAATGGTGATAAGGATTTGAATTATAATAATTTTAATAAACATTTCTTGAGGATATATATATATATAATAGCAAAAGTTATATGAAATATGTCCAAAATAACTCATCATCAGTAAACACAAATCAAAATCCAAAGTTGCCTGGAAGGATGTGGCAGAAGGAAAATTCAGGGTAGTATTAGTGAGGTTACTGAGGATGTAAATTAATGCAGTCATTATGGAAAATAGTATAGAGTTTCCTCCAGAAATAAAATTACTATGCTCATCAATTCTAATGCTGGGTACATAATAAATCCAGAAGAAATGAAATACATATCAAAGTAACATCTTCATCTATCTATTGCAATAACAACTCTCTCTCTCTCTCTGTCTGTCTCTCTCTCAAATCTCTCTCTCTCAAATTTCTCTCTCTCTCTCAAATTCTCTCTCTCTCTCTCTCTCTCTCTCTCTCTCTCTCTCTCTCTCTCTCTCTCTCACATATTGAGATTACTCTAATATATTGAGACATTAAAAGTTAGGTCTTGCCATTTGCAACACCGAGAGATTAAATAATAAGCAGTACACATTCTCACAAATGTGGGAGCCACAAAATTGATCAAGAATGTTATAGGATTGAATAGTCCAAGAAAGATGGGGAGACTGAAGTGAGGGCACTATTTAAGACATCTCAATGTGAAGAAGAATATCTGCTTTTATATGACAAAGTATAGTAACACTTGTCAACGATGTATTGAATTTATTCGAATTGCTAGTAAAGAGGATGTAGAATTCCCAAAAAACAAAGAAATGAGAAGCATTTGAGATGATATATGGTAGATATATCAATAGCCCTAACCTGATAATGACACATGCTGTAGTTCATTAAACTGTTATACTGAATCAAAGTTATTTGTATGATTCATTTGAGTTATTTAAAACTATAAACATATGTTTAAATGAGTTGTTCAGTTCAGAATGTAAAAATGTGGTCACAAAGATGCTAAAGTGTAGTTCTCCACAACTGAGGTTCTAGTGGGAGTGCAGGTAAAGAAGGACTAAATTCTCTTTAAAGGGCTGGCTACTGAAAGTTTGACCATGCTCCAGTGAGTATATGAAGAATACAACTTGAACTTCCGTTCTTCTCCTCCTTCCCCTCCTCCTCTCTCCTCTTCTTCTACTTCTTCATTTTCTTCGTCTTCATGAATTCACAAACATAGAGGGTGATTATGGAAGGACTAAGAAGTGAGTATAATCCAGGTGTATGATATAATATTACCAAATAATAAATAAAAATATTATGATGGAAAAAAGAAATGGAAAAGTGTATGTATTATAAAGGTTAAAAAAATCTTGATATTATTGCTTTTATCATAACACACTTAACTGTACTATAACCAATGTTTATCTTCTAAATAAGTTCTATAGATAAGATGCAATAATTTTTATCTAAATATATTCATGTTTCAGTAATGGTGAAACATTCTACAATATTCACTGAATTAGAGAAAAAGCATATTTGAAAGATTGTGTATATCACTACATAGTTTAGGGAAAAAAGGCTTGTCATATACCTGTAGAAATCATAGTGTGTCTTAAAAGGTATGGGAATGAAACAGAAATATTTAATACAAACTAGTGGGCTTTAGAAGCACTCATGTTTTAGACAGTGTAATCTCCTGGTGGTAAAAGAGATGGAGGTGAAATCTTCAGAACAGTATATGTTGCGGCAATTGTCAACTACTAATGATGTTCTATTCTTTTTGGCTTCACTCCTATAACATTATAGAGGGAAAAGTTACAATCTTAAACATAGAAGAATAAGTAGGCTTCTGAGATCAGACTTATTTATGTAAAGTAGAAAAGCATTCTCATGATGTAAAAAGACTACTTCAAAACGTTTTAATAAAAACTACTGAATCAAATACCTCTTGTGCTTAAAGTTCAGAAAGGAGACAAGCAGGAAGCTTAAATGCTCAAAAACTTAGACCAAGTCATAGACATTAAAGTTATTTCTGGGTTTAATTAAAGAAAGAAAGAAAGAAAGAAAGAAAGAAAGAAAGAAAGAAAGAAAGAAAGCAGGAAGGAAGGAAGGAAGGAAAGAAAGAAAGAAAGAAAGAAAGAAAGAAAGAAAGAAAGAAAGAAAAGAAAGAGCAAGAGAAACAGAAAGAATTAAGAGAAATGAGAGACATATAAAATCTTTAAAGAGCTAAGAGATTATGATGACAAGTAATAAAAATTTTAATGACTCAACCACTATGGTGCCTTGAAACCTGTCAATGGTCTTCAATAAGCATACCAGGTATCAGAAGGACTCAAGAGATAATACTCCTGTTAAATTAAAAACATTATAAGTAGGAGAAACTCATTCCAAGGAGGTGATAGTTACATTAGAATGCAAATAATTTGTATAGTCTCAAAATTCTGCGTTACCTTAAATATTTTTATTTCATTTTAATACCAAGCGAATTTACAAGCTATGTGTTTATAATTCCTAGAAATACCCACAAGGATATTATTCCATATCACATGTCAGCAAAACATATTGTAAAATTGACGTACATATGCGTAATGATCATAGAGAGTGTGCATTTGATATAAATGTCAATGTAATTCCATCCATTTGCGTAAGAATTTCATGAATTCATTGTTTTTAATAGCTGAGTGGTACTCCATTGTGTAAATGTAACACATTTTCTGTTTCCATTCCTCTGTTGAGAGACCTGATAGAGGTGTCTCCTGAAAGGCTCTGCTAGTGCCAGACAAATACAGAGGTGGATGCTCTCAGTCAACCACTGGACTGAGCACAGGACCCCCAATATAAGAGCTAGAGAAAGGACCAAAGGAGCTGAAGGGGTTTACAGCCCCATAGGTGGAATAACAATATGAACCAACCAGTAATCCCAGAACTCCTATGGACTAAACCACCAACCAAAGAGTACACATGGAAGGACACATGGCGCCAGCCACATATGTAGCAGAGAATGGCCTTGCTGCACATCAGTGGAAGGAGAGAACCCTGGTCCTGTGAGGACTCAATGTGCCAGGACAGGGAAGCCAAAGTTGGTGTGTTGGTGAGCATCAGGAGGGGGCATGGGATAGAGGGTTTTTGGAGGAGAAACCAGGTAAGGGGATAACATTTGAAATGTAAATAAAGAAAATATCTAATAAGAAAAAGAATGAAAAATAATAAATGTCAATAATCAAAAGTGATCAAAGAAAATGAGTGAGAAATTACCTATTTAAAAACAGTGATGAAGAAAGCAGAAATAATCTATTTTGGGGCATTTTCTTTCAGGTACTTTAGAAACGATACTTTCTATCATAAAGTACCTATCTTTGCTGAAACTGAAACCTTTGCATGTAAGATGTGCAGCATTTTTCTATATTAATTCATGGACTGTCATTTTTTTAGTCAACCATCCTACTTAATATATCTATATGAAAAATTAATAAATCATATCTGTGAACCTCCATAGCCAGAAGAGATAATACTCACACCCTGCTGACAATATCAGAGAAGTTATTCATACATTAGCTTTCTGATGTGTTAGGAAAAAAGAGTTTTTGTTATTTGTGTCAATCATTCATTATTCTAGTAGTAAAAGCATTCTGTAAACTAGCTATGGGATTTCTATAGCAGAAGATGGCTTGTTTCATGGCCTAATAACAAAGCAAACCCAATCTTTGAATGGTACCCTGTGTAAATGTAATTCTCAGTGAGAATCTAGGATTACAAAAGTGTTATCTTCCAGGTGTTCACCTGCTAGAGGTTTTTTTTGTTTTTTGTTTTTTGTTTTTTTTTTTTTTACAAGAAAACTGGTCAGCATTGTATTTTTGCTGAAATATTTAGAAGACTTTCCCCAGCTGCAGAGAGTTTGGTTGGCTGTTTACATGCCATATTTTCATCTTATGATAGTAAGTTTATACTCAGAGAACTACAGAACAACACCCAAACTAAAGCAAAATAGCATCATAACCTAGGATTGGTAATTGCTAGGCAATTCTTCAGGCAATCCTAGGTCTGATTGTCCAGGGTGTGTGCTTGGGTGTCTTTCCTATAAGTTTTTGGGTAACTAGAACCATTCCTAGCACCTACAGCATCAGAAATGTGTTTGTCATTATTTTAAAATTTATAAATACACATATAATTTGCATGCTAGAAAATGAAATGATGTAAAAATCAAGAAAATCCAGAAAATAAAAGTTTATGAATATTTGCTTTTAGAACCATGTTAACTTTTCATAATGAACATAGTAAAACAAGTAGGCCTGCCAGTAGGTCATCTTCATATTCAGTTGGTACTTAAGATCTTGTTATTAGAAATATTTGAAAAAATGCCAATTTAGGAACATAAACTTCGAAATGGTGGGTATTTGGTAAAAATGGAATGAGAATTTCCACCAGATAATAGTAATTGAAGAAAAAACAAGGCACAGAAAATATTAGAGAAACTTTGAAAAGAGCTGAATGTAAAAGCATAGCAAGAGAGAAAAGTCAAGAAGAAACACAACAGTTGCCTTCTAGTTTAAAAGTGCACAGAAGAGAAGGTGTATTCCTGCTAAATGGACTTACTGAGACACACTAAACTATCATGCTGTGATACATCCACCTAAGAACTGTAGAAAATGATTCTTAAGTAAATAAGTTATAACTATATAGACTCTCTTAAGGAATGGTTGAGTCAGGTGTCATGCCTAGATGTGGCAATTAAAGCTGGGGAGAGGATATCAAACAATATGGTGTTGACAATGATTTAGACATGGTAAAACTAGGGAACTTTAATGAAGAAATGGGTTGTATATGATTTTATATCTATATGAGGTCTCACTGTAGGGAGAGTTTTTCAGACAATCCAAAATTCTGTATATAACATCTAGTTTGACATCTTATAGAACGGTCATATGATATCACCTGTGATATCGCCAAGTGATCTCCCAAACCCCAGAGTCCTGAAATGCCTTGGCTTATGGTCCTATCTCATTAATTTCACAAAGAACAAAGCCTCTTTCAAAGAGTTTGGCAGTTTTGAGTTTTAACCTTATGAGTCATTCTTTCCTTTAGGTATTATCTAACATTGAAATAAACAGTCAGTGACTCAGTAAAGCAGAAAAAAAAATTATTACCTAGTTAGATTTCCAATGCAAATTAAATTATAAGCCTTTTAGTAGTGAAAAAAGTTGAAAGCAAAGATATGGTCTTCTTAAATTCTATGTGTGTAAAAAAATTAGGACATTAATTATAACCTATTCCAAAGCTTCTCAGCATCAAATTTTCCAGTCAAATCTGTGACCATGTCCTTATCCTGACTTGTCTGTTGCCTGATAAGAGAAATAAAATCAGGGAACCAGATTCCCAGGTAAACTTTAAACACTATAAATAAATATAACTCAAAATGTAATTCATGAAAAAAGAATCTTGATGAATTCATGATATATTCTTAAATTCACTGGAAAAGATAAAAGATGGATTTTAGAAGTGATTTAGGAGCTTTGTAGAAAAGACCACAGTGAAGTCTTAGAAGTGAAAACTAAAATATCCAAAGATGAAAATGAACAAACATGGAATTTTAGATACAGTTCAAATACAACTCAAGATAAAAGAAAGAATTTACATTTGGTCAATATGAAACATCAGTAATCAAATGTCTGCTCCTATATGGATGACATAAAACTGGATGAAATACTTGCTTCATAAATAAAACATGTACACAGTTTATACCATAATGAGTATCAAGGCATTGCTTATAAGGAAGGGATGGGCCATGAGTCTCAGACAGGAAGTGGTCTGAGCTTTGTGATGACCTTTGCTCACTAACAGAGTTTCCAAGAAGCCAGAGTCACAGGCTGAGTTCACCCTGCCTAAGGAGATGTAAAATGTTAAGCAAAACTGGTCCCAAAATATAAAACATTTACAACATTTCTGGAAAATGATATAAATATGACATAAACTGTGGGTGGTATAAATGGAATTGTGTGTTACATATATAACAAGATTAAGGACAGTTCTATTAACTTAGTTGCAGTAAGAAATGAATGGAGGGAAAGTTATTAGGTACAAAACTTTAAAATTAGCAAACTGGTTACACAGTAAGGTCTCTTCAAGGTTACAGTAGTACACTGGAAAACAACTTAGTGCTCCCCTCTTGTGACTTGGAACTTAACTGGAAATGAGGCTGTGCTGTGAATACACTTTAGTTTCCCTTAGGTTCAAATAATCATTAATATATAGCATCAAAGCTAGTGAAGAATAAAAATGGTACTAGCATTTTCTAAAATATAGTAGTTGTAGAAGAAAATTAACTTTGAACAAACTCCTTATAACCTCCTTATTCAGTTCATACCAGCTAGAAATACAATTCAAAGCAAGTAAGTCTCCATTCTAGCAGAAAATTCAGTTTCAACAGAGTGATACAAATGTTATTAAACATATGATATAGGTTAGCTTTATCTTAGCTATAAACTAAATAAATACAGGAATACTCATATATTCTCTTCTTCTGCATTTTTTCCTAAAATCTTACACAGGTAAGGTATATGGAGAACAAAATTAGAACTGTATCATTAGGGATACCATACACCTGTGCTTCACCCTCTCTCCATATAAAGTGATAACAGATGCCAAATACTCTTACTTCCTCTTAATAAAATCAAAACACATGTGTAAATGCTAGTGATATGATCAAAACAATATTTCAACACATAGATCAACTTTGCTGAGAATATAAATTTATCATATTCTAAGAGATGTCAAATCTGTGATTCTCAAGTATCATCATATCCAAACATTATAAACAAGGAGGCAAAGCATCCTTTAAAGGGATACATACCTAAAATCAGCTAGAATTGTAGTTATCTGTTTTTACTAACTACATTATTTTGATTATAAAAACTAACCCCTAGGAGAAATAACATTGTTTTTTATTCTTCTCTCTTCCTATTTGAAATTTCATAGAGCATAATAACTTGTGAATACAACTTTGACATTTATAACATCTGCAATGATCATGAGAAGGCAGTTTCTACTGACCAATTAGCATCCTGCATTCACATGTTACAGGTAGACAGTAGTCATAAGAGATAAATGTGGAACAGATAATATGTCATTTGTAGACTATTAGTAGAATTTTTTCATTAGTCCTGAGGGTATATTCAATGAAAATGGCCCCCACAGGCTCATATATTTGAATGCTTGGTCCCAGTTGGAGAAGGTCCTATTTGGGAAGGTATGGACTTACTGGCAGACATTTGTAGACATGGGGTGCGCTTTAAAATTTCATAAGCCACACATGTTCAGTTAGCTTTCTTTTTGCTCATAGTTATTGTTTCAACATATTAGCTCTCAGCTACTGCTTTGGCACCATATCTACCTGCCTGCTGCCATGCTCCCAGAAATTATGGTTTTGAATTTTCACTCTAAATTCATAAGCCCGATGAGCTCTTCCATGAGGTCTCCTAGTCAGGGTGTCTTACAGCAGCAATCAAAAGGCAACCAAGATAATTCTGATAATTTTATATTGCACATATAACATATTTTGATCATGTTTACCCACTACCCACATCCTGAGTCCTCCCAGATTCACTCATGAGCCTGTCTGTGATGATGAGAGAATAAGCCAGAGGAAGGAATAGGGTATGAGTTAATTAACATTAAGGAGTTTTTGAAACCATATGGAAATCTATTTTATAAGCTTAGCACAGTCACTTATATTGCTGTCCATATACATGTAACATCTGTGTGTGTGTGCTGTGTGTGTGTGTTCAATTGCAGTTACCTACACATTGAATAATGCTCTTTTTTGAAGACATAGTTTGCCCAATAAAAAAAAAAGGATTACTAGGTGTGGGATACCTCCACTGTAGTGTTGGCCAGTAATGACAGAAGGACCACCAAAACAATTCAAGATATTTTCATCGCTCTTATTTGCTCTCCCGAAATTGATGCCAAGACTAAATTGATGAAAATACCAAGAACTTTGGTCACAGGTCACAGAGATATCAAATGGAGCCTTAGCAGAATGACTCCTCTGTGATGGCTAGTTTTCAGAATACAGGGAAGTGTTATGTATTCTGCTGTGACAAAAGTAATTGACAGTCTTACCCTGTTGTTAATCCTATGAGCTACAATAAAGATTGGTCTGACAAGATATACCATGGTTGCAATAGTGGCATGATTGCCATAGAAGTAACCAATTATTTCTGATTATATTTAAGATATGTTCCAAGGGAAGAACTGTATTCTGATAGTATAAATCTGGTCTAGTACTAATAGCTGGGAAGCTCATAGACCCATTTATGAATCTACTACTATTATTTTGCTAAGTGTGAAACTGCCTGCTAAAGGCATATATTTTTACACATAAATTACTGCAACTCTGTCCTCAATCAGAGACATTTCTTTGTATAGTGCACATACAGAAACAAACAACTGAAAGATTAAGTGACTATGCTAGTCTCATCTACAAAAGTGAATGTAAGCCAATGCGAATGCACCATTGTTGCCAAACATATTATTACAAATAAAAGGTATAGAGTACTATTTAATACTATCATAGGAGACTAACTATATTGAATTCTGTGAGTTCCCTTTTCATTTCACATGTATATGTAGTGGGCAGCTTAGTTCTAGACCAGCTTAGGTCTGGTCACCTTAATGGATTCACTTCCTGGAGCTACCTCTATTCTTTATACCTTGTATTCTGGTGAATTTTTTTCTAAGATATCCCAAACACAGATCAACTTTCCTCTGGAGTGTGCAATTGATGTCTTTATGCTGTCCAACTGGTCCCACGTTTACAACTGCCCAGAGGGTAAAAGCTGTGTGAGCACTGTTTCTTCTTTCTGGAGCCCAAAGAATATTATGTACTTGCAGTATACATGGTCAGACATTTCTCATAGAGAGGGAACAAGAACAGAGAGCTCCTACCAGGACAAGATTGTGTAGCGGGAGAAAGCAGAGTCCTCACTAAGGCAATGCTGGAGGTACAGTCAGACTGGAGCTATCCCTGTGATCCAAGAACTAAGGAACTACCAGATGCCATTCAGCCAAGAAAGCTGAAAGCCTACACTATAGCTGTGAGATTTGCTGTCTACTATGACCACAGGAAAGCTGTTGGAAAGACCTACTAAGAGCACCAAATCCCCCACTTCTAAGTATCTAAGAAGTAGGATATAAAGTCACAGAAGGTCTTCTTATGTTTTATCATTTAATGTTAATTCTGTTTGCTTTGGGAATTACTTGAAACTTTATTTCTGCTTTTATTTCTTTGAAGACTTGAAAATTATATTTATTAGAAAGTTACATTTATTTACTGTTTTGTGTGGGTGTTTGTGTCTACATAGTGTTTGTATATGTGTAGGTGTGTGCGTGTGGATGTCAGAGGACAACTTTCCAGTGTGAGCTCTCTCCATCCACTTAACTTCTGAAGTTAGAATAGAACTCAAGTTATCAGTCTGGGAGGCAAGTACCTTTGTTTGCTGATGAATCTTGCCAGCACTCTCTCTGTCTTTTAAATGGTAATAACTGTCTTATGCTTTTCTACCAATTGTTTTGGTAATAAACAACTTGTTTTGATTGCACAGACTCACAGGTGGAGGAAATCTGCCTGGGGCAAAATCATTCCTTGATTTACAAGAGAATTTGCACATTAGGCATTTGAGTAGGCTTTGAATAAATTAAGGCTTTTGAGGTTTGGAGTCAGAATGATTATATTTATATTTCCTGTCAGAAACTCAAATAAGTATTGAGGGGCCAGAGGCAAAGTTTACAATGTAAAGGTTCCACTGCAGAACACATATTGAATAAAATTGCTATTGTTATACTGAGGGTCATTTGCTAAGGGTGGAATGCAGGTCCTTGCTCATGCAGAATCAACCATTATGCCACTGAACTACCTTCCTAATCTAAGAAGTAGGACATTCTAAAGGTGTTTATATGTGAGGTACCTGCCCTTAGGAATAGATTGATGCCATCCCTACAGGAGTGAATAAGTGACCTCCGGAATGGATTCTGGTTCTCACATGGTCTTGCTAGCTCTTCTACCATTGTGGTGAAACACAAAACTCATACATTTCCCATGTTTTCTGACAGTGACCTACTGACTTTACTGATACTAACCTATGAAGCTTTTGGTCTTCTGTAACAGCAACAGAAAATGGTGTGAGACAGCCATACACTAGAAACTTTTGTCTTCTCAAAATGGGCTTTCTTTTTTTTCCCCCCCAAAGAAAAATGTGCATTCAGTGCTGATTTCTATATTATGAGCTCCCTGATCAAGATCAAGAAAAATACTTCCCAATGTGGTTTCCTCTCTGAGAAGTAGGTTGATCAATAACATGTCACATATAGTTTATCCTTCTACTAGATTAAAATGTGATATAAGTATCACTTCTTTCATATAAGCAATCTTTCCTCAAATACTAAAAATTTTCTGTCACTGTGTTTTTTAAACTAGTACAAAAAAGAAAACATTTTACTCCCAAATTACTTTGCAAACTTAATAGGAAGTAAACACTAATCTTCATTACATGGCAGAAGTTATTTAAGCTCCTTACCTCTCAGAATAACAATGATTTGAATTTGACTTTAATGTAGAAAACAACTACAGTGTATTTTTCATTTGGAATGAATGTAGTTTAAATGAGGTTTAATTTTAGAAAATAGTTATCAGGTACCTTCTGTTGAGAACTCCTGCTGTTTGGATGTGATTTTATTTCAGAAAATCTGCAGTTACAAATTCTATTTTCTTCAGAATGCAGTCAAGTGAGTGAGGTTTCTGAGCAGAGCACTTACTGGTACCTTCCTTTCCCAGCCATGCTTTCTGAATGTGTTTTCAATTAGAAAAATCTCCATAGTTGATTTTAAAATCTAAATCCTGATTCAATCTTTAACCTTTGAATTATATAGCCATTTTGAGCCCAGTCTCCACTCTTCTTGATGTTGGCAGTCACCCAAATGGGGAAAATCCTTTTTAAGAAAATATTTTTTTAAAAAAAATCTATGTTTTAAAAATGCAGTGCCAAAAGAACAGATGGTGTACTCAATACACAGGGTAATGCTTCTCTGGAAATCTAACCACAATATCCAGCACACACCATAAACATTTCCATCTGTAAGCACTTGTAGCTGTATTGGAAAAAGAAATGAAGCAAGTAAAGAAAATGAGTATTGCAGTCACTCAGAATGCAGAGAGGGGGTCACAAGGAGCTACCAAGTAAAAGAAAGAATGAAGGGTAATAATGAGATGTCACCTGAGTAGCATCCTCTAACCAGGACAATCGAAAAGCACAAGAATTTACAACAGAAAATCCATGCCACTTTCAATTTGTTGTAATTCCTTCTTCATCTAGTTCAAATAAGCCCCATTTCAGAAAAATCTCTAGTAATCATCATATTGACACTTCATCTAGACTGAGTGCTAATGAGCCAAAATTTCCCTGCAATAATTTTTACCCGATAGCTCACACTGTCACAGCCCATCAAAGAAAAAGTGCCAGGCACACTTTCAATCAAAGAACATTTTTCTCCTGCACAAAATTCAGTTCTCAAGTACAGGGGTTATTTATTCCTAAATATTCTTTTTCCCTACTCCATTTCCATTGTGTGCACGACTTGTAATGAACACGGAAGAAATAAAAATGTCTTCTTTGCTCACATTTTGTATCTTTCTTTATCTTTTATTTAATGTGATTATTTAATTTCAGTGAAATATACAAGAAGCAGTCCACTGATAACAGCCTTCTACATTTCTAACTTAAAACAAATTATGATATCATATATATATATATATATATATATATATATATAAATTCTCTACTTTAGTCGATAAGGAGAAAATGTGGTAAAACTGGTGAGACCAACAAGAATTTGTAGCAAGGAAACTGCCTAGAGGCATCTAAAAAAGCCAATTTTCTTTTAAGTACACTGCCCATGTTTCAACATTTTCCTGTTGTCATGTTGTTGTTGTTGTTGTTGTTGCTATTGTTCAGATTTCATTAGAAAATTAATGTCATACAATATTTTATGATATTGGTAGTTTCTTCAATGCTCAAAAGACAACTGCATACTGTCAGTTATAACTAAATCATTGTTTAAAGTTTAAAGTCACCATGTCATTGTTTAAATGATAGACATCTACACAAAGAGAAAGTCATGAATGTCTGTGTCATCCCCAATTGCTCTCACATGAAAAAAATCCTATCACACACACACACACACACACACACACACACACACACACACAAGCACATAAACTCACAGATATATACTCACATGCCTAGTCACTTGCACACTTACACATAGACTCAATGACACATACTCACATATATAGAGAGAAGAGGGGAGAGGAGGGGAGAGGAAGAAGGAGAGGGAGAGAGAGAGAAATTGCCATTTGCTAGCACAACATTTTGAAATAACAGAAATCACTATTTTTCTGTCTCTAGATGTTTTCAGTTCCCTTTGCTATTTCTCTGGGTCATGAAATTTCAATCACAGCTATTTTCGGCATTTTGAAAGAGAGATAATTGATTTGTTTTTTTGTCTTTTGTTTCACTAAGTTCAGACTGCATAGAATGGAATGGAGAAGAAAAATAATCATAAAAGGATAATACCATATTTTAGAGAATATGAACTTTACATATATGTGTGTGTATGTGTGTTATGTGTATATTATGCATGTGTGAATACATCATTCATATATATGTATATATGAATATATATATCTGAATTTGAGTATGTGTGTGAGTGTGTGTGTGTGTGTGTGTGTGTGTGTGTGTGTGTTTCTCTCTTGCTATAAACCATATCAGTAAAGATTACTGTCAAAGCATTTTGCTATTGAACTTTTCTTTATCCAGGTTTGGATGATTTAAAGAAGAATGACACTAGGCCTGTGGTGTTCAAGAAATGGTCCCCAACAAGCACAACCACAAATCCTTAAAAAAAAGGTCGTGGATGATGCAAAAGCCAATAGAAATAGGAGATTATGTTAGGCAGACTTTTTGTCCCTGTGACAAAATGTCTGGCAGGGATGATTTAAAAGAGGGAAGATTTATTTCTTTTTTTCATGTTTTCAGAAGTTTGTGTCCATTGCAGTTACAGAACATTGTGGAGCATAGCAGCTAATATTGCAGGAATAAATGATAGAGAAGAGGGAGGATGGAAAGATATGCTTATATCTTTTAGGTCCAACCCCTCTTATCTATGCTGGGCTTCAGCCCATTGCATAATGCAAGCCAAATTCAACAAGTATTCATTCCTTTACTCTGGAAACACTCTCACAGAGGCAGCCCGAACTGAACTATACTACATGACTCCTCTAAGAGCTCCTCAGTTCAGTTGACTATCAAGATTAACACATCAAAGACAGAGAGATAAAAACGAATATTAATGTAGATTCCTCCAAATATTTATTTTTGTTCTTTCTTATGTTCACTATCTAGGTGATATTAAAAGACTATACCCACTATATTTTAATAGTTAATAATTTTAAAACTAAGCAATACTTATGCCTATTATTAGGTATTTGCAATGAATTTTAACTATATTACTTCTTCTATAAAGACAATGCTGAATGTTTCCTATCTTTACCAACTAAGAAGAATTTCTATATTGTTGTTTCTACCTCATATTTTCCCTTTTCTCTCAGACTTATTTTGAATGAGTATGTGGCTTTCTACTTCATAACACTATTCTTAATCAATCACATTGCAGTCTCGATATTCCACTCTCTTCATTAAATTAATTCAACTTAGCAGAAGTGGTTGAAACCAATTTCTGCTTTGATCTAAAAATGATTTATTTATTCATCTTTAAAAAACAACTATAATATCTACCTTATACTTACAATCTTACATCTCAATTTCTTCACAGTTCTGCTTTATCTACTCCATCTATAAACACCAGTATAACCCATATCTAGCTTCTCCAACCAGCTAGATCCTGTTCATCTTTCTCTAGTGACCCCCTGACCCTAATTTGCATGTACTCTTCTGACTTGGCAGATCTAGCCTAGAGCAGACATTCAGGGCTCCTGCCTAGTCTGGGCACTACTGCCTGTACTACAATCAATGTCTAGGATTCTGAAAAGGTATAACCTGACTGTCCTTAAGGACAGTTCCCTCTCATACCCATACAAGCTCTCTATCCAACCAGACCTATTTGCACACTCCAGGCTTGGCACAGAACATGTACCCTACACACAGGCCCAGTCTCTTTTGTCCACCTGAATTCATTCCACACAAGTCATTTCCAAATGCTGGGCCTAACCTACCTTCATTCACATTCTTTCTTATTGTCCAACATGCTCTGTCCATACCAGACAGACACAGAATTAACAAGAGAAATCCACATATACTGACCTTGTTACGAAAATACTAAGAAAGACCAAGCCTGTATATTCTCCCAAACAAATCAGTTCTGTAGAAATTTTTGTCTATGAGAATTATCTAGCTGGATCTGAGGACACAGAGTTTGAAAAACAATTATTAACTTCATCAAATTACTCAAAGAGGTCAAATAAGAGATTTAAAAAAAAAAACAGATAATGCACTCTGGTCCTTCTTAGAAGGGGAAACAAAATACCTACAGGAGGAGATACAGAGACAAAGTGTGGAGCAGAGATTGAGGGAAAGACGTCCAGAGACTGCCCCATCTAAGGATCCATCCCATATACAGCTACAAAATCCAGACACTATTGTGGATGCCAACAAGTGCTTGCTGACAAGAACATGATATAGCTGTCACCTGGGAGCCTATGCCAGTGCATAACAAATACAGAGGAGGACACTCTCAGCCAACCATTGAACTGAGCACAGTGAACTGAGCACAGGAAGAGCTAGAGAAAGGACCCAAGAAGCTGTAGGGGTTTGCAGCATCATAGGAGAAACAACAATATGAACCACCCAGTACCCCCCAGAGCTCTCAGAGGCTAAACCACCAACCAAAGAGTACACGTGCAGAGACCAATGGCTCCAGACGCATATGTAGCAGAGGATGGCCTTGGACATCAAGGGAGGAGAGGCCCTTGATCCTGAGAAGGCTAGATGGCCCAGTATGGGGAAATTCCAGGACAGGAAAGTGTGAGTGGGTGGATTGGTGAGCATGGGGAGGGGGTATGGGTTAGGGGATTTTGGGGGTGGAAACCAGGAAAGTTGACAACATTTGAAATGTAAAGAATATCTAATATTACTAATAAAAACACACTTAATTAAGGAAATAGACCAAAGGGAACAAATGCCTGAGTAGCATCCAAGAAAACACAAGGCTGATAGAAATGATCAAAACAATTCAAGACATGAAAATAGAATTCAATAAACAGATGAAACATAAGGTTGGTGTAAATTATGAAGTAGTCTTTTTGGATAAACATGAAAAATGAAGATAGGGTCTCTGAATAGTGAGAAAGAAGGGGATATAAACACATAAAAATAAATGTAAGGATGTCTGAAAAGGTCCCAAAGAATCACACTATTAACTACCTACTTAAAATACACCTGATTTACCTATGATATAGACAAGTTATATCTATCTCTACCCTTAACTCTATAGCTGTGTGTGTGTGTGTGTGTGTGTGTGTGTGTGTGTGTAATGAAAATTTCCCATCTTAGTTGACAATGCACCCTCAAGGAGTTAAAGACCACCTAACAAAAATCCCAGCACTAGGCATTAGAGGTCTTCTTTTGAGCTATTGGTCAGGCTTATCCAAGAAATGCCTAAAATAATATAGGTAATAGTTTTACCCTTGTTTGACTCCAAAGATATAAAGTAAATTCCTATTGCTAAAGATACTATGAAGTTCAGAAATGGGGCCCAGAGCCCTGAGCTAGCACTGACATGAAAGCCTCTTTTCTGAGTATTAGATTTCATGATACCAGAAGGCACCAAATCGTCCAAAGGAGGGAAACAACCAAAACACCTAAGCACATATGTTACCTACAAATTAAATCCATATCCAGTATAACATGATAACACAAGGTTTAGCACTGGCACTCATACCTTGGCATTAATCAGCTGTTCTTCAATTGAATTGAAATCAAGCTTAAAAGAGGGGAATCATGACTAGTAGCAGACCTCTAGCCAACTACACAGGGATAGTGAAGTCTTAGATATTGAAGAAGAACTTACACGCACACCTGCCTAAACCAGCATATTACCTAACTACACTATATTTATTCTTATACTCATATAAAGGTCTTTTTGCAAATAATGGTAATGATCACAAGAGACCACAACCAAAGGAATAGTTGTGGGGTCAGTCCTAAAGAATGTATCTACAATACAACTACAACACCTAAGGCTCAGGGATCATTGAAGAAGAGCTGGTGAAAACATCATAAAAGCCACAGCAACAGTATATTTATTGCAAGTTTGTGTCTCCTAGGAATATCAGAAGCTAACCCACCAAGTCCTACCAACATGATTTGTCTAAAAAATGAGCTGAACCAGGACAACAGCATTACATATGCTAATAGCTATAGGGGAAAGTTCATGGGCCTCACCCTTACACAAAAAATGTACAAGCAACAAAATAAAGCTTAGATCAGAAGAATGTTTCCCAGAAATAAAAAACACACCAATTGGTTGTCTAATACCTAACAGCAAACCCTTAAACCATACATATGTGTAACATTGTACAGATTAATAAAGTGAAGACATACATCTGTCACACATACATTTGCAAGTGTGTATAACAATAATTAATGAAAGAAAGAGGCCATGTATTGTTAAAAGGGCAAGGAGGGTATATGAGTGTGTATTGAAGAGGAAAAGGGAAGGTGAAACTGACGTAGTTATTTTTACAAACTCAAAAAATAAAATTTAAAAAATAACAGTATGTTCAAAAGTAGACTGATATTAGTTCTCTCATTTACTTCTACCTGAACCCTAGGAATACAGTGACCTGAGGACTATAAATGGCATATATTTACTTAAAAATAATTTATTTCTTCATTCTAGATGCCATCCCTGAATTTTAGCTTCCTATATCCAACAGCCTTGTTACAACTCTACTTGAATGTATAACAAGAAGTCAAAGTCCACATCTATGAAATAGAGAATATTTGATGATGGGCAAACATCATAAATTTATCCTGTACTATATAGCTGATGAGAAAGTGGTACCTAGTCAGGAAATGTATTTCCTAGTAATCCTCCCTCACTATTGCCAAGTGAACCTGGTTACTGGGTTTGTGTAAGAGTCTTTGTGGACATTGTCATTCCTTCTGGAGCTGGAAGAAGGAGACCTGAGCTTTGATGCTCAGAAGCTGGCAGAAGCACTGTGATCATTCTAAAGCCAGAAGCTAACCATTCTCACAACTCTTACTAAATACCCAAGAGAGACATATAAAACTACCCAATTTTAATAGTTATTTGGTATTATGCATCAAAAATAATACATATTTACTCTTCTGTTCTGAAAGTTTCATTAGAATTGATTGTAATATCCTAGTTATTAACCTATAGTAGAAGTAAATTCTTAAGAAGGAAGATAATTATCATCAACTCACAACTACTTTACTTGAACTTGATAGGTTCCCTGGGAACTTCTCAACTTTCCTCATATTTTATCTCCAAATTACCTACAACCTCAATTGGGGGAAACTTCAAAATAGATTTATGTTCTCAATATGTTAATACTATTTGATCTATTCATTATCTTATTTTGCGTGTGTGCATGTGTGTGCTGGGCACACACACGTGTGTGTGTGAAGTATATTTTTCTGTTTATCTTTTTAAATCCTAGAGTGTTTATGTGTAATGGTTTTTCACAAGTAGGTTAAATACTTCCTGAACTATTTTCAAGGATAATAGACACAGTTACAGAGATAAATCCAAGGAGAATTATTAGAAGGCTGCCTGGAGACGAATACAGGGAAATGACCTGCAGTGAGGTGTCATCTCAAGCTTCAGCTAACCACCTAGAGAGTTCACTCTGAGACTAAGCATGAAACATGAATGGTTTTCCCAAGTTTGAATAGGAGGCCTGAGCCTTCATACTCTGCACCATGTTTGCAGCCTCCCACTGAAATGAGGCTGTGTGTATGGCAAGAAAATACACTACCACAAGTAAAGGAGATCACTACAAACAGGCATTCCCAGATCATCAGGGTTGTGGTCTTCATCCCTGTGGGGGATGTAGAAAGTACATATTAATGTCCATTCATCAGGTATATCACATCATAATGTGTAAAAACTATTGCACTTCCTTTTCTTCCAATTTAAGGTCAAGTTTTCACACCTTTTCCCATCATTTTATCATCTTCCTACTTACTTTTGGATATTTTCGATAACAATTTTCCATAAAGCCAGCCTCAGTTGTTTTGGGTCAGAGTAACCTTTGCAGTATGCTGTGTGTGTGTGTGTGTGTGTGTGTGTGTGTGTGTGTGTGTGTATGTGTGTGTGTGTGTGTGTGTGTGTGTGTGTGTGTGTGCAGTTAATTTTCTGGATATTTGTGTTTGTGCTTGTTTGTGTTTATCCTTCTACTTGGAACATTATTTTTCATCTGTGTATTACATGAGTATATAAGTACAGTATCTGTCTGTGTACAAAAACAATTATCAAATATTTAAAATTGTGCGACATATGGTGTTTGTCAAAATATCTCACAATTATATCCTAATGTCATAGAATATTGCAACCTGTGCAAGTAGCACAATAGGCAATGTATGAGTGATTGTGTTTGGCTCTACTCCATAAATACTTTGTTTACAAGATAGTTGGCTGCATGAGACTTTGCTGACCTCAACTTTAGTCAGCTCTTGGCCCAAGCATGTTCCACTGTGAAAGCAAAACAGATGGTCAGTAAGTGATAGTGGCTTGGTTTCTAATTTGTTGACTTAAGATGTTGTAATGTTAGGACACATTCAGCAGCAACCATATTCTGAATCTGAATCTTGGTCATTGCTTAGCCTAACCATATGTGATATGATACTGTTTCTTCATGATGGATGGTGGCAGAAGGCTAACACCTTCAGTCAGCCTGGTGAGCACAAAGGGAAACAACTGTTGATTCACAATGCAGTGTGACAAACTACTGCATTGTGAACATTAGGTGGATAGAATGCTTATTCATATTATGATATTTTTCATTTAAGTGCAGTTTGGGGGGACTTAACTCCATCTCAAGTTTGCCAAGTAAGAAGCCTTGGGTACAAAGCTTAATATGAATGTTCTTTGCTCTAATGATTATTCTGGCACTAATGATCACAGCCTGTGTAACCTTAGGAACTTTGTGCCTTATAACCAAAATGTGGATTATAATAACATTGTATATATCAAGTTATATTTGTGATAAAATTATATAGTACTTTTTCAAGTATTGTAAAGATACGGGACATAAGAATAGGGTGCAATAAACAGATACTTCCAATTCTCAGACTCATCTCATGACTTTGCCCTTATCACTGACACTGAAGTTAAAAAGCACTATGAGGCCTTCCATTTCCTCTAATTGTCCAAACATGATGACAGTTCCAATTCTTTCTTTTATCCAGTATTAATTTGCCCAACACTTTGCAAAGCCCTTCCATGAAACATACTTTTCATAAATATTTTTGAGAAAATAAACAAGATAATTCTCTATATTAAATGTTTTATATTAAATTGACATTGATAATAGATTGATTTTACTAGACAATAGATCAAGATTTGGAACGTTTCCTTCCAAATACAACAGCAGGATTGTTTGTGGCCCATTCACTTACCCAAACTGCTTTCCTATTTGACAATATTATGGGTACTCAGTAAACTATAGCTTAGAGAAAATATTAAGACTATAGGTTAAAAGTAGCTTCATTTCCCTTTGTCTTAAGATCATGCATAGTTGCATGAACACAGATCTGAGAATGTGATTCAATGGGCAGTTGTATTGAAGTATGCCTCCTGATTTACCCTGGCATCTTGATGAACATCAGTAACCACAACCCCAGACAGGTATAGTAGTGATGGTTTCCTAAAAAGACAGGCTGTTCCCTAGCACTCCATTGCTCAGGATCATCTGTACAGAGTTTACAAAGTGAGTTTAATCAAACTGAGCACTCTTCTATTTTATACCTCATTTATAACTCATGAGGCTTGTTACAAGTAAGTGAACTTTAAAGAATTTATTTGACAATCTCTGCTTTATTAAAGTTCCAAGAGAAAAATTAGACTGATTCTTATTTACATGGCTCCTTGTTATTCCTATTCTAGAAAGTCATGTCTCTTCTTTGTACATGTTAAATCCCTGTCTAGTTTCAGCTTTTCTTTATCTTCTGGCAATGCAAGGACTGTCTCCCCAGTCCCCTTCATACTGCATGCATTTGCAATGCCCTTGTTCTAACAGCACAACACTAGTGACTTCTTTGTCATGTTTTTGCATGGATGGCTTGTCATCTTTTTAATACTGTATAGCAATATACTCTACTTGTGAGTTTATTTTGTGTTACCTACCCTCCTGGAACATAAGTTGCCCAGGGCAGCAAGGAGGATAACTGATGATGTACCCCATGTGCTGCCAACAGTATCTCACAGCCACTGGGTCTGAATAAATATTTACTGAATAGCTTTCCATTAGCACATCGCTGTTCTGTTCATTTTTCATTTCATTCATTGTTTTTGTTTTTGCACTATCTAAATGTATGTGTGCTTGTTTCCTCCCAAATTAGACCATTACGTAGAGAATTGCCATATCCCTTCTCTACATGCCCCAACACAAAACAATTAAGAGCAATATTGCATAAGTATGAGAACCTCAGGAAACATTGGAATGCCTGAGTTAATGGATAAATGAAGGAACAGCACTTCAGGACACTGTAGTCTTCACAGTTACAGCAACTCTACACCCATGAGTTTTGTCCTTGTTCTTTGTTTTTGTATTTAAATAGATTGAAGGCAAATTATCATTAACATGTGTTCTAATATTTTGTTTGAAGAAATAATAACCTCTAGCTGACAAAAGCTAAAGTTTAGCTTCAAAGGCTTTAATAAATCTTTAGTGTGTAAGTGAGAGTTTTCACAAACCCTGAGGCATCAACATTGCTGGGCCAAACTGAAGGTTTAAGAGAGAAAAATTATTACCAAAGAATGTGGTGTTTCAAGTTATTTGTTTCTTTGTCTCTTACCCCTGCCTTCTCTTTTCTGTAAACTTCACAGGAGCACTGCAGCTACAATACTCCAGCCCTCGATCCGAGCTGCATCTCAGAATCATTATGTTCACCTCTGTAAGGGTCTCACTGTTATTTCTTTTTCTGATAGAGAGATCAAACACGAAGTGGAAGCTGTCTTTGTGAGGCTGTGCTGAGAAGGAAGGTCTGAAACCCACTGATCTATGCAGAAGATATTTTCAAGAAAAATATTCACATAGAGATGTTTAATTGTAAAAGGGAAAATTTTTCTGGGGTCTCTAACACTACCTTCTTATCCTGATTTAGATGACAATACATATTATAGAGATACTCAAAGGAGGTCTGTTGACATAAAGATGTTCACTAAATACTGTTAGTAAATCACATGTTATGAAAGAAACCACAGATGACCACAGTGAGAAAACCTTCTCTAATGATAATGCTGAAGAGTTAAAGATTTCGTCTGCTGCTCCTCAGGAGGAAGGTCTTACAGATAGCAGTGCACAATGGAACAAATTCCACATAAGTTATTTTAAAAATGGAATCAAGTCGTATAGGATGACCAAAGCAGGTTCCAGTTCAGTCTGTTTCAATGTTCGTTTCCACCTCCCACTTAACCATAGCAGAAGACAATATTGCATAACACTCTTTATCCTTTTATATTTTACCATATTATTAGTTACAAATACTTTTCACTCACCATATTTATTTTATGTTGTCTAGTACATGTTCTTTACTATTATAATAAATGTTATTAAATTAAATAAAAAGAAAAATAGATAAACCAATGTTATAATTGTGTTTCTTTTACTCATAAACATAGAAAGCAAATATTTTGTATATAATTAGGTAGGTCTACCCTGGAGTATATATTTTCATATCGTTTCAAACCATATAAATAAACTATTATCGTAGCTTTGGGATAGCCAACTATAGGCATGGAACACTGACACAGACTGATAATAGCATAATTTGTGAGTGGCACAGTAATTCTGATGTCAGTCAATTCTGAGAGCTAATAATCAATTTAAATTTATTTACAAAGAGTTAATATTTACCCACATAACTGCTGAGTGTTTCAAATAATCCAGTATGAAACTATGAAATCAAATAAAGTCTTAAAAATATTAATATTATTTCTATATATTAGGTAATAATTTCTTTAGAAAAACTGAATGGTTACATGGCTATAAAAAGATTCATTAAAAATCCCAAATACATATGTTTCATTTAAGTGAAAAGCTAAAATTCAACGTTCAGATTTACAATTAACTTCAAACCACTTCACACTTCCTTCCATATCCTGTGGTGAAAATGAAAGGTGTAAACATATTGAAAATGTTATCAGCTACAAAAGGAGGGCTTAGCAGGCTTCAGATTTATGATTCAGTACTTTTAACATTTCTGCTGCACTTTACCGGCTTAGTTCAAGCAAGAATGTGAAGTATGAAGCTTTGAGAAACAATGAAATAATTTAGCATGAGAAATAATCATGAATTCAAAAAATACTTCAAGACTTTACCTCACATAATGAAAAATATTTCTTTCTGAGACTGTGTGACCATATGTGTTTGTGCATATATATATATATATATGCTGTGTGTGTCTGTGTATGTGTATATGTATACATCTGCGTATATATCAATTTTCGTCTTTCACATGCATAACCAGTAATGTATGTATATATGTATGTAAACACACACACACATACACACACATATGTTGGACAGAGTTGAACATGAAGAAAGAGAATAAGAAAAGCTAAATATAAAGGGATAAGGATGCACTGATTTACAGGCAATAGACACACATTATGAAAGAAGATAATAAATTGTTTTTCTAATTCTAAATGTATCATTGATGTGGGATTGTTTATTATTGTGATATATAAGTGTATAAAATATTTTCTCATAATGAAAGCTTAAAATTTAATGTAAAGCTTCATAGTTTCCATTTTTAACTTAAATTCTAAGTTTATATTGTATAGACTTTGGGTCTAGTTAATTTTGAGGTGCGATAACTTTATTTTTTTGCAAGATTTTTATAATAAAGTTTATTTTAACATAAAGTATTCTTTTCAAAGGTTGATTTCATTTTCTACCAATCTGTAGAAATAATGGAATTAAAATCTTAAGAATTTATTAATTATAATACAGAAATTAACCTATGAAAATTTTATTGAGTGTCAGAAAATAGTTATGTCAGATTGGATGGCTTAGAACACAATAAGCTTTCCAGATTATCCTCAGTCATATAGTAATTCTGTCTCTCAAATTATAAGATCTTACATTTAAGCCACAAAGCTCAGTATTTATTTATCTCTTGGTTTTAAATATGAGATTACTAATACCATATACATGTAAGCAGTTTCCAAGATATTCCTCAAAATGTAAGAGTATTAGAATTTTAAAAATTCTATTTTGATACTATTATACCATTGGGTAATATTTTATTAATAAATTATTCTAAATATATGCTAAATACACTTATTAAAATCTATTTCTGTTCTAATTTTAATTTTTAGCAAGTGCATGATGGGGTTTCTGTCAAATAAAATTTGAATGAAGTCAGCAAGCCATGATCCATGCCTTGCACATATTTTCACAGTATCATGATTCAGTGGATTCAAATTATTTGGAAGCCCTACAAAAAATAGAGAGAAGAAATTTTCTTTATATATGAAAACAAAAGCGATAGGACTTTTCAGACTCTTGTATAGCTGCTTAGGAGTGCGGTGGATTGGAAGAGCAGCACAGACTTGAAGGGGAAGGCCCATCTTTAGGAGCTAAACCATCATGATATTCACAAAAGCGATAGAGCAGAGATTCTACTGCTGTCTTTATGAGTGCTTTGCTTAGATTGAGTATTGATGAGTTTGGTCCCCATTGCTAAGTGGATAACAAAATCCTTGCTCAGAGCAATTAAAAGGACTTAAGGGGATGATAAATAATGATGTCTGTGAAAAAGGAAAGTGGAGTCTAACAGGGCTGCCAACTGACTGTACTCCACAGCAACAGCCTCCTTAGAAGATTTGATTAGGTGGTTTTGCTCCAACAAGTCCCCAGGGAGCAGGCTCCCTCTCTGTTCTGTAATACCACTGGGCCTTTAATCACTGCTGATACTTTGCACTGCACCATTTCTTGGAAACCTGAATACATCACCACAGGAGTTCAACTTCTTAAACCATTTATTCGGTCTTACCTTAGTCTCTTTGTGTCTCCTCTATTTACATTTGAATTGGAGAAATGAGTTTAGGAGTGTTTAGACAACTCTGAACTGGGAAGTTTTCCCAGGTTCCCTGCTGAGGCAGTAACAGAACTAGTTACCAATTTCTGAAAATAAATGTGCCCTGTTTTTCTCTATATGGCCACAAGGATAAAAGATGCTGTGGAACTAGAGCAAGCAGTCTCTACTTCCCAGAGATTATGCCCTGGATGTTTCCATTTACCCAGCAAAGGAGTCCATGATGCAGATTCCTCTCCACACTGTTTGCCCACCTGGGCTGGCTTTACATCACCCGCTTGCATCTCCTTTAGGATAACATGACAGTGTGATTCAATTTGTCTTTTCAACTCTGTGAGAGCAAATTCTACACCTAGAAATTGAGTCAGATACATATAGTGAATAGCAGTGTGTAGCTCAGCTACCCAAAGCCAAGCAACATGACATACATTTCTGTCTACCTTGAAGCACAGTATCTAGGTGCCCTACCAAAGTCTATCTTTACTTCATCTAATGAAGGTATTTTTTATTTATTTTGTATGAATTCTTACATATTCTCTTGGCAACAGCAGTACACAAAAGTTACTTTATAAGATGAACCTTTTCCCTTGGAAGAATGATATATACTCTAGGTTGTTATTTTTAGAGCATTGTATCCATGCCCCCCTACAGTGTTCAACAGAATGACTCTAAGGTGTTTGAGCCAATGAACAAAGGTAACCTATCACTGAATCTGGGTAGCCTATAGTCATTGACAGCAGACAGACTCCCAAGGTGCTGGATCTAACCCAGCATGGAGGCAGGAAAGCAGTTTATACATTTTTCATTTTCTTGTGGTTGGCCTAGCTAAAGATCAAATAGAACAAGAAAGAAAAGGTAGAGAAAGAAGATGGAGGGGAAGAAAAAACAGAAGGATGGGTAGGAGGAGAAAAAGTAGGAAAAGGAGAAAAAGAACAAGAATAAGAAAGAGAATAAATGAAGTTCCTTAAGAAACAAAATGGAGCTGAGAAACCTGACTACTGAGTCTTTATGAAGACTTTTCATAAATCCAAATACTTGGATTTATGAAAAGTCTTTATGTTGGCTAACTGCTGCAGACAATGACAGACTTTGTCAAATTAGAACTCAATATCACCTGTTAGTAGAATGACTGAAGTTTTAGCTAGTGTTTCTTATATGAATGAGTGTTAGGATATTCTTTTAGAAAAAAATTCATATTCTTAATTATTTCTAGATCGTGATTACTGAACATTTTTGTTGAAGACAGCCAATTCAAGATATAAATTCACTTCACGCAGACCAGATGTTATGATCTGTAGATGTTATTATCAAATAACTTCTTCAAGATATTCATAAGCTCAGAAAAAAGAAACCTAGGAAATTGCCATAGTTAATTATATACTTAAACATGTACACTATAAAGCTATTAAAATAGAATTTATCTAGAGACTGTAACATACAAAACATCTTTTTAAGTATTTTCAACAGATGAATTGTTTTAAATAAGGTTACTATTGTTGTGGTGAAACACTGGGAACAAAAACAACTTACAGAGAAAGGAATATATTTCATTCACACTGCCATAGAAAAGTTTATAATCAAAAACAAGTAGGACAGGAACCTGGAGGCAGGAGCAAAGTCAGAGTCTGTGGAATAGTGTTGCTTACTGGCTTGCTCCTTGTGGCTCGATCAGCCTACATTTTCACAGGGCCATCAGCCATGGTAATATCACCAATAAGGGGCTGGGGCCTGCCCATCAGTGACTAATAAAGACAACACTCTATAATCTTGTCTACAGCCTGATCTTATACAGGCATTTTCTCATTTTAGGCTTCTATCTGTCATATAACTATAGCTATATATAGCAACATAATACCAACCAACAAATAAAACAATCTAAATTTCTTACCAAATGTGAGAGACACAAAATCCTAATGAATGCCTCTTGACAGACTAAACTGAGATACATAATGGCAAGCTATCCCCTCAGTCTTAGGTGTTTGATCACTTTGTTACCAAGTTCTAGTGCTGTTTTGAGAGGATGTAGAACCTAAAATATTAAGGCCTAGCTGTGGCCAGGCAGTGGTGGCACATGACTTTAATCCTAGCACTTGGGAGGCAGAGGCAGACAGATTTCTGAGTTCGAGGCTAGCCTGGTGTACAGAGTGAGTTCCAGGACAACCAGGGCTACACAGAGAAACCATTTCTAGGGAAAAAAAAGACCTAACTGTGTGATTTAAATCACTAGGGACAAACAACAAAATTTTCAAAGCTAAATCTATTCTTCCATGGAAACATGCTGCAATGAAAGCCCCTGCTCCCTTAGACTAAGCCTTATATTACAAGCCATCACCTCAATGATGAGCTGACCCCTGTAAATTGTGAACCAAAATAAACACACAGTTCCCTCTATCAGGCATTTGTTGGAGTGGTAAGAGTGTATAACTGATACAGTCACCCATGTTACCACAGCTACTGTGAACCAAGGTGACAGTCTGACATTTGGATCTTAAAAAGAGTACAAGATGTGCATTCAGCTTATGATGTGCAAGCCCCAAAAGTACAGAAGCGACATATGTGAAGATGTATCTGGAGACGTGACATTTTAGCAGAACTTAAAAGATGTTCATCAAGATGTTCTACAGTCCTTTCTATAACATGTATGCAAGTAAAGTTAATGCATCTTAACTCTCCATTGGTTTCCAGTATAATAATTAATAGTAATAATAATAATATACATACTTATTTTGGTTTATATAAGAACTCCTTTTTTTTTTTTTTTTTTTTTTTTTTTTTTTTTTTTTTTTTTGCTGAAGTCAGAAGTCAGAAATTGACATGAAGAGGATCACTTGAGAATATAGAACCTAACTTAAACTCACATTCCGGTCTGCTTTAACCAACATCCAACATTTTAAATAGCTGTTTATAGCAGATGGTGAAAATTATCTTTGAACCTTCCATATGGACCAGATTAAAATATACAATAACCTGATACCCTCGTGTCACATGGTATCACAAGATTAATCTCATCCCAGGGCTGAAAAAGAAATAAGGATTTCTTTTTCCTTATTTCCTATCTTCCTCTGATGTCTGCAGTATGGACTTTCCTATAATTCTGATACTTAGGGAATCTCACTTCAAGCTTTCCATACCTTTATAATTTACCTTATGTTCTAATAGCAATCAGCATGGAGTGTTTCTGAGGCAGGAGAGCCTACGATAGGGTGTCAGCAGATGCCAGGTTGCAGTGACTCCTCGTGGAGCCTGCTAGGGGCTAAGAATGATTCGTGACTGGAATGAGAAGACAAAAGTAGTTCTAACCACAGAAGTGACTCATTGTGGGTCCTGTTTGCACAGTAATGCCTCTGGCTGCTTTAGAAGAGAAGGGTCCATTTACCCAATAGTAAAATCAGTATTATGCTAGAAGACCAGAAATAAACAACCTGATAGCAGAAGCCAGGTTCAAGCACCAGGCTGGCGGTGTAGACAGAGAGAATCAAGGATAGTTCTTAAAGCAAAGAAAGTAGGCAAGGTTAGGCAAAAGGTGGGACATGAAAAACCTTCTATGTTTTCCATAACTAGGAAGCAGACCAAAACTGAACTTGAGTCCATAGAGTTGAAGGAACTCATGTAGGGTTAGGAGATTAAAGGAGAAATGGGAGCTGGAGAGATGGCTCAGTGGTTAAGAGCACTGACTACTCTTTCGAAGGTCCTGAGTTCAAATCCTAGCAACCACATGGCGGCTCACAACCATACGTAATGAGATCTGACACCCTCTTATAGTGTGTTCGAAGACAGCTAAAGGAGAAATTGGAATACTTTTGCAATGAGACTATCTAAATGTCATAACTGACATCTCTGCATGTATTAAACAAAAATATACAGTTTCAAATTATTTTATAGACTTCTCAGGATACAAATAGGTTTATTCATTCATGAAATGTAAAACTAGTTTTCATAACAGCACCAGCAATGTTCCCACTTTTAAAATGGAAAAAGATTATGAATAGTAACATCCGGATTCACTGACTTTTCAGAGCATCTGCCTCCTGTCACAGGTGTACAGAAAATGTTGGAGGGGTGATGCATCTCTCCCTTGTGCTGCTGAGGAGAACATAAGCTTTAGCCCCCCCAAATGATGGATGAGACCAAGATTCCATTCTGGTCCTAGATTATTTAGTTCTTTGGATTTGTGCAGTGTCAGCTAAGAAGAAAATTCTGTTTTTTTTTACAAACAGCTCTCTAATGATAACAAATGGTCAAGTTCAGTGTGGCAGAAGCCCTGTCTCTTGATATTCTTCCTGGGGATTGATGATACCAGCTGTGTGTACCTACAGACAGAGAACCACCTAAAGAAGATCAGTAAGACGAACAGGGATGTCATATCTTAAGTAAGTTTCTCTTTATTTAGGTCATCTACTTTACACGGGGGGGGGGGTGACATTTCCCATTACAAGTTAGCTGATAGGACTGCCCCATTTTTAAGGAAATCAGAATGAATATTGCCAGAGACCTCAGAAGCCAAAGGTTCAGGTGACCTCTGTACCAGTTTGCCTTCTATTTATCCCTTAATGCTGAATAAATAATGGATAAAGTGTATCACAGAAGTCTGTGCAGGTGCTGTGTAAGGCAAAGATCGCAACAGCACAGCACAGCTCCTATCTGAAAGCTAATAAATCAAGAGCATTCTGTGTACTAAAACTGCAAGAACAGCGTGGCTAGCAGTTTCTCAGCCACAATGAATTAAATCAGAAAAAGAACAATGGTGTCCCCCCTTTTTCCTCTGCTTAAATCTAATAGAAACAGAAATACATCTGTTTATGATTCTTTTAGCAAAATAGACCCCCAAAAGATGGATGTATCTACCTTGTTTTACTTGAAACATAGGTCACGTCGGCAGACACTAGACTTCTCTCATTGTTAGAAGGTGTGATATGTAAAACATACTTCCTAAATTCAGCATTAAGGAAGGCGAACAGTTTCTCTAGCAACACATAAAGAAATAGACCTTGTTTTATTGATGTGTTCATTTAGTAAACCCATGATACCTCATTAAGTAAAAGAGCTATACAAAACTGCAACACTTTGCAGACTATTATGTCAGACTCATTAGGGATTAAGTAAAAGTATTGTGAAGCAATTCAGCAGGATTGCTAAAAGATAATCAGGTGAGAGCTGTGCATGGTGTTCACAAGCAGGGCATTTCTGGAAATGAGCTTCACTTAGAGACCTATTCCCATTCTTCATTGGAAATGGGAAAGTTGTCACTGAGCAATCTTTCTGAGAATAAAATTTTGAAAAGTACTATAACTGTGAATCAAAATATTTAACTCCAAACCTCTAAATAAAGTCCTTTGTGAAATATAAGTAAATGAGTATGTTATTCTAAAACTCTATACTTAATGCAATCTTATTAATGTAGAAACTGTAGAATCTATTCCAGCAGCTGCATATGTGCTTGGCATGCAAAAGGCCCTTGTTTGATTCCCAGTGTGTCTATGGAGATGGAGAAAGAAGTATGCTGTCTTTTAAAAGCACATTATATGTATTTGTTGTATTTTAATGCTGTTATATCTAGAATCTGTGTTGTACTAAGACACAATCTCTGAGACTCAATTCCCAGTTGTGGTTGTTTGCCCTTTAAAAAATTACAGAATCCTCTGATCTAGTTACTTCATCTATAATACAAAGTCTGATAAGAGTCAGACATCTTTCCCATTTTCTATAGTTGTTAGAAGAATTCCTCAGTGGATTCTGTTAAAATGCTTATAACAAGGGCCAGTCTACTACAAGGGTCAAATAAAAGCAATTTTTCTTCTGCTCAGTTTTCACCTTCTGTGTGCCTTGGGCTCCTGTACACATCTGCCCAACTGATTCTTATAACACTGCTGTCTTTTATTCTCATTTAACTGGTGCTTAGTAATTTTATATATTTATGATACAAAGTATTCTCATTTAATATAAATTTATGATATTTAGTGATTATATCAGGCAACGTGGCATTTTTCTTTTAAATGAACATTTATTATTTCTTTTAATTGGGAAGCTATATTTCTCTTAGTTTTTAAAAATAGAGTATATTAGACTTTCTTATAAATTATTCCATCTATTGCACTATAGAGCATTAACGCTCAGGTTTCCTAAGTAACTGCTTGGCTCTCTGAACCTCTCTTTCCCTACCTATTTTCCTCTGATGGGAACACAATATAGTCTGATTACAGTTTCCCCTCCCTCTACTCCTAGTTTCTCCACACCACCCTTCCATACCAGAATCACATCTTTTCTGTCTATAGTTTCTGCTGCTCTGTTCTTATGCATGGTGAATATTTTTCTGTTCCTGGATTACTTCACTATGCCCTCTAAGATCTGCCCACATTAGCATAAATGACAAGGTTTCCTTTTGTGGCTGATTAATAATTTATTGGATCCATGTGCTACCTTTATTTTATCCATTCATTTATCAGTGACTCTCTCAGTTTGTCCTATGTTTTAGTGATTAAGAATGGTGATACAATGGGCATGGGCATGCACGTATTTCTTAGGTGTGTTTTTTCTCATGCTTTTAGTATTTACTTGTTATTGAAATTACTAGATGATATTCTTTTATATTGTTTTTCTTTTCTTCGGATAATCCCTATGGTATTTAATAGTTCCTGCACCTAAACACATCTCCAATAGTAAAGTTAATGATTCTTTTCTTTCCACATCCTTGACAGTATTTATGTTTTGTTTTATTTTTTGTTTTTAACTGTATCCATTCTTCATTGAGTTGAGATGGACTTTCTGTTGATTGAATTTGCTACTCTGGGTTGTTTTCAAGAAATGCGTGGAGCGTGGAGATTATCTAACTACCATATTTATACCAGAATTTTGGCTATTTTGAACTTATGCTTATTGAATTTAGTTAACCACCATTGTGATGAGAACATGACTGCAATAGCAACAACACTCCTACTAGAGAGCATTTCAAAGCCATCTTCTCCATTTTCTTTTCTTACAGTCTCTCTGTCTGCCCTCTGCCCTATTTTCTGAACTTTGTTTGGGGGTAGAGTTTACATAAATATCCATGTAAATGCTGAGAAATTAATTTCTTGTTCTCAGCACCTGGAAAAGTTTTGCTTCTCTCTGTTGAGCACTGATTCCCATAAAAGAAGCTTCTCTGTCCAAAATCAAGAGTATTCCCGAGCTTTGCATATAAACATAAATATTTATAAGGTAATTTGGTAACTTGACCATTTCACAAAGTAATAGTAGTAGGAGCTACTCTAGAACCTATAACCTCCCTAGCCATGGACTTTCAACCAGGATTGCAGTACAGGACATAAAATCCGATCCTGTGGATTAGCCTCAAATCTAATAGAAGGTAGTTAGTTGCCCTATAACAGTCATTTCACTATTGTATCTGTGGGCACATCCTCCCTGGGTAGTTGGTATTATAGAATTCAGAATCCAGCGTTGGGCAAAACTTTGATCACTTTTTTTTCTCCAGCAGAGTAAATAGAACTCTTCAACACTATGGAAGTGACCCAGCCTAAAGAGAGGATGGGTGTGTGGGGGGGTGGGGGGTGGAGGGTACGTGCATTAAACATAGATAAGAATGTAAGAAAGTGCATTATGTAAACTCAATAGTTACTAACCTAATCTTAAATATAACTTTCAAATTTTTCAGGCAAAAATTAGCCTGCATTAGTAACTGATATTACTCTCAGAATACAAGGATAGTCAAATTAACATCATAGTATAAGGCATGGATACCTCCCCATGAGTTATTGATCATAAAGAGTCCAGAAGTATCAAAACCAACACAGATTGAAGCAATTGCTCCTGATGATCCACCCTCAAAACTTGGTGGCAATTGCTTGCACTACACACTTTTTCTCAAGGGCATGAAAAAAATCTCAAAATAGACATTGGTAAATCAAATGACAGAGATTTTATAAATTTAAAATTCAGTAATATTTTTAAATAATCAAATATAGCCTTGTGGGATATTATTAAATATTTTGAAACACAAACAATAAATAAGAAGTAATAATAAATACGTACTAAGAAAGACTTTTCAAATATGTTATGTTAGTGGTAAGAGTTGATTGTAGAAAGATGTACTAAGCAACTCGAATAAAAGCATACTAAGTTCTTAAAACATTATATAGCAAACAACATTTACATAAAAGCCAATTCTGGGTCAGATTTCGAGTATCAGATATATGTAAAATGATTGTGATTATAATAGGTTTTAAGAAAAGTGTGTCATATCTCACAGGTACTGCAGTGCTAAACACCAAAAAATTCTCATACATGTCTTTCATCAAGAGTGTTAATTTCATCAATATTTTTACAGCCCTATATTTTGTCATGTGAGTTCTAACAATAGAATTAATTTTTTTTACTATCACTTACAAAATTGATGTAATAAGTCTAATTGCACAGTTTTCCTTAGAAATAATTGAATAGAGGAATGAGTAAAAGACAGAAGACAATGGGATCTCTAATAAACTAGCTGACTTGCTTTCAAATTAATTGCCAGTTGATTATAGAAAGGTTTGGCATGCATGTGAAGTGCAGCTATTTAATAATCAGTAGATTGTTTCATTCATGTTTGCAAAAGTATTTTCAAAAAATAAAATTGTCTCCAGCAAAAATATTTGTTGTTTTAAAACTTTTTAAAACATATTGTCTTTTGATCATATTGTTTCCCTTCCTTAATATGTCCCAGAGCCTTTCTACCTCCTTCCTACCTATGAAATCACTTATTTCTCTGTTAGCCAAAAATCTCAGAAAAAAAACCAATAAAATCAAACATGAAAACTCAAACATGCTAAAACATAAACAACCCCCCTAAAAGAGGAAGAAAATCAATAAAGAAAAAATACCAAAACAAAACAAAAATCATACACACACACACACACATGCACACGCACATGCACACGCGCACGCGCATGCCACACGCACACGCACATGCACATGCACACACACACACACACACAATCAAAGCAGCAGCAACAAAACAAGAAATCCATTTTTTTGGTAGCCAATTACCTACCGGTCATGGGCCTACCCTAAAGTTTGGCTGATAAACCCAATGATACTCCACTGGAGAAAACTATTTTTCCATTTTTCTGCAGGTATCATTCTAAATAACTTCTTGGTTACAGAGGGTTTTGTGCGCACCTCTCTTTCTCAATGCTGTAATGTTGTCTGGGTGAACTTACACAGGTCTTCTGTGTGCTATCACAATCTCATTTCATACATGTATCAGCTCAGTCTAAAACTGTTACTTTCTTGGAGTTTTCCACCATCTCTGGCTCTTATGATCTTTCTGCCTCCTCTTCTACATAGATCCCCAAACCTTGAGGGAAGGGGTTCAATTTTTAAAACATCTCATTTGTGGATGAATATGTTAAAGTTCCTCACTCTTCACATTGTCCAGAGCTCTGTGCTATTTACCAAATATTACAAAGAATCTTCTCTGATAAGGGTTAAATCTTGTTTATGGATATGGGAATATGTCTTTAGAACATTTGGGCAAATATCACTCTTATATACCTTTTTATATTTTTTAATTATTAGACTATAAATAAAATCTTTTCCCTTTTTTTCCCTTCTCTTCCTACCCTACCATGTACCACTCCCTAATCTCATCCAAAACCATGGCCTCTTTTTACACTTAATGCAATTACTAGCATATAGGCGCATCTATATTTGTATATATCCATTCCTAAATATAACCTGTTCACTTTATATGCTGCCTGCATGTATATTTTCAGGAATGACAATTGGCCACGGAGGAAAGCTGAGAATAGGAACGATAGCATTCCCAGGGAAGAGTGCACCAAATGGATGGTTGTACATTAGCATATCTTATGAGAATGTCTCTAAGTGGTAAGGTTTGTAACATTGCTGCTGTATTCTATTCTCTATGAGGAAAAATTGGAAACAGGATAGATGTCTATCAATTGTTGAGCAGATGATGAATAATTGAAATACACAAACAATATTGTTCAGTTATTAAAAAATGAAACAATAATAGCTGAAGGAAAATGAATGGGACTAGAAAATAGTCAAACTGAGAGAGGTAACTCAGATCCAGAAAGAGAGATGGCACAATATTCTCTGTTATATGGACAGGACAGCTTTAAATTTTATTTTCCTTTTATTGATTATACATTTAATATGATATATTCTGATTATAGTTTCCTCTCCCTCTATTCCTAGGTCCTCCACACCTCAGCTCTAATTCAGATTCATACTTCCTCTGTCTTTGCATGAAAACAAGCTGAATCCAAGGAATAATGAGAGTATGAAGATAAGATAAAATAAAGGAAAACAAAAGAAATAACCCAGAATAGGACAAAGCAAGTATAAGGAAGAGCTGTCAAGCTGCTAGTGTACGCTCTCTCCAGCTTCTTTTTGGAAGCACTCAGGGCTATTAGTTTTCCTCTTAGCACTGCTTTCATTGTGTCCCATAGGTGTGGGTATGTTGTGGCTTCATTTTTATTAAATTCTAAAAGGTCATTAATTTCTTTATTTCTTCCTTGACCAAGTTATCTTTGAGTAGAACATTGTTCAGCTTCCATGTGTATATGGGCTTTCTGTTGTTTTTCTTGCTAGTGAAAACCAGTCTTAATCCGTAGTGATCTGATTATTTCAATCTTCTTATATTTGTTGAGGTCTGTTTTGTGACCAATTATATGGTCAGTTTTGGAGAAGGTACCCTGAGGTTCTGAGAAAGTATATTCTTTTGATTTAGGATGAAATGTTCTATAGATATCTGTTAAATCTATTTGGTCCAAAACTTCTGTCAGTTTCACTGTGTCTCTATTTTTGTGTTTCCCTAATCTGTCCATTGAGGAGAGTGGGGTGTTGAAGTCCCACACAATTATTCTGTGAGGTACAATGTATGCTTTGAGCTTTTGTGAAGTTTCTTTTATGAATGAGGGTGTCCTTGCATTTGGAGTATAGATGTTCAGAATTGAGAGTTCCTTGTAGAAAATGTATAGGTAGAAAACCTTGGAACCCTCACTCCTAAATGAGATAATGGGATATCTCCATCAAATCGCTCCTCTTTGGCTCAGATGAAAAAGAAAATCCTGACTCAACCTTAAAAGTAAATTGACATCTTCCAGATATCATTTAATTTGTTTTATGTTGACCATCCTGTGCATGCCCTGTGCTGCTGCCACAGAAATCATAAAATTCTCTGTGTGTTCTTATGTGTATCTAAGAAGGCATGGTTAGGATGCTTATTTCCCTGTCTTCCTTCCTCTCTGGCACTTTCCAACTCCTCTTGCATAGTTTTCTGAACCCTGAAAGGAGGAATTTGATAGAAACATCTCATTTACGACTGAGAGTTCCAAGGTCTCTCCTCTCTGTATTTTGTCTGGATATAGGATTTTGTATTTGTTTCTTTCTGTTACAGGAAGACATTTATCTTCTGATGGCTGACCAAGGAAGGCATCCTAGGTTACAGGCCTGTCATTTCTTGACCACCCAGGGACTGTTAAGCATTGGATCAATGTCATAGAATGGGCTCTACCTCCAATTAGATAATGGTTAGCTTTTACTATAACTATATTGTGTTACTATTACACTAGTATATCTTACAGATAAGTAACCACTGATTGTAGACAAAATTTTTGTAGTTGGGTTGGTGTTTACATTTCTCCTTTTGTAACATGCAGAGTAGATTCCAGTAACTTGAATACTATACATTTGAAGTGAATCCTAGACATTAGGCAACAACTTGACTTTTTCAAGTTCTGTGAGTTTTATAGGTGTTGCTTTTAGAAATAGGACTTTACCACCAGTTTTTACAGAACAACCAATAGCCTTAGCAATATCAAGGATTCTTTGGGTGTTTCCATAGTGTCTTGTAGGCTAACAACTCTACTAGATGTATCCCATTCACTATGTTAGAAGTTTTATTTGATTGCAAGAGAAGTCTAGTTGTTGGAACTTTATATCCACAGTTAGTTGGTGATACTATTTAGCTATCTTTCATATATGTATATATTTTAGGAAGTCTCTGTTATGTAAGCTTTGCATACTCCTCTTCCAATGGCCTTTCCTGTTAACTGTCACTTCCTGTGTTCCCTCATTCATTCCCACTTACATCTTGCTCCCTGTTTTATCCTCCAATTCTAATCCCCACCTCATCCTTTCTCAACTATATATTCTATTTCTCCTTTCTAAGAAAATCCATCACCTCCTGCAATTTCCTGTTCCATAGAAAACCCATGTGATTATATTGATTGAAGCATGCTCATCAATGTCTTAACAGCTAACTTTAACATACAAGGAAAAAACATACCCTATTTGTCTTTCTTTGTCTGGGATAGCTCACTGAGGATTATATTCTCCAGTGATCCATTGACAGACATCTAACTTATTTCCAGTCTCTGACTATTGTGATTAAAGAGGCAATGGATGTAATTGAGCAAGTGTCTGGAATGCCTCTTGGGTACATGCCTAAGACTGGTATAGGTAGATCTTGAGTTAAGAATTCCCATCCTTTTTAGGAAATCCCAGATTGATTTCCATAGTGACTGTACAAGTCGGCACTCTGACCGGATATATCTGAATTTATTTACATTCTCCTTCATGCAGCATTCCAGTTTGACTACTACCATTTGTTAAGGATACTATCTTTTCTCCAGTGTGTTTTTTTGGCTTCTTTATATAAATTCAGCTGTCTTTATGTGTGCATTTATGTCTGTATCTTCAATTTGATTCCATTGGTCCATAAGCCTTTTTCGTGCTGATAATATGCTATTTTTATTACTATAGTGCAATATTATACTTGGAGATGAGCGATGGTAATACCTCCTCAGTTCTTTAATTATTAAGGATTGTTTTAAATATTCTCAGGTTTCTGTTTCTGTTTGAAGCTGAAATGATCTTTCATGTTCTGTGAAGAATTGTGTTGGAATTTTGATAGAGATTGAATATGTATATTGTATAAAAATGTTACCATTTGAAGTATCTTAATCTTACTGGCCCATAAATATACAACTTTTCATGTTCTATTAAGTTCTTCAAATCAATTTCGTTCTTTGATGCCTTAAAGATCACTAAGATATTTCACTCTTTTTGCTTAGAGTTGCCAATATATTTTGTAGTTTTGAGGTTGTTATTAAAGATGTTTCCCTAATATCTTTCTCAGTCATTTTTATTATTTTATATAAATGCTACTAAATTTTGTGTGTTAATTTTGTATCTACTATATGTATCTACTATATATGTTCAATGTATTTAACAGGTATAGGAATTTTCTAGTAAAGTATTTAGGGTCACTTATGTGTGCTATAATATCATCTGCACATAAAGACACATCTGAAATCAATGGGCGGGAGGTCCCTTGATTCTGCGAAGGCTTGATGCCCCAGTGTAGGGGAATACTAGGGCAGTGAGGTGGGGAATGCATGAGTGTGTAGGGGAGCACCCTCATAGAATCAGAGGGAGGGGGATGGGATAGGGAGTTTGCAGAGGGAAAACCAGGAAAAGGGATTAAAAATTGAAATGTAAATAAATCAAATATCCAATAAAGAAAATTTAAAAGTCACATTAATCTCAATTTGTGTTGCATTTCTACTTCAGTTATATTATTGCTCCAATTATGACTTCAGGCAGTTTGTTAAGTAGGTATGGAAAAACTTGATAACCTTGTCTTGTTGCTGATTTTAATGGAAGTGTTTCACTTTTCTGTTCATTTAAGTTGATGTCAGCTCTGGGCTTGCTATAAACTGTTGTGTAATATGTTGAAGGACTGCACTGTATCCAAATATTCTCCAGGAGTTTTATCGTGAAGGAGACTTAGATTTTGTCAGAGGCCTTTTCTATATTTAATCTTGTGTTTTTTATCTTTCAGTCTGTTTATATTTTGGACTACATTTAAAGATTTATCTATGATGAACTGTGGGTTAAAAGTGGTGGCCCTTTGGGAGATTAGATGTGGCTTTTGAGAAGGAGACCTGCTCCATTACCCCAGCACATCGGGTCCAGATGGGAAGAGGCAACTTATGGCTTTAAAACATTTATTGTTGGTGGAGAGTTGTGATGAGTGAAAAGTAGAGGCTGGCCATGGACATGTGGAGAGAGGGGGAAGGGGGTGCAGAGAGAAGGGAGCCCAAGATGACAAGAGAGACAGACAAGAGAGTAAGAGAATAAGAGACTGAGGAGGGGGGCAATAGTGGGCCAGGCCTGTCTGTTGCCAGGTAACTGTAGGGAGAAGCATACCTTGCTGTTGCCAAGTAACTGTGGGGATGGAGTCCAGACAGAATACCAGGAGCTTGTGGCATTGCCCTACATGACTGATGGCCACAGAAGTTTGGAGCTGGGTGTCTGAGAGCATGGCAACTGACATTTGTACCTTCCATAATTATCTGGTGGGTCTCTGGAGTTTAAACCTAGCTCGACCAGAAAATAGGCTTCCTTTAATGGTCCCACAGTGAACCATCCCTGTATCTCTGGAATAAAACACAATTGATCATAATAGATGACATTTGTGATATATCCTTGGACTCAGTGTGGAAATATTTTATTGAAAATTATTGAATTATAGTCATAAGTGAAATTGATCTGTGATTAAAACTCATTGTTTATTTTCCATAACCTTCTAGCAAGTATGCATTCTCTTTTGTATTTGAGTAAGATGTTCTGTAAATGTGTGTTAGAACCATTTGATTGATGATATAATATCAGTTAGCTCCAGCACTTCCCTGTTTAGTGGTTTTCTGTCTATCAGCAAGAGTGAGATACTGAGTTACCTATCTCTCTGTGCAATGGTCAATATTTGGTTTAAGTTGTGATAGTATTCCTTTTATAAACCAGGTGTCCTTGTTTTGAGCACATAGATGTTAAGAATTGAAATGTTCTGTTGGTGGATTTCTGCATTAATGAATATGTAGTGTCCTTCCATATCTCCTGAGACTGGTTTTAGTATGAAGTCTGTTTAATCAAGTTTTAAAATGACTATACTAGCTTGCTGTTTCTTGCAATATTTTTCCATCTATTTATGTTGAGGTGATTTCCATCCTTGAGGTTAAGATGTTTGTCTTGTGTACACAAAAAGCATGATCTTACTTTTAAATTCATAATGTTAGTGGGTTTTGAGCAATGTTTATTTATTCCTGTTATTTTGTTTTGGTGGTAAGGGTTTCCCACTTTTGATATGATACTCCAATATTATTTATTCTGTTATTTTCTTAAGTGTGGCTAATCTCTTTAGGTTGAAGTTTTCCTGCTAGTGATTTATGTACAGTTTGATTTATAGACTAGTAATGCTTATGTATTTCTTCCTATTTTCTTTTTCCTTTTTCTCTTTTACTTTCTTTTTTCATTTTTCCTTTCACCTTTCTTTCTTATTTTATTTTTTCTTGTTTCTTTTATATAGATGATTTCTTTTTATAACCCTGGTTGTCCTAAATTTGCTTTGTAGAATAGGCTGGGTAAAAGCTTAGAGATCTACTATCTCTTCCTGTCTTTGCATCATGACCACTGAAATTAAAAGTATGTTCCACAATGCCAGGTTCATTTATAAATTTATTGTGATTAAAAATGTTCCTGGCTGGACCGGGCGTGGCACACACCTGTAATCCCAGAACTTGGGAGGCAGAGGCAGGCCTCTGTTCACTGAGTTCGAGGCCATCCTGGTCTACATAGTGAGTTCCAGGAAAGCTAGGACCATCCAGAGAAACCCTGTCTCAAAACACCAAAAAGAAAAAAAATGTTCCTGGCTTTAGTAGATTTAGCTGACTTTTAAGGTCTCTTAGCATTTGTACAAAATCTGTCCGGCCCCTTCTTACTTTTCAAGTCCACAGTAGAAGTCAAGTCTTATTCTAATAGGTATACTTATATGTTTCATGATATTTTTCCCCTTGAAGCTTTTAATATTTTCTTTGTTCCATATGTTCAGTGTTTTGATCTCTATATACTATACAGCATTTTTCTTTTTCTTTTTCTTGTTAAGATTTATTTATTATTATATGTGAGTACACTGTAGCTGTCTTCAGACACACAAGAAGAGGGCATCAGATCTCATTATGGATGGTTGTAAGCCACCATGTGGTTGCTGCGAATTGACCTCAGAAGAGCAGTCAGTGCTCTTAACAACCTGGCTATCTCTCCAGCCCCATCTTTTTCTTTTCTCCTTTTTATTTATTTTCTCTCATACAATACATCCTTCCATCTCCTCTTTCCACTACACTTATTTCCACTCCCCTGCACACATCCCTTCTCGCCCAGATCCATTGATCTTGATTCCCTTCAGAAAGCAGCAGACTTCCCATTGATATCAATATACAAAGCATAACAAGTTACAATAAGACTAGGCACAAATTGTCATAGAAAGGTTGGTGAAGTCAATGCGGTAGAAGAAAACAAATCCCAAGAGTAGTCAAAAGAGTCAGAGACACCCTTGATCCCACTATTAGGAGTCCCAAAAAACCATCAAGCCACAGCATATATGCAAAGGATCTAGCTCAAACCCACACAAGCTCAGTGATCGCTACTTCAGTCTCTTTAAGTCCCAAGGAATACTGTTTAGTTGATCCTGTAAATCATGTTCTCCTTTTGTCCTTGACCCCTCTGACTCTTAAAATCCTTCTGTCCCTCTACTATGGGATACCATCAGCTCCGCCTAATGTTTTGGTATGGATTTCTGCATCTGCTTTCATCAGCTGGAGGGAACCCTCCAACAAATGGGCTAGGTACCTGGCTTCTAGTTCTCGGCAGAGTAGGGCACGGGATCCCTCTTTTGACTTGGACCTCAAATTAGACCTGTCATTAATTCCCATTCCCACAAGCTCAGAGCCTCAGTACATCTTTCAGATGGAATAAGCATGGGTGAAAGATTTTGTGGCTGGGTTGGTGTCCCGGTCCCATGACTGGAAGCCTTGTCTGGTTACAGAGAGAGGCCAGTTCAGGGTCCTTATTCTCTTATTCTTATTACTACAAGTCCAAACTAGGGACACCCTCATAGGTTCCAGGATGTTTCTACTCCACTAGGATTCTATATCACTCTCTAAAAGCTGCCATATTCCAGTCATCTTTCCCTGCACTCTCTCCCTCCTTTCTCTGTGCCTCTATCCCCACCCCCACCTGCTCCTTCCTGTTCCCATGACTATTTGCCTCTCATCCAACTAGAAAATCGATTCTATTTCCCATTCCTAGGTAGATTTATGCATCCTCCTAGAGGTTGCCTTGTTATGCAACCTCTGTGGCCTCATGGCTCTTAATATCCTTATGGATTTTAGTGTAATTACACATTACTTACCAGCTAATATCCAGTTATAAGTTAGTATATACCATGTTTGTCTTCCCTGGGTCTGGTTGTCTTGCTCAGGACGGTTTATTCTAGTTCCATCTATTTTTCTGCAAATTTCATGATGTCATTGTTTTCTAACAGCTGAGTAATAAATATTTCATTCTATAAATACAACACATTTATTTTATCTATTCTTCTGATGACTAACATCTAAGTTGTTTCTAATTTCTGGTGATTATGAATAAAGTTACCAGGAACATAGTTAAGTAAGTGTTCTTGTGGTAGATTGGAAGTTCTTTGGGTATATGCCAAGAAGTGGTATAGCTAGGTCTTGAGGTTAGTCAATTTTCTATTTTCTCAGGAACTGCCATATTGATTTCCATAATAGTTTTACATATTTGCACTCCAACCAGAAAAAGAGGAGTAATCCCCTGGCTCCACATCCTTTCCAGGATAAACTGTCACTTGTGTTATTGATCTTAGACATCTGACAGGTGGAAGATGGAATCTTAGAAACGTTCTGAGTTGCATTTCCCTGGGGACTAAGTATGTTGAACATTCCATTAAGTGCTTCTTGAAATTTTATTTCTATTTGAGAATTTCCTGTTTACCTCTGTACCTGATTTTTAATTGGAATGTTTGTTTTGTTCACATATTCTCTGAGTTCTCTATATATTTTGTATATTATCACTCTATCAGATCTGGAGTTGGTTAAAAATATTTTCTCATTCCTTTGGCTGTGGTTTTGTCCTGTTGATGGCAATCTTTGCCTTACAGAAACTTTTCAGATTCATAAGGTCCCAATTATTAGTTGTTGATCTTAGTGCCTGGGCTATCAGTGTTCTGTTTAGTAGGTTGTCCCCTGTGACTATGTGTTCTAGGCTATAATCTACTTTCTCTTCTATCTGCTTCACTTTGTCTAGTTTGATGTTGAGGTCTTTGATGACCTTGAGCTTTCGTTTTGTACATGGTTATTAATATGAACCTGTTTATTCTTCAACATGCATACATCCAATTTCACTGGCACCAGTATTTGGGCCAGTGTGCATGGCTAACTTAATAAAAATTGGGTGTCCAAAGGTATAGGGATTTATGTCTGGGTCTTTGATTCAATCTCATTGATCAATGTGTCTGTTTTTATGTCAATCACATGTCGTTTCTGATGCTATTGATTTATAATATAGCTTGAAATTAGTGATAGTGATACATCTGGAAGTTTATTGTTCATGTGTGTTTAAGGTATATTGGGGTTTTTTGTTTTCCTATATACAATTAAATGTTGTCTTTTCTAGGTCTGTAACAAGTCTTCTTAAAATTTTAATGAGGATGACATTGAATCTGTAATTGCATCTGGTATTGTAGCCATTTTTACTATGTTAATCCTACTGATTCATGACCATAAAAGATTTCTATATCTTCTGATATCTTCTTCATTTTTTTCTTCAAAGTTTTGTCAAATAAGGATTCCACTTGCTTGATTATGGTTACACTAATATATTTCAAATTATTTGTGGCTATTGTGAAAGATATGATTTTCCTAATTTTTTTTACTCAGTGTATTTGTACGTCATATTGCATGTTGTATTTGTATTTTGTATTTGTATTTTTTAAGTTAACCCTTTTCCAAACACTTCTCTGGTGATGCTTACAAATTCTCTAGTAGAATTTTTGGGGTCACTTATATATACTATCATATCATCTGCATCCCTAGGATAAAGCCTACTTGATCATAGTGGATGATGTTTTTAATGTTCTTGGATTCTCTTTGCAGGTATTTTTGCATCAATGCTCATGAGGGAAATTGGTCTGTAATTCTCTTTCTTTGTTGAATCTTTTTGCTGTTTAGGTGTCACGGTGACTGTGGCCTCATAAAATGAAGTTGGCAATGTTCCTTCTGTTTCTATTTTGAGGAATAATTTGAGGAAGATTCACATTAACACTTCTTGAAAGTCTGGTAGATTTCTGTATTAAAACTGTCTATAACTGAGCTTTGTTTGGTTTGGAGATTTGTAGATGGCCGTTTCTATTTCACTAAAAGTGACAGGTCTACTTATATTTCTTACCTGGTCTTCATTTAGGTGCTAATTTGAAGGTACTAAGAAATTTATTAATTTCTCTTACATTTTGAATTTGATGTGGTACACATTTATAAAACATAACCTAATGATTGCTTGAAATTTCCCAGTATTTGTCAATGTGTCCCTCTTTTCAATTCTGATCTTGTTAATTTGAATATTCTCCTTCCCTTTTAAACTCAATTTGAAGAAGGGTTTGCTGATATTCTCAAAGAACCAATTTTTTACTTCATTTTATATTGTTCTATTTGTTTATATTTTATTTATTTGTTTTCTACCTTCTACCCTTCTATTCCTCCTGGATATCCTTGCTTCTTTTTGTTCTAGAGCTTTCATGTGTACTGCTAAGTTGCTAGTATAAGACATTTTCTCTCTCTCTCTCTGTCTCTCTCTCTGTGTTTCTCTCTCTGTCTCTCTGTCTCTCTCTGTCTCTCTGTCTCTGTCTCTCTGTCTCTCTGTCTCTCTTTCTCTCTCTCTCTCTCTCTCTCTCTCTGTCTCTCTCTCTCTCTCTGTCTCTGTCTCTCTGTCTCTCTGTCTCTCTCTCTTTTTAATGTAGGCACTAAGTTTTATGAACTTTCCCACTTTTGTCTCATCCCGGAGTTTGGATGTGGTTCATATTTATTTTTATTCAATTCTAGGAAGTCTTTAATTTCTGTCTTTATTTCTTTCTTGACTAATTAATCATTCAGCAGAGTTCTTTTTTCCAGTTTCCATGAGTATGTTTGAGTTTCCAGAGGCTTTCTGCTTTTTGGTTCCTGAATTCCCTAAGTTTGTGTTTTATTTATTATCTTTATTTCCATTTTTAGGTCTGGAATAGTTTTATTCATTTTTGACTTTTTCTCTTGATATTCTTACATTTCTTTAAGGGTTCTCAGTTTCTCCAATTTGTGTCTTTTGCTCAATTTCATTATGGAGCTACTTCATGTATTTTTTAAGGAAATGTATCATCACAAAATGGGCTCTAAGGGTTGTTCTATGATTGATTGAGTGATTGAGTGAGTGAGTGAGTGAGTGAGTGAGTGAGTGAGGTTTATCTGTGTTCTATTGTGTTCTTAGATTTGAATCTAGGTATCTTGATTTGGTATGATTATAGGTTTAGCTGACAACTTCTGGATTTGTCTTTGATGGATGAATATTTTGCTGCTTTGTTTCCATTTTTTCTCTGGTCTTTTGGATTGTGTGGTCTGTCTTTGAGTCATGGCTCTCCACCCATATTTGAGTTTGGATTTCTCATGGCCGGGCCAGCATAGTCTTTTGTCAAATGAAAGGACAGGGGACAGCAGAAGTTCTTGTGACCTGTTTGATGTCTGAGCTAGCAGTGAGTTGCTATTTGAGTTGGACGCTGGTCCTGAAAATTAGGAAAGTGTTTCTAGGGGAGGGACCCAGAGTGGAGGAAGTTTGCAGCTGTGCAGCATACCTGCAGTTCTGGTAGCCAGTATGGTCTCTCATCCATCAAGGAGTCTCTGCCTGAGTTACAGATGGCAATGAGTGAAGGATAAAATCAGGGACATTGGGGACAGTGTTTAATAGGAAGGCATCTGTATTTCTTTACTTTTGCTAATCCCCAATAATAACAGAAAAATCAAGTTTTCTTACAAGCTGTATCTTAATATCTGTTTAGTTAAATGATCTACCTTAACCTGCTATGCTAATCTGGCTACCTCCCAGTCCTAGCTCTAATATACTTGAAGTTTAATACTGCTCTATCTCTCTGCTTAAGATGTTTCTTCCTATGGTATTTTCTCAAATCATCTTCTGCTCATGGCCAATTTGAATCTACCTAGCTTTTTCTCTCTACCTCTCTGTGTCTACCTCTGTAAGATTCTGCCCTATTCTCTCTTCTCCCCAACCACTGGATAATCAGCATTTATTTACAAAGTATGGAATAAATGCTAAGAATTGTTTACACAAACTTGAGGCAGGATATTTTAGACATAAGCATTACAGTGCTGTGTCCAGATTGAAACAAGATATGAGGGCAGAGAAATCAGCATTGCAATAACACAATAACAACAATGCACAAAGCATTATGCCTCTGTGTTTGTGTGTGTGTGCGTGTGCGTGTGCGTGTGCGTGCGCGTGCGTGTGTGTGTGTGTGTGTGTGTGTGTGTGTGTGTATTTAATTCCAATAGAGAACCATGTCATGCAGGAGACAATGATCCAACTAAGAATTTAATAGTATTAAAGAAAACCTCAAATATGATGAGTTTACATCATGCTGAGTTTTTGGCCAGAGGTCCTATAGATACCCGTATAAACTTTATAGACCATACCAAATGTACTGGTTATTTCCTATAACCTAGAGTAAACTGTATTTCTGAAGATGCAATGTATTTATATTATTGAACAGGAAATTGAGCTGGTGCCCAATAAAAGAGGTTTCACCAATACTGAGATTTTTTCTTTACTGTAGAGGATTTTTCAACAAAAGGTCAATAGACAGCAGCTTCCTTGGGTATCTAAGATGCCTCATTATCTCCATTTTTACATGCTATAATACCTAGCAAAATGTGAAACCACTACAGAAGGGTGCTAAAATTAGAATGGAAAATTTAGTGAGAGTGAGATGGCTAATTGAAATGGCCTTTCATATAAATATGATGACATGACTTTAGATTCCTAAAGTGTATATAAACCTGGGCATGGTAGCATGCTTAAAATCTCAGTGTTCTTATTGTAAAATAAGAGGCAGATATAAGACAACTAATGGGGCACCTTTCTGGCATTACTTATACCAAGATGCAGGCAAGAGACTGTGTAAAAGGAGGATATACACATAAGGTGCTTCTCTCTCTCTCTCTCTCTCTCTCTCTCTCTCTCTCTCTCTCTCTCTCTCTCTTTGTGTGTGTGTGTGTTTCTGTCCTCTCTCACACATATACACATATATACACATGGAGAAATTTTTAAAATAAGTATTATAGGGTACAAACCTAATATTAAAAGGAATAGCATTTATTTATACCGATACCACACTTTCTGAAAAGAAAATCAAGAAAAAAAAATCTCCTTTGCTAAGTCTATCTACTTATGAATAATTTCACCAAAGAAGAGAATGACTTTTAAAACTAAAATGACAAAATATAGATGAAAGAAATTGAAGAGGACAGACAAAATGGATAGGCCTTTCATGTGTATGAAGCAGAAGAATTACAGCATTGAAAAGATCCTGCTATCCAGAATGCTCAAAAACAATGTCTTTGGAAAGACCAATGATATTCTTCAAAGAGACAGGAAAAGATATATGAAATTACTGTGGATGTACAACTTCCTACCCAAATATTCCAGCCACTTGTGAGAAATGCAGAGAAAGATACAAACATCCCAGTATCCAATCTCAAGATACACATCAGAGCTTTATTATAAAGACACTGGACTGTTGATAAAACACATATACATCCACTACATGAAGAAAACTAAAACCAGAACTCAGAAATTAACCTACACATTAATGGTCAGTAGACTTTCAACAGAGTCTAAAGCATGTATCAGAGAAAAACATCTCAAATAAGTTGATTTAGAAATATATATATATATATCAATCTACTAGTCATAAGACATAGTCTACTCAAAATTTAACAAAATTGAATGTAATGGTAGTCTTCAGATGGAAGCAGACATGTTTGAAATTGACATCTAATAGAGGACCAAAGTAATGAATCAGAAAAGGATTTGACACAAAGATTCAGAGATAGCATGTGGGCAACTCTCAGGAGAAAAGTGCAGGAGAAAAAGGCTCCTGAAGACCAGTATAGAGTGAGTAGAAGAGAGAGGAGTTTGGCAGTCAGAACAATTGAGTTGACCCAATGAGCCAGATTTTAGAAAGAGTCACAAAGGATTGATTTGGCAGTAAGCCTTGAGACAACAGTTATATCTGGTCAATAAAAATTACTTTTACATTAAAGTCTCTATTTTCTTTTTTTTCTTTTTTAATTAGATATATTCTTTATTTACATTTCCAATGATTTCTCCTTTCCTGGTTCCACCCCGTCCCACCAAACACCATAAGCCATCTCTACTCCCCCTGTTCCCCAATCAACCCTATCCTGCTTCCCTGTCCTGGTTTCCCTACAATCCAGCATCAAGCCTTTCCAGGACCAAGGGCCCCTATTCCTTTCAATGTCCAACAAGGCTATCCTCTGGTGCCTATGCGTCTGGAGCCATGGGTAACATCACATGTACTATCTGGTTGATGTTTTTGTCCCTGGGAGCTATGGGAGTACGTGGTGGCTCATATCATTGTTCCTCCTATGGCGCTGGAAACCCCTACAGCTCCTTGGGTCCTTTCTCTAGCTTCCCCATTGGGAAACCTTGCTCAGTTCAATGGCTGGCTGAGAGTGTCCCCCTCTGTATTTGCCCTGCACCAGCAGAGCCTCCCAGGTGACAGCTACATCTGGCTCCAGTCAGCAAGTACTTGTGAGCATCCATAATAGTGTCTGGGTTTTGTAACTGTATATGGATTGGATCACTAGGTGGGATAGTCTCTGGATGGTTTCTGCTTCACATTTTGTCTCTGTATCTCTTTCTGTGGGTATTTTGTTCCCCCCTTCTAAGAAGGACCAGAATATCCATACTTTGTTCTTCCTTCTTCTTCGGCATCAAAAACTCAGGAGACAGCAGGTTCTAGTGAGGATGTGGAGAAAGAAGAATACTCCTCCACTGCTGGTGAGATTGCAAGCTGGTAAAACCAATCTGAAAATCGTTTGATGGTTTCTCAGAAAACTGGGCATGATACTGTTGGAGGACCCTGTTATACCAGTCCTGAGCATATACCCAGAGGATTCCCCAGCATGTGATAAAGACAAATGTTCTACTATGTTCATAGCAGCCTTACTTATAATAGCCAGAAGTTGGAAAGAACCCAGAAGTACCTCAACAAAGGAATGAATACAGAAAATGTGATATATTTACACAATGGAATACTACTCAGCTATTAAAAACAATGAATTCATGAAATGGGTGGAACTAAGTGAAGTAACCCAATCACAAAAGAACATACATGGTATATACTCACTGATAAGTGGATATTAACCCAGAAGCTTGGAATACAATTCACCAAGAAACCAAGAAACAATTCACAGATCAAATGATACCCAAGAAGGAAAAACAAAGTATGGATAATCTCTTCCTTTTTATTTTATTAAAGCAAACAGAAGTCCCTATTTACTGTGTGCAATCTAAGGTTTCTGCTAAATTTAAAGAAAAGATTCCTGTTTCTGTTGTGTTTAATCCTAGTTAAAGAATAAATCCCTGTTTGTCTTATGTTAAGTTGTTGAAAGATAGGGGTCTATTTCTAATTAAAAATAAGTTCCCATTTCTTAGATCTGATGTCTACTGCTCGTAACCACATTCACATGATGTACATCCTTAACTTGGTTCTTTCCTTTTCACTGGGTCTTTCTAACAATGTATTACAGCTAACTCCCTCCTCTGTGAACAGTTTAGCTTTCTGATAAAAGGGACTAAGAGAAACCAGTAGGGACTGGTCTCTCAAATCCCAGCTTAGATAGAGACAGCTGGCTGTCCACTCCTGGGTGCATCCCAAAATATAGATAGCTTTAATTGAACATTATTGATTTGGTCTTTTCTCCTCAAGATTCCTAGGTTTAAAAGCTGCCATATCATGTCTTCTGTCTAGGCTCATCTTTATTTTTAATTATTGTAATTATAACAGAGATGGGGCTTCTCCCATAGTATCTTGTACCTTTATCTTCTGACACACCTGATATGGTTCAATCAAACACTAAAGATTCTCTTCCCTAATTCATGCACTATTGGAGGCATAATGGCATCTAGGGTACTGAAAACCACTGCAGAAAGAGCAGAGGAAAAAGTTGGTCTTTATGACAATTTGAATAATAGTGACACTGAGTGGACACATGAGAGTGCTTGGTATTAGAACTACTGTGGTTTTCATACAAAGTACTCTCCACAACCTTATTTTGGTCTGAAATTGTCTATGTAGCCTTACTTTTCTAATCCTTTGCCCAGCTTCTCAAGTGCTGGGATACAGGGTTGTGACACCATTCCTGGATACAAGGATACCACATTTAATACTCAAAGTGAGTTCTCAAACTGAAATATAGAATCCAAAGAATTAATTATACAACTATATTCAAGTAAGAAGTAAAATTAAACATAGATGATGGGTCCATCTTATGTCAAAGTCCTTATTCCTTAAAATGCATCAAGCTTGCTCTCATAAAAGTACTTTATAACACGATAATGATTAGTAAAAAAAAATGTTGGCAGGATTAATACAGTAAAAATGACCATTTTGTCAAAAGCAACCTACAGATTCAGTGCAATCCCCATCAAAATCCCGACTCAATTCTTCATAGAGTTAGAAGGAGCAATTCTCAAATTAATTTGGAATAACAAAAAACCCAGGATAGAGAAAACTATTCTCAACAATAATGAACTTCTGGGAGAAGCACCATCCCTGACTTCAAGCTGTACTACAGAGTAATAGTGATAAAAATGTATAGTATTTGTACAGAGACAGGCAGGAAGACAAATGGAACAGAACTGAAGATCCAGAAATGAACTCACATACCTATGGTCACTTGATCTTTGACAAAGGAGCTAAAACCATCTGGTAGAAAAAAAAACATAAAGCCAGAAACTCTGAAACTAATAGAAAAGAAACTGGGGAAGACCCTTGAGGACATCGGTACAGGGAGAAAGTTTCTGAACAGAACACCAATAGCGTATGCTCTAAGAGCAAGAATTGACAAATGGGACCTCATAAAATTACAAAGTTTCTGTAAGGCAAAGGACACCATCAAGAGGACAAATCAGCAACCAACAAATTGGGAAAAGATCTTCACCAATCCTACATCATATAGAGGGCTAATATCCAATATATATAAAGAACTCAAGAAGTTAGACTCCAGAAAACCAAACAACCCTATTAAAAAATGGGGTACAGAGTTAAACAAAGAATTCTCACCTGAAGAACTTCGGATGGCAGAGAAGCATCTTAAAAAATGCTCAACTTCATTAGTCATTAGGAAAATGCAAATCAAAACAACCTAAGATTTCATCTTACACCAGTCAGAATGGCTAAGATTAAAAATTCAGGAGACAGCAGGTGTTGGAGAGGGTGTGGAGAAAGAGGAACACTCCTCCACTGCTGGTGGGGTTGCAAATTGGTACAACCACTCTGGAAAGCAGTCTGGCGGTTCCTCCGAAAACTGGGCACCTCACTTCCAGAAGATCCTGCTATACCACTCCTGGGCATATACCCAGAAGACTCCCCACCATGTAATAGGGATACATGCTCTACTATGTTCATAGCAGCCCTATTTATAATTGCCAGATGCTGGAAAGAACCCAGGTATCCCTCAACAGAAGAGTGGATGCAAAAAATGTGGTATATCTACACAATGGAGTACTATTCAGCCATTAGAAACAATGAATTCATGAAATTCTTAGGCAAATGGATGGAGCTAGAGAATATCATACTAAATGAGGTAACCCAGACTCAAAAGGTGAATCATGGTATGCACTCACTAATAAGTGGATATTAACCTAGAAAACTGGAATACCCAAGACATAATCCACACATCAAATGAGATACAAGAAGAAAGGAGGAGTGGCCCCTGGTTCTGGAAAGACTCAGTGAAACAGTATTCGGCAAAACCAGAACGGGGAAGTGGGAAGGGGTGGGTGGGAGGACAGGGGAAGAGAAGGAGGCTTACGGGACTTTCGGGGAGTGGGGGGGCTAGAAAAGGGAAATCATTTGAAATGTAAATAAATTATATCGAATAAAAAATTAAAAAAAAAGAACTGAAAGAGAAAAAAAAGAAAAAGAAAAAAAGACACCATTTTTAATGAATGGTGCTGGCAGTTGGCATGTAGATGAATGCAAATCAAGCCATTCTTATCTACTTGTACAAAGCTCAAGACCAAGTGGATCAAGGACCCCCACATAAAACCAGGTACACTGAAACTAATAGAAGAGAAAGTGAGCCTCAAATACATGTGCACAAGGGAAACGTTCCTAAACAGAAAACCAATGGCTCATGATCTAAGATCAAGAATTGACAAATGGGACCTCATAAAATACAAAGCTTCAGTAAGGCAAAGGACACCATCAACAGGACAAACAGCAGCCAACAGACTGGGAAAAGATCTTCACCAACCCTACATCTGATAGAGGGCTAATATCCAATATATACAAAGAACTCAAGAAGTTAGACTCCAGAAAACCAAATAACCCTATTAAAAATGGGGTACAGACCTAAACAAAGAATTCTCAACTAAGGAATACAAAAAGGAAGCACCTAAAGAAGTGTTCAACATCCTTAGTTATCAGGAAAATATAAAACAAAACAACCTGGATTTCACCTCATACCAGTCAGAATGGCTAAGATCAAAAACTCAGGTGACAGTGGATGCTGGCATGATATGGAGAAAGAGGAACATTCCTCCATCCTTGGTGGGGTTACAAGCTGGTACAACCACTATGGATATTAGTCTGAGGGTTTCTCAGAAAATTGGACATATATTACCTGAGGACCCAACTATACCACTCCTGGGCATATATATAAAAGATTGCTCCAACATATAACAAGGTCTCATACTCCACTATATTCATAGCAACCTTATTTAAATTAGCCAAAAGCTGGAAAGAACTGAGATGTCCTTCAACAGAGGAATGGATACAGAAAAATATGGCACATTCATGCAATGGAATACTACTCAGCTATTAAAAACAATGAATTCATGAAATTCTTAGGCAAGTGGATGGAATTAGAAAATACTATCCTGAGTGAGGTAACCCAATCACAAAAGAACACACGTGGTATGTACTCACTGATAAATGGATATTAGCCCAAAAGCTTGGAATACCTGATAAAATTCACAGAACACATGAAGCTCAAGAAGAAGGAAAACCAAAGTGTAGGTCCTTAGGTCCTTCTTAGAAGAGCTAACAAAATGCTTATAGAAGCAAATGCAAAGACAAAGTGTGGAGCAGAGACTTAAGGAAAAACCATTCAGAGACTGCCCCACCTGGGAATCCATCCCATATACAGTCACCAAATGCAGACACTATTGTGGGTGCCAAGAAGTGCACGCTGACAGGAGCCTGATATAGCTGTCTCCTGAGAGGCTCTGCTAGAGGGGTATGCTCATAGCCAACCATTGAACTGATTACGGGGTCCCCAATGGAAGGAAGAGTTAGAGAAAGGACTGAAAGAGCTGAAGGGTTTTGCAACGCACAGGAAGAACAATAAAATCAACAAACCAGATCTCCCAGGGTCTAAACCATCAACCAAGGAGTATGGAGGGACCCATGGCTCCAGCTGCATATGTAGCAGAGGATGGCCTTATCCAGCATCAATGAAAGAAGAGGCCCTTTGTCCCGTGAAGGCTCAATGCCCCAATATAGGGTAATGGGAGGGCAGGAAGTTGGGAGTGGGTATGTGGGTTAGGGTGCACCTTCATAGATGCAGGAGGGGGGGAATGGGCTAGGTTTCCTTCTGGGGGAAATCAGGAAAGGGGATAACATTTGAAATGTAAATAAGTTAAATATCCAATAAAAAATGAAAAAAAAAATCTGTATACATTAGGTAATCGGGTCTAGCTGGTGGGAGAAAGTTCTTGCTCTGGCTCTTTGGCATAAGACTGGCTACTTGTGTTCTCCCTCTTGTTTCCTGCCTTGTAATTTGAGTTCTACTATCAACCATGTTTTCCACATCATGATGTTCTGGAATTTATGAGACTGTTAGACAAATAAATATATGTGTCATTCCCCCCCCCCCGCGCAAAAAAAAGAATAAAGAGAGTACTCTTACTAACAATTATTAGTAGAAACTGATACATGTACAGCTTGCAATATAAATTATAGATAAGAATAAATGCTAGATGACTAATATTTTATTATGATAATGAAATTATTTTAATGAAATTATTTGTACACATTACAGAGGGCTAAACATCCTCATTAGTTAACATCCACAACACTAATTAGTAATGAAAAGTGGTCAAATACACTCAAGAGTATGGTTAGAATTACATAATATCCTGCATCTTTCATTGTAAGTACATATATTTTACTATGATAATATTCTCATATCTGTGAAACTTAGCAACTATAGCATAATGAAGCAATACATGAAAACATAAGGATCTTATGTATTTTTATTTGCAACATGAAAAAGAAATTTGTCTTATTCCCTATGCTGACCCTTTAATTCATATTCAGAATTAAACCAGAAATGTGATTATTGAAAAGTTTTTTAAATGACAAAGTAACACATACTCATGCCTTGGAGTGCAAAAAATGAAATGAAATATATTGTAATAAGATCTATAAGCATATCGTGGATGAGTGCAAAGAGAATTTTTGAATCAAAAAGAAAGAAAAAAAGGAAAGAAAGAAAAGAATAATGGGTTCTTCCCATGATAGGAAAGTTGTAGTTGGTACTAGAGGGATCTGAGAGGGAAGATGTAATTTTAACCATGCCTTGAAGGATAGGTAAAGTCTGCTGGGTTGAAAGAAGGAAATAAAATTTCAGGTAGAATGAACGACATAAACAGAAGCCCAGAGGAACCAGAAAGCACGGCCTGTTTATTTCACCTGTGCAAACCACAGCTCTAACTGAATACAGAATATAGGATAAATCAGAATTAGAGATGAATGACCATGGCCTGAAAATATGGATTCAGGTTGGTTATGCAGTTAATATTTTAATATAGATATGATTTGACTAATGTTTTTATAGTTACAGAATAAAACAAAGTAATAGATCCAGGTATTAATCACTTGTATGGTATGGTCATAGGTATGTCAGCTCTAACAAAGAAGGGAAAACTCTTGACATAAGTTTTACATCTTATCTGATGATGCTCTTAGGTTTGGTTGTTGAAGACTTGTAGTGTGATAAGTTAATTCACTTTAAAGCAGTGGTTCTCAAGCTTCTTAATTCTTCAAGTTTTGAAGATTCTCAAACATCTCATTATGTTTCTTGCCACTAAACTGTAATTTTGGTACCATTATTAATGAAAATGTATATTTTTTTGAGATGCAGGACTGACAAAGGGGTTACAACCAAGAGTTTAAGAGCCACTGCTCTAAAGGTTGCTTGAGATAGTAGCTAAAAGAAAAAATATGTTAGGCACAAGGAGATGTGCAATGAATATCTGTTAAGATGACACAAGAAGCCAAGATAATTTGGCCCTGGATCTGCAGCATTCCAACTCGACCTTGATGTTCTAACTATTCATTTAGGCTTATGGAAATTCAAACAGATTTAACAGCATGAAATCTTTGGGTCTTACAATCCCAGTTTGCCAGGCATGATCTTAAAAACTTGCATGACATATTTTAAGGGATAAATTGAAGCTTTTCATATATTCATTAAAGGTGGAAGGACATTATGTATGTAAATGAGAAGCAGTAATGTTCTTACATACAAATTAACTTAAATTCATATTTCACTAAATTAATCATTGGCATCATTGAGAGGAAACTTAAGGAAATGATTATAATACTTTCAGTTAATAAAAAAGAACCAATAAATATTCAAAAAAGGAGCAAGAACATTCATATCAAGGGCATTTCTGAAATAGATAAAAGACTAGGGATTGCAGACAAAATCTGAAAAAAATGAGAAAACTAAGGAGCTTCTGATGTTTGTGGTTTGGACAACTGAATAGATGTCATAGATGCCAGCAATCATCACACACATCTTTTCAAACTTGAATTATATTTATCTGCAAAGAATTGTAGATGAATGCGCTTAAACAGTTGGACTATTGCCCAGAAGAAATTTAGAAAACCAGCTGATAACATTTAGTATTATGAGAGTATTATGGCAACTTGCACTTGTAACCTGAATCCAACACAATTACCTGTCTGAGCACCATTATACTAATTAATGGAACATTTCACTCCTTGTGATAAGAAAACTAGAAGAGAGGATAACAATGCTGAATCTGCTAATAAGGACAGATTAATGTAATTGAACCAGAGAAATGTTATTGAATATTACTTGGTGTTATTATTATAGGAATGAATAATTTAATAATTAGATGATATACGATTGGCCAAAACACACAGAAAAGAAAAACAAAATAAGAAAGTTTTTCATGTTCAAAACAAAGAAATGCAACATTCCAGAGAAAGAAGGATAGAACACAACAGACAATAATAAGGTCTAGTCCAGCAGACCAAAGCACACTGAGAGTTCAGCATTGTCTAAGATGATCAAAACAACACAGAAACAGAATGAAAGTTAGAAGTGAGTTTTGTGATGTATGATTAGTAACAGAATGAGGAATATATAATAATACTAAATTTATTCCCATTTTTAAGGAATTTTGTATTTTTTGCAAGAGCCTTTGCATTCTGAAAATTTTTAATTTGTTTAGTAAATATCTATTCAGAGCTTGTTATATGCTAAGGCTTGTAAACAAACAAAAAAAGAACATTAAAACTAAATTCAGATAACTGTGTTTCAGAATTTAATAGATGTGCTCATGCTATAGCAAACAGAAGAGCCCATGTAAAATAGTGAGCTAAATCAGGAAAGGAGGCAAGGAGGCAAGGGCAAATTTGGAGACATAGGAGGGTTGGGAAAGCAGAAGACAGTGAGGATTAAAGCTTGGTTTATCTTCACTTCACAGACTTGGTTTCACTGAGGTTTCTCATTTAATGCATGTACCTAAAGAATGACAGTAGAAAATTCAGTTATGAAAAAAAAAAAACAGAACAAAACGTACAAGCAAAACCACAGATGAAACAAAACAAAACAAAACTCAAAGACTAGGAAAGCTCTAGCCAGATATTCGGGACTACCCTGTGGGTTTATAAAATACATGCTATTGTGGCATCACTCAAGGTAGAACAGATATTGATGGCCTCATCATAGAATAGCCCTAATTTCAAAACTTTAGGCTTTTTAAGATATGGAACGAATAAGAAAGATTCCTGTTTCAATTGAGCCTTATCAAATTTATTGTACAATTCTGACTCTGCTGAGTCTCAAATATTCATTTTTGAAAACAACACTTCATAAATACTTTGGATGTGGAGATCAACATTGCATTGAGGTGGACAACTTTATGGCTTTGCTAAATGTAGACTGTATAGTCATGTAATAAATTATAGTGAATATAAACCATAATAATATGGATAATACTAAAAGTAACAATGATACAGAACCATTTTAGCATCACTAAGGTAAAGAGTAACTTCTATATAGATAATAAACTACAAACTATTGAAAGAAATCACTTGTTGACAGTCAATATATATATTTTAATATTCTCACACAAGACATTTTATAGATACATGTATATATAACTATATATGCATATATATTTATATCTCCATGTATAAATACATACACACATTTGTATGTATATACAGAGAAATATTGTACATGGTGTTTATGAGTCATTAAATCAAGCATTAAAAATTTATGTTGATAGATATCCTGCAAACACGCATCATAAGCAATAACAAATATGCAGTGGCAAAGTTAATGAGGTAGAATGGCTGTAAAAATAGAGCAAACACTAAGTACTAAATTTAAAATAACTTTTAAGACTAATAGTCCAATGAGTTTAAAAGTGATATTTAGTGGCGTTGTAGGAATTACATTTTTGAATGTATACTCTGATTAGAAATGTATCTATTGTGGTATTGCATAATTATCTGAAATACATTGGACACATTTAATTGTAATAATCAAAAATTTTCCTGAGGGTAAAAACAGTTATTCTTACATAATTAAAATAATGATAACAAAACAAAACCTTTTTCTAGCTGTAAATTTACTTCAAAGTTCCTATTAAATGTGGAAAATGAGGGCAGAGTATAAAAAATTAAATATACTTACATATAAGCATTGTCGTAGAAAACTGCATTAAGAGCAAAATTTGCTATGCAAATATTCAATCCATAAAAATTAGTATATTTAAAATTATAATGTGATAGCCACTGAGTTTTCAACACCTGTGTTCATTTTATGACACATTATTTTAAGGTAATTGTTAAAAATGTTTGTCAATGTTAATTAGTGTCTAATAGACAAAACCTCCACAAAATAATTCCTATCATTTATATGCATCTTTCTTACTTGTCTCCCTGAATTTATTTAGAATTTCTCATAAAGTAATACACTTTAATGTTAAAACAAAACATCACTAAAGGCTATAACCAGATATATTTTAAATAATTATCATAATCTTGAAACTTTATTAAGTCATCCGAATTGGCTTGTACTATAAGGTTTTCTTCATTGTAATCTCACAGAATCGGCAAATACTGAGAAATGCAAACAAATAAAAATTTCTGAAACAAATGGTACAGGCAAGTTTTTAAAGAGACACTTTGTGTTCAGGAGAAATTAATTGTTTAACTAATCTATATTAAGAACATGAGTGGAATATATAATTAAATATAAATTCTAAATTATTTTTACTTTAATCTGATTCAGAAAATAAATATTTCTATTGGAAAGATGGAAAGTTTCATATCATCAGAAAATATGACTGGAAAACTCAATGCCTTCTAAATGCTAATAAATAATTTCATACATTTCAGGCAATTAAAAAAAATAAGTAACAGTGCCCAAAATCTGTCTCACCAATAGATGTCCATACTGGGTCCCTCATCTAAACTTCTGTTCTGAAATCTTGTGTTCTCTGCTCTGGTCATGTCCCTGCAGAAAGGAGGGCAGCATCTCCCCTGCTGTGTCAGGTTTGTAAATAACATTTTACTGGAACTCAGTCACATTCATTACCTATAGCTTCCTACAGCTGCTTCCCTGACACTACAGCAGAGCTGGTCCTTATGAGAAAGTCAATGTAACTCCAATACAGAACATATTAGCTATCCAGCACTTGTAAGGAACTGAAGAACTGTTCAGGAAATTGTAAAGTTTCTAATTAGTAATACACATTACTAAACAACACATGAATATAAATAGCCTTTCATCTTAAAACAAGTCATTTGTTTTCAGAAATGAAGATGTTATAAAAAGGAGAATAAAGTCATGTAAATCTTGACTGATGCAGAAAGAGAAGCTCTGTCCAAACAAGACTACTGTGAAATTACAGAACCAGACTTGAACATAACACCTTCATATCCATTCAAAAAAGTCTCCTCTTTTGAGGGAGGTGTAGTCAAATGTCAACATATACAAAACTCAAATGATTAATAACACTGAATACACTGCATAAAATTTTGAGGCACTATGAAAATTTATGGCTATCTTTGCAAGTAGCTTTCTTTTTTTCATCATTATATTATTATCTTATATAATATAATAACCTGTATAACCCAAATAAATATGTCTATTTGTTTGTCTGATAACTTTATTGAAAATAAATTCTTCTCTTATACAGTGAATCTTGACCAGAGTGTCCCTCCTTCAATCTTCCCTTTTTCTTCCTCTCCTCCTCTCCTCCATAGTTCCCAATCTTAAGTTTCTTCTTCTTCAAAAAAAGCAGGCTTCCAAGAGATAACAGCCAAGCAAGACAAATCAAGATTCAATAAAAAAGGCAAAATCCCTCATATTGAGGCTGGACAATGCAAACCAACAGGAGAAAAGGAGTCCCAAGTGCAGGCAAAAATATCCTACTGATAGAAGTCCCACAAAAACACCAAACAAATAGCCCTAACATGTACTCAGAGGACCTGGGGCATACCCATGCAGGTCCTGTGATTGCTGCTACAGCCTCTGTGGGCCCAATGGGCCCTGATAGAGAGAACTCAGTCGACAAAGTTCTCCTGGTGTCCTCCATCACCTCTGAGTCCTATAATCTATGCTGTTCCATTTCCTTGGAGTACCCCAATCTCTGAGGTGACAGACCTAACTAACATGGACCTCCAGTTTAGACTATTTGTCTGCACGCTGTCTGGCTGTGAGTTTCTACACCAGCTCTCCTCTGCTGCTGGAGGAAGCCTCTGTGGTGATGACGGGACAAGGTCCTGATCTATGAGTATAGCATTAGGAATCATTAGGAATGATCTATGAGTATAGCATTAAGAATCATTAGGAATCATATCATTTTGCTTTTGGCCTGACAAGGTAATTATCATTTAATATTTTATTTCTGTTATGTCCTAAGATGTACTGTACTGTGCATCTTTTGATTTTTATTTCTAAAATTGAAGGCCCCAAACTCATTTGAAAATACTTCGTGGGAACACCAAAGTCAGTTCCATACCCTGGTACTTCACTAACTGTGGTTCAAAATCAGCTTTTTTGGTTTAAGCCTAACAATCAATCAATCATTCAATCACTAAATAAAATCATGTTACTCAACATATCAATATCTTGGTATTTAAATTTGTTTGGGATGTTATAATGCATCATTGTCTTAAAGCTACCTACGTTTGAGAAAAAGGTGAATAGAGAAAAAGAAAAAAGAAAGCCCAATTATTTTTGTGACAACTGGAGAACATTTCCTTCACAAGTTGTATGTGTGCTTTAATCAACTTCCCAAGGATTTCTGATGAGAAAACCCTATTAAGCCTTTACCCTAATGTCATTACCCTAATGTCAATGAAAATTCGACCAATCCTGCCCCCCCAAAATGCAAATAAATATAAAGACTAAAATTGAATTCATCCTAATTCAAAATCCATTCATTCCCCTAAACAAAATCTTGAGTGTGCTTGTTAGCATTTTTTCTCACAGTCTTTCAATCAAATCCATGGAATATAAATTAATTTTTATATTGTGCTTTCCACAACCAGAGCAGTGGTGTGCCCAGCAACTGTGCAGTTTCAGAATGAAGGTGAAACAGCATGGCACCACTTTGGCTACTTAGTACCAGGGTGAGGGTTAGCTATGTATTCTGATACTAGATGGGATTTTCTGAGCATTTTTATCAGCATTTAAGTTGGCAAAATGAAGAAGGTAGCAGTGGATACATGTGGAAAGGACAAGGCGCTGCCATCACTCCTTACACGAGATGCCCAACCTTTCCAAAGAAATAACAGCATCAGCAGTGTGCCAACTGCCTTTCCTTCATTGAAACCTGTCACCCAAAGGAACGATGGGGTCCATCTTTTCGGCAGCCAATGCTTTATATTGAGGGAAGTTCATCTGAGATGCTGTTATAGAGCAATGAATAGCTTTAGAAGCCACTTTGAAACCAGTGATGTGTACTAGCCCTATAGATGCCTGCCACCAAGCCTGACAACCTGAATTTGAGCCTTGATACACACATAGTGAAAGGAGGGAACCTACTCCCCAAAAGGTGCCCCCTGACCTCTAAGCATACTCTTACGTTCCCACACTACCCTCCCACATACATGCACAATAAAAATATATTTGAATTTTAATAAAAGAATTAGAGGTCAGTGTTTTGTCTCCTGATATTGGGGTTTTGTTCTTCTCAAAGGTGTACATTTGCCTGCTGCTTCTATTGTATGTGCACTGATGATAGAAAAAAAATCATTTAGTTCAAGCCTCTTAAAAAAAAAAAGTCAGAGCACATTCTGAGGAAGCAGATCCTTATTTATTGTTTTAATTAAGTTAGTGGAAATTTATGTCTTGTTCTGATTTCTTTATTTTTTTCTTTTAAAATAGATGTGTATTGTGCATAACCTCAGTTTCTGCTGATCTTGTTAGAAGCCCTTGCCATGTGTTTGCCTCTGGGGCTTTATCGACCAGGTTGGGTTAGCTGAAGCCCACTTCAGCAGACACCCTGGCTCTTTTCTGATTATGATGCAATCCTACATGCATTTCACAGTGAAGATTATCTTTTCATGCATCCAAGCTTTCTAAAACAGTACCTCAGAAAGAGGTATTCACCATGGGTACAAGCAAGCTTGCATATTCTCCTGTAGTAGTAGAAGTCTTATCAGGCAATATAACATGACTTCTAAAATTGAAATTTGTAGATAAGCACTTGGACACTGATAAAAGTGTGATAATAATGTATGTGCTTAGTGTAAGAGCTATAAAATAGATTCAGTGGCTACCACACCTCACAACTTACAGACTTCATTTATTTTAACATTTGCATAAATGGTTATAGTTAAAAAGAGCATGACCTAATAACCAAAATGAAGATTTTTTTTATAAAATAGTTCTTGTCCAACTGTCATGTATTTGAGATCAATCATTTTCAAAAATGATTATATGTCAGAATAATCTGTTGGATACAGAGGAAGAAATTCATTAGTATTATCCAAGAATCATCCAAAGTCGTGATTCACATAGTGAATCTTTAAAAGCAGACAGGAGATTATGCTGTACAACAAAACTGAAGCATAGTACATGTCAGACAAAGAAAATTGACATAAAATATAAGAGTTAGTTTAAAAATTAAAGATCTAGTATATGGTGTGTACTTGACTTATTACAAAAATTAATGTGAACCCCCTTTTCTTAGCAACTATTAGTTACTGTGGCTCCTCAGGGAGGAGTGAAGGTTTAGGATCCTCCCCTGCCCACTTTAAGATCGAATGCTGTTGAGACACTCTTGTGCAGGCATCTTCCTGGTAGCAGCTTCTCCTGTGAGTTCATGGCTGACAACAGCCATGTCTTACACCTAAGTGTTCACCTCACTGCTTTCCTGGACCAACTCTTACATTTTGTGCTCTCCTCCTTTGCTAGTGTCCTCTTGGCCTTGGGTGGGTTTATAGGGATTTCTCATTAAGAGCTGAGCATCAGTAATCACTTCCTCTAGGTACTTTGACCAGGTTTGACTCAGTGTAAACCACTGCCCATTGCAAAAAGAAGCTTTTCCTTTTTTTATTTTTTGAAAATAGATTCTTTTCTCATAGAATATATCCTGCTGTCAGTTTCTATCTCTTTGCTCCTGGCTGATTCTCTCTACTTTCTCTCCTCTCAGCATCTACTCCATTTATGTCTCTATCTACAAAAGAACAGTCTTCTGAGAGATAATAACCAAACATGACAAAGTAAAATATAACAAGATAAAGCAAAACAATCACATCCATGCTGATTTAGGCAAGCCATGAAGAGGAAAAAAGCCTCAACAGAAATCACAAGAACTGTGTATTTACATACTCAGGAGTCCCATGAAAACGCTAAGCTGGAAGCTATGGTATATACATAGAGGATCCGGCGTAGACACTTGCTTGGTGCTTTACTTTCTGTGAGTTCATATGAGCCGAGCTGAACTGATTCAGGGGGCCTTGCTCCCGTGGTGTCCTCTACTTCTGACTAGGATGCTCTTCTCACCGCCTTTTCCACACAGTGTCCTGAGCTCCGAGGGGAGGAATTTGATGGAGACATCCCATTTAAACTGTGTGTTCCAAGGTTTCTCTCTCTGAGTAATGTGTACCAGTGGTTCTTTGCATCTGTTTTTGTCTGCTGCAGAAGGAAGCCTCTTTAATAACTTATTTAGTATAAATACAAATATGTTCGAATGCAGTTGGACAACTTGACAGTTTAACAAAACCAGTAGCAGTGTTCTCTATAGGTCCTATGAACATCTATGCTGTCAACTTTTGTTGAAATTTAGAGCACCAGGTATGAGTTTCTCCTGTGGAATGGGCCTCAATTCAATCATAAAACAGTGTATTAATTTCATTACAGTCAAACCACTATTGTACCAATGGGCACATTCTTATGTAAAGGTTACTATAATACCTTCTAGAGCTCAAAGCTAGATAAGACTGTTCATTTTGTTTTGTTTGTTTCACTTCTTTCTTGGTTAGGGTGTCCTTTGCTGTGAAGAGACACCATGTCCAAGGCAACACTTATAAAGGACAACATTTAATTGGGATTGGCTTATAGGTTCAGAGGTTCAGTCTACTATCATCAAGGCAGGAAGCATGGCACTGTCCACATAAGCATGGTGCTAAAGAAGAAGCCAAGAGTTCTTCACTGAAGACAAACAGGAGTTAAGGTTCTTCAGGAAGCTGGGAGGAGGGTCTCCAAGCCCACCCCACAGTGATACTCTTACTTCAGTAAGACCACACCTACTCCAACAAAGCCACACGTGCTAATATTGCTACTCCCTGGACCAAGCATGTTTAAACTATCACAGTTATTTTTTCTTGTTGTTGTTGTTGTTTTGTTTTGTTCTTCCCAAGCATCAAACATAATATTTTCCAGCATATTAAAGCTACCCATCAGTAAGGAACCTTCCAGCTAGTTCCACCTTGATTCCACTATGTCCTGCAACCAGGGTGTCTATTGTCTTCAATCTAGTTCTAGTATGCAACCCAAAGCACTGGCAGCAATCTTTGTTCTTGGTGGAGATGGCATAAACTCCGTGATTAACAACTGGATTTTTTTTATTTAATAGCCCACTGCTTCAAGAAGTGCAATTACTTATTCATGCAGGATATCACACTTCACAACACTTTTTAATTGTATTTTCAATTAACATAAAGTACAGGATCCCATATGGCTTTCCATATATTTTAAGCCTATCTGCCAACTGCTATCAATCCATCCTTTCATCCTCACGTAAACCTCTCTACTTTTATCAAGCCTCCTCTACTTTCTTGACACATGAGCTCTTCTATTCCCATTTCTAATAACACCTCTCTACTGATCACTCAGTGGCCTCTTCCTAGTTCCCCAGTCTTTTCATATCCAAGTCAAATACAAAAACTAAAAATTCAAAACTAATATCTTATGCAATAAGAGAAAGCATCTAGCATGAGCTCTTTGTTCAGTATAATTATTTCCAGATCCACTGAGTTATTCTATATTTAATATTTGTTATTTTTAGCTGAATAAAATTTAAATATATCTTTTAAAAAGGAAAAGATCCACATTTTGCTATCAGGAATAAGAGAACGTATTTATCTAAAAAATATTAAGCAATAAAAAACCTGACTACAAGTTAGCATGTTTTCTTGCTATATTGTATAGAATTTTATTAGTTTTTTTTAATTTTATATAACTCTATATTGATATTCTATAAGGAAATTGTATATATATATACATATATATAAAACTTAGATTAGATAGATCATAATTAGATATCCATATATATATATATGCATATATATATTATCCTCATGTGTTTGTGAAAAGAAATTAAAATTTATGCTAACAGAATTTAAGATCATTTACTTGCAACAATCAAGCTATCTAGTAAATTAATTATCTTATTAAATAAAGTATTTTCATAATTATTCACTTAGTTATCAAAGCATACATATATCTGATCCAAAGCCATGTGTGGCTCAATTTTCTAAGAAAATTTGACTTTGAAGTATCCTATAAAACTGTTTCTAAATAATGTCACCAAGGCTGTGTTTGTCTGTCTGATATATGATCATGTGTATTTGTATCCTTTACATAAGACCTATGTATGTATATCTACATAAGGAAGAGTATAATTGTTTATATTTTATAAGTAAAATTTTTATGATTATAAAACAGCTATTAGAAAACCTTTTAGCAGTTTGATTTGTTAAATTGTATAAGGGTAAGTGTTTTAAAAAATTAAAACTTTAAACAATATGTAAACCATGTATTGATTAGTTTTAGATTTTCTAAGTACAGATACAGCCTTGATAGTCTATATAGACCTGAGACTAAAGAGCATCTTGTTTCTGTTTATTTCTTCATTTAACACTTTATACTAAAAGAATGTTACTAGCAGTATGTGACCTACCAAGAGCATTAAACAATGAATAGGACAATTAAAATCTCTCCCTGTAAGTGTAAATTACAACTACAATATGTGAGAATAACCAACTAAATGTAAAGGAATAATTAAATATAATCATTTGTGTTGTATTCGTGTAGATAACTTTAGCTCATCAGGAGCTACACAGCCATCACTTCCCATTCCGTAACTTTTATGTCCCTAAATAATAAAGGTAAAACAAAATAGAACATAGGAACATTCTATGTATTGCAGAGGATACTGTCAGATAATTAGAAACATTTTATTAACTGTCACAAGTTTTGTGAGTGAGAAGTAATCCTTCATCCTTCAATGTGATTTATCTCAGTAAAGTTAGCTACAGTTTTGGATATAAGAAATGCAGTCAGAAGAAAGCACAAGTCTACCTAATGAGTTTCTCTGGTCAGAAAATCTCAGCAGTGTTAGACACCACCAATCAGTCTTTAACCTCAAGACCCATTTCCAAGATTAATCCTCCTCATTTCACACAATAGCCACTGAGGCAAGCTCTTGCCACACAGTACCTGAAATCTTAGTAATTGGATCCCACTGTCATATTAAAAGATAGGTTATATATTCCTCTCATAGAGAACTGCCAATTAAGAAGTAAAAGGTGGAGCTGGAATGATGTCACAATAAGCCCCAGGCTGCTAAGCAGATGATGGCTCCAGAATTGTTTTTGAAAGTGTCTTTATTAGTTTGAATCTTTTTAAAAAAATATCTTTCCGTCATAGATCAGATTTAAGGATTAACAGATATTTTCGTATACTTGATTTCAATATGCTTAGAGAGAAATGGAACAAGCAATTAAGTGGGAACAAAAAATGTTGACTTTTAAGTAATTTGTCATAAATTTTCACAATAAAGAATGAATCATTTTTTTTAAAATATTTGTCTGACAGAAGACCAATCTTAACTTTTTAACCAGGCAAAGATAAATGCAGAATTAGAAAACAGCAGCAAATTTTAAACTAATTTTTTGAGTAGGAGGATATCTGGCTACTTTCCTTTTATTTTGTGAACCTCTCCATGGATGGTCACTTCAGCAATATTTATATAAAATATATGAGTAACAACTATCACTAAGAAGTTATGAATATTTGAGTATATAACACTAACTTAAACACTATGAAAAACAATTTGCTTTATTTGTATATAAGTGCCAGAGAAGCTCTATGCTTTTACAATGACTGTTCAGATAATTTTGGTGTTCTGTTCAGGAACTTTTCCCCTGTGCCCAGGTGTTCAAGATTCGTCCCCATTTTCTCCTCTATAAACTTCAGTGTGTCTGGTTTTATGTGTAGGTCCTTGATCCACTTGGACTTGAGCTTTGTACAAGGAGATAAGAATGGGTCAATTTGCATTTTTCTGCATGCAGATCTCCACTTGATCCAGCACCATTTGTTAAAAATGCTATCTTTTTTTCCACTGGATGTTTTTAGCTAATTGTCAAATATCAAGTGAACTTACATGTGAGGGTTCATTTCTGGGTCTTCAATTCTATGCCACTGATCTTCCTGCCTGTCTGCATACCAATACCAAAGAGTTTTTATTACTACTGCTCTGTAGTAGAGCTTGAGGTCAGGGATGGTGATTCCCACAGAAGATCCTTTGTTGTGGAGAATAGCTTTTGCTATCCTAGGTTTTATGTTATTCCAGATGAATTTGAGAATTGCTCTTTCTATATCTATGAAGAATTGATTTGGGATTTGGATGGGGATTGCATTGAATCTGTGGATTGCTTTCAGCAAGATGGCCATTTTTACTATATTGATTCTACCAATTCATGAACATGGGAGATCTTTCCACCTTCTGAGACTTTCTTCAATTTCTTTCTTCAGAGACTTAAAAGTTCTTGTCATATAGATCTTTCACTTGCTTCCTTCCTTCACTAGCTTCCTTATTTTTTTTTATTTGATATATTTTTTATTTACATTTCAAATGATTTCCCCTTTTCTAGCTCCCCACTCCCCGAAAGTCCCATAAGCCCCCTTCTCTCCCCCTGTCCTCCCACCCACCCCTTCCCACTTCCCCGTTCTGGTTTTGCCGAATACTGCTTCACTGAGTCTTTCCAGAACAAGGGGCCACTCCTCCTTTCTTCTTGTACCTCATTTGATGTGTGGATTATGTTTTGGGTATTCCAGTTTTCTAGGTTAATATCCACTTATTAGTGAGTGTGAAGGGTGTCATTTCCCTAATTTCTTTCTCCTCTTGTTTATCCTTTGAGTAGAGGAAGGCTACTGATTTGCTTGAATTAATTTTATATCCAGCCACTTTGCTGAAGTTGTTTATCAGCTTGAGGAGTTCTCTGGTGGAAGTGTTGTGGTTGCTTAAGTATACTATCATATCATCTGCAAATAGTGATAGTTTGACTTCTTCCTTTTCAATTTGTATACCTTTGACCTCCTTTTGCTGCCTGATTGCTCTAGCTAGGACTTCAAGTACTATATTGAATAGACAGGGAGCGTGGGCAGCCTTGTCTGGTCCCTGATTTTAGTGGGATTGTCTCAAGTTTCTCTCCATTTAACTTGATGTTGCCTACCAGTTTGTAGTATATTGCTTTTACTATGTTTAGGTATGGGCCTTGGATTCCCAATCTCTCCAAGACTTTTATCATGAAGGGATGCTGGATTTTGTCAAAACCCTTTTCAGCATCTAATGAAATGACCATGTGTTTTTTTTTTTTCCTTTAGTTTGTTTCAGTAGTGGATTACATTGACAGATTTCTGTATATTGAACCATCCCTGCATCCCTGGGATGAAGCCTACCTGATCGTGGTGAATTATAGTTTTGATGGATTCAGTTGGCCAGGATTTTGTTCAATATTTTGCATCAGTATTCATGAGGAAGATTGGTCTGAAGTTCTCCCTCCTTGTTTCGTCTTTGTTTGGTTTAGGTATAAGTGTTATTGTGGCTTCATAGAATGAGTTGGGTAGTGTGCCTTGAGTTTCTATTTCATGGAAAAGTTTGAAGAGTATCTGTATTAACTCTTCTTTGAAGATCTGATAAAATTCCCTGCTAAACCCCTCTGGTCCTGGGCTTTTTTTTTTTTTTTTTTTTTTTTTTTTTGATGGGAGACTATTAATGACTGCTTCTATTTCCTTAGGATGTATAGGACTATTTAGATAATTTATCTGATCCTGTTTTAACGTTGTCACCTGGTATGTATCTAGAATGTTGTTCATTTCATCCAGGTTTTCAAAACTTGTTGAGTATAAACTCTTGTAGTAGGATCTCATGAGTTTTGAATTTCCAGTTCCTGTTGTTATGTCTCCCTTTTCATTTCTGATTTTGTTAATTTGGATACTGTCTCTGTGCCCTCTCTGCCTAAGGGTTTATCTATCTTGTTGACTTTTTCAAAGAACCAGCTCCTTGTTTTGTTGATTCTTTGTATAGTTCTTTTTGTTTCTGTTTGGTTGATTTCGGCCCTAAGTTTGATTATTTCCTGCTGTCTACTCCTCTTGGAGGTATTTGCTTCCTTTTGTTCTAGAGCCTTCAAGAGCACTGTCAAGCTGTTAGTGTAAGCTCTCTCCATACTCTTTTTGGAGGCACTCGGAGCTATGAGTTTTTCCTCGTAGCACTGCTTTCATTGTGTCCCATAAATTCTGGTATGATGTGTCTTCATTTTCATTAAATTGTAAAAGGTCTTTTCTTTCTTTTTTTCTTCCTTGACCAAGCTATCATTGTGGAAAGCATTGTTCAAAGTCCATGTGTATGTGTGTTTTTCTTTGCTTTTCTTTGAGCTTAAAACCAGCCTTAGGCCATGGTGATCTGATAAAATACATGGAATGATTTCAATAGTTCTGTATCTGTTGAGGCCCATTTTGTGACCAATTATATGGTCAGTTTTTGAGAAGGTACCATGAGGTGCAGAGAAGAAGGTATATTCCTTTGCCTTAGTATGGAATGTTCAATAAATAGCTGTTAGATCCATTTGGTCTATAACTTCACTTAGTTTCACTGCATCTCAGTTTAGCTTCTGATTCCATGATTTGTCCATTTTTAAAAGTGGGGTGTTGAAGTCTCCCACTATTACTGTGTGGGTTACAATGTGTGCTTTGAGCTTTATTAGAATATCTTTAATGAATGTGGGTGGCCTTGTGTTCGGAGCATAGATGTTCAGAATTGAGAGTTCATCTTGGTAGACTTTTTTTTGACCAGTATGAAGTGTCCCTCCTTATCTTTATTGACAACTTCTGGTTGAAAGTCAATTTTATCCAATATAAGAATGGTCACTCCAGACTGTTTCTTGGGACCATTTGCTTGGAAAATTGTTTTCCAACCTTTGAACCTTAAATAGTAACTGTCTTTGTCACTGAGGTGGGTTTCTTGTATGCAGCAAAATGTTGGGTCCTGTTTACGTATGCAGTCTGTTAGTCTGTGTCTTATAGGACAATTGAGACCATTGATATTAAGAGATATTAAGGAAAAGTGATTGTTGCTTACTGTTATCTTCTTAGTTAAAGGTGAAATTCTGGTTGTATATTTATCTTCTATTGGGTTTGTTGAGCATCTGACTCCTGCTGACATTTAGAGAGAAATCCAGCCATAAAGGCAAGTTGTTTGAATTATGAAGGACCAATCCACACTGATCAATGTGATCTAATGTTTTAATTAGAGACTCAAGCAATGCTTCCCCACTGGCAGATTGGTTACAACCAGGAAGTTGAACAAATAAACATGTATCCCAACTAGGGACGGAAAGTGAGTACTTTTATATTTATGTATTTCACTTTCTTTTTTATGTATTTTACTTTATAATATTTTATGTGCCACTCCCTTCATTATTCTCACCCCCTTTTTCTCTTCAGAGAAGAGGAAACCCTGAATGTGGACCTACCCATTCTGGCACATCAAATCACAGCAGGACTAAGCATATCCTCTTCTACTGCCGGCAGACGTGAAAGCCCTGCTAGGGGAAGGAGATCCAAAAGCAAACAATAGCATCAGAAAAGACCCTACTCCAATAATTGTGGGACCCATATGAAGACCAAGCTACAAATATTAAGGGGACCAGCATCTGTGTGCTCTTTGGTTGGTGGTTTAGCCTCTGTAAGCACCCATGGGCTGAGGCTAATTGAATCTGCAGATATTCGTGTGGTGTACTTGAACTCTGTGCCTACTTCAATTCTTCTGCCCACTCATCCACAAAATTCCCAAAGCTCCACCTAATGTTTGGCTGTAGGTCTCTGCATATATTTCTATCAGCTGCTGGATGAAGTCTCTCAGAATACAGTTATACTAGGCTCTATCTGTAAGCCTAGCAGAGTATCATTAATCTTGCCAGGTGTTGGCTCTCTCCCATGGCATGTGTCTCAAATTGGGTCAGTCATTGGTTAGCTATTCCCTCAATCTCCACCCCCAACTTTATCCCTGAATATCTTGTAAGAGAACAAATTTTAGGTAGAATGTTTTGTGTGTGGTTTGGTGTTCTTCTCCCTTCCCTGGAAGTCCTACCTGAATATAGGAGATAGTCACTTCAGTCTCCACATCCCCAGCTGCTCCCTAGGTTCATCACCATAAACTCCTAGGAGCCTCCGTCCCAAGTCTCCAACTAATCCTAGAGATGTGCCCCCACCAATTTCTGTTTTCTCTCTTAATACTCCCCACCCCACACCTGATTCCCATCCACGTTCCCCCACCCATCCACATTCCTAGCCAGTTCCTTCCCTCAATACACCTTTGACGTCTATTTTATTTCCCTTTTTGAGAGAGAAATCTTTCTTATGCCATCCTTGCTATTTAGCTTATTTTGGTCTCTGGATTGTAGCATATTTAACTTGCACTTTATGGATAATATCTACTTGTGAATATATACCATGTGTGTCTTTCTGTGTCTAGGTTACCTCATTCAAGAAGATATTTCTAGTTTCATCCATTGGCCTGCAAAATTCATGATGTCTTTGTTTCTAATAGCTGACTAGTATTCCATTATGTAAATTACCACATTTTCTTTATTGATATTTTGTTGAGGGACATCTAGATTGCTTCCAGTTTCTGATTGTTACAAATTAAGCTGATATAATCATAGTTGAGCAGGTGTCCTTGCTCTATGGTGGAGCATCTTTTGGGTATACACCCAGGAGTGGGATGGCTGGTTCTTGAGGTAAAAATATTATCATTTTTTTGAGAATCTGCTAAATTAATTTCCAAAATAGTTTTATAAGTTTGCACTATTACCAGAAATGCAGGAGAATTCCCCTCATTCCACATCATTGCCAGTATGTGGTGTCACTTGAGCTTTTGATTTTAGCCATTCTAACAGGTATGAGATAGAAAATCATAGTTGTTTTGATTTGCATTTCTCTGATGACTAAGGATGTTGGACATTTCTTTAGATGATTTTCAACCATTCTCTAGTGGCAAGAATAAAAGTATGGTATCATCATCCCTGATTTCAAGTCGTAATACAGAGCAATAGTAATAAAAATGCATGATATTAGCATGAAAACAGGTTTATGTTTTTACTTATCTTCCCTTTTATTGTTTTTACATGTGAAGTTGATAATTGCCCTTTCAACATAACTCTGTTTAAAATTCTGTTTAGCTCTGTACCCATTTTTTTTAATTAGGTTATTTGGTACATTGGTGCCTACATTCTTTAATTCTTTATATGTCTTGTATACTAGTCCTCTGTCAGACACAGGGTTGATGAAGATGCTGTATTTCATTTTTGATTTTGTTAATTTGTATACTCTCTGCCCTTTATTTAGTTTAGTTAGTTTATCTTTATTGTTGATTTACTCAAAAACCAGCCCTTAATTTCCTTGGTTCTCTTTGTTTTTAATTTATTGCCTTTGGCTTAGTTTGCTAATTTCCTCCCATTTATTCTTCTTAGGTGTATTTGCTTCTTTTTGCTTTTGAGATTTCATTTGTTCTTTTAAGTTGTTAGTGTTGGGTTCCATAGCTGCCTGCAGCTATTACGAAGTGGGTTTCTGGAACAGAAGCTGAGGGATGAATAGGGAAGGGGCGAAAAGAATGAGGGATAAGACAATATTTCACTGATCAAAGCCGGAAACTTTAATGGCGCCAGACCTTTTAACAGTTTGGGCAAACCCTTCCCACCAGACTCTGGGCTGAGTTCCAGTGGAAGTTGTCTAGTTTCTCTTGGAGGGCCTCTTCTTGACTGCTCAGGCAGCTGGGTGGGTCACCTGTTTAATTCAGGAATTCCTAGACCTGGAGGAATAATGAACTTAACCTTTACTTTGAGCACTCCATCCTATAGGTGGAGCAGGATCCTGGCTATCTGGGAGATGTTAACCTTGACCGTAGTCAAATACACACTTAGCACTCCACCCAAGGATAAATATTCTGCTTTAACCTACTTCCCTATTATGTCTTAATGGCAGATTCCTGCCCAAAGCCAGGGATTGTCCTTGACCAAAGTCAAACTCTGACCAAGTGCATGACTGCCACAACATGGCTCTGTACATGTTAGTATGAGATCTTTCCAATTTATTTATGAAGGCACATGATACTATGACGTGCCTACATTGTTTAATTCTTTATATGTCTTGTATACTAGTCCTCTGTCAGATACAGGGTTGATGAAGATGCTGTATTTCATTTTTGATTTTGTTAATTTGTACTCTCTGTCCTTTATTTAGTTTATTTAGTTCATCTTTATTGTTGATTTACTCAAAACACCATAGAAGCAGGGTGAGGGGGAATGGGATAGGGTGTTTTCTGTGGTGGGGGAGAGAATCAGGAAAGGGGATAACATTTGAAATGTAAATAAAGAAAATATCCAATTTTAAAAAAGAAGATATAGTTGATGAAATCCATATATCAGTCAAAGAAAATATTAAAACTAAACAATTCCTGAAACAAAACAACCAAGAAATCCAGGATATTGTGAATAGACCAAACCTAAGAATAGGAATATAAGAAGGGAAAGATTCCCAGGTCCATCGCTGGGAAAAATCTCTCCAACCTAAAGAAAGACATGCCTATAAACATACACGAAGCTTACAGAACACCAAATAGTACCAGAAAAGAAAATCTTCTTGCCACAAAATAATCAAAACATTAAGTGTACAGAAGAAAGAAAGAATATTAAAAGCTTCATGGGAAAAGGGCCAAGTAACATATAAAGGCAGTCTTGACTTTAGTGACTCTAAAAGTCAGAAAGAATTGAACAGATGTATTGTAGAATCTAAGATATCATAGATGTCAGAATGGAGTACAATACTTAGTAAACTTTGAATAATCATAAATAAACACAATACTCCATGATAAAACCAAATTTAAACAGTGTCTAGCATAAATCCAGCTCTTCAGAAGATACTAGAAGGAAAACCCAAAGCCAAGGAGGCTAACTACAGGAAATAAATAACCACATAACAGTAAACGAAAGGAAGGGAATGCACACACACACACACATACATATAGAACACACACACACACACACACACACACTACCATCATCAACATCAAAATAATAGGAATTAACAAACAATGCTCAACAATATCTCTCAACATCAATGGCCTTAATTGCCCAATAAAAAAGAAATAGACTAACAGAATTGCTGTGAATACAGAATTCATTATTCTTCTGCATACAAGAAACACAGCTAAGCAACAAACGTAGATACTACCACAGACTTAAGGGCTAACAAATAGACTCAACAAACAAGCTGTAGTGACCTTTCTAACATCTAATAAAACATACTTTCAATGAAAACTGATTAAAAAATGGATAATGATACTTAATATGCATAAAAAGCATCCTCAAAGATGTTTTTTGTGTATGTTGTGCCTTCATTTTCATTAAATTCTAAAAAGTCTCTGATTTCTTTATTTTTTCCTTGGCCAAGTTATCACTGAATATAGTATGGTTCAGTCTCCATGTGTATGTGGGCTTTCTGTTGTTTTTGTTGCTAATGAAGACCACTCTTACTCTATAGTGGTCTGATAGGAGGCATGGAATTAGTTCGATCTTCTTATATTTGTTGAGGTCTATCTTGTGACCAAATATATGGTCAATTTTGGAGAAGGTACCATGAGGTTCTGAGAAAAAGGAATATTCTTTTGCTTTAGGATGAAATGTTCTATATATATCTGTTGAATCCAATTGGTCCAAAGCTTCAATTAGTGAAACTAATTGAAGCTTTGGAACTAAATGAAACCCAGCATAGTGAAAACTATTCTCAACAATAATAGAACTTCTGGAGGAATCACCATCCCTGATCTCAAGCTATAATACAGAGCAATAGTGATACAAGTTGTATTATATTGGTACAGAGACAGGCAGGGTGATCAATGGAATAGAATTGAACACTTCGAAATGAATCAACTGTATCTTCTAAACGTGAGATTTCCCTTTTACATCTCTTGTATTCTGTTGGTGATACTTGAATCTGTATTTCCTGTTTTCATCACTGAATTTTCCCTCTATAGATTTCTCTAAGATTGTGGTTTTTGTCATTGCTTTTCATTCTTGTTGTTGTTATTGTTCTGTTTTGTTTTATTTCTTCTATTTCCATTTTCAGGTCTTGTACAGTTTTATTCATTTTATTTCTTTAAGTGATTTATTTATTTCCTTTTTAAAATCCTCTATTATCTTTATAAGATTGTACTAAGGTTATTTTCTTGTCCTTAGGCTATATTGTATTGTCCAGGGATTGCTGTAGTAGGATAGCTGCCCTCTGTTGGAGTCAGAGTGCACTGGCTCTTGTTGACTTTGGTCTTATGCTGGCATTTAGGTATGTGATTGTCTCTGGCATTGGATAGGAGTTCTCAGTGTGAAAGGAACTGTTTAGGGAGGCAGGCAGAGCCATGGGGCCTCACAATGGAGCTCACGGCAGCATTTTGTTTACATCTGTTGACTGTCACCCTGGTGGACCTGAATGATCCTGGGATGCTACAGACCTCCTTTTGAAGGAAACCAGAACTAAGGGTCCAACAGTGGAGGTCAGGGGAAACTGTACAGTTTAACCATACTCATTATGCACCATGTAGACCTGGCAGGCAGGGACTTGAAGAGAGGAGTCTAACTTTGATGTTCCTGAGGCCTTGCCTCCTCAGGAAGGCAAGCAGTGCGATGGACCCAATAATGGAGATTAGGGGACAGAATGCAGCTTACCTCTGTTTTATTTTACTTTCTTTAATTCTTTTAAGCAAACACTTCTCCGACCACAGCATTGTGACAACTAATGATAACTACACAACTTGCAGTCAACCCAACCATAAAGAGATTGACTTAAACAGCTTGTTCATTCCTTCTGCAAAACTTTTAGAAACCTTCAATAATCTTGCAAGTGCCCATTTCATCATGTTGACATTTTGATTATTTCAGAATCTTATGGCCTCTTTTTTTTAAGGATTCTACTCAGCAGCATGTTCTAATAATAGTCTGTTGCGTGATATATTTTTGTTTTTTGATTTTTGCTTTCCCTATTCTTGCATTTAGTAATATTCTATGAATCACTCTATACTATTCTGGTTCCTTTATCTTGCCCAAGTTATTGGCATTAAGGGACTATATTTTTAATGACTAGCTCTATATTTACACATCAGTCCTCCTGACCAATTTTGCCTCCCTCTGTAGCTGAAATTCTATTAGTAGTACTAAAATTCATACTCAGTATGATAAACACAGGAGACAAAGCTTTAGCAGGTGTGTTATGTTCCCAGGCCAGAGAGTTGGAACCACACCTCAGCAGTATAACAATCTATTTTAATGTGAATGACTATGTCAAAACTGAAGAAATTACAGAAATATTACAAAACAGTGAGATATTTTAAGATATGAAAATATTAGAATATCAAATAAGATACTCAATAAAAAATTTCATCAATGTAATGAATCAAGTTAAATGCAAAATAAAAGATTCAGATCACAAGATAGATAGATGAATTAGAGCATTTAGACCAGTAGTTTCCAAACTATGGGTCACATCCCTTTTAGGGGTCAAACAACCTTTTCACAGGGGTTGCCTAAGACTGTAGAAAAACACAGATAATTACACTAAGATTCATAATAGTAGCAAAATTATAGTTACGAAACATAAAAGCTCTGCTCAGAAGGGACAGGTTTCCCCAGTAGAAGTGTTACAGCTCTGAGACAAAAGTTATCCTGTTAGCCTAGAGCCAAGTAATACCACCAACCCAGTGCATGACAAACATCACACAAGAGATACATGTCATATAGATTTTCCAGTTGTTGAGTATAGGTTTTTGTAATGAGGTCTGAATGTTCTCATTTCTGTTGTTATATCTCCCTTTTAATTTCTGATTTTGTTAATTTGGATATTATCTCTGTGTCCTTGAGTTAGTCTGACTAGGGGTTTATCTAGTTGATTTTCTCAAAAAAAGCAACTTTTGGTTTTGTTAATTGTATAGATTTGTATAGTTCTCTAGTTTCTATTTCATTGATTTTGGCCCTGAGTTTGACTATTTCCTGCAGGTGTATTTGTTTATTTATGATCTAAGGCTTTCAGCGGTACTGTTAAGTTGCTAGTGCAGGATCTCTCCAATTTCCTTATGAGGACACTGAGTGCTATGAATTTTCCTCTTAGCACGGCTTTCATTACTTCCCATAAGTTAGAGTATACTATGCCATCATTTTCACTGATTTCTAAGAAGTCTTTAATTTCTTTATTTATTTCCTGATCAAGTTATCATTGTTTTTGTTGTTATTGAAGTCTAGTTTTAGTCCGTGGTGATCTGTGTAACTACCCACAGTTACATTAAATGGGTTACCTGGAAGGGAAGCTGTGGATGTATAGGAAGGTGGCAAAAAGAGATGGAGACCTAGATAACACCAGAGATAACAGAGGAACAAGCCACCATGTGGCAACCTACATTACTTCAGGGTAAAACCAGCAAAATTTGGTCAGCATTCCATGGTGACACTCACAGCCATGTTTGTTACTGTGTACTTCACAATGGCTATGAAACAGAAATTTTTTTCTTCGTTAAAAAATGACTAAAGTGCATAATAAAGAATTGCAGATATATGGGATTTTATTTAGCCATAAAGAAAATTAAAATATGGTATTTATAAGAAAATGATTGCAACTGAGGTAATTTATTAAAATAATTGCAACTGAGATAAATGATTAAGGGAAATAAGATAGGCAATTTTTTAAAAAAGCAACATGTTTCTGCTCATATGCAGACTCTCTGGACTGAATATACATGTATATGTGTACTTAATGCCCGTGCACACGCACATGTATGTGTGTGTGTGTGTGTGTGTGTGTTCTGGGGTTTCATGGCAGGCAGAATTCTTAAACAGCAGGGAGAATTGAAAGAGCTGAGACATTTGTGAAATGAAAGTTGAAGTGTGAATACTTGAAAGGAAAAACTGAAATAGTACAGAGGATACAAGGATAGAAGAATGCTGTGAAGAAAAGGTACGAATAAGAATAATATAAAAGAGTGAAAACTATCAGACATATTCAATTACAAAAGAAAAAACAGTAAAGCTAAACTTAAAATTCTAAGCCTACTACTCATTCTTCAACAATAATGTCAATCATAACTTAACCTGACTGTCAGGTAATAAAGACAACTTTTTAGTGAATAATTAAAGTTTTCCAAAAATAGAGAAATAAGAATATAATTTCCCCCAAATAGAGATTATGTGAAACTGTCTAATTTTTCCCATAATTTATAGTCTACTTTTAAAAAATGGAGGTACGGGAGAGGGGGGAGAAGGAGAGAGGGATGGAGACTACACGGAGGGAGGGGAGAGATGGAAAGGTTGAAGAGAAAGAGGGAGAAAGTGTGAGAGGATAAAGAAGGAAATAAGAGAGACCAAAAGATAAGAGAGGGTGGTGGATAATTAAGAAAAGGGAAAAAACTATGAAAGAGACAGAAAAATGAAATGAGAAAAATAAAAGTTTCTTGTCAAGCAGACTATTTTATTTTTAGAACAATTAGATATTTAAACATAGATGCTACTCTGATATAAATGGGATGAGGGACTTGAAATTTAAAACTATACAAAGTAAATAATTCCTATATTAAAAGTAATGACAGGATTATCTGTACTATTGTAAGGGGATCAAATTTTAAACCTGTTTTTGTCAAACACTACACAGGGCCAGGGGAACCCTGTAGAGGAAATGTAATCCAGCAACATGGCTGCTTAGGCAAGATGTCACATCCGAAGACATCTAGGATGTTTGGTCCATCTGGAATGCAGACACACCCTGCATTTCAATACGATCTGGTTGAAATACAGACTTGCCCATTGCACACTTTTCATCCCTAATAGTGAAGGTAAGTTTAGTTTGTAGAAGCAAGAAGCCATATTCAAAACTGATATCTAATTAAGGGGCAGAGAAGGTGATGTCTCAGAGAAAGATTCAACTTATTAGTCAGAATGAGGATCTCCCCAGCTGTGGGGATCTCACAGGAAAGGCTGAAAGAGAGGCTACTTAAGAGGAGGGAAAGAAAGAAAGATATGGTGTGTAGTGTGTTTGCACGGCAGTTTTGCAGAACAATTTTACAGAAACAGATTGCAGGGAGATACAGCTAGACACAGGTGAAGACAAAATGAGTCTGAGAATGAGAAAGGGCCAGAAGAACAGAACGTATTGCTTAAGTTAGTGTGAGGCCAATCAGAGCAGAAGCCAAGACATGCTAGATTAAATCATTCATCTTGGAAGATTAAATTGTATGGAGGCTGGAAACTTCCAGGTCTAGGACTAAGGATAAAGATAAAGAAAGAGATGCTCTGGGCTTAGCCCAAGCTGTGTATCTACACATCCTGGGGATGGTTCTCATCTCATCCCTTCAACTGAGTAAATAAAAGTGACATTTACAAACTATACAGAAAATGGGGGATGGAGAATTGTAGGAGTCCAAAGGGTCAAGAACACCATGGAAATACAGCCCGAAGAATCAACTAAGCAGGGTCATAGGGGTTCACAGAGACTGAAGCAACAAACACAGACCTTGTATGGGTATAAACTAGGTTCTCTACATAAACCTTATAGCCATATAACTTGGTGTTCTTCTGGAACTCCCAACAATGGGAGTAGGGATTATCTTTGACTCTCAATGTAGAGTCAGCCTACCTCTGTGTAGAGGGAGGTACTGATGCTAAAGTCGTATTCTCCAATTTTTTCTTTGTCTGTAAAGAAAGCTAGGGGCCAATTTCTGAGCAGAAGGTACAGGCAGGACTTCCAGGTACCAGGAGGAAAAGAAGCAAAGAAAAAAAGGAGGTCTTTCTGCCTTGCTTTGGAGGAAAAGGAATGGAGGTCAGTGGCCTCCTTTACAGGTAAGTGGCTAAGGATGTTTGGCAGGGGCTAGGTGGGACCAGCTACTCAAGTTTCAGTCAAGTGGAGAGACAAGACAAAGATAGTAATTGTTAAGGGCTCACTTTTCCAGGCAAGAGATAGTAACACCCATCAACTGTGCCCAGAAGGCGAATTGTAAAGGAATTAACTGTGTGTGGTGGGGGAGGGTGTCTGTGTCTTTTATTTGCAGATTCAAGGGTTTCAAGTAGGTGCTGGTAGCATGATTACCTCCCAAAGCAAAGGCAGAAGAACAACAGGGAAGACAGGAGGGACTACTAACACAGTGGACACAGGAAAAAGCAGTAGCAATTTAAAACTACATACAACATCTTTGTTTGTGCTTAAGACCATTCCCGCTTACTGTTTTGTCATATCTAGCCATGATATGAGGGTTTGTACCCAGTCTTGTTTTATCTTATTAAGCCATATTCAACAGATATCCCTTTTAGGTCTGCTCTGTGTGTGTGTGTGTGTGTGTGTGTGTGTGTGTGTGTGTGTGTGTGTGTGTAGGACTGTGGAGATAGAGAGTTGATCTGGGAAAGGTGGGACATTGGAAGAGAGGATGGAAGGAGTGGAGGAAGAAGAAACTACTGTTGGAATGTAACAAATGAGAGAACTAAAGTTTAAAAAATTAAAATTGAGGGGAGCTGCGGAAGGAGAGAAGCCCCACAGCCATATTTGCTGCCTGCCAGGACAGAAAAGGATCACTAGGTTCTGTATCACCCTGAGCTTTAGATCTCTGGTGGTGCAAACCGCCAGGGGTCTGCCTGCACTCAGGAACTGAGCACATAGGCAGTTCATCTGCAAGCCAGTCCATCGCAGGACCTGTGTCCTATGTGAGAATCAACAGAGGGAGTGACCCCACCACAACATCTTCGCTCCATAATAAAGCAGACAGAGAACACCTGGTTGACCTTGACAACCTAAGTATAACATTGCTTGAGGCAAAACTGAGAAGGGCTCCAAAGGCACAAAAGAGAAAGGCAGCATATCAGTAATCTCTGCCAGAAGAAACCCAGTCATCCAGTGTTGCAGAGATAACCTTAAAGATCCACAGTAGGTTAAAGCACCAGCCAGTGACAATAAGACCATCTAACACCTGGGAGAACCAGATGGCTAAAGGCAAATGTAGGAACGTTACTAACAGAAACAAAGGCATTATGGCAGCATCTGAACCCAATTCTCCAACATTATCAACTCCTGGATACCCCCCCCAACACACCAGAAAAACAAGATTTGGATTTAAAATCACTGGTCATGATGCTGGTAAAGGAACACATGAAGGACATACTTAAAGAAATTCAGGAGAAAAATGGATCAAAAATTAGAAGCCCTTACAAGGGAAACACAAAAATCATTGAAAGAAATTCAGGAGAATACAAAAGCCAATAAGGAGGAAACGCAAAAATCATTTAAAGAAATACAGGAGAACCTTGATCAACAGGCAGAAGTCATGAAAGAGGAAACACAAAAATCTCTTAAAGAATTAGAGGAAAACACAAACAAGCAAATGACAGAACTGAGCAAAAACTTTCAGGATCTAAAAACAGAAGTAGAAACAACTAAGAAAGCACAGAGGGAGACAACTTTGGAGATAGAAAAACCTTGGGAAGAAATGAGGGGCCATAGACACAAATATCAACAACAGAATACAAGAGATAGAAGAAAGAATCTCAGATGTTGAAGATATCATAGAAACCATGGACTCAACAATTAAAGAAAATGCAAAATGCAAAAAGCTTGTAACACAAAATATCCAGGAAATCCAGGACACAATGAGAAAGCCAAATCTAAGGATTATAGGCATTGGTGAGAGCGAAGATTTACAACTTAAAGGGCCAGCAAATATCTTCAAAAAAATTTTGGAAGAAAACTTCCCTAACCTAAAGAGAGAGATGCCCATGAATATACAAGAAGCCTACAGAACTCCAAACAGACTGGACCAGAACAGAAATACCTCCCATCACATAATAATCAAAACTCCAAATGTGCTAAACAAAGAAAGAATACTTAGGGCAGTAAGAGAAGAAGGGCAAGTAACATATAAAGGAAGACCTATCAGAATTACACCAGATTTCTCACCAGAGACCATGAAAGCTAGAAGATCCTATGCAGAGCTCATGCAGACTCTAAGAGAACACAAATGCCAGCCGAGACTACTATACCCAGCAAAACTCTCAATGACTAAAGATGGAGAAACCAAGATATTCCATGACAAAACCAAATTTACACAATAACTTTCTACAAACCCAGGAATACAAAGGATAATAGGGGGAAAACACCATTACAATGAGGGAAACTATACCCTGGAAAGAGCAGGATATTAAGCTTCTTTCATCAAACCCAAAGAAGATAACCACACACGTATAAAATTAAAATCAAAAATGATAGGAAGCAATAACCACTACTCCTTGATATCTCTTAACATCAATGGACTCAATTCCCCAATAAAAAGACATAGACTAACAGACTGGTTACGTAAACAGGACCCTACATTTTGCTGCATACAGGAAACATACCTCAGTGTCAAAGACAAAAAATACCTTAGAGTAAAAGGCTAGGAAGACAATTCTACAAACAAATGGTCCCAGGAAAAAAGCCAGAGTTGCCATTCTAATTTCAGATAAAATTGACTTTCAACCTAATGTCATCAAAAGAGACATGGAAGGTCACTACTTGCTGGTCAAAGGAAAAATTCAACAAGAAGAACTCTCAATCCTGAATATCTATGCCCCAAATACAAGGGCACCCTCATTCATAAAAGAAACTTTACTAAAGCTCAAAGTACACATTGCACCTAACACAATAATTGTGGGTGACATCAACACTCCACTCTCACCAATGGAATAATCAGGAAAACAGAAACTAAACAGGGAGACAATGAAACTAATTGAAGCTTTGAACCAAATGGAGTTAACAGATATATATAGAATTTTTCATCCCAAAGCAAAAGAATATATCTTTTTCTCAGCACCTCATGGTACCTTCTCCAAAATAGATCATATAGTTGGTCACAAGACAGACCTCAACAAATATAAGATTGAAATAATCCCATGCCTCCTATCAGATCACTATGGAGTAAAAGTGGTCTTTAGTAACAGTAAAAACAACAGAAAGCCCACATACACATGGAAACTGAACAATACTCTACTCAATGATACCTTGGTCAAGGAAGAAATAAAGAAAGAAATCAAAGATTTCTTAGAATTTAATGAAAATGAAGGCACAACATACACAAATCTATGGGACACAATGAAAGCAGTGCTAATAGGAAAACTCATAGCTTTGAGTGCCTCCAAAAAGAAATTCTAGAGAGCATACACTAGAAGATTAAAGGAACAACTGAAAGCTCTGGAACAAGAAGAAGCTAATTCACCCAGGAGGAGAACAAGACAAGAAATCATCAAACACAGGGCTGAAATCAATCAAGTAGAAACCAAGAGAACCATACAAAGAACCAACAAGACCAAAAGCTGGTTCTTTGAAAAAATCAACAAGATAAATAAACCCTTAGCCAGACTAACTAAAGGGCACAGAGAAAGTATCCAAATTAACAAAATTAGAAATGAAAATGGAGATATTACAACATAAACCGAGGAATTCAAAAAATCTTCAGATCCTACTACAGAAACCTGTACTCAAAACAACTGGAGAATCTGGAGGAAATGGACATTTTCTTAGACAGATAGCAATTAACAAAATTAAACCAGGATCAAATAGACCATCTAAACAGACCCATAACCCCTAAAGAAATAGAAGGGGTCATAGATAGGCTTCCGACCAAAAAAAGCACAGGCCCAGAGGGTTTCAGTGCATAAGTCTATCAGACCTTCAAAGAAGACTTAACACCAATACTCTTCAAACTTTTCCACCAAATAGAAACAGAAGGAACACTACCCAACTCCTTCTTCGAAGCCACTATTACGCTGATACCAAAACCATACAAAGATCCAACTAAGAAAGAATTTCAGGCCAATTTCCCTTATGAACATCTATGCAAAAATACTAAAAAAATTCTTGCCCACCGAATCCAAGAACACATAAAAAACGATCATCCACCAGGATCAAGTAGGCTTCATCCCAAGGATGCAGGGATGGTTCAATATAAGGAAATCCATCAATGCAATCCACTACATAAACAAACTCAAAGAAAAAAACCACATGATCATTTCATTAGATGCTGAAAAAGCATTTGACAAAATACAGCATCCTTTAATTCTAAAAGTCTTGGAAAGGACAGGAATTCAAGGCCCATATCTAAACATAGTAAAAGCAATATACAGCAAACCGGTAGCCAACATCAAACTAAATGGATAGAAACTTGAAGCAATCCCACTAAAATCAGGGACTAGACAAGGCTGCCCCCTCTCTCCATATCTTTTCAATATACTTCCTGAAGTCCTAGCTAGAGCAATTAGACAACATAAGGAAGTCAAAGGGATACACATTGGAAAGGAAGAAGTCAAACTATCACTATTTGCAGATGATATGATCATATACTTAACTGACCCTAAAAACTCTACTAGAGAACTCCTACAGCTGATAAACAACTTCAGCAAAGTGGTTGGCTACAAAATCAATTCAAGCAAATCAGTAGCCTTTATATATTAAAAGGATAAGCAGACTGAGAAAGAAATTAGGGAAATGACCCCCTTCACAATAGCTACAAACAGCATAAAGTATCTTGGGGTGACTCTAACCAAACAAGTGAAAGACCTATATGACAAGAACTTCAGATCTATGAAGAAGGAAGTAGAAGAAGATCTCAGAAAATGGAAAAATCTTCCATACTTGTGGATTGGCAGGATTAATATAGTTAAAATGGCCATCTTGCCAAAGTCAATCTACAGATTCAATGCTATCCCCATAAAAATCCCAACCCAGTTCTTCATAGAGCTAGAAAGTGCAATTCTCAAATTCATCTGGAATAACAGAAAACCCAGGATAGCTAAAACTATTCTCAACAGTAAAAGAAGTTCAGGGGGATTCAGTATCCCAGACTTTAAACTCTACTACAGAGCAATAGTGATAAAAACTGCATGGCATTGGTACAATATCAGGCAAGCAGATCAATGGAATAGGATTGAAGACCCAGAAATGAACCAACACACCTATGGTCACTTGGTCTTCAACAAAGGAGCTGAAAGCATCCAGTGGAAAAAAGATAGTCTTTTCAACAAATGGTGCTGGTTCAATTGGAGGTCAGCATGCAGAATAATGTGCATCGATCCATTCTTATCTCCTTATACCAAGCTCACTCCAAATGGATCAAGGACCTCCACATAAAACCTGGCACAATGAAACTAATCGAAATGAAACTGTGGAAGACCCTGGAGGACATGGGCACAGGGGAAAAGTTCCTGAATAGAACACCAATAGATTATGCTCTAAGATTGAGAATAGACAAATGGGACCTCATAAAAGTACAAAATTTCTGTAAGGCAAAGGACACTGTCAAAAGGACAAAACATCAACCAACAGACTGGGAAAGGATCTTCACCAACCCTAAATCTGACAGAGGGTTAATATCCAATATATACAAAAAACTCAAGAAAGTAGAACCCAGAGAAACAAATATCCCCATTAAAAAGTGGGGTACGGAGCTAAAGAAAAAATTTTCCCATGGAGAACTTCAGAGAGCGGAGAAACATCTTAAGAAATGTTCAAATCATTAATCATTAGGGAAATGCAAATCAAAACAACCCTGAGATTTCACCTCACACCAGTCAGAATGGCTAAGTTCAAAAACTCAGGAGACAGCAGGTGTTGGCAAGAATGTGGAGAAAGAGGAACACTCCTCCACTGCTGGTGGGATTGCAAGATGGTGCAACCACTTTGGAAATCATTCTGGCGGTTCCTCAGAAAACTGGGCATGTCACTTCCTGAGGACCCTGTTATACCACTCCTGGGCATATATCCAGAGGATTCTTCAGCATGCAATAAGGGTACATGCTCCACTATGTTCATAGCAGCCCTATTTGTAGTAGCCAGAAGCTGGAAAGAACGTAGGTGTCCTTCAATGGAGGAATGGATACAAAAAAATGTGGTATATTTACACAATGGAGTACCATTCAGCCATTAGAAACAATGAATTCATGAAATTCTTAGACAAATGGATGGAGCTGGAGAACATCATACTAAGTGAGGTAACCCAGTCTCAAAAGATCAATCATGGTATGTACTCACTGATAAGTGGATATTAGCCCAGAAACTTTGAATACCTAGGACATAATCCACAAATTAAATGATGTCCAAAAAGAATGGAGGAGTGGCCCCTGGTTCTGGAAAAACTCAGTGCAAGAGTATAGGGGAATTCCAGAACAGGGAAGTGGGAAGGGGTGGATGGAAGAACAGGGGGACGGAAGAGGGCTTATGGGATATGTGGGGAGTGGGGACCCAGAAAAGGGGAAATCATTTGAAATGTAAATAAGAAATATATCAATAAAAAACAAACAAAACAAAAAAACAAAAAATTAAAATTATAAATATAAAAAGTAAATTAAACTTTAAAAGAAAATATATACTTAAGTATATTTGTATAATTGAAACAAAAAAGAATTTTGTGACAGATAATGATCATTAAGTGTCATTATATGTAGTGGAAAAACAATAACAAGTACAAAAGAAAGATTCACTAACACATAGAATTTAAAAATGAGATCTACAGGCTCCCTGGCTCCAGCGGCAGCCAAATGTGGCACAGCAGTTGGCTCTATAGCTGTGCAGTCCTCTGGATTCACCGCTGAGCCTCTAGTAGGCTCTAGCCTCATGGCCTCCTTTCACGTCAACTTCCACAGACCCATCATGATGAAGACTGAGAAAAAATCTTTCTGCTAGAGCCTGGCAGAGTAGAAGCTGTTCATCTACAACTCACCAGCAGAGAATTTTTAGGGCGTGCCTGGTCCCATAGCTTGGGTCTGGTCTTGCTCCTCTACCTAGTTATTTATGGGTTCCTTGGTTGCTCTCTCCACATTCACAAAGTGGGCTATGCCCAGGCTCAGAATGATGAAGTTCTGAAATATCGAGACCCGATTTGTCGCCTTATGTTTTTCCCCAAACCACAGACTACCCTGGAATATACACACAGCGTGGCTGAGCCATACACTTATCAGATGTCCGCTGAAGACCTGAAGAGTTTCCTAAAGCCATATTCCATGGAAAAACAGAAGAATCTCACAGATTGTCCTGGTGGAGCACCTTTTCATCAGAAGGGTCCAGATTATAGTGCATGTCAGTTTCCAGTCTCCTTGTTTCAAGAATGTTGCTTGTTTCAAGAATGTAGTGGTGTGAATGTTGCTGACTTTGGCTAATCTTGTGAAAATGAATAGAATAATCAAGTTAGTCCCAGATGGGGAGCTCCACATATAACATGTGCCACAAAGGATGAAAACAGTAAATACAGTAACTTTTCCTAAATATTGACTTTTAGACTTAAAGTGTTTTCCATATTATGGGGGGAAATGGCACATTGGATATCGACAGCCCCTACTTGCCATCCAGGTCAAATTTGACTCTGGTGCTATCAAGAAAAAAAGTAACAGTTGAGTGCCAAATTGATGGATACAAGAACCTAAAAATCAAGAATGAACATAACAAGTTTTGGGGACCAGTTTCTTTCAAAGTCACAGCATGTGCCTAGGAATAGGATGTCTCCACTGAATAAATGTTGTGTTGTCTCCATGTTGTATCAATTGGACCTGCCATTCTAGGTTTATGAGGCTACCTTGAAGGAGGAAGTGGTGTGGTACACACTTGTGTGACATCATAAGATGCTTCCAGATCATAGTGTTCAGTGCCCTCTGAAGGAACTGCCTGCTGCTTCTGCTGCCCTGGAACCCATGTACGGTGGTCAGACAGGGACCAGTGAGCTCACAATCCCAAGTGTGCAGAGTGGGGGTCTTGTTTGCTGTGTGTAATTACCAAATGTCTAAAGCTTCATGTGCTGTGCTGTGCTGTATAAATATTTTATGGATTTAACACTGTTATCTATCATATTCTGATGCCAACAATATTTTAGGGATAAAATGGTACTTTGCCAACAGCGAGTGACTTTAGCTGCAAGAAATGTATGAGAGGTTTTGTATTTGAGGAGGGAAAAGGAAAATAAAGTGGATCTGAAAGCAAATAAAATAAATAAAGATAATTCTTCCAAGAAATGTTATTCACTAATAAAGACAGCCTTAGGAAGGAAAAAATGTTAAAATAATTTCAGCCATCAAACAGAATTAGAAACCCAGTAGTTATCTAAGATAGGCAAATGTTGGTTTACAAAGGCAAAGAGGAAGCCTTGTGTTAGGGTAAGGTGTTCAATTTTTATTGGGCATGTTAATTAGGCAAACCAAAGAGCCATTTGATCGCTGGGCTTCTATGCTTTGATAGCACAGATGGTCCTCAATAGTCTGTCTCAGGAGCAGGATCTATTCAAAGGAATAAATAGATCTTGGCAGCTAGCTTTAAGAATGTAATCTAATGGTTTATAGCAAGACAGAGGGAACTGAGAAGGACAAGGCCTGCCAGAGCCATGTTTGTCATGCTCAGGTTGGCTAGAGTCTCTTCAGCTCTTCCCACTGTTGATCTTCCTAGACTGTGTACTGTGCTCCAGGTTTTCCAACTTCTGTGAACTGCCACCATGCTGAAGTGAGCCTTGGAGATAGAACCGTCTTTGAGACATTTCTGTTCCAGTGAGTTACCCCTCACCCATAATCCTTCACATAACCTCAATAAAATTTACTGTGTCACCATCTTGGATTTTGGTAAATAATTTTGTTCTAATATGGCTGCCCTATCTGGGATGAGTAGACGTGTGTGCTGTGCCTCCTCAGGAAAAATCTTATCACACAACATAAGGAAAAGAAACAGAAGTACTTAGTTTCAAGGTGTAGGCCCCTATACTACTTGCTTGGTATCTTTTTCCTGTTCTCACAATGATAGATTTATTGCTTCAAAAATGCCTGTGATGGTTTGAATATGCTTGGCACAGAGAGTGGCTCTATTAGGAGGTATGGCCTTGTTAAAGGAAAAATATTCCTGTAGGTTGGGCTTTGGGACCCTCCCCCTAGCTGCCTGAAGCCAGTCTTCTCCTAGTGGACTTCAGATCAAGATGTAGAACTTTCAGCTCCTCCAGTACTATACCTGCCTGGATGCTGCCATGCTCATGCCTTGGTGATAATGAACTGAAACTTTGAGCCCATAAGCTAGCCCCAATTGAATGTTATCCTTTATAAAAATTTTATTTGTCATGGTCTCTCTTCATAGCAACGGAAACCCTAAATAAGCCAATGCCTTTTTGTAGTTCATAGCTGTATCAGGACTATGTACAAAATAGTTAAAATAAAGACCAAAAAAATCACAAAAGTAAATAACACGAAGTATTATTAACTTAGTGAAATATTTTTGAAAAATATTAACTTCAAATTTTGCTTCACTTAAAGACAAAATGTGTTCAAGAATGACTATAGTGTATCCATTCATGTACTTTTATTCCTTTCAAAATTGCTAAAGCAAGAATATAGTTAACATTTTCTCAGTCTCATTTGTATCTTCATCTAATATGTCTTTATTTCCAGATGCCCCAGTATAGGGGAATGCCAGGACAGGGAAGCAGGAGTGGGTGGATTGCTGAGAAGGGGGTTGATGGGTCAGGGGATTTTCAAGAGGTGAACCAGGAAAAGGGACAACATTTGAAATTTAAATAAAGAATATATCTAATGAAAATATACATTAAAAATTAAAATACAAATAAAGTAAAATCTTGCTAACATAGATGGTAGGTGGTAGGAACTATCCCTTTGACTAGAAATTCAGATTGGGCACAATGAGGCAAGTGTAGGCCTCAAAAGGTGACTTTCTGTTTAAGCTCCTAGTTATCTCCCTAGGCCAACTTCCCTTTCCACAATGTCTCAATACAAAAGAATACTACACACAAGTATTCCACTTTTGTGTGTGTGTCAGTGTATGTATGTGCACCACATGCATGTAGATAGCTGCTTAGGAAAATAGATAGCATGAGATCCCATGGAACTAAAGTTACAGGCAGTTGTGAGCTGTCTGATAGGAATTGTGTTGGGAACACAATCTGGGTCTTCTGCATTGGCAGCAAGTGTTCTTAACTACTGAGCCACTTCTCCAGCCCCTATCATTTTAAAAGTTTTTGTTTTTCTTTATTCCTCTTGTTAAATTCATTTGATGTTTATATATTATTCAATTTGGAGGTGTACTTCATGCACTTTGTGCAAAGTCCTAAATGCTGCTCTAATTCAGGAGTTTCTGGGGAATGGTGAGGTAGAAATACAAAAGAATCAAGCAAACATGGACAGTGTTGCTGGGGATGGTATTTACTATGAGAACAAGGCTTTTGTGTGAGACCTTTTAAAACTTAATTAGTTACATTCTTAATACAAGGTCCCCAGTCTCTTCAGTCCCCCAGGATGTGAGAGCGTCACTCTTGTCCTTGTACAGCTGGGCCCAGTGCTGGTCTCTACAGACTTGGACACAGTTTTCTTTTGGTTAAACAAGAGTCCCAGCTGTGCAGAAGCATTTCTCTGGCTTCACTGCAAATATGAACATGAAAAAAAGCACATGCATCAAATAGATGCTCCAGGCTGCAGCAGATACTGTTTAAAAGTACATTCTTATATATGTTCAATAATCCTAATAAAAAGGAATATTAATGATAAATATTTATATATCTAAATATGGAACAAATAGACTTGGAGATATTCAAAATAGATCTTTAGCACATTGTAAGTTAACTTTAAAATTATACCTCTACTTATAAAAGACATCATCCCTACACTATTTGATTGATTTTAAACTTCTACTCTCTAAAGGAAAAAAAAAAAGATTTAGCTACATTTTACATAGAGATAAACAAAAAGTTATGTGCATAAGATTATGTGGTATTGCCCCCAGGGAAATTAAAATAAAATACTTCAATAAGTGTAGTATATTATGTGAACAATCTAATTTGAACCTTACATGTAATTATCCTTATCTAAATAGCTACAATAATGTTAGAAACAAAATTACCGTAAGAGACATTATATCATGTTTTTATTACATATAAACATATGTTCAGTACATTTAAATAAATATATATTTTGAATATGATATACATAAAATAAAGTGGTACATGAAGTTTACCAATAATAAACACAGTCGAATTCTACAAAGGGTAAGCTTAGGCCCACATCAGAAAGGGTAACAGACTATGATATTTAAACAATAGCAATACAGAGACTAGCGAGTGGAGATGAAGATGCAAAAAGCCACATTGTAGTAAGCTGTGTAGACTCAGGTTTAAAGAGAACTGCCTCATCCACTGTTTTCCTGTGAGACAAGAGAGAAGGGGAAAAATAAGTGCTTAATTACTTAAGGACATATAGATATGTTTTCAAGCTTTATTTTTAAGAAATCTCATCATTCAGTCCTCACATTTGACACTAAATGTTACTTGTGCATTATTAGCAATTTGATTCTAGATAATATTTGCCAAAAACGATTATACTGCAACTGAATGTGATGATAACAGCAGGTGTGATATCATCCCAAAGTGAGATGAGACACTTAATGCTGAGTTTAAGCAAGCTCTTTGCACAATGTATTTGCATCACATATCACATTTGAGCACAATAAATCCATAATAGATTTAAATTTCAAAATAAAATAGTAAAATTGAATGAATGCATAAAACTCTCACAATATAAGAAGCACTTGACAGCTTTGTAAAAGAAACTTGCTTCATACATTAAAAATTTCCTAAAAGTAACTTACAAATATGAAGGATTTCAAAAGATTCTTTGATCAAATATCTATGGCTGAATTAGCATGATCGAATCACACAATAAAAATGAGAGATACAAAGCATTCAACTAGAATTAAAAATTCACATGGATTACACACTATCAGTGGAATACAGAAGGAAAAGCTGTGTGATCTTTTTCATCATTACAGAAAGATACATTTTATAACATTGAAAAACCAATCCAGGTTAAAAAGATATTTCTTAACTGGTAGTAAGCAAAACCAACTCCAAACATTATTCTAAGGGGTTACAGGAATAACAGTGTCCCGGGAGATTCGGAGAAAGTAAGAGACTAACTCTCATGACTTTTTATTAAGTATTGTGATGCATACTGTAGCTAGGAAGTAAGAAAAGAAAATGAGAGCCATTCAAGTGAGACTATAAGAAATACCTGCAAGCCTTCTTGCAGATGACATCATTGTCTATAGATAAAAGTACTGTCCAGTAAAGTGCAGAACAGCCCATTGGACCATTGAATGAGTTCAGCATGGTTCTTAATACAAAAGAAAATATGCATCTGTTTTTTATTTTTATACACTGAAAACAAATATAAGGACATCAAAATAAAATATATATATATATTTGTGAAAGAGATGTGTGTGTGTGTGTGTGTGTCTGAGAGAGAGAGAGAGAGAGAGAGAGAGAGAGAGAGAGAGAGAGAGAGAGAGAGCATGTGTAGAGAAAGGCATACAGAGAGGGGGAGAGAAAGTTTGATAATGGGGTGATAGATAACTCAGTATATCAAAATGTCAAATAAAACTAAAATAATTAAAGTTTATGACACTGTTAATTTATTAGTGAAAAAAAAAGTTATCTGTAGATACATTGGGACTAATAATTGCTTACAAATATGCCCTCATTGAGGTCACACCAGGCAGTCTTCTGCTGTATATGTGAGTGGTAAAAGTGAGAGATCTCAGGGGTCCTGATTAGTTGAGACTGCAAGTCTCCCCATGGGGCTGCCCTCCTCCTCAGTTTCTTCTAACCTTTCCCTATTTCAACCACAGGGTTCCATAACTTCAGTCCAATAGTAGGTTGTAGGTGTCTACCTCTGTCTCAGTCAGCTGCTTGTTGGACCTCTAAGAGGACAGCCATGCTTGGCTCCTATTTGTAAGCATACCATGGCATAATTAGTAGTGTCAGACCCTGGGGCCTCCCCTTAAGATAGATCCCAAGTTGGGCCAGTCACTGGACAGCCTTTCCCTCAGTCTCTTCTCAATTTTTGTCCCAGCAGATCTTTTATACAGGAACAATTCTGAGTCAGAGTTTTTGACTGTAGGTTGGTAACCCTCTCACTCCACTTGATGCCCTATCTTTCTCCTGGAGGTAAATTCTATGAGGTTCCTCTTCCCACTGCTGGACATTTCATCTAAGATCCCTCCCTTAAAGCCCGTAGAGTCTTCACTTCCCAGGTCTCTGGTACTTTCTAGAGAGTTCTCCTACCTCCCACCACCTGAGGGTGCATATTTCCATTCATTCTTCTGGCCCTCAGGGCTTCTCTCCTGTCTTTCCCCACCCCAATACCTGATCATGTTTCCCTCTTCCCATCTCATACCCATGTCCCTTCCTCTCTCTGCCTCCTGTGATTACTTTCTACTCCTTCCCAAGTGGAAATGAAGCATCCTCACTTGAGTCCTTCTGCTTGTTAACCTTCTTGAGTTCTGTGGATTGTATCCTGGACATTCTATACTGTTTTTTTGCTATTATCCACTTATTAGTGAGTACATACCATGCATGTTTTTTTTGAGTCTGAGTTACCTCACTCAGGATATTTTCTAGTTCCATCTATTTGCCTGAAGAACTCATGATGTTCTCTTTCTTAATAGCTAAGTAGTATTACATTATGTAAATGAACCATGATTTGTGTATCCATTCTTCCATGTTCTATAGGACATCTAGGTTGTTTCCAGCTCCTGGATATCAGGGATAAGGCTGATATGAACATAGTGGAAAACGTCCTACTGTGGCATGTTGGGGCATCTTTTAGGTATATGCCCAAGAGTGATATAATTGGGTCTTCAGATAAATCTATTTTCAATTTTCTGACAAAACTCTAGATTAATTTCCAGAGTGGTTGTAACAGTTTGCAATCCCATTAGCAAATGAGACATGATCCTCTTTCCCCTCATCCTTGCCAACATGTGCAGTCACTTGAGTTTTTGAAATTAGTCGTTCTGATTGGTGTAAGATGGAATCTCAGGGTCAAGTTGATTTGTATTTCCCTAATTATTAAGGACTTTGTCCATTTTTTTAAGTGCTTCTTGGCCATTTGAGATTCCTCTGTTGTGAATTCCCTTTTAAGAGTTTTCTGTGTCATAGATTTTTCATTTCTTCATATGAAATTGAGAATCGTTCTTTACATATCTGTCAAGAATTATTTTGGAATTTTTATGGAATTGTGGAATTTATGGAATTGTGCTGAATCTGTAGATTGCCTTTGGTAAGATGGTCATTTTTGTTCATGGACCAATCCATGAGCATGGGCAAGCTATCCATTTTCTGACATCTTGTTTGATTTCTTTCTTGAGAAACTTGAAGTTCTTTTCATACAGAACTTTCACAAGTTGGGTTAGAGTTACTCCAAGATATTTTACATTATTTGACATTATTGTGAGGGGAGTTGTTTGCCTATTTTCTTTCTCAACCCATTAGGAAAAAATGATTTGTTTGAGTAAATTTTGTATTTGACCACTTTGCTGATGCTGTTTGCCAACTATAGAAGTTCCCTGGTAGAATTTTTGGGGTAACTTACATAAATAATCATATCATCTGAAAATAGTGATACTTTGTGACTTTTTTTGCCAATTTTGATCCTCTTGATCACCTTTTGTTGTTTTATTGCTCTAGTTAGAACGTTGAGAAATATATTGAATAGATAGATACAGGGAGTGTTAGAAGCCTTGTCTTATTCCTGATTTTAGTGAGATTATTGCAAGTATCTCTGCATTTATTTTGATATTGGCTGATGGTTTGCTTTTATTATGTTTAGGTATGGGTGTTGAATTCCTTTTTTTTTTTTTTGGCTTTTAACAATTATTTCTATTTGTTTCATTTTTTTGGATTTTTTTGTTTTTTGTTTTTTGTTTTATTTTCTATACTCTTTGTTTACATTCCAAATGATTTTCCCTTTCCTGGTTCCCCCCCTCCCCATAAGTCCCATAAGCCCTCTTCCCTCTACCAGTTCTCCAATCAACCCCTCCCACTTCTCTGTCATGGTACTTCCCTACAATGCAACATCAAGTCTTTCCAGGACCAGGGCAGTCTCCTTCCTTCTTCTTGGGAATGATTTGAAATGTTCATTATGTTTTGGGTATTCCAAGCTTCAGGGCTAATATCCACTTATCAGTGACTACATTCCATGAGTGTTCTTTTGTGATTGGGTTACATCATTTAGGATGATATTTTCCAGAGCCAACAATTTGCCTAAGAATTTCATGAATTCATTGCTTTTAATTCCTGAGTGGTATTCTATTCTGTAAATAAACCACATTTTCTGTATCCATTCCTCCATTAAGGGACATCTGGGTTCTTTCCTGCTTCTGGCTATTATAAATAAGGCTGATATGAACATAGTGGAGCATGTGTCCTTATTGCTGCAAGGAAATCCTCTGGATATATACCCAGGAGTGGTATACCAGGATCCTCCAGAAGTGTCATGACCAGTTTTCTGAGAAACAGCCAGACTGATTTCGAGAGTGGTTGTACCAACTAGCATTACCACCAGCAATGGAGGAGTGTTCCTCTTTCTGCACATCCTCCCCAACACCTGCTGTCTCCTGAGTTTTTAATATTAGCCATTCTGTCTGGTGTGAGGTGAAATCTCAGGGTTGTTTTGATTTGCATTTCCCTAATGATTAATGATGCTGAACATTTCTTAAGGTGCATCTCAGTCATTCGAAATTCTTCAGGTGAAAATTCTTTGTTTAGCTCTCTACCCCATTTTTTCTTTTCTTTTTTTTAATATTTTTATTTTCTATACTCCTTGTTTACATTCCAAATGATTTCCCCTTTCCCGGATCCCCCCTCCCCATATGTCCCATAAACCTTCTTCTCTCCATCCCTTCTCCAATCACCTCCCTCCTTTTTCTCTGTCCTTATATTCCCTTCCAATGCTTGATCAATCCTTTCCATGATCAGGACCCTCTCCATACTTCTTCATGGGAGTCATTTGTTATGCAATTTGTGCCTTGGGTATTCAGGGCTTCTGGGCGAATTAATATCCACTTATCAGAGATTGCAATCCATGTGTATTCTTTTGTGATTGGGTTACCTCACTTAGGATGATATTTTCCAGATCAAACCATTTGCCTAAAAATTTTGTGAATTCATTGCTTCTAATTGCTGAGTAGTATTCCATTGTGTAAATATACCACATTTTCCCTAATGATTAATGAAGTTGAGCATTTTTTAAGATGCTTCTCCGCCATCAGAATTTCTTCAGGTGAGAATTCCTTGTTTAACTCTGTACCCCATTTTTTAATAGGGTTGTTCGGTTTTCTGGAGTCTAACTTTTTGAGTTCTTTATATATATTGGATATTAGCCCTCTATCTGATGTAGCATTTGTGAAGATCTTTTCCCAATTTGTTGGTTGCCGATTTGTCCTCTTGATGGTGTCCTTTGCCTTACAGAAACTTTGTAATTTTATGAGGTCCCATTTGTCAATTCTTGCTCTTAGAGCATACGCTATTGGTGTTCTGTTCAGAAACTTTCTCCCTGTACCGATGTCCTCAAGGGTCTTCCCCAGTTTCTTTTCTATTAGCTTCAGAGTGTCTGGCTTTATGTGGAGGTCCTTGATCCATTTGGATTTGAGCTTAGTACAAGGAGACAAGGATGGATCAATTCGCATTCTTCTGCATGCTGACCTCCAGTTGAACCAGCACCATTTGTTGAAAAGGCTATCTTTTTTCCATTGGATGTTTTCAGCCTCTTTGTCGAGGATCAAGTGGCCATAGGTGTGTGGGTTCATTTCTGGATCTTCAATCCTGTTCCATTGATCCTCCTGCCTGTCACTGTACCAATACCATGCAGTTTTTAACACTATTGCTCTGTAGTATTGCTTGAGGTCAGGGATACTGATTCCCCCAGATTTTCTTTTATTGCTGAGAATAGTTTTAGCTATCCTGGGTTTTTTGTTGTTCCAGATGAATTTGATAATTGCTCTTTCTAACTCTGTGAAGAATTGAGTTGGGATTTTGATGGGTATTGCATTGAATCTGTATATTGCTTTTGGCAAAATGGCCATTTTAACTATATTGATTCTACTGATCCATGAGCATGGGAGGTTTTCCCATTTTTTGAGGTCTTCTTCCATTTCCTTCTTCAGAGTCTTGAAGTTCTTGTCATAAAGATCTTTCACATGTTTGGTAAGAGTAACCCCAAGATACTTTATACTGTTTGTGGCTATTGTGAAGGAGGTCATTTCCCTAATTTCTTTCTCAGCCTGCTTATCCTTTGAGTATAGGAAGGCCACTGATTTGCTTGAGTTGATTTTATAACCAGCCACTTTGCTGAAGTTGTTTATCAGCTGTAGGAACTCTCTAGTGGAGTTTTTTGGGTCACTTAGGTAGACTATCATGTCATCTGCAAATAATGATAGTTTGACTTCTTCCTTTCCAATTTGTATCCCTTTGACCTCCTTATGTTGTCGAATTGCCCGAGCTAGTACCTCAAGTACAATATTGAAAAAATAAGGAGAAAGGGGGCAGCCTTGTCTGGTCCCTGATTTCAGTGGGATTGCTTCAAGTTTCTCTCCATTTAGTTTGATGCTGGCTACCGGTTTGCTGTATATTGCTTTTACTATGTTTAGGTATGAGCCTTGAATTCCTGTTCTCTCCAAGACTTTAAGCATGAAAGGATGCTGAATTTTGTCAAATGCTTTTTCAGCATCCAATGAAATGACCATGTAGTTTTGTTCTTTGAGTTTGTTTATGTAGTGGATTGTATTGATGGATTTCCGTATATTGAACCAACCCTGCATTCCTGGGATAAAGCCTACTTGCAGCCATAAGATTTCATCTTACACCAGTCAGAATGGCTAAGATTAAAAATTCAGGAGACAGCAGGTGTTGGAGAGGGTGTGGAGAAAGAGGAACACCCCTCCACTGCTGGTGGGGTTGCAAATTGGTACAACCACTCTGGAAATCAGTCTGGCGGTTCCTCTGAAAACTGGGCACCTCACTTCCAGAAGATCCTGCTATACCACTCCTGGGCATATACCCAGAGGATTCCCCACCATGTAATAAGGATACATGCTCTACTATGTTCATAGCAGCCCTATTTATAATTGCCAGATGCTGGAAAGAACCCAGGTATCCCTCAACAGAAGAGTGGATGCAAAAATGTGGTATATCTACACAATGGAGTGCTATTCAGCCATTAGAAACAATGAATTCATGAAATTCTTAGGCAAATGGATGGAGCTAGATAACAGCATACTAAGTGAGGTAACCCAGACTCAAAAGGTGAATCATGGTATGCACTCACTAATAAGTGGTTATTAACCTAGAAAACTGGAATACCCAAAACATAATCCACACATCAAATGAGGTACAAGAAGAAAGGAGGAGTGGCCCCTGGTTCTGGAAAGACTCAGTGAAACAGTATTCGGCAAAACCAGAATGGGGAAGGGGGAAGGGGTGGGTGGGAGGACAGGGGAAGAGAAGGGTACTTATGGGACTTTCAGGGATTCGGGGGCTAGAAAAGGGGAAATCATTTGAAATGTAAATAAATTATATCGAATAAAAAAAACTGACAATAAAAAAAATATATATACCACAATTTCTGTATCCATTCCTCCTTTGAGGGGCATCTGGGTTCTTTCCAGCTTCTGGCTATTATTAATAAGGATGTTGTGAACATAATGGAGCATGAGTCTTTATCGCATGCTGGGGAATCCTTGGGGTATGTGCCCAGGAGAGGTATAGCAGGTCTACCCATTTTTAAAAGGGTTATTTGGCTCTCTGGAGTCTAATTTCTTGAGTTCTTTATATATATTGGATATTAGCCCTCTGTCCGCTGTAGGGTTGGTGAAGATCTTTTCCCAATTTGTTAGTTGCTGTTTTGTCCTTTTGACAGTGTCCTCTGCCTTACAGAAACTTTGTAATTATGAGGTCCCATTTGTGAATTCTTGAACTTAGAGCATAAGCTATTGGTGTTCTGTTCAGGAACTTTTCTCCTGTGCCAACATCCTCAAGGGTCTTTCCCAGTTTCTTTTCTATTACTTTCAGTGTGTCTAGTTTTATGTGAAGGTCCTTGACCGACTTGGAGTTGAGCTTAGTACAAGGAGAGAAGAATGGACCAATTTGCATTCTTCTGCATGCTGACCTCCAGTTGAAAGAGCACCATTAGTTGAAAAGGTATTCTTTTTTCCACGGGATGGTTTCAGCTCCTTTGTCAAAGAGCAAGTGACCATAGGTATGTGGGTTAATTTCTTGGTCTTCAATCTTATTTCATTGATCCACCTGCCTGTCACTGTACCAATACCATGCAGTTTTCAACACTATTGCTCTGTAGTACTGCTTGAGGTCTGGGTTATTGATTCCCCCAGAAGTTCTTTTACTCTTGAGAATAGTTTTAGCTATCCTGAGTTTTTTGTTATTCCAGATGAATTTGAGAATTGCTCTTTCTAACTCTATGAAGAACTGATTGTGATTTTGATGGAGATTGCATTGAATCTGTATATTGCTTTTGGAAAGATGGTTATTTTTACTATATTAATCCTACCAATCCACGAGCATGAAAGATTTTCCCATTTTCTGAGGTCTTCTTCAATTCCTTCTTCAGAGACCTGAAGTTCTTGTCATACAGATCTTTCACTTGTTTGGTTAGAGTCATCCTAAGATACTTTATATTGTTTGTGGCTATTGTGAAGGGTGTCATTTCCCTAATTTCTTTCTCAGCCTGTTTATCCTTTGAGTATAGGAAGGATACTGATTTACTTGAATTGATTTTATAAGCAGCCACTTTGCTGAAGTTGTTTATCAGCTGTAGGAGTTCTCTAATAAGAGTTTTTTGGGTCACTCAAGTATACTATCATTTCATCTGCAAATAGTGATAGTTTGACTTCTTCCTTTCCAATTTCTATTCTTTTGACCTCCTTATGTTGTCTAATTGCTCTAGCTGGAACTTCAAGTACTATCTTGAAAAGATATGGAGAGAGAGGACAGCCTACTCTCTGATTTTAGTGGGATTGCTTCAACTTTCCCTCCATTTCATTTGATGTTGGCTACTTGTTTGGGTTTGCTATATATTGCTTTCACTATGTTTAGGTATGCACCTTGAATTCCTGTTCTTTCCAGGACCGTTAGCATGAAAGGATGCTGAATTTTTTCAAATGCTTTTTCAGCATCTAATGTAATGACCATGTGAGTTTTTTTTCTTTGAGTTTGTTTATATAGTGGATTGTATTCATGGATTTCCGAATATTGAACCATACCTGAATCCCTGGGATGAGGCCTACTTGATCATGGTGAATGATCGTTTTGATGTGTTCTTGGATTCGATTGGCAAGAATTTTATTGAGTATTTTTGCATTGATATTCATAAGGGAAATTGGCCTGTAGTTCTCCTTCCTTTTTGGATCTTTGTGTGGTTTTGGTATCAGTGTAATTGTGGCTTCGTAGAACTAGTTGGGTAGTGTTCCTTCTGTTTCTATTTTTTTGGAATTGTTTGAATAGTATTGGTGTTAGATCTTCTTTGAAGATCTAATAGAATTCTGTACTAAAACCATCTGGTCCTGTGCTTTTTTTGGTTAGAAGATTTTCTATGACCCCTTCTATTTCTTTAGGGGTTATGGGACTGTCTACATGATCTTTTTGATCCTTATTTAATTTTGATATTTGGTATCTATCTAGGATATTGTCCATTTCCTCCAGATTTTCCAGTTGTTTTGAGTATAGGCTTTTGCAGTAGGATCTGATGATTTTTTTGAATTTCCTCAGTTTCTGTTGTTATATCTCCCTTTTCATTTCTAATTTTGTTAATTTGGATACTTTCTCTGTGCCCTTTGGTCAGTCTGGCTAAGGGTTTATCTATCTTGTTGATTTTCTCAAAGAACCAGCACCTGGATCCGTTGATTCTTTGTATGGTTCTCTTTGTTTCCACTTGATTGATTTCAGCCCTGAGTTTGATGATTTCCTGTCTTCTACTCCTCCCGGGTGAATTGGCTTCTTTTTTTTCCAGGGCTTTCAGGTGTGTTGTTAAGCTGCTAGTGTATGCTCTCCATTTTTTTTTTTTTTTTGGAGGCACTCAGGGCTATGAGTTTTCCTCTTAGCACTGCTTTCATTATGTCCCAAAGATTTGGGTATGTTGTGCTTTCATTTTCATTAAATTCTAAAAAGTCTCTGATTTCTTTCTTTATTTCTTCTTTGGCCAAGTTGTCATTGAGTAGAGTATTTTTCAGCCTCCATGTGTATGTGGGATTTCTGTTGTTTTTGTTGCTATTGAAAACCACTCTTACACCACAGTGTGTGATAGGAGGCATGGGATTAGTTCAATCTTTTTATATTTGTTGAGGTCTGTCTTGTGACCAATTATATGGTTGATTTTGGAGAAGGTACCATGAGGTGCTGAGAAAAAGGTATATTCTTTTGCTTTAGGGTGAAATGTTCTATATATATCTGTTGAATCCAATTGGTCCAAAGCTTCAATTAGTTTCACTGTGTCCCTTTTTAGGGACTGTCTGTTTTCCTGATCGGACCATTGAGGAGAGTGGAGTGTTGAAGTCACCCACACTTATTATGTTAGGTGCAATGCGTGCTTAAGCTTTAGTAAAGTTTCTTTTACGAATGAGGGTGTCCTTGCATTTAGAACATAGATGTTCAGAACTGAGATTTCTTCTTGGTGTATTTTTCCCTTTACCAGTAAGAAGTGTCCTTCCATGTCTCTTTTGATGACTTTAAGTTGAAAGTCAATTTTATCTGCTATTAGAATGGCTACTCTGGCTTGTTTCCAAAGACCATTTGCTTGTAAAATTGTTTTCCAGCCTTTTACTTTGAGGCAGTGTTTATCTTTGACACTGAAGTGTGTTTCCTGTATGCAGCAAAATGTAGGATGTTGTTTATGTATCCAGTCTGTTAGTCTATGGATTTTTATTGGGGAATTGAGTCCTCTGATGTTAAGAGATATTAAGGAGATCAAAGGGATACAAATTGGAAAGGAAGAAGTCAAACTATCATTATTTGCAGATGACATGATAGTCTACCTAAGTGACCCAAAAAACTCCACTAGAGAACTCCTACAGCTGATAAACAACTTCAGCAAAGTGGCAGGTTATAAAATCAACTCAAGCAAATCAGTGGCCTTCCTATACTCAAAGGATAAGCGGGCTGAGAAAGAAAGTAGGAAAATGACCCCCTTCACAATAGCCACAAACAGTATAAAGTATCTTGGGGTGACTCTTACCAAACATGTGAAAGATCTGTATGACAAGAACTTAAAGACCCTGAAGAAGGAAATGGAAGAAGACCTCAAAAAATGGGAAAACCTACCATGCTCATGTATCGGCAGGATCAATATAGTTAAAATGGCCATTTTGCCAAAAGCAATATACAGATTCAATGCAATACCCATCAAAATCCCAACTCAATTCTTCACAGAGTTAGAAAGAGCAATTATCAAATTTATCTGGAAGAACAAAAAACCCAGGATAGCTAAAACTATTCTCAGCAACAAAAGAAATTCTGGGGGAATCAGTGTCCCTGACCTCAAGCAATTTTATCTGCTATTAGAATGGCTACTCTGGCTTGTTTCCTAAGCAATAGTGTTAAAAACTGCATGGTATTGGTACAGTGACAGGCAGGCAGATCAATGGAACAGGATTGAAGATCCAGAAATGAACCCACACACCTATGGCCACTAGATCCTCGACAAAGGGCCTGAAAACATCCAATGGAAAAAAAGATAGCCTTTTCAACAAATGGTGCTGGTTCAACTGGAGATCAGCATGCAGAAGAATGCGAATTGATCCATCCTTGTCTCCTTGTACTAAGCTCAAATCCAAATATATCAAGGACTTCCACATAAAGCCAGATACTCTGAAGCTAATAGAAAAGAAACTGGGGAAGACCCTTGAGGACATCGGTACAGGGAGAAAGTTTCTGAACAGAACACCAATAGCATATGCTCTAAGATCAAGGATTGACAAATGGGACCTCCTAAAATTACAAAGTTTCTGTAAGGCAAAGGACACCATCAAAAGGACAAATCGGCAACCAACAAATTGGGAAAAGATCTTCACCAATCCTACATCATATAGAGGGCTAATATCCAATATATATAAAGAACTCAAGAAGTTAGACTCCAGAAAACCAAACAACCCTATTAAAAAATGGGATACAGAGTTAAACAAAGAATTCTCACCTGAAGAATTTCGGATGGTGGAGAAACATCTTAAAAAATGCTCAACTTCATTAGTCCTTAGGGAAATGCAAATCAAAAAAACCCTGAGATTTCACCTTACACCAGTCAGAATGGCTAAGATTAAAAATTCAGGAGACCGCACGTGTTGGCGAGGATGTGGAGAAAGAGGAACACTCCTCCACTGCTGGTGGGGTTGCAAATTGGTACAACCACTCTGGAAATCAGTCTGACGCTTCCTCTGAAAACTGGGCACCTTACTTCCAGAAGATCCTGCTATACCACTCCTGGGCATATACCCAAAAGATTCCCCAGCATGTAATAAGGATACATGTTCCACTATGTTCATAGCAGCCCTATTTATAATAGCCAGAAGTTGGAAAGAACCCAGGTATCCCTCAACAGAAGAGTGGATGCAAAAAATGTGGTATATATACACAATGGAGTACTATTCAGCTATTAGAAACAATGAATTCATGAAATTCTTAGGCAAATGGATGGAGTTGGAGAACATGATACTAAGTGAGGTATCCCAGACTCAAAAGATGAATCATGGTATGCACTCACTAATAAGTGGAAATTTACCTAGAAAACTGGAATACCCAAAGCATAATCCACACATCAAATGAGGTACAAGAAGAACGGAGGAGTGGCCCCTTGTTCTGGAAAGACTCAGTGAAGCAGTATAGAACAAAATCAGAACAGGGAAGTGGGAAGGGTTGGGTGGGAAAACAGGGGGAGGGAAGGGGACTGATGGGACTTTCAGGGAGTGGGGGTCCAGAAAAGGGGAAATCATTTGAAATGTAAATAAATATATCAATAAATTTAAAAAAAGAAATAGTAATTATTACTTCCTATTTTTTAATGTCATTTTTATATTTCAGTGGTTATCTTCTTTGGGTTTGATGAAAGAAGGTTACTATCTTGCTTTTTCCAGGGTGTAGCTTCCTTCCTTGTATTGGTTTTTTCCACCTATTATCCTATGTAGGGCTGGGTTTGTGGAAAGATATTGTGTAAATTTGGTTTTAACATGGAGTATTTTGGTTTCTCCATCTATAGTGATTGAGATTGTGCTGGGTATAGTAGCCTTGGCTGGCATTTGTGTTCTCTTAAAGTCTGTAAGAGATCTGTCCAGGATCTTCAAGCTTTCATGGTCTCTGGTGAGAAGTCTGGTGTAATTCTGATAGGTTTTCCTTTATATGTTAATTGGCCTTTTTCTCTTACTGCTTTTAATATTCTTTTTTTTTGTTGTTGTTTAGTACATTTGGGGTTTTGATTATTATGTGACAGGAGGTATTTCTATTCTGGTCCAATCTGTTTGGAGTTCTGTAGGCTTCTTTTATATTCATGGGCAACTCTCTCTTTAAGTTAGAGAAGTTTTCTTCCATAATTTTGTTGAAGGTATTTTCTGGCCCTTTAAGTTGTAAGTCTTCACTCTCATCTATACCTATAATCCTTAGGTTTGGTCTTCTCATTGTGTCCTGGATGTTTTAGTTTATAAGCTTTTTTCTTTTTGAATGCTTTTGACTGTTAAGTCAATGGTTTCTATGGTATCTTCAGCATCTGAGATTCTTTCTTTTATCTCTTGTATTCTGTTGTTGATATTTGCATCTATGGCCCCTGATTTCTTCCCAAGGTTTTCTACCGCCAAAGTTGTCTCCCTTTGTGATTTCTTAGTCATTTCTACTTTTGTTTTTAGATCCTGGATGGTTTTGCTCTGTTCCTTCGCTTGTTTGTTTATGTTTTCCTGTATTTCTTTAATAGATTTTTGTGTTTCCTCTTTCATAACTTCTGTCTCTTGACCCAATTTCTCCTGCATTTCTTTAAATGATGTTTGTGTTTCCTCTTTATTGGCTTCTATCTGTTGACCCAAATTCTCTTGAATTTCTTTAAGTTATTTTTGTGTTTCCACTGTAAGAGCTTCTAACTTATTCATGTTCCCCTGTATTTCTTTAAGAGGTTTATTTATATCCTTTTTGTGTTCCTCTAACAGCTTCATGACCAGTGATTTTAAATCCAAATATTGTTTTTCTGGTGTGTTGGGGTATCTAGGACTTGCTCTTGTCGGAGAATTGAGTTCAGAAGCAGCCATATTGCCTTGATTTCTGTTAGTAACATCACTACATTTGCCTTTTGCCATCTGGTCATCTGTGGGGTTAGTTGATCCGGCTGTCATTGGCTGGTGCTTGAACCTCCTCTGGGCCTGTAAGGCTATTTCTGCACCACTGGATGACTGGGTTTCCCCTGGCACAGATTGCTGATGTGCTTCCCTACCCTTGGGGGCCATTGGAGCCCTGGTGTGCCTTGTCCCAATCAATGCTATACTCGGGTTGTCTCTGTGTACTTGGTGTTGCTTGTCTGGTCTGCCCAGTAGCAAAGATGGTGGAAGCCGTAAGGAACCCCTAAAAGTGCAGATCACTCTGCAGGGCAAACGGCCCAGGTTAGGGCTAGCTGCCAGATTTCAAATGAACTGCTGATGCTGGTTCTCAAATGCCTCGCTTCTACCGAATAACCTGCTCCTGTCCGCTCTCCGAATAACCTGCTCCTGTCCGCTCTCGAGAAGCATCAGGAAGTAGGATCTTCCCCATGTCAAATGTGGCACAGGTCTACCACATCCGATGGAACAGGGCAGTGGCGATTAACCTGCTCCTGTCGGTTCTCTAGAGAGTATCAGAAAGTGAGATCGTCAGAAGTGGCAGAGGTCTCTGGCTGAGCTGGCTGCTTGGTGACAGGAGCCAAGATGGTGGTAACCTCAGACTACAGGGCTCCCTCTAACTGTAGGACTCCCTGCAGGTCAGATGCTCCCCCACAGGACATGTGCCCAGACGGCTGCAGAGCTGCCCAGCTCCTATGTGCAGAAGGAACCTAGATGGGATGTGTCCCAAGTGATTTTTCACTCTAGTGTCCCTGTATAACTGGCAGAGCTGGCTGCCTGGCCACAGGAGCCAAGATAGTGGTGACCTCAGACCACAGGGCTCCCTTTAACCATGGGACTCCCTGCAGGCCAGACACTCCCCAGCAGGACACATGCCCAGGCAGCTGCAGAGCCACCCCGCTCCCACATGCAGAAGGAGCCCAATCAGGCCACATTCTCTCACTCTGCTGTTCTTGGTGTACCTGGCTGAGCTGGCTGCCCAGTCACAGGAGCCAACAAGTGTTGAATTTCTGATTTTTCTAATACTCTTACCATAAAGGAGTGTTATAATTTACCAAATGCTTTTTCAACATGGAATGAGATGATCATGTGATTTATGTCTTTGAGTTTGTTTATATAGAAAATTACATTAATGGATTGTCATATGTTGAACCAACCTTGACTCCCTGGGATGAAGCCTACTTGATCATGGTGAATATTGATTTTGATATGTTCTTGGATTCAGTTTGCTGGGATTTCATTGAGTATTTTTGATCAATATTTATAAATGAAATTGGTCTGAAGTTCTTTGTCTTTTTTGGGTCTTTCTGGGTTTAGGTATCAGAGTAATTATGGCTTTATAAAATAAATTAGGTAGTGTTCTTTCTGTTTCTATTTTATGGAATAGTTTGAGGAGTGTTATTAGCTCTTCTTTAAAAGTTAGAATTCTGCACTAAAGCCATCTGGCCCTGTGCTTTTTGTTGTTATTGTTGGGAGGTTTTTCATGACTTCAACTACCTTAGATGTTTAGATAGTTTACCTGCTCTTGATTTAACTTTGGTACATGGTATCTGTCTAGAAAATCCTACATCTCATATAGATTTTCCAGTTGTTTAGTATAGGTTTTTGTAATGAGGTCTGATGAATTTCTGAATTTCCTCATTTCTGTTGTTATATCTCTCTTTTAATTTCTGATCTTGTTAATTTGGATACTATCTTGTGTCCTTAAGTTAGTCTGACTAGGGGTTTATCTAGTTGATTTTTCTCAAAGAACCAACTTTTGGTTTTGTTGATTGTATGGATTTGTATGTTTCTCTAGTTTCTATTTCATTGATTTGGGCCCTGAGTTTGACTATTTCCTGCAGGTGTATTTGTTTATTTATGATCTAGGGCTTTCAGCCGTAGTGTTAAGTTGCTAGTGCAGGATCTCTCCAATTTCCTTATGAGGGCACTGAATGCTATGAATTTTCCTCTTAGCACTGCTTTCATTACTTCCCATAAGTTTAACTATACTGTGCCATCATTTTCACTGATTTTATTGTTTTTGTTGTTATTGAAGTCTGTGGTGATCTGTGTAACTGCCCACAGTTACATTGAATGGGTTACCTGGAAGGGAAGCTGTGGATGTATAGGAAGGTGGCAAAAAGAAATGGAGACCAAGATAACACCTGCTATTCAAGGTCTCAAAGTTTAATGAAGAACTCCCAATACATAGGCAGAGGAAAACCCTTCCCCAAAGGCTGGAAGTTTCTCAGCAGAACTGGATCAGTTGCTCAGCAGGAGGCTAGTGTTTCTCAGGAAACTGCAAGTCCTCGAAGAACAATAGGCTTCACCAAGGTCTGAGCACTCCACCCTAGGTGGAGGGGATTATGGCTAACATAGGAGTTCCCACTCAAAGGCTGGATGAGGAACTTCCCATTGGTCAATGTCAAGTTCCTGCCAGGTAGCATGGTGCCTCAATAAGGCTCTCTACAGATCTGAGAGGATGCATGGGATTATTTCAATCTTCTTGTATCTGTTGAGGCTTGTTTTTTAGCCAAATACATGGTCAGTGTTGGAGAAGGTATCAGGGAGTTGCTGAGAACGTATATTCCTTTATTTTAGGGTAAATTGTTCTGTATATAGCTGTTAAACCCGTCTGGTAAATCCATACCCTCTTTAGTTTCACTTTGTCTCTGTTTCAATGACCTGTCCATTAGTGAGAGTGGGGTGTTGAAGTCTCTCATTATTAGTGTGTAGGGTTCAAAGTGTCTTTGAGCTTTAGTAAAGTTTTCTTTATGAATGTGGGCAGCCTAGTATTTTGGGTATAAATATTCAATAGTGAGACTTCCTCTTGGTGGATTTTTCCTTTGATGAATATAAAATACCATTCCCTATCTCACATGATGACTTTTGGTTGAAAGTATATTTTATTGGATATTAAAAAGGTAACTTCTTGTTTCTTGGAACCATTTGCTTGGAAGACTTTTTTATAGCCTTTTACTCTAAGGTAGTGTCATTCCTTGGTTTTTTGTTTGTTTTGTTTTATAATTAATTAATTTATTTTTACACTCCAGATTGTATTCCCTAGTCCCCATCCTCTACCCCCACCTGACTTCTAAACTTTCTGGGACCTCCAGTCTCTTAAGGGTTAGGTGCATCATCTCTGACTGAAGACAGACCCGGCAGTTCTCTGCTCTATATATGTTTGGGGCCTCATATCAGTTGGTGTATGCTGCCTGTTTGGTGGTCCAGTGTTTGAGAGATCTCAGGGATCCAGATTAATTGAAACTGCTCATTCTCATACCTCCTCCTCAGGTTTTTTCAGTCTTTTTCTAATTCAACCAGAGGTGTCGGCAGTGTCTGTCCATTGGTTGGATACAAATATCTGCGTCTAACTGTCTCAGCTGCTTGTTAGGTCTTCCAGAGTGCGGTCTTGCCAGGTCCCTTTTTGTGAGCACTCCATAATAATAGTGTCAAGCCTGGGAACCTCCCCTTAAGGTGGGCTCCCACTTTGTGCCTTTTTTTCCTCAGGTTCCTTCTGTAGTTCTTTCAGACAGGAAAAATTATGGGTGAGAGTTTTGACTGTGGGATGGCAACCACTTCCCTCATTTGATGCACTAACTTCCTGCTGAAGGTGGGGTCTATAAGTTCCCTCTCCCCACTGCCAGGTGTTTTATCTAAATTCCCTCCCTTTGTCCTAAGAATCTCTTACCTCCCAGGTCTCTGGTGCCTTCTGATAAAGATGGCATGCCAGCAGAATTTTTAAACTTAAAATGTCCGTCATGACAGTAAGAGGGAATACTGCTCTCTGCTCTCAGAGATGCTCTTTGGGTATCCATCATCTCAGAGAACTCCCATCTTTATCACACAAGAAGAGACAATTCTTTTTTTTTTTTTTTTTTTTTTACAGTGGAAAAGTTTATGAAAGTTGGGAACAAACTAACTTAGACACATTATGGGAAAAGACTTTTGTGGACTTTTATTTTCCCATTGTCCTGCCTCTTCCCACCTAATATTTTTCCTTTCTGTTTCTTTTGCAACTGCTAAAGCTTGAACTACAGTGGCAGCCAGATGTGATGTTGTTCCTATGTCATGGGTTGCCACAATCATAGTGTTCATCTTTTTAAGACCTTGGTAGGCAAGTCTGGACTCAGAAATCATACCTTCCCATATGATGCTTTTAAGAAGGAGGTCCCCAGTTGCAGGGTCAGAATTTTTTCTCTCTAAACTCATTTTAGCTCTAAGAATAAAATCAGATAGAGCCTCTCCATACTTTCATGGGGAGAAATAGCAAGGAGGAGGCAGAGTCTTATGAGTCAGAGAGCAGAGTGATTCTATCCCAGGCTTGGATTGTGTAGAGGTGCACATGTTCCTAACAGCCAGCTGGCTGTGTTGCCTGTTGTGATCCCATAGAAAAGGCAACCTGGCCAAAAAGTTTACCAAATCCAGAGCCTGATTTTGCCTGATTTCTTGAAGCCATTCATCCCAGGAAAAGGCCTCCCATTATAAATAGATTGAACCAGACACGGAAGATCAGCAAATTTCTCCCCAATTCTTGGATTATGTTTAAATTGGCTTTGTAGGAGAGATTTTTGTCCAGGGAAAATGAATGCCATCTTCCTTTATTCCCTGTCTGTGTTCTTTTAAATCTGCAGCTTTCTATGGGTACCAACTGAGTGGTTTTTTCCACATAGGCTTAATATTAACTAGAAATATCTGGAGTTCTATCTCCCTATAAAATATTCTGGTCTGACAAAAGTAGAAGGCTTAGAAAGAAACAAAAAAACCCCCAAATCTATCTTTCTTTCTTTCTTTCTTTCTTTCTTTCTTTCTTTCTTTCTTTCATTCTTTCTTCTTTTCTTTCCTTCTTTCTTTCTTCTTTTCTTTCCTTCTTTCATTCTTAGCTTTTATCAAGGTATAAGGGAGAAGAGAACTAATTCATTTTCATCCTAGTTAATAACCTTAAATAACTGAAGATAATTAAAAAGCTGAGCAACTCTCTTTATTAAAGACCAAGTATGATAAAATATAAATGTTTAATTAGAGCATTTTTTATTTATTATAAAAGTTCATAGAAATTAGTTACTATTAATGGAGCCCTTGGTTTTAAGAAATTATAAGAGATTATATTTTTTCATTTCAGTTTTCATGAATAACAAAGCATTAACATTTTAAAAGTGTTATCATACTTATGCATGTATTAAAGTACTTAGGGAAAACATACCTAAATTATGCTAAAAGTAAAAGAGTTTTAAAATTAAATATGCTTTAAATATTAATTAAAAGTCTCAAGATATAGTGAATGATAAATTGTCTTATTCACACAATTATCTCCTTAATTAAGAGACCTAAGATTTTAAATAATTTTCTATTATCTGTATTCTCTATGCAATGATTGAGATTGATTACAGAGGCAGAGAGACAGAGATAGTGATAGAGACAGATATATAGAGATGCAGAGACAAAGATAATAAGACTCTCATTAATGAAGTATAATCAAGAGCCACATATCAAAGTTATTAATACAGGTTATCTAAACTACAAATTACACCGTAACATGTAATGACTTCTGGGTAAAAACCTTATCTCAGGATTGTGTCCAGGCAAGGATCGTCCTATCAATTTTAAACTATGGACAAAAATCTATAAAAGGCTCACTTGCTTTGCTTACCACAATACCAACTCATGAGAGAACGTGGAATCAGAGAAACTGTGAACAATGAAGGGGAATAGAGAATACATCAGCACAGGAGATGGTAATATTTTAATTAAAAAGAAATCAGATATTAAAATGAACAGGGACTTTTTTTTAAACAATATCAGCTCTTGAAGTTCACTGGTTATTTTTCTTCCTCAGTTACACATAATGGCTATAAAAACAATCAGAATCATCCTAACAATGGCACAGATCATAAATTATCAGAAAGTATATGATAAGATATAATACACAGTTTCAAGACATTAAAAAGTTTTAGCAAATTGAGTACATAAAGCAAGTTATATTAATACAACACATAAGCTTTCTTCTTTTTCTTATTTTATATTTTTTATTTGATATATTCTCTATTTACATTTCAAATGATTTCCCCTTTCCTGCTTAACCCTGTCCCGAAAGTTCCATAAGCCCTCTTCCCAATTAACCCCTTCCCCTTCCCCTTCCCACTTCCCTGTCCTGGTATTCCCCTACACTGCTGCATGGAGCCTTTCCAGGACCAGGGGCCTCTCCTTCCTTCTTCTTGTGCATAATTTGGTATGTGAATTGTTTCTTGGGTATTCCAAGCTTCTGGGCTAATATACACTTATCATTGAGGGAATACCATGTGTGTTCTTTTGTGATTGGGTCACCTCACTCAGGATGACATTCTCCAGTTCCACCCACTTGCCTAAGAATTTCATGAATTCATTGTTTTTAATAGCTGAGTAGTATTCCATTGTGTAAATATACCACAATTTCTGTATCTATTCCTCCATTGAGGGACATCTGGGTTCTTTCTGGGTTCTGGGTATTACAAATAGGACTGCTATGAATATAGTGGATCATGTGTCCTTATTACATGCTGAGGAATTCTTTGCGTATATGCCCAGGAGTGAAATTGCAGGGTTCTCCGGTAGTATTATGCCCAGTTTTCTGAGGAACCACCAGACTGATTTCCAGAGTGGTTGTACCAGTTTGCAACCCCACCAGCAGTGGAGGAGTGTTCCTCTTTCTCCACATCCTCACCAGCACCTGTTTTCTCCTGAGTTTTTGATCTTAGTCATTCTGACTGGTGTGACGTGAAATCTCATGATTGTTTTGATTTGCATTTCCTTGATGACTAAGGATATCGAACATTTCTTTAGGTGCTGAATCAGTATCCCCAACCTAAAGCAATACTACAGAGCAATAGTGTTAAAAACTGCATTGTATTGGTACAGTGACAGGCAGGTAGATCAATGGAATAGAATTGAAGATCCAGAAATGAACCCACACACCTATGGTCACTTTATCTTTGACAAAGGAGCTACAACCATCCAGTGGAAAAAAAAAGATAGCCTTTTCAACAAATGGTGCTGGTTCAACTGGAGGTCAGCATGCAGAAGGATACAAATCAATCCAGTCATATTTCCTTGTACTAATCTCAAGTCCAAGTGGATCAAGGACCTTCACATAAAACCAGACACACTGACACTAATAGAAAAGAAACTGGTGAAGAGCCTTGAGCACATGGGCACAAGTGAAAACTTCCTGAAGAGAACACCAATAGCTTATGCTCTAAGATCAAGAATTGGCAAATGGGACCTCATAAAATCACAAAGTTTCTGTAAGGCAAAGAACATTGTCAAAAAGACAAAATGGCAACCAACAAATTGGGAAAAGATCTTCACCAACCCTACTCCTGACAGTGGGCTCATCCAAGATATACAAAGAACTCAAGAAGGTAGACTCCATAAAGCCAAATTACCATATTAAAAATGGGGTTCAGAGCTAAACAAAGAATTTTCACCCAAGGACATCAAATTCGAATCAAATAATTTAAAACCCTGAGCTGAAAAGCACTCGATAAGGTCATCAACAGACTCAACAGTCAACAGACTGGAACCAGTGAACTTCAAGAGCTGACAAAAATATTATATAAAAATTGTTTTAAACAGAAAGAAGTAAGTAAGGGAGGAAAGGACCAAAGGAAAAGAGAAAGGAAGGAAAGAAGGGAGGGAGGGAAGGAGGGAGGGATGGAGTGAAGGAGGAAGGAAGGAAGGAAGGAAGGAAGAAAGAAAGAAGGAAGGAAGGAAGGAAGGAAGGAAGGAAGGAAGGAAGGAAGAAAGGAAAATAGGAACAAAGTGTAAAAGAAAGTAACCATCACAAAACACAGACAAAAGGAAACAGAGGGAAAGGAGCAGAGTGTGATATGCTTAGTCTGCACCTCCAGCTGGGTAATAGAGCAGGAGATAAGGATCCTGAAGGATAAAGAGAATCAGAGAAGTTAAAGCAAACTTCCTTATAAAGCTAACCAGCCTTCAGATGTAAAATAAAACAGAGATTCATAAAACAAAAGTATATAACATCCACTACCAAAAGCCTTCACTATTAGAAGTGAAATTTACTTGGAGAGAAGTAAAATAACATGAATGAAGAAATATATATATATATATGACTTCAAAAGAAAACACATTTCTATTTATTTAAAACCCAAGCAGAATACTATTCTTTAAGACATAATGATATATTATGCTAATTATAATACATGTAGAAAATATGTAACAATATTACACAAAGGTCAGTTGTTTAGAAACATACTTTTGCATGATTTATATTATATACAAAATGACATTTTGAAAAATTTAATAGTATAACAAAAACTAAAAGTGCAAACCAAACTTTGAGAATATAAAATATTCTCTAACTATAATAGAACAAATTTAAAACCTATGGCAATAAGATATATGGTAAAATTTTACTCATAACTAAATGTAGTATTTTCAAATAATCACTAAATAAAAGTATTCTGTAACTGCATTTTGAGAAAGTAATTGAAAGAAAATTCATGGTACTAAATACATAAAGAAAGAACAGTTTTGAATCACTAATATTGAGTTTGAACTTAAGAAACTACAGACCAAGTGCAAACTATGCAAGTCCCCATAAGCAAGAAGGATGAAAAAAATTAAAAAGCAGAAAATAAAATAATAAAAAACAAAACCAATTAAAATACATCCTATTAAAACAGCATATTAGGTGAAACTAATACATTTTACAGATCACAATCTACCAAAATACAGTTTAGGTGAATAGCTATAACCCTATATTTGTTCAATAAACACTATTTATTTATAAATGTGTACCATAAAATTTGAGACACAGATTTCTGTGTTCTAATAAAATCATCTCAACTTTGTGGGAAGAAAGATCAAAATTATTTTTAAATTTTCAAAGAAATTGGATATGATGATATATATTATAGCCCACAGCACAGGGGTACCTTTCCGGACAACACACTGACTAGACACATGGGCCAGTTGTCAAGACCTCTTGCAGAGGACCATAGTTTAGTTCCCAGCACTCACATCAGCTTGCTCACAACCAACTCTAATGACAGCATTAGTATATCCAATGCCTCTGACCGTTGTGGGTTCCTGAGCACATGTGCATATACCCCCACACAGATAAATCCAAAACAGAAACTAGTGTAAGTTTTTTTCCAAGATTCTGCAGTATTTAAGATAGTGAACTTATTTTATCATTGATAGAATCAGTTTCTTTCAAGTACCACTTCAATTGATGCAAAACAAGAATTTGATAAAAAGTAATCAATTATTCTTATATAAATATAAAAATGCAAGCTATAATAAGAAGGTAACTTCCTCAACTGAACCTAAAAATGCCTCTAGGGTAAACCTTAAGCTTTTCTAATTAATTTTCAATGAAATTCACAAAAGCACAGAAAAAATCACCTTTATTACTTTTAAGGATTTCTTTCCCCTTTACATTTGTACTTCATTCTTTATTGTTGAATAATAACTACTTATACACTGGAAAAAAATCCTTTCTTAAATGATCTCAGGAGTCAATATTTTCTCCAATTCTGTTTTCATTGTATTTTTAAAAAAATGTTTCCTTAACTATTTGAGATAATAATTATCAAATTTCTACATTCTCTTTCTCTCTCCAAACTCACCCTCTACCACCTCCTTTCTTGACTGAGAATTTGGTAGTAGAGATTTTAGACAACTTAATAAGGAATCTGAAGAGCACAGGATTATTTCTCTGAGATGATAGGAAAAAACCTACAGTATAAGCAAAAATATACATGTGTACAACTGGACTGACTCAATAGAATGTTCTTAAGAACATATGTAAAAGTTAACAGATGACTGAAAATGAATATAACAGCATTGATCAATATGGAACAATTAAATTTTATATACTACAATAATAAAAATTGCCAAGCATTAAAATAAGACTAACATTTGTAATTCTTGAAAGGGATCTGAAATATTTAGATTTTTATCTAATGTGTTAATGAGAAAATTTCTTCACAGCTAATACAAACCATTGGAAGGGAAAATAGATTTAATGATATCTTCTTTACAGGTTAGGAGAACCAATGTTGATGTAACAGTTCTGCTAAAATTGATACATAAATCAGTGAAACACATTAAAAGTCTGAAGGAAAAAGAAGAGCAAGAAAGTAACACCAAATGATCGAAAGGAAACATCGTGTTGCAGTAAGGTTGGGAAAGTGATTTGGAAGGACAATAGAACCAGCCATGATGGCACAGAAGTCTCATGCCAGCATGTGGGGCAGAAAACCAGAAGATAAAAAGCATAAGGTTAGCCCATGGTGAGTTAGTGACTTAGAGGACAATCTGGACTCTGTAGAAATATTAGTAACAATAATATTGAGCGAACATAGAGTTCATTATATCGATCTATATATGTTGTTCAGCTGATTTTCAAATATAATGACTTTTTTCCCCACACATATGGCTATCAAAAGCATACACTAATGTGAACACAGAAAATCACTGTACATTTACTGGAAACATGACCAAAATTAATTCAAAATATACTATGACCCTAAACAACAAAGCTAAATATACAGCTAATCATGTGTGTAAGCACACAGTGATTAAGATCTTAGTGTGATCAAAAAATTTTCTAAATAAGAATACCTTATTACCTACATATTTTCTTGTATTACAAAATTGATCTGATTAAGAGAGATAGGGAGACAGAGATAGTGAGAAATAAAGAGAAAGAAAAAGCTATATAAAATTTACTACAATACTACATACTATAATATGAAAATCACTAAGCATTTAATCTAATCTAATACTTTTTTAATATTTTTATTTTCTATATTCTTTGTTTACATTCCAAATGATTTCCCCTTTCCTGGATCCCCCCTCCCCAAATGTCCCATAAACCTTCTTCTCTCTATCCCTTCTCCAATCACCTCCCTCCTTTTTCTCTGTCCTTATATTCCCTTCCAATGCTAGATCAATCCTTTCCAGGATCAGGACCCTCTCCATACTTCTTCATAGGAGTCATTTGTTAATCAATTTGTGCCTTGAGTATTCAGGGCTTCTGGGATAATTAATATCCTCTTACCAGAGATTGCATTCCATGTGTACTCTTTTGGATGATAATTTCCAGATCAAACCATTTGCCTAAAAATTTTGTGAATTCATTGTTTCTAATTGCTGAGTAGTATCCCATTGTGTAAATATACCACATTTTCTGAATCCATTCCTCCTTTGAAGGGCATCTGGGTTCTTTCCAGCTTCAGGCTATTAGAAATAAGGCTGCTATGAACATAATGGAGCATGTGTATTTATTGCATGCCAGGGAATCCTTTGGGTATATGCCCAGGAGAGGTATAGCAGGGTCCTCTGGAAGTCTCATGTCCAGTTTTCTGAGGAACCTCCAGAATGATTTCCACAGTGGTTGTAACATCTTACAGCCCCACCAGCAGTGGAGGAGTGTTCCTCTTTCTCCACACCCTGGCCAACACCTGCTGTCTCCTGAGGTTTTGACCTTAGCCATTCTGACTGGTGTAAGGTGAAATCTCAGGGTTGTTTTGATCTGCATTTCCCTAATGACTAAGGATATTGAGCACTTCTTAAGGTGCCTCTCGGCCATCCAAATTTCGTCAGGTAAAAATGCTAAAAGTATTGAAAAGAACAGGAATTCAAGGCCCATACCTAAACATCGTTAATGCAATATACAGCAAACCGGTAGCCAACATCAAACTAAATGGAGAGAAACTTGAAGCAATCCCACTAAAATCAGAGAGTAGACAAGGCTGTCCTCTCTCTCCATATCTTTTCAATATAGTACTTGAAGTTCTAGCTAGAGCAATTAGACAACATAAGGAGGTCAAGGGGATGCAAATTGGAAAGGAAGAAGTCAAATTATCACTATTTGCAGATGACATGATAGTCTACTTAAGTGACCCGAAAACCTCCACCAGAGAACTCCTACAGCTGATAAACAACTTCAGCAAAGTGACTGGTTATAAAATCAACTCAAGCAAATCAGTTGCCTTCCTATACTCAAAGGATAAGCAGGCTGAGAAAGAAGTTAGGGAAATGACACCATTCACAATAGCCACAAACAATATAAAGTATCTTGGTGTGACTCTAACCAAACAAGTGAAAGATCTATATGACAAGAACTTCAGGTCTCTGAAGAAGGAAATCGAAGAAGACCTCAGAAAATGGAAAAATCTGCCATGCTCGTGGATTGGCAGGATTAATATAGTTAATTAAAATGGCCATCTTGCCAAAAGCGATCTACAGATTCAATGCAATCCCCATCAAAATTCCAACTCAGTTCTTCACAGAGTTAGAAAAAGCAATTCTCAAATTCATCTGGAATAACAAGAAACCCAGGATAGCTAAAACTATTCTCAACAACAAAAGAAATTCTGGGGTAATCAGTATCCATGACTTCAAGCAATACTACAGAGCAATAGTGTTAAAAACTGCATGGTATTGGCACAGTGACAGGCAAGTGGACCAATGGAATAGAATTGAAGATCCAGAAATGAATCCACACACCAATGGTCACTTGATCTTCGACAAAGGAGCCAAAAACATCCAGTGGAAAAAAGATAGCCTTTTCAACAAATGGTGCTGGATCAATTGGAGGTCAGCATGCAGAAGAATGCGAATTGATCCATTCTTATCTCCATGTACTAAACTACACTCCAAGTGGATCAAGGACCTCCATGTAAAACCAGACACACTGAAACTAATAGAAAAGAAACTGGGGAAGACCCTTGGGGACATGGGCACAGGGGAAAAGTTCCTGAACAGATCACCAATAGCTTATGCTTTAAGATCAAGAATTGACAAATGGGACCTCATAAAATTACAAAGTTTCTGTAAGGCAAAGGACACTGTTAAAAGGACAAAACAGCAACCATCAAATTGGGAAAGGATATTCACCAACCCCACATCTGATAGAGAGCTAATATCAAATATATACAAAGAACTCAAGAATTTAGACCCCAGGGAACCAAATAACCCTATTAAAAATGGGGTACAGATCTTAACTAAGAATTTTCACCTAATCTAATACTTTTAGCAGAAGTAAATTTTGAAGGCATTTTAAAGCCAAGAAATTATTGATAAGTAGAAAAAGGGTGTTGTAACCAATGCTTCTAGGCTCATATCCAAGTAGGATAAGGTTAATGTACTGCGATCTCTCTTGATTAATACATGACAAGATCACAAAGGTCAATGAAGTACACACAGAAGCCCAACAAGTACCTTCATTCATTTCTCTTCTTTCATCCTGGATGAAAAGGATAATTTCCTGATGGCCCAGGCTTGCAGTTTTCTGATAAGAATATCAAGATTTGTTTCTAGTATTTACTAGCCACTTGTTCATTAGTTGTCCATTTTCTGCTCTAGTCATCCAATGTACTACTATATTTGGTTTTCACATATCCTTAGAATCTGGTGGTTTGTCACAGACATTCAAATTTGTAAGTTTTGAGACAGTATCCATCATGGGCCAGTATTTGGGAAACTATCACTTAATTTGTTTTCTGTGTTTTCTCTGTATGTAGACAGAGGCTGACATTTTAGAGCAGAAGACACAGAGAGGAGTTATCCAATATCTATAGACATGCCTATCCACAGTCAACATGAGTTATTTCTGATAACATTGGCCTTGACTGTCTGTGTAAGGTCATGTTCTCATACCCCACCACTGTAAAGTTCTTTGTCTTTGGAATTGAGTCAGTTTATGCTGACTTCCTCTTGCTGAGTAAAAGTTTATATGTAATTTATTTGGAAATTTAAGATGGAAAATTAATCTCTTCATATTATTTGATCTTCAAGTAAGCTGGCATAGACTCATAGTCAATCATTATCCAATGCTTTCTGGCTTTATTCTTGCTGTATTTTTCTTTTCTGTCTTTGACTATTGAAGCTCTCTCATGAGGACTCCTGTCGCCATGTGACATGCTCTTAATTTGTTTTCTTTTAGAACTTCTGTTGTTCTTTATTCATTCATTTGCTTTTCAACAAATTATAGACAAATATAATTGTGGCCCCAGAGCAGTTATTATATACAAGGACAGTGCAAAGTGATTCAATCAGCTGATGTATATACATCTCCTCAAAAATGAATAATTTATTCATTACATCTAATGACAACTTTGTATCCCTTGAATGAGTCTCACTGTTTTCATCTCACATCTTATGGTAACTATCAGAGTTCACTATTTCTTTACCCATTCAAATGTCTATGGACAATAATTGCTGACTATATAAAGGACTGTATATTAAAAACTGTGAAAAATATCACACTGTACATGCAATTGTCTATATCTCTGTGAAGTACTGATTCCACTTCTGGAAGTATACATGGAGCAGAAGGATTATGAGTCACTAAGAGATGGTGGGCTTGTGAGCTTGTGGAACAGGCACATTCAGAGGCCAAAGAAGCCCTGAGAACTTACATCTTTACAATATTATTTCTGAGAATGCTACATATGAAACATCTACACATTTTAATATTTAATCTATTTTATCAATATCTCATGAACTTTGGTACTTTAAAACATTGTCATATGGATATTTATAACCAACTACTGCATAGTTTTGATTATTCTAAAGGTAGTATTTCTTTGATATTAAATCACTCTTATTGATCAATAGCATATAGATTTACAATTGATTTTGGTTTATTCTTTCAGAGACCTTGTTCCAGATTTTATATATATATATAAAACCTCATATGGCATAAAATAGAAAAAGAGAAAAAATAACATACTGCTTAGTGATTGAAAAATGGAATGATTCATTATAAGGGAAATAAACTGTGTCATTTTGACAAAGTACCAAAGACAAACTCCTGACAGAAAGGCTAGGTAAGCAGGCCTTACCTGAGGATTTAAAAGAATCCCCAATAAAACATCCTTTACCTAAAACCATATTATATATTGAAAGAATGAAGCTGGTCATGGTGGAACACATCAGAGTAGTCCAAGCTACTAGGGATGCTCAGGTGGAAGGGTTGCCAATAAAAGATGTGTCTGTACTACAGGTGAATATAGGGCCAGCTGTGTAACTTAGATATCCTGTCTCAAAATGTAAAAATGTGTCCAGAGCATTTACCTAGCATGCAGAAGCCCCAAGGCTCACACTACCCTCCCCCTCCTCCTCAGTCCCTCTCCCTCATTTTCCCTCTCTCTCTCTCTCTCTCTCTCTCTCCCTTTCTCTCTGTCTCCCTTTCTCTCTCCCTCTCCCTTCCCCCCTCTCTCTCTCTCACACACACACTAAACCATGAAAAGTGCTACTCATTATCCCAGTATGAACCTTTCTCCTAACATTACTAATGTTGCCATTTCATCATGGAGTACAGCCCTCTATGAATGGACACAGGTCATTCACTAAATGATTTTCTTCCCTAGCCAGGCCTCAGGTGACTATCATAACTTTTCATTCTTCAACTTTCTCTCACATATTAATTTTTCTACCTTAAATACTGAGGTTAGAGCCCATAGCCTTACAAGAGAGAAAGAAGTGCTCTATATTGGATGATATTGCCAATTCCTTCACATTTTCATGGAGCTGAGAATGAAGAATTAGTCAGTCCAAAAGCATCCCTCTTTACCTCAAGGAATTTTTTGAGATATAATAACAACAACAATAATAATAACCAGAGAGTAGTGACACATACTTTTAATCCCAGCACTCAAGAGACAAAGGAAGGCAGATCTTTGAATTTAAGGCTAGCCTATCTACAGAGCAATTTGTAGGATAGTAAATGCCTCAACGATAAACCAAGAAAAAAGAGAGGGAAAAATTAAACTGTTTTGGTCCCCACTAACAAGAAATTAAGAACTTTTTAATGCTAATTCACTGCCAATACCAACCATATATTTTTAGTGCTACATACTGAATCCAAACCCAGTACTCTGCCAAAGCTTGCCAGCAGTCTCCATCTTAAGAGCTGTGTTAGTGCTAATAGTCAGGTAGGCTTCCTTCATTTTCCAAGCACTCTATGAAAAGGGTGAGGAAAATAATGCTAGCATTAGAATCTACTCTAGCTTTTCTTCCTTCTGTCATATAGGTGATAGACTAGAAGTCATGGACACTAACATGTTGCGGAGACCTTGTACTTCAAGACTGGATGAATTGCAATAAAGAAAGGTTTAGAATTACAGAAGTTATTTGGATACATAAAAAAAAAATCCCACAGTTATTTATGTGAAAGAGGTATGCGATTCAATGAAATTCAGTGCTTGTCAGATAAAGCTAACAATCCAGTTGTAAGACTATGCCAGTAAGAACAAAAAGAAAGGGGAAAAAAGATAATTAGTGTTCTTCTCCATCCTTACCCCCTCCAACAGGACCCAAAAGAATGTCTCCATTATCCTTCTCCAGGGCAGCCATGTCCTCAAACACCAGCAACAATTCTTCTTTTATTCCTTCAGCTACATATCAATAAACAAAGGCTTACTTGACTTCAGCCATGTTCTCATGATTGAAAAACACCTTTCATCCCCTCACCCATATACCAACGAGTATGGAAGGTATACTTGATGGACATACTGCAGCACTGAGAAGCATGATTAGTTGGTTTTCCCTTTTCTTCCTCAGCTTCCTTTCCATAGAATCTATATCAATCTTTTCTTAGTTGTTCTGTAATACACGCATCTCTTCATGAGCCTCAGTAAACCCTCCTTCTTCTATTCCTCGACCCACATGTGAGCAAACAAAGTCACAGTTGGCACAAATCATCTCAGGCATGATGTTAAAGTGAGGCCTTATCCCAGCAAGGGCCACAATCTTGTTCAGCATGTTCACAGCTCATAGTACCTAAGCCAGGTAATATAGTAGGTAATTGGCAATTAATCCCAATTTATAAGCCAATGGTACAACACACCAGTTCACCACTTGATGCTATAATGGGCTTGTATTGGCAGGGTGACAATGGTAGCATTGACATCGTTAGAAGTCAAACATATGGTTCAGTAGGCATGTATTTACCATGGCTCTGATCATATCTTACCATGTGATTGCATGGTTCCAAGAAGATTTTGATGAGCTCTGCTAGAGTAGAATATTTATGCTAGACTTTCTCAGCACAAGTGGTGGTGACATATGTGGCCAGAAAAAAAAATAGGTGTGGGAGTAAGCTAGAGGTTGCTCTAAAATTCTGTCAGATCAGAATACTCTGTGCTCTATTGAATTTGAAGGAGACATTCATGAGAGATACAATCTAGGGGGTAAGGTATTACTTCTTCTCCCCATAGTCAAAAGATATCTCCATTCATGTTGGCCAGACTGGGAACCACTGGTGGCACTTGCTGGTAGATGTACTACCCAGACCTGGCATCCATCAAGATGGCAAAATCAGAAAACTGTTTTAGAGAGATGACCTCTTTAGCTCTTTCTTTAGAGAGACAGTCTCTGACCAGTATGCATATAGAATAACTGATATAAACTTGTAGGTGGATGAGAATACAAAGATAAGGATAGGTTGAGCATTGAAGTTGAGGTTTCTCCAACGGATATCCTACATGGCCTCATTGTTTACTATGAATACACATGCATTTAGAGTGTTCAAGGATAGAGTGGATGATAAAGATGGAATTGTAGGGCTAACCTCCTGCATCTGATACCTGATATATCTCATAAATAGAAGACTCTAGCTTGGGATTCATACAATCATCAAAAGAGAACATTTCCACCAGCAGGGAGGTGAGCCCAGAGTTAGTTCAAACACAAAAACATGTGAAAATCAAGAATCCCTGAAGACATACATGATGGTCAGTCTGTACATGAGGGGGGAGAATGTAATGTTTAATTCCCGGACAAATTTTCTTATGTTTAAAGTATTTATAACTTTTTAATCATTAACCATATTCAACTGATGTGAATCTGAGGGTGGGGGGCTGTTGGTACACCAGACCCATCATAAATTGCCTGATAACCTAGAAAACCCTGTAACCTAGGAAACATTTGGTCGAAGAATTATCAAGTATCCTATTCTATATTTGGCAGTTACTGAAGAAGGAATGCTGACAGCTGACCACTCCATTAAGTTTAGACTCTAGTTAAATGCATATTTACAAGCAGCATTTATAAACTTGTACATTGAGGTCTCCTCTCCAATGGTGTAGTGTCCATGCACATAGTTATTTGTAGCATCTTGCTTGTCTGTGATGAGCTCCTCAGGGCAGAAGAGCTGAGAGTAAGTGCTACTGTATACTAAATCAGTAAGCAGAAGCCAGCTACCCATCACTAACAACCTTCACATGCCTGCCTATATTACAGGGCTGGAAGAACACAAGCTGAATATGTAACCACTGTAGAAAGATAGCAGGCAAGACCCTCTGGCACAAGTAACAAGGACCAAGGGTTCCAGGTCTACAAAAGTTGACAAGAACACATGCCTTGTTAAGTATTGCTGAAGGAGCCATATGCCACTACAATGATTTTGTCACTTAGCATCTGGCCATCTGGCAGAAAGCCGTAATCTAAATCATAGAGTTCCCATGGGGCTTTGCCAATCCGGATGCTGGCCTGGACAATATGAATGGAGATATACTCTCACTGTGGGCAGGACAAAATTAAAATCTAAATCAATCTATGCAAAGCAAAATACACATGAATCTTAATGCCAACAAATTTCTCCATAAAAAAATGTCTTATGGGACTGTGGATATAGTTCATTTGTAGAGCATATTCCAAGTCTCATTCCCTGGTACCTTTAAAATTAAAAACTTGAGATAAACTAGTTTCATGTGAGTGACTATTTTTTTTCTAGTCTGTCTTTAAATAGATGTGGTCTCTTTTCATTCCTTAAAAAGTACAAAAGCATAGATGTTTCCTTAGAAGACATAAGTAAGTAGGCCATTCAACCTCCCACTGCAGATGCATCAGAATCACACTTTTGACTGTTTGGTCAGATATTAAATACTTCCTAGAGCAAGAAGCGTGTGGCCAGAACAGTGCACACAATATACCAGGCTACAAGACAAGCTCCATAGAACAATATTGACGAACAATTGTGAGAGCATGTGCCCTGAACCTGACTCTGTGGAAGCTGTGATTAGCTGCTTGCTTCTAGCCGGAAGACTGGGACACTCACCAGTACCACACTTTTGCCATGGTGCAGAAAAGTATTACCAGTGCCTGCATCTGTTCCAAGCTTCTCCTTCATTGCTAAGGCCTACTTCCACACAGGAATTCCTAATGCAGGAGGATAATGCGGATGGCTTCCCTAGACTAATGGGAGGTTAATTAACTTAAAAGAGTAGGACTGTGGTGTGTTGTACTGTTAAGGATCTCCCCTTCCACAGAACATTTACCGATTTATATCAAAGGTAGAAAAAAACAGAAAAAGGAAAGAAAAACACATGGTGCTTGATGCAGCTTGGTGGGGATGTACTTGTCTAGCATGTAGCAGGCCCTGGGTTCAGGCTCCAGAAGAGAGGGATCAGGGGTGCAAGAGCAGGAGAGAAGGGAAGGACTAAGAGGAGGAATAACAAATAGTGCAAGGAAAGAGAAGGAGACAGGGAGAACAGGGAAGAATGTGAGGAGTGAGTGGGAAAGGGAGAAGAGGGTGAAAGAGAGGAGAAGGGAAGAAAGAAAGAAGGCAAGAGAATGGACAGAAGATGAGGAAGACAGAATGTTGATAACAAAGACTGGGAATCCTCTTTGGTTCTGGTTCTTGCAGCCATTAGCTCTCTTTGTGTCTGCTGTAAGATTCCAGCCCTCTGAATTTAGAGACATGGGGTATCTCTCCAGTCACTTCCAATGGTTACACAAATGTGACCATGGTGGTCAAAGTTTAGAAGTTGGTAGCAGGAACATGGTCTAGTGAACAAGGTAGACATTGTAGTAACAGTTTGAGGCACTATGACTCAGCAGCTTAAGTAGCACATAAGGGTAGGCAGGCATAGGTGTCCAGGCTGTTGTGACCTTTCTTCTGGCCCAGAAGGCCAGTGGACACCTCCCTAGTTTTTCTAAGAGATGTGGCCCTCTGTCCTGAGACCCTGTACAGAAGTGCTCAGGAGATTAGCATAGCTGCACCTGCAGAATGAGAATGAGCCACTGTTGTAAAGTCATTAGAAGACTTCAGGGCCATGCAGAAGTGAACAGACTTGCAATGTAGACAGATTCAGCAGGCTTGCTTTAATCAGGGCTAACCTTTGGAATCCAGATCCATATGGTTTTAAGATGAGGTGTCTTAAATTCAGAAACTGCATTCAGAATGGCCCTGCTGACTATTTTCATGTTGCCACAGTTAGTCTGTGAGTTTGCTTTTTTCTTCTTGATTGAAAATAGTGTCACAATAAATTCACAAATAGTAGCATTATCTTATTAAATGTTTTCTAGTTATTAAATATATTTATATGTCTTTTTTCTTACTATTGCTCTTTGAGACAGGATCTTGTTATATAGCCTAATCTGGTCTTGAATCCACAATGATTCTCCCGCTTCAGCCTTTCCAGTTCCATGATTACAGATTGTCACAGTAATGTGTGACTGATGATTTTAGACCTTTATTTAACACTCTGGACTGCTAATTTTTCATTTATTTGTATAATGTATTCATTTTAGTGGGTATAATTATAGCACAATAGAAGCCATATAAAGTACAGAACACAGTGATTACACAATTACTTGGAATATGAGGATTATTGGGTGTTGTGCCTTGACATTCATCTGTAACTACCCCATTAAGTCTTCATTTTTTGGAGAAGTGGATCTTTTGGTCACAATGGAACATGGAACTTGAATATAGACCTGCACAGGTCCTTGTTTTACTATCAAAGATTCATACATACATACATACATATATATATCTTAGGGAATAAACATAATGACCTGGCCAATGAGACCTTTTAACTGTGCCTGTGGCTTCCCAAAGGCCTTCTGTGTATCTGTCAATGGTAAATACTGGTGACAACATGAGCATGCCGACAGGAAGCTCTCTGGAAAGCTGTCTCTAAAGTGCTTTGTAGACCTCCATAAGCAGCAGGCTATACACACTGTGAAGGAGGCTGCTGTGTGTAGCCACTGAAAAACAGGCCCCACAAAAACCTACAGATTGAACTTCATTTGTTACTAATAATCTTTATATTGAAGACATCTTTTCTAATTCAACCATATTAATAATTTTTTCAGCTGTAATTTCAAAATAAGTTCATTGTTTTTTTAATCATTTCACAAGTAATGTAGAAATTGAAAATATATTATTTTTTACCAGTTTAAAGTATCTTCCTTTATTTAAACACCATCCTGGTTTTGACAAATGTTAATCTTTGTCACTGTTGATTAGCTTTTCATTATAAGAGCAAAAAGATGATCAATTTAAGAAAGAAGGTTGGTTTTGGCTCAAGATAGGAAAATTCAACATGTGAATGATTAGCCCTGTATCCATTGTGCAAGTGTCAATGGCAGGATTAGGGATTACATGGTGGTTTCCCTAATGTACCCAGGAAGCTAAGGAGAAAAGAAGAGGAATGGTAAGGTCAGAGGAAGGCAGTCTAGCAGAGGAAAGAGCTTAGCGGCCCCTGACTCCATTTATCTTGGGTTATATACCCACCTCTCTTTTAATAATAAACTTGGAAACCTAGGACTATCAGCCACAAATACTGAACCTACCCTTCTTTCTGAACAATCTGTATATCAACCCAGTAGCAACCTAGAACACCCACATGTATTGAGAAGTAAAAGTTCCCTTTCAAACAACTGAAGAGATGTTTCCTCTTCCTATTCTGCAGAAGCATGCACAGTTCACAAGAGCTTACATAAGCCAAGCCTGTGAGCTAAAATTGGAAACCACTCAAACTATAACAAATGTCTTTTAAATCCCATGTGGCTTGCTGTCACTCTTGACAGTATTTAATGTATATTATCATTTGCAATAGGTGTGCTCTGTGGGCCACATTTTAAATGTAAGTTTATTTTTGTCAAAAATAAAGTTTGGATGAAATAAGAAAAAGAACAAATACATTTTCTTCTCTACCACTTTTTGACTCAGAGTTTGATACTATTTTCAACTGACTTGCTAACAGAATTTTCTTCTTCACCAACAAATAGAAACAATCTCATGCAGCTGTCTGCAGGTGAAGGTGGTACTAGGAAACTGACTTTGAACATTTCCATTTATCAGTATCAAAATTATCTTCAGTTGTCAGTGTGACACACCAAGAAAGAGAGGATATTAACTGAGAAATTGCAGCCACAAGACTGGACTCTGCTAATATCTGTTGGGTATTTCTCAACTGATGTAGGAGGTGTAGGAGGTATTAGCCCACAATGGATAGTACTGTCTCTAGGAAGATAGGACTGTGCTATATAAGAAAGGTATCTGACTGTGAGCCTGAAGGCAATCCAGTAAGTAACATTCCTTCATGGTATGCTTCAGTTCATACCTCCATATTCTCATTTTGAGCTTCTGCCCTGGCTCCCTTCAGTGATGGACTGTGTAACATTTAAGCCAAAATAAACTCTTTCCTCTCCAGAAGGTTTTTGGTCATGGTGTTTATCACACCAACAGAGAAGCAAACCAGCACAATCAACATTCTGTAGATTTTGTATTGTGAAGATAAAAATCTTGGCCTTGATTCTAGTTAAAGCATTGCACATTCATTTTATAGCCGTTAATTATCATGGCAAAGTCTCAAAAAATCTAGGAAATCTGCAGTGCACAGCAATGGAAGCTGTCATCTCTTCTAATAAGACTTCTAGAAGGGAATCTTTATCTGAGTAGCTTACTTTTTATTCAGTATTAGTAGATGAGTTTGTTTTCATTTCTCCCTTCCTTTTCTTTCTTCTTATCTTCTCCTAACCCCCTTGCTCTCTTTCAAAATTTATCTTTTCTCATTAAATACATTTCATTACATGTTGTACACATGGTGTTTACAAAAATAACCTGCTCGATCTGTATCATATTACTTGCATGCATGTTTTCACGACTGACCAATTGTCATACTATGCCCTGCAGAAGACTTTTTCTTGTGTCTCAGCATTTGTTAGCTGCCTTTTGTAGTTCTTGCTGTACTGAGGTATTATCTGTCTTACTTTCCCACAAAGGTTCCCCTGCATGACATTTTGCATGTGTGTTTTATATTGGCTATAACTGACCAGGCAATATTGACACTCTCATAAACTACAGCATAAAGTTTACAGTAGCACTTGCTTTTAGTAGAAATGACAAAAGACGAACATGAATCCACTATTTTAATGTCATTTAGCACAGGTCATTCTTGTAGAGTCCCCCATGTTTGGTCAATTCGTCATCTTCACAAAGTCTTCGCAGTGTCACCTTTCTCCTTGCTTGCAGGTTCTGGAGTAAGCTTTACACACCATGAGATTGGCCTCTTTCATCTTGCAGAGTATGTTTGAGTATCTCTTCAGCTTCTGGAGACGTAGCAGCTCATCACTATTCATCACTAAGAAACACTCCACTGGTTATACCAGAGGCTTTTTATATATTTTGTTGTTATTATTTTTGTCCTTCCTTCCTTTCTTTCTTTTATCTGACTGCATTCATCTTTTTTGTTGTTTTTGTTTTCTTATAAAAAAACATACCATTACCATCTAATGTGTTTAATGTAAGAGTATGTGTGAATACTAAAAGAAACACTCTTCTTTTTTTAATTTTTTAAATGTTTTTATTTTCATTTTTATTTTTATTTTTTATTAAACCAATAAAATTTATTTTAAAATATACAACTCAGTATTGACAATTTTTAAATCATCAAAATAATTTATAATAGTTAAATGCCTCTTAAATATACATATCTTCTTATTAGATATTTACACTATTTACATTTCAAATGGTATCCCCTTTCCTCATTACCCCTCTGAATACCCCCTATTCCATCCCCCCTCCCCATCCTCCCCCTCCCCCTACTTTCCTGACTTGCATTACCCTACTCTGGGGAGTCAAGCCTTCACATGACCAATGACCTCTTCTCTCATTGATGCCTGAAATGGCTATCTTCTGCCACATATGTAATTGGAGCCATGAGTCCCTCCATGTTTACTCTTTGTTTGGTGGTTTAGTCCTTGAAAGCTCTGTGCATATTTGTTGGTATATGTTATTGTTCCTCCTGCAGGATTGCAAACCACTTCAGCTCCTTGCGTCTTTCTCTAACTGCTACATTGGGGAACCTATGCTAAGTCTATTGATTGGCACTGAGCCATGGGTATTTTGATCCACTTTCCAATGAGGATCAAAGTATCCAAACTTTGTTTTGCCTTTTTCTTGAGCTTCATGTGGTCTGTGAGTTGTATCTTGGGTATTCCAAACTTTTGGGCTACTACCCACTTATCAGTGAGTGCATACCATGTGTGTTCTTTTGTGATTGGGTTATCTCACTCAGGATGATATTTTCTAGTTCCATCCATTTGCCTAAGAATTTCATGAATTCATTATTTTTAAGAGCTGAGTAGTACTTCATTGTGTAAATGTACCACATTTTCTGTATCCATTTCTATGTTGAAGTACATCTGGGTTCTTTCTAGCTTCTAGCTATTATAAATAAGGATACTATGAACATGTTGGATCATCATCAGTGTATATGCCCAGGAGTCATATAGCTGGGTCCTCAGGTGCTATGCTCAATTTTGTGAGGAACCGCCAAACTGTTTTCCAGAGTGGTTTTACCAGCTTGCAATCCTACCAGGAATGGAGGGGTGTTCCTCTTTCTCCATATGCTCTCCAGTATTTTCTGTCCCCTGAGTTTTTGATCTTGGCCATTCTGACTGGTGTGAGATAGAATCTCAGAGTTGTTTTGATTTGCATTTCTCTGATGATTATGGATGTCGAACATTTTTTTAGTTGTTTCTTAGCCATCTGGTATTCCTCAGCTGAGAATTCGTTGTTTAGCTCTGTAAACCATTTTTAATAGGGTTATTTGGTTCTCTGGAGTCTAACTTCTTGAGTTCTTTGTATATCTTGGGTATTATCCCTCTATCAGATGTAAGGTTGGTAAAGATATTTCCCAATCTATTGGTTGCTGTTTTGTCCTGTTGACAGTGTCCTTTGTGATCATCTACCATGATCAAGTAGGCTTCATCCCAGGGATGCAGGGGTGGTTGAATATGTGGAAATCTATCAATGTAATCCACTATGTGAACAAACTCAAAGGGAAAAAAACACATGATCATTTCATTAGGATGCAGAGAAAGCATTTGACAAAATCCAATACTTCTTTATGATAAAAGTCTTAGATTGGGAATTCAAGGCTCATACCTAAACATATTAAAAGCAATATACAGCAAACCAGTAGCCAACACCAAACTAAATGGAGAGAAACTTGCAATCCCATTGAAATCAGTGACTACGCAAGGCTGTTCACCCTCTCCCTATCTGTTCAATATAGTACTTGAAAACCTAGCCAGAGCAATTAGACAACAAAAGGAGGTCAAAGGGATACAGATTGGAAAGGAAGAAGTCAAACTATCACTAATTGCAGATGATATGATAGTACTCTTAAGTGAACTAAAAATTCCACCAGAGAACTCATAAACCTGATAAACAACTTCAGCAAAGTGGCTGGATATAAAGTTAACTCAAACATATCAGTAGCCTTCCTATACTCAAAGGATAAAGAGGCTGAGAAAGAATTTAGGGAAATGACACCCTTCACAATAGTTACAAATAATATAAAATACCTTAGTGTGACTCTAACCAAGCAAGTGAAAGATCTGTACAACAAGAACTTCAAGTCACTGAAGAAAGAAATTGAAGAAAACCTTAAAAGATGGAAAAATTTCCCATGCTCGTGGATTGGCAGGATTGATATAGTAAAAATGCCCATCTTGCATAAAGCAATCTACAGATTCAATGCAATCCCCATCAAAATTCCAATTCAATTCTTCATAGAGTTAGAAAGAGCAAATTTCAAATTTATCTGGAGTAACAAAAACCCAGGATAGCTAAAACTATTCTTAACAATAAAAGAACTTCTGGATTAATCATCATTTCTGACCTCAAGCTATATTAGAGTAATAGTGAGAAAAACTGCATGGTATTGGTATAGTGACAGGCAGGTAGATCTGTGATATAGAATTGAAGACCAATAAATGAGCCCTTACACATATGGTCACTTGCTAGTTGACAAAGGAGGTAAAAACATCCAGTGGAAACAAGACAGCATTTTCAACAAATGGTGCTGGGTCAACTGGTAGTCAACATGTAGAAGGTTGCAAATTGATCTGTTTTTATCTCCCTGTACAAAGCTCAAGTCCAAGTGGATCAATGACCCCCCACATAAAGCTAGATACACTGAATCTAATAGAAGAGAAACTGGGGAAGAGCCTGGAGCACAGAGGAAAATTTCCTGATAGAACATCAGTAGCTTATGCTCTAAGATAAAGAATTGAAAAATGGGGCCTCATAGAATTGCAAAGCTTCTATAAGACCGCATTCATCTTGACTTCAGTTTCTCCCTCTCCTCCCAGTGCGTGTTCCCACCCCCACCTCCCCACAACTCTCCATTCTCCAACCATGCTTCCTGTTCACTTCTCCTCCTCCATTTTTCTTTGGAAAAGAGAAGGACTCCTATGGAGACCAATCATACATAGCATGCCAAATTGCATTAAGACTAGGCATCTCCTCTCCTATTAAGGAAACACTAGGCAACATGTTAGCGGTAGAAGAGGGTGCCAAAGGGAGGCAACCCAGTCAGAGACAGTTCCTGCTCTCACTGTTAGGAGTCCCACTTGAAGAGCAAGTTACACAACTGTTACCATATGTGCAGAGGGCCTATGTCAGTCCTGAGTGGTAGTTCAGTCTCTGTGAGTCCAGTTTAGTTGATTCTGTGGGTTTTCTTGTGGAGCCTTGACCCCTATGACATTTACATTCCTTTCTCCACCTCTTCTGCAGAGTTCCCAAGTTCTGCCTAATGTTTGGCTTTGCGACTCTATTTCTGTTGCTGTCGTTTGCTGGGTGAAACCTCATGATGACAGTTAGACTAGGCACCTATCTATGAATATTGCATAATATCCTTGCATTGACATTTTTTGCCAGTTGTGTTTGGTTCTATTCTATGTCTCTAAGCTTTCTAGTCTCTAGTTCCTGTGCCTCCAGGTCGTGACTGAGGGTAGGTCCCTTCTGGCATGGGTATTAAACTGGGTGAAACATTGATTAGCCTCTCTCACAATTACTGTGCCACCCTTACCACAGCACATCTTGTAGGCAGGAAAAATTGTAAGTTGAAGGTTTGGATGCTGGGTTAACGTCATAGTCACTCTACTGGAAGAATTACCTGTTCATAGGAGATGGCTAGTTCAGGCTCCATATCCTTCAATTGGTAGGAGTACTAGCTAGGGTCACCATCATAGACTCCTGGGAGTTTCCATTGCACTAGGTTTCTAGCTCATCACAGCGATTCCTCGGGATGTCATTTCATTTATTGAAATTTGTTTTCAAGTGGTGGTCTTTTCAGGTGGGATTATATTCCTTTAATCCCAGCACTCAGGAGGCAGAAGCAGGTGTATATCTCTGTTAGTTTGAAGCCAGCCTGATCTACAGAGCAAGTTCCAGGACAGGCAAGGATACACAAAGAAATTCTTTCTTGAAACAAAGAAAGAAAGGAAAAGAGAAAGAAAGAAAGAAAGAAAGAAAGAAAGAAAGAAAGAAAGAAAGAAAGAAAGAAAGAAAGAAAGAAAGAAAGAAAGGAAGGAAGGAAGAAAAGAAAGAAAGAAACTTTAAAACAAAGAAAAGAAAAAATTAAAAGGAAGAAATACATTTTGTTTGCTTTCATGTGTTTGCAATAAAAATAAAGATAATACATATCAGGCACAAGTGTGAAACTCATTTGTGTAAACATCATGGAGCATAACACATAGTTAAAGTAAATTTAGTTTCAAAAAAATGATCAAACTCTCTTCTGAAATTTCTAAACAATCTAGTATTCTTCTAAGCAGCAAAAGCCATGTTTATCCTGAAGCAACCTTAGCAGCATTTGATGCTATCATTGTTTGGAATTTTATCCCATAACTGTTTTTACTTGAAATTCTCTAAAATCTTGATTCTGCACATTTTATATATTTTCTTGCATTTATGAATCTTTCTTGTTATTTAATGAGATATTCTTTTATATAAACATTCTTTAGTTAACTTCTAATTCAGTTATTTTGTTTTGGACAATTGAGCTTAAGGAGTCTGGGTCCATGTGAATATTTCTCTAAGCTTTTCTAGTGAATAATCTGATGACATTCATACCTGTCTCCAGTTCATACTATTGCAAAGTTTGAGATACCAAGAGAATACTAAAAATATTACCCTAGCATTTCTCAGTTATCTGAAGGTCACAATGTTCACAAAAGAAGTCATCCCTCCACAACATAAATCAAATGTGTGATTCAGCTTCTGGAACCATCATTTAAGCAGAGGCGTTCTCCTAACTTACGTCCCCTGGCCTTATTCTAGTGCTTTCCTGCCATACACTTTTAGCCTTCTCTCCTATTTAGTTATAAAAGAAAATTAAATATGCCATCCTTTAGTCAAATAATTCAAAGCTAAGATGAGTTCATTATAATACTTTACACATGCATACACATGTGCATACACACAAACACATGTGAATGTACACACATTTCAGAAACTTGATATCTTATTATCGTTTGTTTTTAAAATACAAACGTTTCAAAACAGAAAAAGTTTTCTCCAATTTATCATGAACTTACTATAAGTTATAAGAGTTTGTTTTTCCTTAAATGATTACTTATTTCTCATGGTATTAGCCTTAAAGCTTAACAGCTTTTATCCCCCTCTCCTCTCCCATTATTTAAAAGAATAATGTATTTTTATTGAGACAGAGTCCTGTAAAACAATATAGAAAGCCTGGGATTTAAACATACACATATGTGTGTTTTAAAATATTGTTGATTATCTTTCCTGTTCTTAGTACTTATTAGGCAAAGAGGGAAGAAAATGGCTGCAAGCTATATTGATTCTACCGATCCATGAGCATGGGAGGTTTTCCCATTTTTTGAGGTCTTCTTCCATTTCCTTCTTCAGAGTCTTGAAGTTCTTGTCATACAGATCTTTCACATGTTTGGTAAGAGTCACCCCAAGATACTTTATACTGTTTGAGGCTATTGTGAAGGGGGTCATTTCCCTAATTTCTTTCTCAGCCTGCTTATCCTTTGAGTATAGGAAGGCCACTGATTTGCTTGAGTTGATTTTATAACCTGCCACTTTGCTGAAGTTGTTTATCAGCTGTAGGAGCTCTCTAGTGGAGTTCTTTGGGTCACTTAGGTAGACGATCATGTCGTCTGCAAATAATGATAGTTTGACTTCTTCCTTTCCAATTTGTATCCCTTTGACCTCCTTATGTTGTCGAATTGCCCGAGCTAGTACCTCAAGTACAATATTGAAAAGATAAGGAGAAAGGGGGCAGCCTTGTCTGGTCCCTGATTTCAGTGGGATTGCTTCAAGTTTCTCTCCATTTAGTTTGATGCTGGCTACCGGTTTGCTGTATATTGCTTTTACTATGTTTAGGTATGGGCCTTGAATTCCTGTTCTCTCCAAGACTTTAAGCATGAAGGGATGCTGAATTTTGTCAAATGCTTTTTCAGCATCCAATGAAATGACCATGTGGTTTTGTTCTTTGAGTTTGTTTATGTAGTGGATTGTATTGATGGATTTCCGTATATTGAACCAACCCTGCATTCCCGGGATAAAGCCTACTTGATCATGGTGGATGATCGTTTTGATGTGTTCTTGGATTCGGTTGGCAAGAATTTTATTGAGTATTTTTGCATCGATGTTCATAAGGGAAATTGGTCTGAAGTTCTCTTTCTTTGTTGGATCTTTTTGTGGCTTTGGTATCAGCGTAATTGTGGCTTCGTAGAAGGAATTGGGTAGTATTCCTTCTGTTTCTATTTTGTGGAATAGTTTGAAGAGTATTGGTATTAACTCTTCTTTAAAGGTCTGGTAGAATTCTGCACTGAAGCCATCTGGTCCTGTGCTATTTTTGGTTGGAAGACTTTCTATGATTCCTTCTATTTCTTTAGGCATTATGGGACTGTTTAGATGGTCTAGTTGGTCCTGATTTAATTTTGGTATTTGGTATCTGTCAAGGAAATTGTCCATTTCCTCCAGATTCTCCAGTTGTGTTGAGTACAGGCTCTTGTAGTAGGATCTGATGATTTTTTGGATTTCCTCAGTTTCCTTTGTTATATCTCCCTTTTCATTTCTAAGTTTGTTAATTTGGATACTTTCTCTGTGCCCTTTGGTCAGTCTGGCTAAGGGTTTATCTATCTTGTTGATTTTCTCAAAGAACCAGCACCTGGATCCGTTGATTCTTTGTATGTTTCCACTTGATTGATTTCAGCCCTGAGTTTGATGATTTCCTGTCTTTTTTCCCAAGGCTTTCAGGTGTGTTGTTAAGCTGCTAGTGTATGCTCTCCATTTTTTTTTTTTTTTTTTTTTTTGGAGGCACTCAGGGCTATGAGTTTTCCTCTTAGCACTGCTTTCATTGTGTCCCAAAGATTTGGGTATGTTGTGCTTTCATTTTCATTAAATTCTAAAAAGTCTCTGATTTCTTTCTTTATTTCTTCTTTGGCCAAGTTATCATTGAGTAGAGTATTTTTCAGCCTCCATGTGTATGTGGGCTTTCTGTTGTTTTTGTTGCTATTGAAAACCACTCTTACACCACAGTGTGTGATAGGAGGCATGGGATTAGTTCGATCTTTTTATATTTGTTGAGGTCTGTCTTGTGTCCAATTATATGGATGATTTTGGAGAAGGTACCATGAGGTGCTGAGAAAAAGGTATATTCTTTTGCTTTAGGGTGAAATGTTCTATATATATCTGTTGAATCCAATTGGTCCAAAGCTTCAATTAGTTTCACTGTGTCCCTTTTTAGGGACTGTCTGTTTTCCTGATCGGACCATTGAGGAGAGTGGAGTGTTGAAGTCACCCACACTTATTATGTTAGGTGCAATGCATGCTTAAGCTTTAGTAAAGTTTTTTTTACGAATGAGGGTGTCCTTGCATTTAGAACATAGATGTTCAGAACTGAGATTTCTTCTTGGTGTATTTTTCCCTTGACCAGTAAGAAGTGTCCTTCCATGTCTCTTTTGATGACTTTAAGTTGAAAGTCAATTTTATCTGCTATTAGAATGGCTACTCTGGCTTGTTTCCTAAGACCATTTGCTTGTAAAATTGTTGTCCAGCCTTTTACTTCGAGGCAGTGTTTATCTTTGACACTGAAGTGTGTTTCCTGTATGCAGCAAAATGTAGGATGTTGTTTATGTATCCAGTCTGTTAGTCTATGGCTTTTTATTGGGGAATTGAGTCCTCTGATGTTAAGAGATATTAAGGAGATCAAAGGGATACAAATTGGAAAGGAAGAAGTCAAACTATCATTATTTGCAGATGACATGATAGTCTACCTAAGTGACCCAAAAAACTCCACTAGAGAACTCCTACAGCTGATAAACAACTTCAGCAAAGTGGCAGGTTATAAAATCAACTCAAGCAAATCAGTGGCCTTCCTATACTCAAAGGATAAGTGGGCTGAGAAAGAAAGTAGGAAAATGACCCCCTTCACAATAGCCACAAACAGTATAAAGTATCTTGGGGTGACTCTTACCAAACATGTGAAAGATCTGTATGACAAGAACTTAAAGACCCTGAAGAAGGAAATGGAAGAAGACCTCAAAAAATGGGAAAACCTACCATGCTCATGGATCGACAGGATCAATATAGTTAAAATGGCCATTTTGCCAAAAGCAATATGCAGATTCAATGCAATACCCATCAAAATCCCAACTCAATTCTTCACAGAGTTAGAAAGAGCAATTATCAAATTCATCTGGAACAACAAAAAACCCAGGATAGCTAAAACTATTCTCAGCAACAAAAGAAATTCTGGGGGAATCAGTAGCCCTGACCTCAAGCAATTTTATCTGCTATTAGAATGGCTACTCTGGCTTGTTTCCTAAGCAATAGTGTTAAAAACTGCATGGTATTGGTACAGTGACAGGCAGGCAGATCAATGGAACAGGATTGAAGATCCAGAAATGAACCCACACACCTATGGCCACTAGATCCTTGACAAAGGGCCTGAAAACATCCAATGGAAAAAAAAGATAGCCTTTTCAACAAATGGACCTCATAAAATTACAAAGTTTCTGTAAGGCAAAGGACACCATCAAAAGGACAAATCGGCAACCAACAAATTGGGAAAAGATCTTCACCAATCCTACATCATATAGAGGGCTAATATCCAATATATATAAAGAACTCAAGAAGTTAGACTCCAGAAAACCAAACAACCCTATTAAAAAATGGAGTACAGAGTTAAACAAAGAATTCTCACCTGAAGAATTTCAGATGGTGGAGAAACATCTTAAAAAATGCTCAACTTCATTAGTCCTTAGGGAAATGCAAATCAAAACAACCCTGAGATTTCACCTTACACCAGTCAGAATGGCTACGATTAAAAATTCAGGAGACCGCAGGTGTTGGAGAGGGTGTGTGCCTAAAGCACTATACAGATTCAATGCAATACCCATCAAAATCCCAACTCAATTCTTCACAGAGTTAGAAAGAGCAATTATCAAATTCATCTGGAACAACAAAAAACCCAGGATAGCTAAAACTATTCTCAGCAACAAAAGAAAATCTGGGGGAATCAGTATCCCTGACCTCAAGCAATACTACAGAGCAATAGTGTTAAAAACTGCATCGTATTGGTACAGTGACAGACAGGAGGATCAATGGAACAGGATTGAAGATCCAGAAATGAACCCACACACCTATGGCCACTTGATCCTCGACAAAGAGGCTGAAAACATCCAATGGAAAAAAGATAGCCTTTTCAACAAATGGTGCTGGTTCAACTGGAGGTCAGCATGCAGAAGAATGCGAATTGATCCATCCTTGTCTCCTTGTACTAAGCTCAAATCCAAATGGATCAAGGACCTCCACATAAAGCCAGACACTCTGAAGCTAATAGAAAAGAAACTGGGGAAGACCCTTGAGGACATCGGTACAGGGAGAAAGTTTCTGAACAGAACACCAATAGCGTATGCTCTAAGAGCAAGAATTGACAAATGGGACCTCATAAAATTACAAAGTTTCTGTAAGGCAAAGGACACCATCAAGAGGACAAATCGGCAACCAACAGATTGGGAAAAGATCTTCACCAATCCTACATCAGATAGAGGGCTAATATCCAATATATATAAAGAACTCAAGAAGTTAGACTCCAGAAAACCAAACAACCCTATTAAAAATGGGGTGCAGAGTTAAACAAAGAATTCTCACCTGAAGAACTTCGGATGGCGGAGAAGCATCTTAAAAAATGCTCAACTTCATTAGTCATTAGGGAAATGCAAATCAAAACAACCCTAAGATTTCATCTTACACCAGTCAGAATGGCTAAGATTAAAAATTCAGGAGACAGCAGGTGTTGGAAAGGGTGTGGAGAAAGAGGAACACTCCTCCACTGCTGGTGGGGTTGCAAATTGGTACAACCACTCTGGAAATCAGTCTGGCGGTTCCTCCGAAAACTGGGCACCTCACTTCCAGAAGATCCTGCTATACCACTCCTGGACATATACCCAGAAGACTCCCCACCATGTAATAAGGATACATGTTCTACTATGTTCATAGCAGCCCTATTTATAATTGCCAGATGCTGGAAAGAACCCAGGTATCCCTCAACAGAAGAGTGGATGCAAAAAAATGTGGTATATCTACACAATGGAGCCATTAGAAACAATGAATTCATGAAATTCTTAGGCAAATGGATGGAGCTAGAGAATATCATACTAAGTGAGGTAACCCAGACTCAAAAGATGAATCATGGTATGCACTCACTAATAAGTGGATATTAACCTAGAAAACTGGAATACCCAAAACATAATCCACACATCAAATGAGGTACAAGAAGAAAGGAGGAGTGGCCCCTGGTTCTGGAAAAACTCAGTGAAACAGTATTCAGCAAAACCAGAACGGGGAAGTGGGAAGGGGTGGATGGGAGGACAGGGGAAGAGAAGGGGGCTTATGGGACTTTCGGGGAGTGGGGGGGCTAGAAAAGGGGAAATCATTTGAAATGTAAATAAATTATATGGAATAAAAAAAAAGAAAATGGCTGCAAGCATCTAAAACAATAGTACTTATTGATCTTTAGGTTAGTAAGTTTTCCATTATTACAAAAACTGAAGCAACCCACTGCTGTGCTAATGAGCTTTCTATTGCTGATAAAACAGCAACCACTTGAGACAACCAGCTTTAAAAAAATAGAGCATTTGTTTGGACCAAAGTTTTAGAATTTTCAACTAATTGGACAACTTCCCTTGTGGGTGAAGAGAAACTTTAAACAGAAGGAAGACAGGCATGTGGCCACAGTAATAGAGATCGGTGCTGGGGTCTAAATATCCCTTTTAGGGACATGATGCAGATGATCTAATTTCTCCCTGCTAGGCCCAAGTTCTTCAATTTTTCAACAATCTCCCACTAGTTCTATGGGCTGGACACAAGCCTCTAACACAGGAGACTCTGGGAAAAATTTACTTAAAACACAGCAATATAGATTGTTTTCATTTTAACCAAATATATCATTAATGGAAAACAAAACTTTTTTGAATAGGATAAAATATTCCAGTAATTTCTAATTATGTCTTAGGGTATAGCTCTGATTTGTTAAGTAATGAAATCAGTAATCCTATTTATCATTTCTAATCTTACTGTATAGTTTAAAATAAGTAATGTTTTATACTCATACCAATACAAGTAAAAACAATAGGTAATCATGGAAATAGTTAAATCTTATAAATTTGAAATATTATTGCCATCAAATATGTCCAAATTATTGACCAAGATTTATTTCAGTTTAAAAAAAATTATTTTCAACAGCTAAGGACTTATTCAGAAGGTTCACCTGGAAGGTATGAAACTCATGATGTAGAGCAGACTGATCTTAAATTTACTGGTTTCTCCTGCATGAGTCTTCTGAGTGTTGGTATTCAAGCCACCATACCTGACTCAGAGAATGTTTTATACCTCATTTTTAACAATTTTTATAAGGAACTAAGTTCACATCATTTTTAATAATTAAAATGTTTACTTAAATGATGATACGTTAAGTGATAATATATTCATGTTAACAATATATATCTGAGTATGTTTAAGGAATAAAGTTATCTCTGTTGGTTTATGTTTGCAACTTCAGCATTCACAAGTTAAAGGCAAAAGATTGAAAACTCAAGGCCAATCAAATCTGTACCATGTGCAAGGCAACCTGAGTTACTATACCGAGACCCTGTCCAAAACACATACATACACACACACACACATACACACACACACACACACACACACACACACATATATGTACCACTACCACCAGCAGCAGCACCATCACCACCATTGCCATCACCTGTGCTATCACACCACCAACAACCACCCCACCAACTAAACCAAAACCAACAACAAATAACACCAACAACAAACAGAGCAACAAACAAAACAACACAAAACAAAACAACAACAAAAGCAAGAGTTGGAGATGGAGGTCATTGGTCGAAGATGTGTTTATAATATCCAAGGCCAGGGATTCCATCCCCAGCCAGCCTGACTCTTTCTCCCCCAATGAGTAAGCAGTGTAATTTAAGGATGTAAAAGATTTAATCCCACAAGAAGCATCACATTAAGTACATTTAGTACTGCATAATAGAGGTATAGTTATTATATTGTGCTATATACACAGAGACATGCTGAATGCAAAATATTTAAAATGCAATGGCATAAGTCTGTAAAGGGAAAGATTGGAACACACGCTCAAGAGTGAAGGCCTAAATATAAAATTCTGAATGTTAACTCTCATGTTTAAACTGAAAAGTGACTGAATTGGCCTGCCATTAAATTCTTTGGTTCTATATCACAAGTTATATAAGCTTTTCATTAAAAAGTGTCAACATTTAAAGTATGCCAAAAATATGTCTATGGCAATTATTTATGTACAAAAGTTCTTGAAGGCAACATACAAATACATAAGACATAGACTTCATCTTTGAAATCATTTTAGGTGTAGTATGAGAGAAACCAATTCTGTACCTCAAATAAACTCTGAATATATACATCTCTTTTCCTGCAAGATTGTATGTCTTTCAAAGAAACATTCTAACTTCTAGGAAGACTTGCTAATTGGTTCCCTCTGGAAATAATTCCCCATGGATTTCAAACCTCTCAGTAAGTTGTCTTCTATGTCTTATGACTCATGTCAGAACTTAAATCAGTTTCTTCTAGTGCCATTAAAGATATGCAATTAAAGGAAAATCTCTTCATTAAACAACCAAACACAGGTATGCAAAAATGCATAATGCATTCAACATGCTGAACTGTTCAACCTTTTAAGTCATTTATCCAGTAAAATCAAACTCTTCAAGCATCACTATGAAATCTACCTTACAAAATTTAGACTCCATCACTTGCTACTTGAAAGTATTGTAGAGGAGTCTGAGCTTTCATAATGCCAGACAAAGCTTCAATGAAGTTCAGAAGCAGCTGACTTTAGTAAGTGAAATCCTTAGCATCTTTGAACTAAATCTTATGATGCATTCTACCCACATGAAAGCATATTTAACTCACAGAGGCAAACTGCTGCTTTATTAATTAAAATAGTTTATAAACTCCATATTAACAGACAATTTACACACGAAAGGAAGGATTATCTTTGAACACAAAGCATTGGCGACCTTCTCCAACACTAGCAAGTAAAGCTAGGTATCTTAAATTGCAGAGATCAAGGAATATCAACAAAACCAAAGAATCAATATATCAGAAGCATCAGACAAGTTAAACAGCCTTTAAAATAATGCCTTGTGAATCTAAGAGCTGCATGATCATAAAAACATCTCAATATGGTTTAGAACTGAAGAGTTTTAAAATAAATAAAGACATCTGAAGATTTTGACACAGCTCCTAAGCAGGTCCACACACATTCCTCTCCCTCTCTACAAAGACATTATACTCCAAAGTATTTGTCTAGGAGGAAGAGTCAATCACGTATATGGATATAAAAATGGAAACTACTGCTGAGTGTGGTGGCACACACCTTTAATTCCTGCATTTTCGAGACAGAGGGAGGAGAATCTCTGAGTTAGAGGCAAGGCTGGTCTGCAGAGCAAGTTCCAGGCCAGGGAGAGTCATTCAGAGAAATCCTGTTTCAAAAATTCAAAAAACAAAAATAGAACAAAGGAACAAAAATCAGAAAACACTATCTCCTAGACCTGAATTCCCAAATGTGGTCAACACATGTCAAAATCACTCTGTTATTTCCTGGTCATCTAGCATGAAAATTTCCCTGAGAATAAAATATAGTGTCATGCAGAATACTGAAGGGGTGGTGGGGGCAGGACTGGAGATGGAACTCATTGGGCAGACACAATGCATGTTCAGGCCCTGGATCTGGTCTCTATCATAGGAAACAGAATGAACTATTGATAAGACTAAACTGTCAGTGGAAAATGACATTCTTAATGTCATTAAGAATGTGTGTGGCTATTTAAATTCATATTTCTGGTAATGTAGAACCCCAAACAGTGGGATAAAATGAAGGTACTTGTTTTATTATTTCCTCCTGGTTCTGAGTCTTGCTTTGGGTACATGAAGCGCAATGATTCTCTCAACATAACTACTTTATTCAGCTATGAATTCTAGTTACTCTATGTCCAGAGACTTCCTGTTCAGTTTGGCAGATGGCACTTGCTCTATGTTCATCCAGCTAGCATAGTTTCATTGCATTCATATGTAGCATATGATTTCATTATATTATCTGGCTTCATTGGGACATGGCCAATATACTCTGAGAAAAACACTACCAATAGACATTTAAAAATCGGAAAGATGTCTTAAATTTGTGAGAAATCAGGAAAGGATAAAACTCTAACTTATTAAAAGAATAATAAATATTAAATTTGACATATTAAAACAAAACTTCACATAAAATTTTGGAAGTTCTAGTAAAATAATTCTTATTTTTCACCTTATATAATGCAAAATCACTCCATGTATTTCATGTTTTTTCCTTTTAAACCACTCAGTATTTTGATCTAATGACAGAAAGACCTTTGTTTTTGCTGTATTCTATCCAACAAAATTGTTATATACTAAAAGAATAAACGAAACTCTAAAGTGAAAATAAATTTTGATTTATAATCCTTTTCTAAAGCAGTCTAAGTCTCACCCAGTCATTTATCAGATACAGCTTGCAGCCCATAATCCTACTGTCTGAATCAAGTTTAAGCTGAGATGAGCCTGTTGGTTGCTGCTTATTAGGAACTGTTTCTTTGGGGAGCTTCTTTACAGCTTAAGGCTTGAGGACTAAAAACAATGAAGTATTTCTCCTTCCTAAACCCAATTTACTATACTGCCAGCACATAACCTCAGCAGACCTGCTATCGATGTCTGTTTCAGATGCAATACCCTGATGCCAGCTGGCCCAGACATGAGCATTTGTTAGTCCTTTTCTAGTTATACAAAATAGTCTACCACCTTTCTTAAGTCCTTATTCCCTTGATGCTGTTCAAACTTCTGTTCACCTTTATTGTGGTCTGAGATAGATTCAATAAACCAATCACACACACACACACACACACACACACACACACACACACACACACACACACACTTTTGTTTCTGAAATTTCCAGGAACAAAAATTAGTTCTATTGCCAACGTGTAAACAAATCATTTCCAAAATGAAGACAAGGCACAGTGACTATTTTTCTGTGACTGGTCAAGCATCTAAAGGTTGGGTGAGAACAGAGATAGTTCTTTCTCAGTCCCCTCTCCCAAAGCTTTTATTGTTAGATAGAGGTTGTGTTCAGGCTTCAACACAAAGCTTTCTTCATGAGTATGACCATGATCACAGCTACCATCCAGACACCTTCCCAGCTATTCTGACTTCCACAAGACCTGACCATAGAACCTGTAGATCTCTCAGGTTTGGTATTTCTCTTTACATGTGTGCCTCTGGAAGCCCCTGGGTGGATATTGTACCAGTCATTATCACGGTCAAAAATCCATCTAGATAGGAGGAAACAGACTCTCCCTCTGAAAAGAAGAATGTGAAATGTCATGGAAACACTTTAAAACTCACACAACAATTTTCAAACATGAGAGTTAAATTTACTACCAACTGGTAAACCATCTCCAATATGCCATCCTTATATCAGAAAGCAAGTTTGTAGTGACTGGAAAAACAAGAATTAGGAGATTTGATTTTGAAATGATTTTGTAAATGTATATTGTGGAAACACCTAATGAACAATAGATAATTCTTAGCACTGACTTACAAAAGCCAGAATGAGCTTCCCTTTTTTCATCATAAAGGACTATGCATGGTGTAGAGAATACATGTATCTGATCTTACCTAAATATCATGCAGTGTGTGCTTACATATATAGAAACTCCAGTGTGTGTTTCTTTATGGGTAACTTTATATTGAATTTGGTGGTTAAATTTTGAAAACTGGACACTTATCTCACTAATTTACCAGTAAACTTTGATGCTTCCTCCAAAACCTATGTGGACCTATAATAGAAAGCAAAGCAGTGTACCTGCAATATTAGTGGAAAATGTGTTATTTGGAACTTAGAGAAAAGAGCACTGAGTTCTCTTCCAAGCCAGAACCTTGGCTTGAATCCCGTCGTTCACATCACTACCCACCCTGAAGCTCCAGCTTGAAGGGATGAAATGTTCCTCCTTTCTGTTCTCCAGGGGTTCCGGGGGTATACAAACATACATGCAGTCCATATATGCATACACATTAAATATTTTATTTTACATTAAATGTAACAAATAATATAAAAACAATGTTATTTTACATCTCATCTTGCAAATTTTTATAAATACATTTAAATGTAAATAAATGTGTCTTGATGGATTGCATCTCTTCATTGTGAGGAGGGAAAGAGCATCTTGGAGGAACCTCTGAGTGCTAATCAGGCTTTGTTTCTTACATGGTGCTGATGTAGCAACTACATTCACTCAAGGGAAATGAAATATACTCTAGCTTTAGGATTTGTGCATAAATTTGTAAGTAAATAATATTTAAATAGAAACATACTCTAAGAGTATATAAATATGCTATAGGAAACAAATCCTGTGGGAATATAAAATCCCAAAGTAAAATCATAATTACACTTAGAGCTTAAACAAGTGAATATTGTCATTACAGTCATGTTCCAAAGATAATTCGAATGTTTGTGTATTCTGAAAGTCATACCAGGTACTCAAGTAATTATTTTTAATTGTGGTATATAATAATTTAAAAAACAACCTCCGTGGATATAAAATGTGCAGGCATGAAACTTAAATACTAGAATTATTCAAATGTACTTCTGTACAGCTCAAATCACTTGACATTCCATCATAAACTTCTGTTGTGTTGCCCCTGACTGTGCTTGTGTGCTTTTAAAGAGGCTTTTGTAAAGTTAAGGACATTTGTACTATTTCTGAATTCTTGCTGCCAGGATTTCCCCATTTAGAATAAAACATTGTAAAATGAGCTGCTTTCACTAACGGCCCATTGCTCAAGTGCATGTGCATGTCCCTGAGCATCTCCATGTACTCATGTTCTGTATCTTATTATGATTTTTGCAATAACATCACACATAAGCCCCTAAGCTAGTTGTAAGGTGTGCCTGTAATAAATCTGCAAGGCAGAGGGAAACCAGAGCTCGTCTGACTCTCATCAGCAAACTCATTTGCCTCTACCTGGAGCCCCATTCCGTGTTCTCCTTCTAATGTTAAAATGAGTTAGGATTTTTAGAACTTGTACTTTTAGCTACCTGCTACAGTGGCGATGTAACATTCAGTGAACTAGGTGCACTGCAGTAGACTTGGCCCTGCAATGTCTTGTAAGCCATTAGTGTTAGCTGTCATTCACATAGTGAGAACTGGAAAGAAAGAAGACCAGTTTTAAAAATCATGACTGCTGACATGTGTCTGCAGGCTAATTTGGGATATTTAAGGTTTATGAAGATTTAAAGCATTATTTTACTACATATAAGATTCAGGTCTGTCTGCTAATTTAACATCAAAGTTGGGCAGTGACTATTTTACATGTAGTCTCTGTGTTGTACAGAAATCTAGAAAGGACTCAGATGGGTATCTTAAGCCATATAAGAATACCAAATCTTATGATTGTTTGTGATTAACCACTGTGACCTTCTTATATAGAATCTAGTTCTAGCCACAGGAATCACTGCATTTTTAGAAGACCATAATACATTATTATTGTGATTATTTTAAATTTAATTACATGTATCTGTGCATGTGTGGGGTTTTGGGCATATGGGAGAACATCTATTCTACTATTTTGGACTTGAAACTCATATTGTAATTTGACCTGGATCCCAAATCTTCTCTCACATTTCCTGAGTCCATCATGTATTTCTAACGTAGGTATAAATGTGGATACTCACCAATAGTTTACATCAGCATTGGTTATCACTGCTATTTCTAGGCTCTGTTTTAGGCTTTTACATGTCTGGGAACTCTGTTTAGAGCTAATATCAAATCATCTCCAATTCTATCATCCACTTGACTTATTTACTTAGTTAAGAAGGAAGCCTGTCTCTCCATATTGTTTTGCATAGAACACACCATACTGTAGCTCATTTGGACTAGGCTTCATCTAATGAACAACATATTCAGTTACTGGAGAGTTTGTCACTGATTCCTATTGTTACAGTTTAGAGTGTTAACAATACAGAGGCCAAAGCAATTGTATCACATGTGTGTGTGTATATGTGTGTATCTGTGTGTGTGTGTGTGTGTGTGTGTGTAAGTACAACTTTCTTTCCATGAATCTTTGATGAGAATCTAATTATCCAGAAACCTATTCTGCAGGAAATGCCATGCCATTTGTGCAATCTTTCATTTCATGCCCAAGCAATAACTTTTTTAAACAAGATCAATTGTTCAATTTTACCAATGAAGACATGGGAGCCAGATGCTGAGATGAAAGCCTGCTAGCTGAGAGAGGCAGAAAACGCCCAGCTGACCTTCCTCTTCAACCACTATCTCAAAGGAGAAAAGATGCTCTCTTTCTCTAGGCTATCTTAAAAACACTTGGAACTGAATGTTCCTCCTAATGCTTCCTGTACCACTTCCTATCTATCCCCCTGGCTTCCTCTTACTCTCTATGCTTTTTTTCCTCTGTTCATTCCCTGTCAACAGGTTGTTTGCTGTGTTTCTTGACCTGTGGTTGACTTTACTTAATCTTGTTTACAATAAACAGAAATCTCTTGGCTAGTGCTGAGCCATTCCATGACTGGAAATAGTTTTTCCCCAGTAAATAACATAATCTTGAGTTTCAAAGTGAGATCAAATATCCTAAAACAAATAACAGTGATAGTTTTATGATTTGAGAATCACTTGACATAAAATGTGAAGTAGCCAACATACTTTCAATTATCTATAATAGTTGCACGCAGTTGAAGAAATATCAGAAGTATCTGTGAACTTTTAAAACAGTCAGACTGGTGCCACAAGCATATGGTCCCTATGTTTGGGATGCTAAGAAAGAGAGATCTCTTGAGCACAGGAATATGAAGGGTCTGGGTTTCAATGACAAGAATAACAAGGACCATAACAAGTATCAAGAAGAAAAATAATATTAAAACAGAGTCTATATTCCAAGAGAGCAAAATACAAAAAAGCCACCTGGCCCTCTTTCCTATTTTCTTCTGAGCTCATGAATGGGAAGGAATACTATGAAATATTTTTAAATTCTTAAATAAGTATTTTCAGCTTGTTGCAAAAAGCCAACAACTCTAATTTCATAAGCACCATGGCACCCCTTACTCTATCAATACTGTAACTGAGCACCACCATCAGAGAAGCAGGCTTATACCTAACACCCTCAGGGTTGATTTGCCAGGACTGTATAACAGCTTCTGTTTTGTGTGTGTCAGAGCTAAAATTTGGTGTTAGAACCTAGGTAAAATATTAATGTCTACATGGAATGTTAAGGCCTAGGTAAAATGTTAAATGTCCAGGTAGAATATTAAGGCCTAAGTAAATGTTAAGGCCTGGGTAACAGTGATCTGGAAAGCCCAACATTATAAGGAATCTTTCTTACGTGTTTCTGCTGTTATTAGAAAACTGTTTAATACCAAGACTAATTACATCTTCTGTACCCTTGAAAACCAATCACAATAGACAGTAAAATTGTTATGTATAGTTACCCACACTGTGCTTGGACCTGAACCAACCAACTAATAGCATTCCTATGCCTGTGTATATGCTGCTATGCTATAAACTGCCCATAGGATGGACCCCAACATAAGAAAGACACCCTCACAAATATAATAAACTATTTGGAATCATACTCCCATTTTGAGAAGTGGTAAAGTTTAAATTCTCAAGACTTCCCTGGGAACTGACATCCTTTTGGACAAAAAGAGACATGTACAGGAGTAACTGACATCCTGGTTGGCAAGTTAAGACATGAGTGTTTGACAAGTCCTATCCTGGTAGACAAGTTAAGACATGAATGTTAGACAAGGCAAGTCCCCTGTCACAGTTGAATACCCCAACCAATTGAAGGAGGATAAGTGTACAACAGAGACATGTTCCTAAGGAAATCCCCCGATCCCTAAATCCTGATTTGTGGAATAACTTGACATAGATGTTTATAAATCTAGGGCTTTAAAACCCTGTAAGATCTTAACTCAGGGTCATGGTCTAGTTCTTGAATTTGGACCATGACCATGGTCGATCAGTCCTGTGATGTATGCTTAATAAATTATTCCTGTCTGACTGAAATTGATGTTCATGTGGTTTGTAAGATAATTCCTGGACCACAACACTTGGCCTAGAGGTACAATCCCAGCTACTGGGGAGTTCGAAAGAGAGGGAATAAAAATCCATAGCCAACCTGAGCAGCAAAAAAGAACCAGAAACAATGACTGATTCATGTCTCCGTCTTCAAAATAAATAGTTCTTCAGAGAGATCAACTTTGAAGAGTTAACATACAGAATGCAATAAAAGGATAAATATTAATTTCAAATGAAGACTCATATTTATGTCCTTTTTACAGGGGAAAAGCTTTCCCTTCAAAGAGCTCCATATCATTTTACCATTAATTAATAATATTAAATTTCTTTAATTAAAAAGGTATCAATGGAAGATAGAAACCCAGCCAAAATGTGCAAGTATTTGCTAATCCTGATATCAATTTCACAATTCTGAGCCAAATTTGAACCAGCTTTAATTAATTACTGGCCAGGTAAAAAATATTCTGGGCAGGTCCACTCTAGCTTCCCAGGAGATGGCAACAAATCATGATTGACAGGGCCTTAAAAAGGCAAAACCCACAATTCATTGTTTTTCCCATTAAGTCTAATCACTGGCAAGCATACATCCTGACATTTCTTGCCTTAATACTCCTGCCTGCATGTGATCAAGCACATCCAGGTCTGCAGGGGAGTGAGTGAAATGTGTGGCTTGTTTTTTTTCCCAAGAACTAAAATACACAGAACTTCTGGAAGTTACCTTGTCCTTGGCAAGGTAGAGCTTACAGGTTAACTTTGTCCATTTATTTATTTACTAATACAAAACTCAGAATAATATTGCCAATATTTTACAGAAATATATTCGTTACTCAGTAGTTATATGTTACATTGCATCTTTCCTGATGTTGTCTCAAATATTCCTATCACCAACCCATTTATTAAATATAAACACGTAACCTGCCCAACAAGATAAAAAGGATGCTCTCAATGCACCAAGGCAGACTAGAACTGAAGGATACACAATGTGGTGATTTGAGTAAGAATTCCCCCATAAACTGATGTATTTGAACACTTAGTCATCAGGGAGTAGCACTATTTGCAAGGATTGGGAGTCACAGCCTTGTTGGAGTAGATATGGCTTTGTTGAAGGAAGTATGTATACCATTGGGGTTGGATTTTGAGGTTTCAAAACCCATGCCAACCTCAAAGTCTCTCTTGGTCAATGAATCATGATGTAGTTCTTAGCTACTGAGCCAGTGCCTGCCTGAATGGCAAATGTTTCCTACCATGAATATAATGGAATAAATCCCTATCACTCTAAGCAATCAACCAATTCAATGTGTTCTCTTCACAACAATAGAACAGTGATTAAGGCACAAACTGCTGTCTAATGTCTATCCTTACCACACCACTCTTCATATATAAAATGGGATTCTTTCATTTAATAAGTAGATAGACTATTTTAATTCCCTAACATCATGAATCAAAATTCTCTAGGCTAAATTACAGTTTTCCTTATTGGGAACATCTTTGGTTTTCTACCATGTCATACTGATCTTTTCCTGAGGATTTTTTCTTATTTTATCCTATATAAAAATTGTGTTACTTAATTTTAGTTAGTGATATGCATTCTAAGAACAAGATCACCAATATTTGAAAAAAATACCTGCCATGTTTACAGTTGGCAATAAAACCCAATGATAAGTGTATGCAACCTGGTATATTCCCATAGTTTGTATGAGATAGAAATAGATTATATATTATACCATATATTATATATGTGTTATGTATTATATGTTATATGCAATTATTATATATGTGAATATATTAGTTTGAAATTCACTTTTGAACTTAATCAAAGCTGAAATGCATACCCTTTGTCACTGACCATTAAAATTCAAAAATAAAAAGAAGATGATATTGCTGTGTTTCAAAAGCAAAAGTATAAAATATAATCAGTTAAAATACAATTCACCCCTAATCAGTACCTTTCCAAGCTCAAAGAATGGAGAAACTTTCTATAATCAATTGATAGAAATAAAGAATAGCTATGTGATAAGTCTAGTGAAAAGAAAATGGCATTAAAAGTAATAAAGAAGAAAATCATTGCAAAAGATGGCTAATACACTTTTCTTCTAGCCACTAAACATCTCCGTCTCCTACAATCTTTCTTCTCCTTCTTGCATCATGATTCAGTAGCCTTAGCAGCAGAGGGTAATGATTTCACAGTTACCACAAAGGTTTCCACAAACAATTACCTTCGTTTGTTGTTTGTCTCTGTGTTAATATCTATCAATTGCAAAAAGAAGTTCATTTGATGAGGACTGAGATACACATTAATCGACAAGTATAACAGTAAGCTATTAAGAGTTTGTTTAATACTATGTTCTTTCAGTGGAATTAGTGTGTATTATTTTCTAGGGCCAGTGACCAAAAGACACAATCTAGACAGATTCTTGACCCAAATAAATGGAGTGGCCCTTAAATCCATTCAGAACTTCATTGGTTAATTCCATGACATTTGTGCCGCTTTTAATCTGATAAGTGGACATATCTTGCTAGACTGGCCATTATTGTAGCTCGAAGGGTTCAGATAATTACTTTTCTCTATGATAGCATGCATAGCACCTCCCATGACTTGTGTAAGCTAATAGGTATGGATTCAACTTCTAGTTTTATGTCTCAATGTTCTGAGACTCACAAATGTTCAGCAATGGGGTTTTCTTAAGGGTAGCAAACCTTTGTACTAACCTGTAATGTGTGGGGATCTATGAGACCTCATTGACCCACAATTCCAAAATAGGTAACTCATCGCTGGTAGTGATTTCCAGGCACATTGGAACGTTGCACACAGGAACTCACAGTGGTTGTGACAGCGTGCAAAAGATCCAGCTAGATAAAATGCTACTTCAGAGACGAGTGGAGTCTTTGAAATTCCATCCCTAGATGAAGAGAAGTTGTTGGCAGTGACATTATCTCAAAAGACACATACATAACTAAAGTCTCCTCTGATTTATACCTATACCGCATCAGAAACAGAATGAGGAAACTACTTCCACTGTATCCTACAGAACCTCTTCTTCATTTCTACTTATCCCACTGTTTTGTGTTCGGCCATTCATTCTTTAAGAACTCTCATGTTCATGTTCACAGACCACTGGTCTTTTTAATTAGAACTGAAGCCTTATGTTAGTTTTATATATTACTGATTACCAGGGATAAATGAGAATGCTGAAAGAATCATATTGACAGTAATAAAATTAGGTTAGAACATCTGCCTTACTATAAATTATATTGTATTTGTTTCCTGACAAAAGGTAATGTTAGAAAACATCCAACTGTGTTCTCAGAGATTGAAACAAATCTGCTGCTAAAGCATAGAACAAATTGTGCTCATCAAGCATGAGTGACGCCATCTGTAAAATGAGAATCATCTCTACATTTACCCTGAAATCAATGAAATCAAGAAAAGAAGAATTAATTATCACTTTAACTCTCGCAAAGCTCAAACTGATGTCTCCATGTGCCCTAGAACAATTACAAGTATTTTTCCAAAGGGAAAAAAATCCTTCCTCTAAAAATTAAGCATTGTTGAAATATACTTCAGGGATAATTTAAGTCAGTAGATTTACCTTTAATGCAAAAATATAAATGATAGATTGATTCATGTGAACACTGTAGAACTCAACAGTATCCACATTAAGAAGCAATTTCTGCTGTTGCTTAGTTTTAACTGTCAATGTGATACAACCTAGAATCACTCGGGAAGAGACTTTCAGTGAGTAATTAATCAGATCAGGTTGTAATGTGGGCAAGTCTATAATTAATTGTCTTTTTATAAATTGGTAGAAGATATAGCCCTTTGTGGACATTTCGTAGGTAAGGAATTCTGAATAATATAGGAGAGGAGAAAGTTTGGTAAAAGCAAGCAAACAACTAAGATTCATTTGTTCTCTCTCTGGTATTCATTGTGGATTTGTTTCCTTAAGGTCTACTTTGATTTATCTGAAATAAGAGTATAACCTGAAACTATAAGCTAAATAAAGTCTTAATTATGGTTTGTTTTGGCAGAAAACTTTATCATAGCAAGAGGAATATGATGACAAGACAATCCTCAACTCATCAAAAAAATGATGTTCTTGCTATGACAAAATTGAAGAAATATAATGTCTATTTATTAATAAAAGTGTAGAAGCCAAATATTCTGAAATTTAAGATATCGATGTTAGAAGCACTTTACTATATATTGAATAAAAACTCTTTCAAATCATTTTTATAATTATGTCATTTAAATCATGGCAAAATTGAACATCTGCTCAATTAACTCCAAGATTAGTACTCAAAGCAATTCTTTTGTGTTCAGTCGAAAACAATGATATAATTTTTTAAATGTTTTCATTTATTCAATATATTTTTATTTACATTTCAATGATTTCCCCTTTTCTGGTGCCCCAATCCCAGAAAGCCCCATAAGCCCTCTTCTGTCCCCCTGTTCCCACATTCACCCCCTTCCCACATCTGTGTTCTAGTATTTTCCCATACTGCTGCATTGAGTCTTTCCAGAACCAGGGGCCACTCCTCCGTTCTTCTTGGACATCATTTAATATGTGGATTATGTCTTGGGTATTCCAAATTTCTAGGCTAATATCCACTTATCAGTGAGTGCATACCATGATTGATCTTTTGAAACTGGGTTACCTCACTTAGTATGATGTTCTCCAGCTCCATCCATTTGTCTAAGAATTTCATTAATTCATTGTTTCTAATGGCTGTATAGTACTCCATTGTGCATATATACACCACATTTTTTGTATCCATTCCTCCGTTGAGGGACACCTGGGTTGTTTCCAGCTTCTGGCTACTACAAATAGGGCTGCTGTGAACATAGTGGAGCATATGTCCTTATTGCATGCCAGGGAATCCTCTGTATATGCCCAGGAGTGGTATAGGAGGGTCCTCTGGAATGGGCATGCCAAGATTTCTGAGGACCACCAGACTTATTTCAAAAGTGGTTGTACCATCTTGCAATCCCACCAGCAGTGGAGGAGTGTTCCTCTTTCTCCACATCCTCACCATCATCTGCTGTCTCCTGAGTTTTTGAGCCATTCTGACTGGTATGAGGTGAAACCTCAGGGTTGTTTTGATTTGCATTTCCCTAATGATTAATGATGTTGAACATTTCTTAAGGTATTTCTCAGTTCTCTGAAGATCTTCATGTGAAAATTCTTTGTTTAGCTCAGTACCCCACATTTTAATGGGGTTATTTGGTTCTCTGGGTCCTACCTTCTTAAGTTCTTTGTATATATTAGATAATAGCCCTCTGTCAGATTTAGGGTTGGTGAAGATCCTTTTCCAATCAGTTGGTTGATGTTTTGTCCTTTTGACAGTTTGCTTTGCCTTACAGAAATTTTGTAGTTTTATGAGGTCCCATTTGTCAATTCTTGATTTTAGAGCATAAGCTATTGGTGTTCTATTCAGGAACTTTTCCCCTGTGCCCATATCCTTAAGGATCTTCTCCAGTTTCTTTTCTATTAGTTTCAGTGTGTCAGGTTTTCTGTGGAGGTCCTGGATCCATTTGGAGTTGAGCTTAGTACAAGGAGATAAGAATGGATCAATTCGCATTCTTCTGCATGCTGACCTAAAATTGAACCAGCACCATTTGTTGAAAAGACTATCTTTTTCCACTGGATGCTTTCAGCTCCTTTGTTGAAGATCAAGTGACCATAGGTGTGTGGGTTCATTTCTGGATCTTTGATCCTATTCCATTGATCTGCTTGCCTGATATTGTACCAATACTATGCAGTTTTTAATCACTATTGCTCTGTAGTAAAGTTTGAGGTCAGGGATACAGAATCCCCATGAAGTTCTTTTACTGTTGAGAATAGTTTTAGCTATCCTGGGTTTTTTGTTATTCCAGATGAATTTGAGCATTGCTCTTTCTAGCTCTATGAAGAACTGGGTTGGGATTTTGATGGTTATTGCATTGAATCTGTAGATTGCCTTTGGCAAAATGGCCATTTTAACTATATTAATACTGCCAATCCATCAGCGTGGAAGATTTTTCCATTTTCTGAGATCTTCTTTGATTTCCTTCTTCAGAGATCTGAAGTTCTTGTCATATAGTTCTTTTACTTGTTTGGTCAGAGTCACCCCAAGATACTTTATGCTGTTTATGGCTATTGTGAAGGGTGTTATTTCCCTAATTTCTTTCTCAAATATCAAAATTAAACTAGGATCAAATAGATCATCTAAACAGACCCATAAGCCCTAAAGAAATAGAAGGGGACATAGATAGCCTTCCAACCAAAAAAAAGCACAGGACCAGATGATTTCAGTGCAGAATTTTATCAGACCTTCAAAGAAGACTTAAGACCAATACTCTTCAAACTATTCCACCAAATAGAAACAGAAGGAACACTACCCAACTCCTTCTACGAAGCCACAATTACGCTGATACCAAAACCACACAAAGATGCAACTAAGAAAGAGAATTTCAGGGCAATTTCCCTTATGAATATCGATGCAAAAATACTCAATAAAATTTTTGCCCACTGAATCCAAGAATACATCAAAACGATCATCCACCAGGATCAAGTAGGCTTCATCCCAGGGATGCAGGGATGGTTCAATATAAGGAAATCCATCAATGCAATCCACTACATAAACAAACTCAAAGAAAAAAACCACATGATCATTTCATTAGATGCTGAAAAAGCATTTGACAAAATTCAGCATCCTTTCATGCTAAAAGTCTTGGAAAGGACAGGAATTCAAGGCCCATATCTAAACATAGTAAAAGCAATATACAGTAAACCGGTAGCCAACATCAAACTAAATGGAGAGAAACTTGAAGTAATCCGACTAAAATCAGGGACTAGACAAGGCTGCCCCCTCTCTCCATATCTTTTCAATATAGTTCTTGAAGTCCTAGCTAGAGGAATTAGATGTTGAATGTTTCTTTAGGTGCATCTCAGCCATCCAAAGTTCTTCATGTGAAAATTCTTTGTTTAGCTCTCTACCCCACTTTTTAATAGGGTTATTTGGATCTCTGGGTTCTACCTCCTTGAGTTCTTTTTATATATTAGATATTAGCCCTCTGTCGGATTTAGGGTTGGTGAAGATCCTTTCCCAATCTGTTGGCTGACTGTGTCCTTTGCGTTACAGAAACTTTGTAGTTTTATGAGGTCCTGTTTGCCAGTTCTTGATCTTGGAACATAAGCTATTGGTGTTCTGTTCAGGAACTTTTCCACTGTGCCCATGTCCTCAAGTATCTTCCCCAGTTTCTTTTATATTAGTTTCAGTGTCTCAGGTTTTATGTGGAGGTTCTTGATCCACTTGAAGTTGAGCCTCGATTACCATTCTTCAGCATGCTGACCTCCAGTTGAACCAGCACCATTTGTTGAAAAGGCTATCTTTTTTCCACTGGATACTTTCAGTTCATTTGTCAAAGATCAAGTGACCATAGGTGTGTGGGTTCATTTCTGGGTCTTCAATCCTATTCCATTGATACGCTTGCCTGACATTGTACCAATACTATGCAGTTTTTATTACTACTGCTCTGTAGTAATGTTTGAGGTCTGGGATACTGATTCCCCCTGAAGTTCTTTTACTGTTGAGAATAGTTTTAGCTATCCTGGGTTTTTTGTTATTCCAGATGAATTTGAGAATTGCTCTTTTTAGCTCTATGAAGAACTGAGTTGGGATTTTGATGGTGATTCCATTGAATCTGAAGATTGCTTTTGGCAAGACTGCCATTTTAACTATACTAATCCTGCCAATCCACGAGCATGGAAGATTTTTCCATTTTCTGATGTCTTCTTCAATTTCCTTCTTCAGAGATCTGAAGTTCTTGTCATATAGGTCTTTCACTTGTTTGGTTAGAGTCACCCTAAGATACTTTATGCTGTTTGTGGCTATTGTGAAGGGTGTCATTTACCTAATTTCTTTCTCGTCTGCTTATCCTTTGAGTATATAAAGACTACTGATTTGCTTGAGTTGATTTTGTAACCAGCTACTTTGCTGAAGTTGTAGAACTCCTCAGCTGTAGGAGTTCTCTGGTAGAGTTTTTTGGGTCACTTAAGTATACTATCATATCAACTGCAAATAGTGATAGTTTGACTTCTTCCTTTCCAAATTGTATCCCTTTGACTTCCTTCTGTTGTCTAATTGCTCTAACCAGGACTTCAAGAACTATATTGAAAAGATATGGAGAGAGAGGGCAGCCTTGTCTAGTCCCTGATTTTAGTGGGATTGCTTCAAGTTTCTCTCCATTTAGTTTGATGTTGGCTACTGGTTTGCTATATATTGCTTTTACTATGTTTAGATATGGGCTTTGAATTCCTGTCCTTTCTAAGACTTTTAGCATGAAAGGATGCTGAATTTTGTCAAATGCTTTTTCAGCATCTAATGAAATGATCATGTGGTTTTTTCCTTTGAGTTTTTTTATGTAGTGGATTGCATTGATGGTTTCCTTATATTGAACCATCCCTGCATCCCTGGGATGACGCCTACTTGATCCTGGTGTTACGTCTTCTTTGAAGGCCTGATAGAATTCTGCACTAAAACCATCTGGTCCTGTGCTTTTTTTGCTCGGGATGCTTTCTATGTCCCCTTCTATTTCTTTAGGGGTTATGGGTCTGTTTGGATGGTCTATTTGATCCTGATTTAATTTTGGTATTTGGTATCTGTCTAAAAAATTGTCCATTTCCCCAAGATTCTCCAGTTGTGCTGAGTACAGGCTTCCATAGTAGGATGTGCTGATTTTTTTTAATTTCCTCATTTTTTGTTGTTATATCTCCTTTTCATTTCTAATTTTGTTAAGTTGGATACTGTCTCTGTGCCCTTTGGTGAGTTTGGCTGAGGGTTTATCCTTCGTGTTGATCTTCTCAAAGAACCAGCTCCTGGTTTTGTTGATTCTTTGTATGGTTCTCTTAGTTTCTAAGTGATTGATTTCAGCCCTGAGTTTGATGATTTCCTGTCTTCTTCTCCTCCTGGGTAAATTTGTTTCTTTTTGTTCCAGGGCTTCTAGTGTATGCTCTCTCCAATTTCTTTTTGGAGGCACTCAAAGCTATGAGTTTTCCTCTTAGCTCTGCTTTCATTGTGTCCCATATAAAGGTATGTTGTGCCTTCATTTTTGTTCAATTCTAAAAAATCTTTGATTTCTGTCTTTATTTATTCCTTGACCAAGGTATCATTGAATAGAGTATTGTTCAGTTTCCATGTTTATGTGGGCTTTCTATTGTTTTTATTGTTATTAAAGACAACTTTTTCCCCATAGTGATCTGATAGGAGGCATGGGATAATTTTGATCTTCTTATATTTGTTGAGGTCTGTCTTGTGACCAACTATATGATCAATTTTGGAGATGGTACCATGAGGTGCTGAGAAAAAGGTATATTCTTCTGCTTTGAAATGAAAAGTTCTATATATCTCTGTTAAATACAATTGGTCCAAAGCTTCAATTAGTTTCTCTGTCTCCCTGTTTAGTTTCTGTTTTCCTGATCAGTCCATTGAGGAGATTGGAGTGTTGGAGTCACCCACGATTATTGTGTTAGGTGCAATGTGTACTTTGAGCTGTTGTAAAGTTTCTTTTATGAATGAGGGTACCCTTGCATTTGGAGCATAGATGTTCAGGATTGAGAGTTCTTCTTGTTGGATTTTTCCTTTGACTTGCAAGAAGTGTCCTTCCATGTCTCTCTTGATGACATTAGGTTGAATGTCAATTTTATCTGATATTAGAATGGCAACTCCGGCTTGTTTCCTGAGACCATTTGCTTGTAGAATTGTCTTCCAGCATTTTACTCTAAGGTAGTTTTTGTCTTTGACACTGAGATGTGTTTCCTGTATGCAGCAAAATGTAGGGTCCTGTTTATGTATCCAGTCTGTTAGTCTATGTCTTTTTATTGGGGACTTGAGTCCATTGATGTTAAGGGATATTAAGGAGTAGTAGTTATTGCTTCCTATCATTTTTGATGTTAATTTTATACTTGTGTAGTTATCTTCTTTTGGGTTTGATGAACGAAGTTTAATATCCTGCTTTTTCGAGGGTATTGTTTCCCTCATTGTAATTGTGTTTTCCCCCTCTTATTCTTTATAAGGCTGGGTTTGTGGAAAGATATTGTTTAAATTTGGTTTTGTCATGGAATATCTTGGTTTCTCCATCTGTTGTGACTGAGAGTTTTGCTGGGTATAGTAGTCTTGGCTGGCATTTGTGTTCTCTTAGGGGTTGCATGAGCTCTGCCCATGATCTTCTAGCTTTTATGGTCTCTGGTAAGAAGTCTGGGGTAATTCTGATAAGTCTTCCTTTATATGTTACTTGCCCTTTTTCTCTTACTGCCCTAAGTATTCTTTCTTTTTTTTAGTACATTTGGGGTTTTAATTATTATGTGACGGGAAGTATTTTTGTTCTGCTCTAGTCTGTTTGGAGTTCTGTAGGCTTCTTGTATATTCATGGGCATCTCTCTCTTTAGGTTAGGGAAGTTTTCTTCCATAATTTTTTTGAAGATATTTGCTGGCTCGTTAAGTTGTAAATCTTCACTCTCATCAATGCCTATAATGCTTAGGTTTGGCTTTCTCATTGTGTCCTGGATTTCCTGGATGTTTTGGGTTACAAGCTTTTTGCATTTTGCATTTTCTTTGACTGTTGAGTCCATGGTTTCTATGGTATCTTCGGCATCTGAGATTCTTTCTTCTGAATCTTGTATTCTGTTGTTGACATTTGCATCTATGGCCCCTCATTTCTTCCCAAGGATTTCTATCTCCAAAGTTGTCTCCCTTTGTGATTTCTTAGTTGTTTCTACATCTGTTTTTAGATCCTGGATGTTTTTGCTCAGTTCCTTCACTTGCTTCTTTGTGTTTTCCTCTAATTCTTTGAGAGATTTTTGTGTTTCCTCTTTCATGACTTCTGCCCGTTAATCAAAGTTCTCCTGTATTTTTTTTAAGTGATTTCTGCATTTCCTCCTTATTGGCTAATAACCTATGACCCATATTCTCCTGAATTTCTTTAAGTGATTTTTGTGTTTCCTTTGTAAGGGCTTCTAGCTTTTGATCATTTTTCTCCTGAATTTCTTTAAGAGATTTATTTATGCCCTTCATGTGTTTCTCTAACAGCATCCTGACCAGTGATTTTAAATCCAACTCTTGTTTTTCTGGTGTGTTGGGGTATCCAGGACTAGCTGTTGTTGGAGAATTGGGTTCAGATGCTGCCATAATGCCTTGGTTTCTGTTAGTAATGTTCCTACATTTGCCTTTAGCCATCTGGTTCTCACTGGTGTTAGATGGTCTTATTGTCACTGGCTGGTGCTTCAACCTCCTCTGGACATTTAAGGCTATTTCTGCAACACTGGATGACTGGGTTTCTTCTGGCACAGATTCCTGATATGCTGTCTTACTCTTTTGAGCCTTTGGAGCCCTGCTGAGTCTCAAGCAATGTTATATTTGGGTTGTCTCAGTGAACCAGGTGTTCCCCTGACTGCTCTGTCATGGAGTGAAGATGGCACTGGAGAATCACTCCCTCTGTTGATCCTCACATAGGACACAGGCCCCTCGACAGGCTGGCTGGCAAATGAACTGCCTATGTGCTCAGGTCCTGGGCACAGACAGACCTCTCCCAGTTTGCATCCCCAGAGATCTTAAGCTCAGGATAATACTGTACCTAGTGATGCTTTTCTGCCCTGGCAGACAGCAAAGATGGCTGCAGTAATTCACTCCCTCTGCTGCTCTGCAAGTAGGACACAGGCCCCACAACAGGTCAGCTAGTAGATGAACTGCCAATGTGCTCAGGTCCTGGATGCAGGCAGACCCCTGAAGGTTTGCACCCCCAGAGATCTTAAGCTCAGGATAATACAGTTCCTAGTGATGCTTTTCTGCTCTGACAGGCAGCAAAGATGGCCATGGGGCAATATAATTTAATTAATGACCCCTTAATTCAAAACAAGTTTTCTCATATTTTATCTCATTTAAAACTGCCAATACTTTGGTGGGGGTGCAAATTGGTACAACCATTCTGGAAATCAGTCTGGCGGTTCCTCAGAAAACTGGGCACTTCACTTCCAAAGATCCTGCTATACCACTCCTGGGCATATACGCAGAGGATTCCCCAGCATGTAATAAGGATATATGCTCCACTATATTCATAGCAGCCCTATTTACAATAGCCAGGAGCTGGAAAGAACCCAGGTATCCCTCAACAGAAGAATGGATGCAAAAACTGTGGTATATATACACAATGGAGTACTATTCAGCCATTAGAAATAATCAATTCATGAAATTCTTAGGCAAATGGATGGAGCTGGAGAACATCATACTAAGTGAGGTAACCCAGTTTCAAAAGATCAATCATGGTATGCACTCACTAATAAGTGGATATTAGCCTGGAAAACTGGAATACCCAAAACATAATCCACACATCAAATGAGGTACAAGAAGAACGGAGGAGTGGTCCCTTGTTCTGGAAAGACTCAGTGTAGCAGTATAAAGCAAAACCAGAACAGGGAAGTGGGTGGGAGAACATGGGGAGGGAAGGGGGATTATGTGACTTTTGGGGAGTGGGGGACCAGAAAAGGGGAAATCATTTGAAATGTAAATAAAAAATATATCTAATAAAAAAAAAACTACCAATACCTTATCAGTGACTACATACTATCTATATACTTTTCTGTCATCTCACTCAGGATGAAATTTTCTAGCTCTATTCCTTTGCCTACAAATTTTATGAATTCATTGTTTTTAATAGCTGAGTAGTACTCCATTATGTAAATGTAGCACATTTTCTGTATCCATTCTTCCACTGAGGAACATTTGGGTTGTTTCCAGCTTCTGGCTATTATAAATAAGGCTGCGATGAACATAGTAAAATATGTAGCCTTGATAAATGTTGGAGCATTTTTTGGGTATATGACCAGGAGTGGTATAGCTGGGTCCTCAGGTAGAACTATGTCCAATTATTTGAGGAATGGCCAGACTGATTTCCAGAAGGGTTGTACCAGCTTGCAGTCCCACCAAAAATTGAGGGGTGTTCCTTTTTCTCCATATATTCACCAGCATCTGCTGGCACCTGAGGTTTTGACCTTAGCTTTTCTTACTGGTATAAGATGGAATCTCAGGGTCGTTTTGATTGGCAATTTTCCAATGTACTCACTGATAAGTGGATATTAGCCCAAAGCTCAGAAATCTCACTATACAATTCACAGTCTATATGAAGCTAAAGAAGAAGGAAGACCCAAGTGTGTAAGCTTCAGTCCTACTTAGAAGGGGAAACAGAATTTAATCCATTAATGAATATATGTGAATGACAAACTTAGATGGGAGAACAGCAAACAAACCTGCCTTCAATAAGTACACACACACACACACACACACACACACACACACACACATTCAGTTAAAAGAGGAAGCTGGTATTTGATAAGCATTCCCAAGAATAAAAGTAACTTTTATTCTTTTAATCACCAGATATAATTATTGTCTTAGAATCTTACTGGAGTTTCTAGTTCTTTCTGAACACTGCCTAGTATGTTCAGCTCAGCTAGTTTGGCTCAAAATTCCTCTTCAAGGTGATTGATTCAAACTGGCTTCTCTTGGTTTCTTACTGAATTGCTCCCCTTGGAAAAACTGCTTCTGTATTCCACAAACTCAACTTCCTTGACTGCACAATCTGAACAGAACTGAACAGAACTCCACAAACACAACCACATTCACCTGAAATGTATTGAACTATGCTCAGCTTAAATCAATCAACCTCCACTGGGTTGACTAAACTCAAGTGAACTGCGCTCACTCAAATGCACTCCATTACTGACTCTGTGCTGCTCTTAAGTAGCCTTTCCTGTTCTTGTGAGAGTTAGGCACAGTCTAGGCCTGATTCATTCTGTTAAATCTGTCTCTGCTTCATCACTGTTTCTGCCCCTTAGTTAGGCAGCACTTTAAAAAGCGCTATTTCTTTCTGCAAATCTTCACTGTTATTATTTGGGATTGTAGGTATGTACTAAGGAAGTGCCTATATTCTAACTAGAGGGATTAAAGGTACAGGTATTACAAGAAGAAAGATTAAAGATGTATATTAAGGCCATGTCTATATTCCAACCAAGGATTAAAGGTGTGTCATTCCAGTCAGATCACATAGACCTAAAATATTTTTGGGTGTGATCATTTGCCAAAGCAGCCATGTTGCATAAAATTCCTCTATGTTCAAGAAAATAGGAAAGCTTGCTATTAATCTACAACAGCTCACAAGACTCAAAGTGTTGGGGAACAGGAGTCACCCCACATACTACATGAACTCTAATCTCAGACAGGGATGGTTTATTGAATAAACACCCTAAGACAAATCCATCAGGGCTTTAGATCAGAATTTGGACTGAGGCCATAACCCTGAACATTTCTCCAGGGCAGCATATAAAGGGAACACACACACACATGCATGCAAGTGCAGGTGCAAGAAGTACTGCCTGGCAGTCTGCTCTGACTCAAGTTCCTTTGTCTAACTAGACAGAACATTTCTAATTGACCTTTACTCGGATTGGTCTTAAGTGGAGCTTGCAGTTGTCAGATGTCCTAAGATTAACAAACCTTAGATTAACATGGTATATTATTAACATGACCCTACTCTGAGTCAAGTTATTTTTCTGTGTCAATGACTGTTCTGTTACACAGAACATAACATGGTATATTATTAACATGATCCTACTCTGGGTCAAGTTATTTTTCTGGGTCAATGACTGGCAAACATATCACAACAGCAATATGAACTAGCTAGCAGGCATGAAACAGTATGGCTACATTTATTCTAGGGGGACAAGCTTTAATACAAAGGACCTAATATTTTGGGAAAAACAACTATTAAATTGAATTTTTTTAAAAAAAATTGAACCTAGTTAAAATGACTATCATTACGAAAACCTAAAAACAAACAAATAAAAAAGAAAACAAAAGGTTCAGAATCCAATGAGAGTAAGGGATCGGAATCTCATATTATTACTAATACAATAAATTAATGCATTTGTAATGATAAACAGGATGCTAGTTCCTCAAAAATGTTAAACATTTACCAACTGTAAGAAGCAACTGTGTCAGTCTTGACTAAATGACCAAAAGAAACCATTTAAGTGTGCCAAAGAGAAACATTTTCAACTGTATTTGTTGTGGTACCATTCACAGTAGCAGATATGAAAACTGCATATTTCCATTCATACTCCTGGTCCTGTTTCCCATTCCCCGCGTACTTCCCTTTCCCAGCTAGGACCTTTTCCCCTCTGCCTTCTATGACTATTCTGTTCTACTTTCTAAATGGCATTCAAGCATCCTCACTTAGGCCTTCTTGTTTAACTTTTTTGCCTCTATGGAGTTTATTATGTATATTCTATACTTTTTGGGCAATATCCACTCTTCAGTGAGTACATATCATGCATATCCTTTGGGGTCTGGGTTCCATCCATTTGCCTATAAAATTCACAATGTTTTTGTCTTTAGTATTTGAATAACATTCTATGGTGTAAATAAACCACATTTTCTGTATAAACTGTTCATTTGAGGGACATCTTTGTTACTTACAGTTTCTGGCTATGTACTGGTTAGTTTTGTGTGTCAACTTGACACAGGTTGGAGATATCACAGAGAAAGGAGCTTCAGTTGGGGAAGTGCCTCCACGAGATCCAGCTGTGGGCATTTTCTCAATTAGTGATCAAGTGGGCAGGGCCCCTTGTGGGTGGTACCACCTTTGGGCTGGTGCTCTGTGGTTCTATAAGAAAGCAGGCTGAACAAACCAGTAAGAAACACCCCTCCATAGCCTCTGTATCAGCTCCTGCTTCCTGATCTGCTTGAGTTCCAGTCCTGACTTCCTTTAGTGATGAACTACAATGTGGAATTGTAAGCTCAATAAACTCTTTCCTCCCCAACTTGTTTCTTGGTCATGATATTTGTTCAGGAATAGAAACCCTGACTAGACATGGCTATTAATAATAAAGCTGTTATGAACATAGTAGAGCACATACATGTCCTTGTTATATGGTGGTGCATCCTTTGGGGATATATACCCAGAAGTTGTATAGATGGGTCTTCAGATAGAACTATTTCCAATTATCTGAGAAACTACCTGATTGACTTCCAGAGTGGTTGTACAATTTTACAATCCCACCAGCAATGGAGGAGTGTTTCCGTTGCTTGAGTTTTTGATCTTAGCCATTCTTATTCGTATAAGATAGAATCTTATAGTCATTTTGATTTGCATTCCCATGATGGTAATGGAAATTACCTAAGGATGGTCAACATTTCTTTTTTTTTTATTCGATATAATTTATTTACATTTCAAATGATTTCCCCTTTTCTAGCCCCCCACTCCCCGAAAGTCCCTTAAGTACTTCTGTTGAGAATTTTCTGTTTAGCTCTATGATAATGCATATCATCTTTAAAAGGATAAGCATAATTAAAAGTTTGTCACACTTTCTTTAAAACTTAGGGGCTTCATTATGGCATGCATCTGGCTTCTCCTTTGTCTTCTATTAAAGAGTATATTACTTTTTACTTCATTTGTCCCTAATTTTTATCTGAATCCTACCACTGATCATGTGGGAAACACCATAAATCACTAATTTGTGTTTGGAAAGCTAACATTAGCCTAGTCTGCAAGTCTTCCACAATGCTTGTTTAAGTCTTTAGTTTTACTCACCAAAATGTTTCATCTGCTTTGTTTTGGTTTTCTCATTTGCTTAACGATTTGAGGTTATCAACTCAAAACTCAGAAGTGAAATAATGTACTTCTTTCTCGGCATTATGGAAGTTTCTGTCCTTAGGCATTTGATCCATTGCTTTAGACCTGACATGAAGATCAAAAGGAGTGTCATATATATGATCTTGAAAAATATTCCTCTCCTTTTTCTTTCTCTTTTTTAATATTCTATTGCATTAAGGGTTCGATGACTACAGTTCATTTAAAAATATTGCTTCCAAGAATTAAGACATGTGGAATAATTACTTCCTTCAGTATTTCAGACTTAATAGTTTATGAGAGATTTAACAGTTAGTCAATTTCAAGTGATGTCATTGGTATAGTTTATTTGTTTATTTATTTATATCTAAAAATCCATAAATAGGTTTTTTGTGTGATGCTGTCTCTGGTTGGTTCTCAGTGAATGGGTGACATCCTATGCACAGAATTTACTCTGTTGCTTTCCACTGTATGCCTCTCTCATGTACTTATGCTATAATATAGATTTTTAATGTCCCTCAAACTCCCATGTGTTAAAATAAGCGTCTTCAGTCATTGGTGTGATTAGGAGGTACAGGTACTTTGAGAACTGGGTCCTGATGACATGTTTTATTCTGCTTCATGGTAATAGTGGACCTTGTTCTCCTATTTCTCTGCTTCTTAACTATCAAGATAAAATGCATCCCTCTGCTGTACCTCAAAATGTGCTGTATTTTAGCCTAAAAGCTGAAGAACAGACAACCTTCTGAAGGTGAGACAAAATAATCTCCTTTCTTTTCTTTTGAATTCATCTTAGACATCCGCCATAATAGCAGAAAGCTAACGGTGTTTAGGAGTGAAGCTGCTGATCCGCTTCTCTGCTCTTCTCTTTGCTCTCTTCCATCTTTTCAAAGTGTGGCTCTTTATCCTGAATTGTATCATTGCAATAGAAATGTCTCATTTATAATCCTTACAGAATATCTGTTTTAGAAGATCAGAATTGACTGAAGCAAGATCTTGCTCGACAGATGGAGTAAAAGCTCTAACAATGATGAGCCCTAGAGTGAGTCCATCCTAGGCAGGAGCCAGTGGACATGAAAATCAAAGAAGAGTGAAATCAAAGTCACTATGAAAGTAATGAAGTTTAATTGGAACTCTCATCTGTTTCTTTCATCTCCTTATTCATGGGCCCATTAAATTTTTGGTAGAATCTAGCTTAGAAATGTCTAATGATTCTAAGGAAAAAAAAAAAAAAAAAAAAAAAAGATCCTACATGCTTCAACTTCTGTTTACTAATAGTGCTTCTTGTTGTCGGATTTTAAAAGTTATTAATCTCTTCCCTCCTGTGACAGCCTTATAGCTGCTGAAAGAAAGGTACTTCATCTCTTCTTACATCTTTTCAACAATCTTTCTGTGTTCTCTTCTGCATAGATCCTTGAGCTCTGATGGAAGCGGTTTGATAAAAACATTGCATTTGTAGGTGACTGCACCAGAATCCCTCACTCTCTGCATGAGGTTCAGTTCTGAGTCTCTTTGTTTATGTTAATTACTATCTGCTGCAGGAAGTTTCTCTCATGAGGGCTGAATGATGTTCATGCATATGAGTACAGCATTATGTCATTAGGAGTCATTTTATTGCTATGTTCCTTTAACAGAATAAAAGCATCAGGTTTTCATCTCGAGCCTATGACCTTTCTAGTCTCTCAGATTCTTGACCACTTTATCATTGTCCAGTGGGGGTTCTAGCTCATGATGTTGGCCTTAAAAAAATGGAGAAACAGTTTATTTCACAATAGTCTCAAAATGTATCAAGGGATAATTCTAAGAAAGCAGGTGAAAGACATGTAAATTAAAACTTTAAGACACTGAAAAGAGAAATTGAAGATGAGACGAATGACAGGAAGCCTCCCATGCTCATGGATTAACACCATTTAATTTTAGGTTTTAATTTTGTGACAATGCCCATCCTATCAAAACAATCAACAGTTTCAATTCAATTCAATTCTAATTGATATTCCAACACAATTCTTCACAGATGATTGAAACACACACACACACACACACACACACAGAGAGAGAGAGAGGGCGGGAGAGAAACAGAAACAGAGAGAGACAGAAAGAGGGAGGGAGGACTCAACAAAACAAAACAAATACAGAAGTAAAAGACAGGAAATATAAAACAATCCTAAATAATAAAATAATTGCTGAAGGCACCACCAAAATGCTTTTAAGTTCACTTATTATCTTAATCTCTCTTTTAGAATGCAAACTCTGTGCTGTACAGTTGAGTTGGAAAAATTCTTCTAATAAAATTCTTTTCTACCAGGGCATGGTGGCATTTGACAGCACATACTGGAGTTAGAAGAAAGAAAACTCTAAGTCTGTATAAGGCTAGGTTACATAGAGACATCTTGTCTCAAAAATACACCATGGACTGAGGCAGAAGACACAGCTCAACTGCTCATTCAGAGTTCTGAACTCAATTCTCAGCAACCACATGGTGGTTCAGAATCATCTTCAATGGGATCCGATATCCTTTTCTGGTGTGTCTGAAGACTGTGACAGTGCACTCGTGTAAATAAATAAATCTTAAAAAAACAAAACCCACAGAGACAGGAAAATAGGAGATCTTGTTATGTCTCTTCCCACTTGCCCACTCTCATTTCTGCTCTGCCTTGTAGGCAAATCCTCCTAGACTAGATGTTCACAGTATCTTAGTTAACTTGGCAGAGTGCCCTCTACATGTGTGATTAAGCTGAAGTGACTAGGGTAGAGGATATTACTCAGGATTATCCTAGTGAAGTCTGTGTAAACACAGGGGTGCAGAGAGGAAGGAAGCACCAGAATCAATCACATAAATACACAAGTGACAATACCTTCAGTGAGCACCAGCAGCCAGGAGAAACTGGTATTCACATAAAACAACACTCATGTTAAAGCCTGTATAGGATATTTAATTGTTGAGGCAAATATAAATGACCATGGCCTAGGAAGACAGATTCAGGCTGCCCAAATAACATTATCTAATGTGAAAAACATTTTACGACTTTTAAAATAGTTGAACGACAAAAGGAAAAATCAACTTACAGATAGAGAATTCAGATGCCTTTAGATTCCATCCATAGTTTTTAAGTTGATGAAAGCAAATAGTCTTTTGACAAATCTAAAATGTTTTACTGAAAAGTGACCAGGATGTTAAATGAGGCACAGAGATGGGCAGTAGATGACAACAGTATCAGAGCAAATATACAGAACCACTGCGTGTTTCAGTATTAACTATTATTGTGCAACAACGGCAACAGTGAGATGTACTGCAAGGAAGACAACTCGCAGTTACTGTAATGCAACTGAGTACAAAACAATCATGTGCCATGCATCAGATCAAGTAGGAAACATTTTGTTTAATGCCCCTAACTTCCACCCTGCTGGCAAGTGGTATCATCAAGCATGCATCTGCTAAACTGAGTCAATCAGCAGCTTGTCTGACAGTTACATTTCTGACTAATAAATGTTGATGGTATGATGCAACCTTAGCATGTTTAATATTTTTTCAACAATGGAATTAGGAGATTTATTACTTAACTCAGAAGACATTCCAGAATTTTAATTTGGAATATTCAGTAAAAATTATGTTTCTCAATTCATTAAAATATGAGAAATGTCAGTTGTTACTGAATTGTAAGGGTGCTTTCCATAATAAATTGTTGGTCAATCAATGAGCTATCAAACTACCCTTTATCTTTCCATATGACCTAAATATTTTAGCTAAAATAATCTGCTTTATTCTCATTTTGTATTAAGTCATTTTCAAACCAATGTGAACTTCTAAAATATCTGAACAGTATAGTTATGAACTTTCATCAATATTAATTTTAAAAGGATGAACCTTTATTATTAAAATGTTCAGGTCACCGGGATTGCCTACCCAGATCATTTAGAAGGTAGAATTTAAATTTAAAAATAGATGTAAAGCTACTTAGGTCAAGCACTGTTACATCGTGATCCAGTAACAATTAGTTGCTATGCAACAACCTTTAAACAGTAAAAGAGATGTAATTTTTACTTAAAATAATAGCTGTTTATAGTCTAGCTGAACTGAAGCTATGCATTTGTTGAAAAGTGTTTTGTTCTGATTTCATTTGTATTCGCCACTAAATATATCTCTTACCTGAAGAAAGAATGTTTTGTTTCCATGAGTTATCTATCCTGACAAGATCTGAATGGGTGGCATGTCTGCCTAACAGATAGAGACTATTCATACGGAGGGTGCTTGCTGTTTCTTTATCATCTTTGGCTGAGAAACTCATTACAGCACGCAAATCTTTCTTCTACAAAGTGAAACATTTGTATTTTAGTGACAATCGATCAAATATACTTGTTAATGAGTACTGTGATCCACTCCAAATATCTGTTCCTAAGGGATAAAGTGAACTATCCAAGTCATATTGAACATTATTAGAATAAGTGACAGCTTATTTCAGAGGTATATGAGCAAATCCACTTAAGGGTCAGCACTTGGTCAATAATGCAGCATTGATTTTGGTGAGAGGATTTCCGTAGGATAACTCTCAATGACCATACTGCTAGGCTCTTAAATCATATCCAGGTGGTCTTCTGGGATACAGCAGTTAGTCTCATTCAAAGTTGTTGTGTCAGCCTCGGTGGAGCTTCAGAATTTATGACAGCAGTGCCTTCTTCTTTGATCTATATGATTTTTTTTCTTCTGAGAAACAAAAATCAGAAATTATCATACAATTTTATCAAAAAATCTATATTTTTGAAACACACAAGATTGATCTTATTTTTAACAAAAACACACATGTACTCACACACACACACACACACACACGCGCGCGCGCGCACACACACACACACACACACACACTCATTTTGTATGATCTAGGTGTTTCTGTCTTTTAACCATATATGTAACAAAACCTATTTTCCAGGGAAACAATATACAGTTTTAAAGTCCATGGGATATGGATTTGATCATGAAGGTTTTACTCTCATTTATAAACGGTATAATCCTAGGAGTTCAAAATAAGCAAAGAACTTTTGTTTAACTGTGCATTTGTTTACAAAGACAGCCTTGGGAGCACATTTTCCAAACAAGAAGTAGAAGTAGGTCCTGTTTGGTTCTACAAACATCATACAATAAGTACATTTGTAGAGCCAGAAAAGAGAAATTCACCGCAGGAGGACTGGCTCAGCTCCCCTCAGTCTCCTGTGCATTTACAGAGAGACCATGTTTATAAGAAGCAGAGAAAGAAATGTCACTGTGCAGGGCTTTGATGAGAGAAAGTAACAAAGATGAAGAAAAGGCCAGAGGAGATAGCAACAGAAAGGGGAGAAGCAAGGATTAGGACAACAGGAGAGGGAAATAAAGATGGGAGAAGCAAGTGACACTGAGTTCGAAAAGACAGAGAAAACAGAAAATGGCTCCGTCAGAATCCTACCACTTCACCAGCACTATGGGAGGCTCATATTTTAATACCTATCTCACCAAAGACAATTTCAAGCCAACTGCAACCTGAGAAACATATGTAGTATTTACCAAGCGTTTTAAAGTCCGATTAAGAAATAAAAGGAGATTTTAATTTTAGTTCTGACTATACATACCCTGTCACTGTTATGTTTACTATGTTTCATAATAACCTTGAAGCAAAGGGGCATCTCTGATTGTGGTGCAGCAGGCATAATATATATTGATACTAAGGACAGTGAACCATACCAACACCATGACAGCTTGTAAAACTATGCCATTGCCACTAAATTACCAACAGATATCAGGGGTGAGAGGGGCGAAACATTAAATGAGTGAATTGATTAAAATAACAAGTTTGCCTCAGTGTCTCAATGTGACTTTAGAAAATCTCACACTGAAAGGTATTCAGCATATGAGGCAGCATTCTCACAGATTTGGGAGAACTGCTAGGAATGGCAATTTTTCAAAACAGCAGCATCTGCCCACATAAATGGCAGAAGCTCTGTAGTGAACTACATTCAGATATCTTCTTTGTGAATCTAGTTTATCAGCTCAAGTTCTTGCTTTGACTGTCTGGCTGTTTCAGGGTATGTCTTCTGACTTGATTGACCGGAGCACTGTCCTTCGATTATTACCTCCATGGCACAACTTTCCTCCACACTTCTTTTGAAACCAGACACAAGAAGAAAGAAATACCAAAAAGCAGATCAAAACAAAGATTCCTAAGCACCAGGGCCATCCACCTTCAGTTCTAGGTGTGAAACAGATCATCTCTGTTTCAAGAACACAGCCCAGGTCAGGAAGAATACTCAGAATTCAGCGTTTCCTTGCCCTGAAAATGTGAACCCATATGGTCGAGACTCAGGATACACATGTAGCTGTCAGATGAAAGTACACCCTGTCCAGCCTTCACAGACCACAAATGCATGTTGACATACTCTAATTTCCATTTCAACTCACTCGTGTGAAGGCCAGAGGTTAACATTGTGTGTCTTGTGCAATCATTCTCTACTTTATTCTTTGAGATAGAATCTCTTACTAAACTGGCATATCACTGATTAAATTAGAATGGCTTGCTCGCAGGTATCAGGGATCATTCTGCCCCCTACCACCCAGAGCAGGAATCAGAGGCACACACCACTATGTTATACTTTTAAGTGGGTGCTAGGAATCAAACACAGGTTCTCATGCATGGGCTATAAGAAATTCACTAACTAGGCCATTTTTCCAGCCCTCTCTCCTAGTCTAAATAGATGTGGTGGAAAAGATTCATCTTTCCTGGTGTTAAAAGGCTTAACTGATTGAAATTCTGCTCTGAGTATTTTTCATTTGCCACATGCTGTCTTATTTTGCTCTAGTATGTATCTATTCTACTATGGGTCAATACTAGTTAGTACATCAGAATATAAATGAGAATTATATGATAATCATAATTTTGTGACTTATCCCTTCTTACTTTCTTTCTGAATAAGGATGGGGGACAAATTTTATGAGGCTGATATAATATTGCTTTATTAATATAGCTCCTCTTCTGAAGGCAAATAATTGTCTTAATCAGTCAAGCAAAACTTCTTCGATCTGTTCCTATATACTCTCAATGTTCAGAAAATAGCCTTGCTGGCCGACCGGTCTCTTTCTGACCTTCTCTCTGTCTTGCCTTTAAGGCACCAATTAGCTCTCCAACTGTTATACTGTATTTTCCATTATGTATGCTTATTACTTTATTCCAAGACTGAGAGTTTTTCTTTATCTTGGAGATATATTTACCTATAAAAAAACCAGTCTCATAGGCTTGGTTAAAACCTACCTACTAATTACCTCATAATCTGCCTCTTTGTTCTGTGACTCTCCATAGTTCCCTCAGGTATCTCCTTCATGCCTGGGGCACTTTTCTGACAGTCAAAATACATGATAAACTCAGTTAAGGATATTGCTATAATATCCAGAACAAGACATGTGTGTCAATTCACATACTAATCTGTTTTTTTCTCCTGCCAGTTAGAATGTCTACCAGATTACAATGTGTTCATTCTTGTCTTTTTGAGATACATTCTTGTTTTTATGAAATGTAGTATTTTCAAAATTAGTTATTGCTAAGCATATACTGGAAGAGTACAACTAGAGTAGTGCCTTGTATCTACATCCTATTATATTTTTTCTCATCTTTTTTTAAACTTTTATTATCTATCTATCTATCCATTGATTGATCAATCTATCATCTATTTTTGTCATCCTAGCACATGTAGAGTGGCCTCTCACTATGGTTTGAGTTAAATTTTCCTGATGTTTAACAATGTTAAGCATCTTTCCAAACATCTTTTTATCATTCATGTTGTCATCATGTAATATGAACTATTTCTTAGTCCTTTGCTAATTTCTCACTAAAATTAATCTGTTTTGAAGCCAGTTTGCTTGTTTGATGCTGAGCTCTATGACAGTTTTATGCATATTAGAGATTAATCTTTTGTTAGATAAATGGTTTATAAATATTCTCCCATATTCGACAGCCTTTTCTCTTATTTGTTGCTTTGGTATATAGAATATTTTTTATTTGAGCCACTCTTACATGTTTACTTTTGCTCTTACTGCTTATGCTTTTGATGTAACATAATGGGAATTATTTCAAAGATCAATGTCTAGATTCTGTTCTCCTCAAATTTCTTCCTGCTTTATAGTTTAAGGCTGTGTGTCTCCAGTTTAAGTATGTCCAATGGAAATGGACATGGAATACATTAAAATTGCCTAAAAATAATGAATATGTGGATTGTGGGTACATGTCTATAATCGTAATTCTCAAGAGGCAGAATAGTGAGTTCAAAGCTAGTCTGGGCCAGATAGTAAGACTGTGTCTCCAAGAAAACAAACCAAAACCAAACAAACATAAGTGATTGATACATACAGTAAGTTGCTGCTCACTCTTCAAAAGAAATAAAATATGACAAATGTGATATAATATATGATATTATGGTAGGTAAAATGAACCAGTATTGAATTTCATCCTTGCACAGTGAATCTAAGTCTTAAAGCATCCAATCACAGTATAATATAAGGAAGAGACAGGTGGGAGAGCCAGTGTCAGAGAAAGGACTTTTTACAGCATGTTTATTTTGTATATTCATTTGGAAAATTAGTATGATAGAAGCTTGAGTTGCTCCCCCCATACTAATAAAATGTCATATTTCTATTTTTGTTTAGATTCTTCCCAAACATAAAAGGGTACTATAATGGTTAATATAACTCCAAGATATCATCAGTCTGAGTCAACTGTCTAACAACTTTATAGATGTCCTGAAAATAAATTAAGATTTTAAAGAAGCAATACAACAATTAAGAAAGCTTACACAATAAGTAAAAATCACATTGATAAATTAAATAATATAAAGAGAAAACATAGAACATATATTTCTGAAATATATAATATATACAATACACACATTTACATAATACTCATGCACTCTAAGTGGGCACATAGAAACAGATACTAATACCAGTAAGTATGCAGAGACATTCGATAACTAATATATTATGTATGATACTGAAAATATGGCCAATGGGAAAAAACAATTCTCATGCAACTATAAATGACATTTCTGAGCTCTTACCCTAGGCCAACACAAATTCATATCTCCACAACAAATATATGCATGACTAGTAGAGCTAGCTTTATTTGTGTAAGACAAAAGCTGAAAACCATCCAGAAATCCTTCAACCAATGAGGCACTGCAAAAGACCATCATATGCTCCCCCAAAAGGGCTAGAATAACTGAAATGACTCCACAAAGAAACTTGCCCCCCCCAAATCCATTCCTAAAATGTTATATGCATGGTTCATTTTAATAAAATGCTTGAAATTAGAAATTATAGAAATGGAGATTAATGACTGTCAATATATAGGAAGGGGGTATATAATGACTGTCAATATATAGGAAGGGGGTATATAAATTTATCTGCTGTATATATATATACACAATCTACTGTATATATATATACAGTATATACATATACACAATACAGTAGATTGTGTATATATATATACAGCAGATAAATTTATAGAGAACAATGTGAAAGGTCCTTCTGGTGAAAACTCCTGTTTCTTCCAGGATAGTATTCATGACATTGTACATCAGTTTGTGACAAGTTCCTATTGAAAGAAAGTGAGTAAAACCTATATTCTATACCATTTATATACTGCACATAGCTCTGCTTTTTAAAAAAAAAATACTGAATAGAGGGAAGCTTGTTTTTAAATAGGATCTTGGTCAGAATCCCAGCACAGAATGGGTAAGGGTTCATGATGTCCCACCCATAGGTAGGAGCTACTGGCTACTAAAGGTGGTTATAGGAGGAGCAATCAGTTTGTCCAGGAGTGTGTCCCCTGAGATGCAGCAGATTGTCCTATACCCATGAATACGCAGGCCACACTAAGTAGACTTAGCGGGTTTAGCAAAAGAGAACAAGAAGCTTGTAAGGAAATACAATAGAGGCAATAAGAGAGGAGTTGGAAGAAAGACAGTAAGAATGGATTTGATTTTAAATAAACATTGTAAGCATGTATCAAATTTCAATAAAAATCTTATCATAGGGTGCATCAATGATCAAGAAGCAACGGCAGGATTATACTTAATAATTTTGATATAGCAAAAATGAGGAGAGTCAAGATTCACAAGAAGAAAGCTGCTATGGATACACAGGACACAGAAGTGTCAACTGGTACACAAGCCTCACACCTGACCAGAGTAAATGCTCTCCAATGACTTCTCTACCCGCAAGAGTGCAATAGCGGAAAACAGACTGCTTGTGAAGATGGCAGTTGCGGATTACTTGACTAATACTAAAACCGACAACTTCATTAAATATGAGAGCTAAGAAAGTAACTGAAGACATAGGAAGAAAGGAAGGACTTCCTTAATGTACAAAGAAAAATCTGCAATAAAGTTCTTGTTTGGTTGCTATCACTGTGAGCATAAAACTTTACTTAATGTCTTTTACCTAGAGGTCAAAGTGTATTATTGTGGGAAATACTTGACTTGTTTTTGTGAAGCCACACACCTAAGTAGCAATGCAGAATCCTTAAGGTTTCTCCAAGTAACAGCAGCAGTAGGGGAAGTAATGAAACAATGGGGCTATCGTGTTACAGGTTAATGAATTGCTGATGGGGACAGTTCAATCAAAGTAGGCAAGTATTGATGTGCCTGTAAAAAGACAGATGAGGTATTTCATGTGCCATTCAATATAATGAATTGTCAGGGAGAAAAAAAAGATCTCCACTATGTGTAAAATCATTTATGAGCAATGATGGAAGAAACAAAATTACAAGAAGATGTATTTCAATCCAGCTAAAAAAGTAGCAAAGGCATTTTTGAGTATAGAAAAATAAGGGTTTTTTTGAGATTTTACTTTTAATCATTAGTTATTTTACAGAAATTGGCCATTTCTCAAAGTGATTCTGTATTAAAAGTGAATGCATGAATGCAATCTGATGACCTTATTAGAATATGCAAAAGAAAGAAGGGGTTTCAATTCAGTAATAACAAATGGTCAGCATGAGGAAGAATTTCTGATGCAGACAGCATGAGAACTGAATCTCAAGTATCTTGGAGCAGAGCAGGCAGGAACAAGGACACATGGCTAAGTCTAGGTCATTTCCACATCAAATAGGCCTGGGTCGGAGTACAGTAAACACTGCAAACTCAAATGTGCTTCACTGAAAGAGTGAAGGAAATTAATTCCTGAGATCCTTTAAGTAAGGCTGTGTGCAAAGTGTGTTCACACACCATGTCTTTACACTTCTCCTTTGCAATTCCTCATTTCTTCCCTGCAAGAATTACGGGGTCATCAATGGGAAAACTGAGGCAGAAAGATACTAGCTTCTCATCTGAGGCAACATGTGAATGGAAGGACTGGAGAACATGTCCTTAGAATGAAAGGATTTGAATTTCATTTTCTCTTTCTCTTTCCCTCTTCTCCTTTATTTCTTTCATTAAATTTCTGTGAAGCCCATTGCACACTCAGAGGAGGTATAGAAAAGTGTTTAGATGAGGCATTTCCTAAAAGGTCAGTGCGGGGGGAAGAGTCATCAAATTGAGTGAGACAGGAAACACAAAAATGTGATGAGGTTATTCATGCCTTCCCTTGAAAGTTCAAACAAGGGAAACCCCATGAAAGTGAAACCCCATGAATAATTTGCATTTTGCCTTGATTTCAACATTTAGTAAAACATCTATTAAGTATCATTCCTTCCCCTTCACCAAGGCCAATGAGGAGAGAGAAGCAGGAAAGACAGGCTACAAACTAGTGTTAAAGACTGAAAAGATGAGACTAGCTAATTGATCAGGTAAGATGGGCTTCCAAAGATACTATAAGCAGAGGATTCCACTAATATGGTTCCTGATGTTGATTTCCTCTCCTTGGTAGCACAGAGTTCGCAATATTCTCCGGAGCTCTCAGGCCTCTACCCAGTTACTGCTAACTGTGATTTCTTGGCACTGGGTTCATCAGGAACCTAGTGAAATTCTGATTTTAAAAGTTGTCACTAATGTTATTTTCTTGAGTTTACACAATACATTGTCTTTGCATATTTAAATTTGCTTATTACTTATTAACCAAATGTTTTACCTAAGAGAAATATAAAGTCTAATTGGAAGGGACAGAAAACAGACCAAAGAAACAAAAATAAGAAATGGCATAAATAGGACAGAGTGTGAGAGTTATTTGCAAGATGTTTATCAAGGATGCCTTGGCATACAATGGCCTTTCAGTAAAGGGCTACCAGATAGGAGACACTGAGGACAGTCATGGACACCTATAGGAAAGTGTTTTACTCTAGAATCACTGGGTTGTGTGTATCTTCAGGTGAAGTATTATGTCAGCTAAATGAAAATATGGGAAAAATGATTATCCTAGCTGAGTATCAACATTCTAGTCCATCAAAGATTTCTACTATATATTTTGGAAATAAACATGAAGGATATGCTGAAACCCTAGGCAAAGCAATGTTGACATGCCTTCCTTACACAGTTCTGAGGTTCATTGATAATGAAGGCTTTCATCTCGTTTTGAACTTAATCCTTGTGCTTGCTATCCATCCAGAACTGGCAGACATCATCTTTCTGAGTTTTTCACACCTAGGTAATATCAAAATGTGATGACTAAATGCTGGAAAAGCAAAGCAAGAACAAGAAAATTGATCTTCCTCCAGCAAGCCAGTTAACCACAAAAAAAACAATCAAGGTCAACAGAGTTGGCAATTTGTTTCAGAAAGCAGTAGAGGAGGAAGTTTTATCTGCGATCCTGTCTTGTGCGCAAGGGTATGCACAAGGAGAGAAGTAGACCAGATAAATGAGGCAGAAAATGAAATTGACATGGGATGTCTTAGAACAAGCAGTTGCTTTGTAAATCAGCCACATGTGGTACATCAGGATGAAAGTAAAATAGCACAGGAATGAATTAGAAGTCACAACCTGATGATGCAGCTGCTTTCCATGGTTACTGGGCCCACACTCATGCCTCTCACTTCTCTCCTCACCAGAATATAAAGAGGGAGTGCTGTGTTTGGACACAGGAGTTCCTTTTCTTTATGAATGACTTGAGTTTATGTCCCGGGGATAGAGACTTGCTACTATGGTAACAAGTGATAACACAAATAAAAATAACCAACAAAGCTATTATAACTCCCACATCTCAGAAAGTGGTTTCAGAAGCCTTTAAAGATTCATGGCTTCTTTTTTGTTGGTTTTTCATGATTCTTAAACTGCTTTTAAGATTCTTCCAAGACTGTAACTACAAATTGAAGTTTAAAGAATTAAATAGAAAGAAATCCATTTGTTCCTTCCAAAAGGAATGGACAAGAAAATCATACATTAGCCTGTGAGGAATGAAGCTCTTATTGTTACAGTGTTCTTTGTATAGAGAAAGGCAAGTGCTCTGAGGACTTAGCTAAGAGGGAGTTGTAACCAAGAAACCTGCCATAAAGTAACACCACACCTGAGAGAGATCAATGGAGGAGTGTTCATTAAACTAAGACAAGAAGTATTGATCTGCAGGAGGAGAGAAAAGCCGCAGGGGACTTCCAATGGTGTGAAGGCTGGAGAGAGGCAGAGATAAGTGAGCTAAGTGGCTTTTCATTCTGTTTCCTTTATCCAAAGTTGAGTTTGCAGTGTAACTACTACAGCACATAAAAAAGGAAATGGAGTATGTGAAAACCAATAGACTTCAGCAGTTCATAAACAGGAGAGGGATGGAAGCTATGCATGCTAAGATGAGTGCTTATAAGATTTAGGTCCAAAGTGTGACTCTGATTTCTCTGGATTGTTATACAATTGCCATCTGTATAATGAATATGTTTAAAGGATATTCTTAATTTCACAGCTGAGATATTAAGAAAAGTAGGCCCATGTTATAAATATGATCAGTGGAGGACTAAACAACAGCAGAACATACTCAGTAAAAGAAAACTACCATATTACAAATAAGACAGCTCACCTGCTACCAACATTGGTTGATTTGCTGTTCACCAACCACTGTCTAGGCTCTAATAATTGCAAGCACTATTAAGGACCCATGACCAACACAAAATAAAAGCAATGGTTTAATTGATAAAGAAAATATGCTTTACGGGCATCTCATTATTCAATCACTCAATGAATATATGTTGCCTATTTTCTTCTACAAACTTTGCTAATTTTGGTCACAAATTCTCATCTTATAAGCAAATAAAAGTGAATGGAATCTGTGAAGGGCATAGAAAATTACTCAGAAAAAAATATTACAAAAGTGTGTATCTTCAGTAGTATGAATCAAAAATATCCCTACAGGTCTATATCTTGAGGAGTAACTCCTTACCTACAGGCATGATTTGGGAGGTTCTGGAGACTGGAAAGTGAGATCTGGTCAAAAGAAGTAGGTTACTTGGAGTTGTCCTTAACCACATATTCCTGACATCATGTATTCTTCTTATGTTTCCAGGGTCAAACAACCATGGGGTAAACACTGAAACTGCAAATTGGTATACCTCTTCCTTTCAATTTTTTCTGTTTTTTAATTTATTTTTTATTAGATATCTTCTTTATTTACATTGACAATGGTAAAACCTTTCCCGTTATCCCCCCTTTCCTAAGACCCCAAACCCCTCCCCTTCCTCCTTTACCCCTGCCTCCACTTACATGCCTCTCCACCCAACACACAACCTCCTCCCTCCACCCCTCGATTTGCCTTTGTTCGGGCCTTTGTTGAGCCTTTACCTGACCAAGGACCATTCCTCCCACTGATGCCCAACAAGGCCTTCCTCTGACACATTTTAGGCTGGAACCATGTGTGCCCCTTGGTTGATGGTTCAGTCCCTGGGAGTCTTGGGGCGTCTGGGTGGCCAAAATCATTGTTCTTCCCGTGGGGCTATAAACCCCTTCAGCTCCTCTGGACCATCCTACAGCTCCTCCATTGAGGACCTCAGGCCAAGTTCAATAGTTGGTTGTTAGCATCTGTCTCTGTATTTGTAAGGCTCTGTCAGGGCCCCTCCAGAGACAACCATGGCATGCTCCTTTGGGTATATACCTCTTGTTGTCCATAGTAGTGTCAGGGTTTGTTGACTGTTTATAGGATGAATCCCCAGGTAGGGCAGTCTCTGGGTGGCCTTTACTTCAGTCTCTGCTCCACACATGGTCTCCCTTATTGCTCCCATGACTATTTTGTTCCCTTTCTTAGAGGAACCGAAGAACCCTCACTTAAGTCCTCCTTCTTCTTGAGCTGGGTGAATTGTAACTTGTTTATTTTGAGCTTTTGGGCTAACGTCTGCTTATTAGTGACTGCATACCATGGGTGTTCTTTTGTGATTGGTTTGCCTCAATCAGGATGACACTTTTCAGTTCCATCTACTTGCATAAGAATTTCATTAATTCATTGTTTTTAATAGCTGAATAGTACTCCATTGTGTATATATACCATAGTTTCTGTACCATTCCTCTGTTGAGGGACATCTGGGTTCTTTCTATCTTCTGGCTATTATAAATAAGGCAACTATGAACATAGTGGAGCATGTGTCCTTATTACATGTAGGAGTATCTTCTGGGTATATGCCCAAGAGTGGTAAAACTGGGTCCACTGGTAGTATTATGTCTAATTTTCTGAGGAATTGCCAAAATGATTTCCAGAGTGGTTTTACCAGCTTGCAATCCCACCAAAAATGGAGAAGTGTTCCTTTTTCCCCCACATCCTCTCCAGCAACTGCTGTCCCCTGAGTTTTTCATCTTAGCCATTCTGACAGGTAAAAGGTAGAATCTCAGTGTTGTTTTGATTTGCATTTCCCAGATAACTAAGGATGCTGAACATTTCTTTCGGTGCTTTAGAGCCATTTGGGTTTTCTCAGTTGAGAATTCCTTGTTTAGCTCTGTACCCCATTTTTTATTCGATATATTTTTTTACATTTCAAATGATTTCCCCTTTCCTAGCCCCCCCCACTCCCAGAAAGTCCTGTAAGCCCCCTACTCTTCCCCTGTCCTCTCACCCACCCCTTCCCACTTCCCCGTTTTGGTTTTGCTGAATACTGCTTCACTGCATCTTTCCAGAACAAGGGGCCACTCTTCCTTTCTTCTTGTACCTCATTTGATGTGTAGATTATGTTTTGGGTATTCCAGTTTTCTAGGTTAATAACCACTTATTAGTGAGTGCATACCATGATTCACCTTTTGAGTCTGGGTTACCTCACTTAGTATGATGTTCTCTAGCTCCATCCATTTGCCTAAGAATTTCATGAATTCATTGTTTCTAATGGCTGAATAGTACTCCATTGTGTATATATACCACATTTTTTGCATCCACTCTTCTGTTGAGGGATACCTGGGTTCTTTCCAGCATCTGGCAATTATAAATAGGGCTGCTATGAACAGAGTAGAGCATGTATCCTTATTACATGGTGGGGAATCCTCTGGGTATATGCCCAGGAGTAGTATAGCAGGATCTTCTGGCAGTGAGGTGCCCAGTTTTCGGAGGAACCGCCAGACTGATTTCCAGAGTGGTTGTACCAATTTGCAACCCCACCAGCAGTGGAGGAGTGTTCCTCTTTCTCCACACCCTCTCCAACACCTGCTATCTCCTGAATTTTTAATCTTAGCCATTCTGACTGGTGTAAGGTGAAATCTCAGGGTTGTTTGGATTTGCATTTCCCTAATGACTAATGAAGTTGAGCATTTTTTAAGATGCTTCTCTGCCATCTGATGTTCTTCAGGTGAGAATTCTTTTTTTAACTCTATACCCCATTTTTTAATAGGGTTGTTTGGTTTTCTGGAGTCTAACTTCTTGAGTTCTTTATATATATTGGATATTAGCCCTCTATCTGATGTAGGATTGGTGAAGATCTTTTCCCGATTTGTTGGTTGCCGATTTGTCCTCTTGATGGTGTCCTTTGCCTTACAGAAACTTTGTAATTTTATGAGGTCCCATTTGTCAATTCTTGCTCTTAGAGCATATGCTATTGGTGTTCTGTTCAGAAACTTTCTCCCTGTACCGATGTCCTCAAGGGTCTTCCCCAGTTTCTTTTCTATTAGCTTCAGAGTGTCTGGCTTTATGTGGAGGTCCTTGATCCATTTGGATTTGAGCTTAGTACAAGGAGACAAGGATGGATCAATTCGCATTCTTCTGCATGCTGACCTCCAGTTGAATCAGCACCATTTGTTGAAAGGGATATCTTTTTTCCATTGGATGTTTTCAGCCTCTTTGTCGAGGATCAAGTGGCCATAGGTGTGTGGGTTCATTTCTGGATCTTCAATCCTGTTCCATTGATCCTCCTGCCTGTCACTGTACCAATACCATGCAGTTTTTAACACTATTGCTCTGTAGTATTGCTTGAGGTCAGGGATACTGATTCCCCCAGACTTTCTTTTGTTTCTGAGAATAGTTTTAGCTATCCTGGGTTTTTTCTTATTCCAGATGAATTTGATAATTGCTCTTTCTAACTCTGTGAAGAATTGAGTTGGGATTTTGATGTGTACCCCATTTTTTAAAAGGGTTATTTGACTCTTGGGAGATTAACTTCTTGAATTCTTTGTATACATTGGATATTAGCCCTCTATCAGATGTAGGGTTAGTAAAGATCTTTTCCCAATTTTTTGATTGCTGTTTTGTCCTATTGACTGTGTCCTTTGCTTTACAGAAACTTTGCAGTTTTTTTTTAATTTATTGATATATTTATTTACATTTCAAATGATTTCCCCTTTTCTGGACCCCCACTCCCCAAAAGTCCCATCAGTCCCCTTCCCTCCCCCCGTTTTCCCACCCAACCCTTCCCACTTCCCTGTTCTGATTTTGTTCTATACTGCTTCACTGAGTCTTTCCAGAACAAAGGGCCACTCCTCCGTTCTTCTTGTACCTCATTTGATGTGTGGATTATGTTTTGGGTATTCCAGTTTTCTAGGTTAATATCCACTTATTAGTGAGTGCATACCATGAATCATCTTTTGAGTCTGGGTTACCTCACTTAGTATGATGTTCTCCAGCTCCCTCCATTTGCCTAAGAATTTCATGAATTCATTGTGGCTAAGATTAAAAATTCAGGAGACAGCAGGTGTTGGCAAGGATGTGAAGAAAGAGGAACACTCCTCCACTGCTGGTGGGGCTGCAAATTGGTACAACCACTCTGGAAATCAGTCTGGCGGTTCCTCCGAAAACTGGGCACCTCACTTCCAGAAGATCCTGCTATACCACTCCTGGGCATATACCCAAAAGATTCCCCAGCATGTAATAAGGATACATGTTCCACTATGTTCATAGCATCCCTATTTATAATTGCCAGAAGTTGGAAAGAACCCAGGTATCCCTCAACAGAAGAGTGGATGCAAAAAATGTGGTATATATACACAATGGAGTACTATTCAGCCATTAGAAACAATGAAACTTTGCAGTTTTATGAGGTCCCATTCCTCGATTCTTGTTCTTAGAAGCCATTGGTGTTCTGTTCAGGAACTTTTCCCCTGTGCCTCTGTGCCCAGATTCATCCCCATTTTCTCCTCTATAAGCTTCAGTGTGTCTGGTTTTATGTGTAGATCCATGATCCACTTGGACTCGAACTTTGTACAAGGAGATACTAATGGGTCGATTTGCATTTTTCTGCATGCAGATCTCCAGTTGATCCAGCACCATTTGTTAAAAATGCTATCTTTTTTCCACTGGATGTTTTTAGCTCCTTTGTGAAATATCAAGTGACTAAGTGTGTGGGTTCATTTCTGGGTCTTCAATTCTATTCCATTGATCTTCTTGCCTGTCTGCATACCAACACCAAACAGTTTTTATCACCACTGCTCTGTAGAAGAGCTTGAGGTCTGTCTGTTTTTTGATCACAGTGATGAAATTAAGCTAAAACAGCACCTACAATACAGAATATCATTAAGCTCCACAGTACCAGAATAGTTTTTTTCTCAATAATAGAAAACTTTAAAAAATGCTGTTTAAGACAAGATCTCATTATATAGCTGTTTTTCTAAAAAAAAAAAAAAAAAAAAAAAAAAAAAAAAAAAAAAAAAAAGTCCTGATAGTTAAAATTCACTGTAATGGAGGCTAAAGTGGTTTCTTAGTGGATAAAGGTTTGCTGTTCAAGAATGACGACCAGAGTTATACAGCCAGTTCCCACATAAAAGTCAGGAGGGTGTAGAGGCCTTCCTGTAATCTCAGTTCTCTGGATACAGACATGAAAAAGCCTCTAACCCTGTGGCAGGTTCCTGCTCCCTGCCCCAGTGGTTTAGGCTCCTGAATGAAAGAAATGCACACAGCCTTTATATTTTGATATGCCTAGCTCCACAGCTGGGCCACTTCCTAACCTCCATGTGGTGAATTCACCTCCTGCTGATAATCCTGAGTTATTACTTACTAAATCCTACATTCTACCTTGGGTGCTTAAGACCCAGGTGGGTGCCCAGCTGAGCCAACTCTCTGGGCTACTTCATAAGCTGTCTACGCCTCCCTGTCCTCCACTCTTTTCAGGCATGAGCATCCCTCTTCTCCTTCTCCTGGCAAGGAAGATCCCTCTTCTCCCTCTCCGCTCCTTAGCCAAGGAATACTGAAGTACTGCCTCTGTCTGCCTTGCCCAGTCATTGGCTGCCAGCATCATTATTATTGCCAGCATCAGAAACAACTGGGGACATGGTCTGTGTGGACTCTCTACTGCAAACAATTTGGGGGACCCAAATTAGCATAAGACTACTAGAAACATTAGGTTGAACCCACTACAAATGGCCAGCAAAGTAATGATCCACAGTAAGCAAGATTGTAATTTGCTATAAAGTTCAGTAGATGGTGATGATTCAAATTTCAGAAGTCTTATCCCTAGCAACTTAGCCTCAGCATATGTAAGTCACACATAATTTTGTTGATAGATTCCTGATTCTAAATTTAACCCAAGCCCAGGTGCACAACAATGCTTAAGACATAAAGGCATCAAACTCTTTGTAAAGTGCAAGTGGCATCTTCCATAAAGATAGGTTCCATATATCAACTGAGAAAACAGGCTCAAGATAGGATTCTGTGGGAAGATCTGGTGTGTTCAAAGTGACAGCACAAATCTCACCAGGCTAGTAACAACATGGAATCCCAGCCTTCTGGATAGGAAACAGGCTAAACATTTCTTCCTTTGATTAGGCAACTCTGTGTGTTTAAGCAAGTTAACTTCTGGTTTCTCTAGAACTTATACATGGGAGATGAACTTCTATGCTTCCTAGAGTAAAAGCCAGGACAAGCAGGCTTTAAGATTTGGCTTCTTTAAAAGGCTTTGCTTGGTCCATCATTTTACTAAACCAGCATATACCCACAGATAATTACAGTTTTTACCACTCATCCAAGAAAGTTCTTTTTGCAATAGACAAGGATTATAGAAAGTCACAACCAATCAAACAACAGAGAACAAGAGATCTGTACTGTCCAGTCCAAAATGATACTTATATAACACAGTTCATACACTTATAGTTCAGGAATTATTGCAGAAGAGGGAGTGGAAAGATTGCTTGAGCCAGAGGCACAGGATATTTGCTGTGGTATTGTGGTATCAAGAAATGTCAGTCTACACTCAATGAAGTCTCTTCAGCATGGCTGCCCTAAAAGGAAATGGACCGAGTAGTGTTATAAGACAGATCTTGCTCAGTAGATAAGGTAGAATGAGATTGAAGAAAGCATCTCAAGTCAACTGTGGACTTCCAAATGCCTGCAGATACATTTGTATCACACTAATATACATGTTAGCAGTCATACACATATACATACAAATGTCGAAAATGTATAACACAAATTCTATTCATTGTATGTTGCTATGCTAGATCGAAATACAAAGCAGTGTGTGGGCCATGTTTTACAATGAAAATTTAGAAGCAGTGAATTATGCTCATAAGAAAATACAGTAGTTCAGGTACCAGATAATGAGGATACACAGGTTGGAGCAAAAGGCAAAGTTACAAGGAAGAATCTTACAGAAACAGGATTTTATACACACTCCCTGCAGTGTATATGTCATAGGTCTAGACTAAGACAAAGGTGGTGTGATCCCTGTCCTGAATCAGAAGTTTGTGTGTGTGTGTGTGTGTGTGTGAGAGAGAGAGAGAGAGAGAGAGAGAGAGAGAGAGAGAGAGAGACAGAGACAGAGACAGAGACAGAGAGACAGAAAGAGACGGATAGACACAGAGAGACACAGAGAGAGACAGAGACAGACAGACAGACAGACAGACAGAGGAGAGAAGAGACAGGAAAAAGCAGGAAAAAGAAAGAGACCACAACAGGAAACTACAGGAGAAAATATTCCCAGGAACTGAAAATAGGATTCTGTTTCTAGTTAGAAGGCTGTCAAGGTGTGGAATATTACCCAGGTTAGCATATTATCTAAGTAAACAGAATTATTTTATACTTGAACCTCTTTCATATCTGTCAGTACAGCCAGAAATCATCTAGAAGTAAGCCATGGAGATCCTACAATAATAGGAACAGAAAAGGTGGGAATGTAACTGAACAAAAATTGTACATGGTCAAGTAGAACTAACTCCCAAACCTTACACATTTTTGCAGGACTCATAACTGTAACACAATCGTTTCTGTAACTCATCATTATTCTAGGTGATGGAGCGTAGATGGCCACATTGTTGAATAGTCAAGAAAATGAGTGAAAAAATGCTGGTATTCTCTAGCTTTCTTAGTTTCAGTTGCTGAGCCTTCAGCCTCCTAGATGGTGCCACCCAGATTCGGGCTGAGTCTTTCTTTCCTAGGTAAATCTCTCTGGGGACACACCCAAAATCTTCAGAAATACTTAAGAAGTGATTTCCATGTTGATTCTAAATACAATTAGATTGGCAATAAAAACCAACCATTGCAACCAACTAGAAGTATCCTGGCATTCTTACTTGCAGGTATTTCTCTGGACTCCAAACATCACTATAGATAGTCAGCCATTTTTCTACTCCTCTTTGATAAGTGTTATCTTCTCAGATCTGGAATGTAGCTCAGTAGTAGGTGAATTTCCTAACAAATACTATACCCTGGTTTCTACTCACAGCACCTAACAAAATCTAAGGAAAGAAAAGTACTTTGGAGGAACTACCTTCACTCATCGTCCTGGACTGCGCTCTGCTTGACTTGTGTGTTCTTCCCCTCTATAACTCAAAACCTGGTATTATTATAAATAAAGAAACCACAGATTTCTGAAAGCCAAAGTGAATCTTTGGTCATCATTAAATCTAACTGATTAACATTTACTGACTTAATAAACCAATCCCCAGAACACTCTCTCTCTCTCTCTCTCTCTCTCTCTCTCTCTCTCTCTCTCTCTCTCTCAAATTTATTCTTTATATTCTTTGTTTACATTCCAAATGATTTTCCCTTTCCAGGTTCCCCCATTCCCATAAGTCCCATAAGCCCTCTTCCCTCCACCCATTCCCCAATCAATCCCTTCCCACTTCTCTGTCCTGGTATTCCCCTACATTGCTGCATCAAGCCTTTCCAGGACTAGGGCCCTCTCCTTCCTTCTTCTTGGCAATGATTTGATATATGAATTGTGTCTTGGGTATTCAGAGTTTCTGAGCTAATATCCACTTATCATTCTATGTGTGTTCTTTTCAGAACTCTTCTTCAGGCCTGTAATCTACCCTCTTTAGTTTCTCTCTGCCTTGCGTCTAACAGTTCCCACAATCCTTTGCGACTGACCCCTCTTTTGTCAACGTGGTCGCTCTCTGTGAAAATGCCTCAGGAACAAAGCCATAAATATTTTAATTTTTTTTTTTTGTTCACACTCACATCGTTGACCAGGTTTCAGTTTTACAAGTTGCCAGACATCACCATAGATACTCAGCCATTTCTACACCTCTTTAATAAGTATTATCTTCTCGGAACTGGAATATGCAAAAGCCATATACCTAACTTTGATAACTCCATAACATCAAACTTGATCTTTGGATCACTTTATAGTTTTGCTTTTCTTTGTATTTGTTTTGGACACAAAATATTACATTACTTCCCAGACTGAACCCATCAGATTGACATGCTGGCACTAGACTAATGGAAATTTTCCTGCTCCTGCCTTCCAAGTGTTGGGATTAGGACCATAAGGCATCAAGCCAGTCTGTATCATTTGTATTTTGAAAATAGCATGATTTCTTACCTAAAATCCTAAAATTAATCTCCCAGTTCATCTAGTTAGATAGGGGCACTTTGATTTGTCCTGATTAATGCTGATCTCTATTTGTTGAGGTCTAGTTGTTTGGAGATTCCTTTCTTCCACACCTAAGCTTCAATCCAAAAAAAAAAAAAAATCCTTTTCATTCCAATGTAAATACATTTAGCATGCTTTAAGTTTTCTTAAACTTATTAAGATTAAGATTTCAGTTTTCTTAAACTTATTGTTGCCTAGTAACATCTATCTTGGAGACTATTCTATTAATAAATTAAAATCACAGTTCTAGATTGTTCCCCAAGATAGCTTTGTGTGCCAATTTCATAAAATATCTTTTCCTATCCCTTCATTTACATCACATGGACTCTTTAGAGTAAAAAATACTAATTAAAGTTAGCTAAAGTTGGATTTTTATAATATATAATTAATGTATGGTGAATTCTGTATGCATATTTTATAATATTGAAATAAAATACTGTATATTATATATAAGTTATATAGAAAATCATGTGGAAATGTTGTCATGTATCTAATGTGCTTTTAATCTTCTCTTAACTTTCTTCACCTCAGCCTTGTCTCTCTCACACATATAGATACACCTTTCTATAGGTCCCTTTCTCCTCTTCATTTATTTTGTTTTGTTTTATATCACATTGGATTTAAGAAGTGAAGTCTGTATGACTGTGAATATAGAACTTTCTAATAGAACTGTGTGAGCTCACCCCTGGCTAGTAATCAAAATATGATGTCATGTTTAATTCATTTACATTTAAACTAAACATTATAGCTAAGAACATAGGCAAATGAGCAAAAAAATCTTAAGGAACAACAACCAAATGTTAAAGATGTTACATTCCTTACTTTGAAAAATAATATACAACTACATTTATTAATAAATTTTAGACTGTGAAATTTTATTATGTCATCCAGCACTGACTGATTTTATAAGGTAAACATAGTTAATTTGTCTGTATAATATTCTTAAAATTTACAAAGAAGAGATCTTAAACATTTGTACCACCAAAATAAATAAATAAATAAATATGTAAACTACATGAAGTAAGGGAGATAGTAATTTCTTACAGTCATTTGTCAATATATATCAAAACTTCATACTGAATATTGTAATTTAATCAAGCAATTATAACATTGCATTAAATCAACATTTTTTGGGTGGTAGAATTATCATTTGGTTTTTCACTGTAAAAGCCCCTAAGTGTATACTTTTATCTTGTTTATTGTCTAATCTTAAGCCTAAGGCAGAGTGGTAAGCCAGAAGTCTAATCACAATCATATTATTCTAAGATTAAAACTTCTCAGTACTTCCAAGTTACTTCAGAGCAGGTGCAAAGTGCACAGGTATGCTGACCTTCCTTCCTGCCTTCTCATTCTGCAAAACCTCTCTGGCATCTTTACTCATCCACGTGTCAAATGGTCTCCATACTCAAAACTGCCATCACTGCACCTTCTGCTTAGAATTCTCTTCCTTAAGAATCAGAGGCTTCCTTCCTCACCTCCTCTGACAGTCTTTATGCAACTATTCCTGTACTGAACACCATCCTCGATAGCTCCCCATGGAGCAACACCACATGCTACCTGAACTCTATGTCCTTGGCTGCTTGAGTTTATAGGTCTTCAATTCTGGTTTACCAAGTAGTTTATATTCTCTGACAACAGTGGGCATCACACCACTTCATGAGGAAAATGATTAACAAGGTGTCTGTTATTCATTGCATCACAAATATTATTTTCTGGATTTTAGAACACTTTTAGTAACTACACATAAAATCATGAGTATGTCAACATGGTCAAATGTCAGGAGGCTGACTTGGAGATAGGAGGTGGAAGAAAGTTCTGCCATCGCACAGCTACTGTGGAAATGAGAAGAGCACAGTCATCTACCTTGTGGTCACAGCGCTGGAACTGACTACTTGGTGCCTCCTCAAATGCTATAAACCAAAGCTGGATGATGAAAATGTCCCTAGTAATGTTTTCATTTTAAGAGAAATTCACTGGATAAGCTGATTATATTTTTAAATCACTTTCTCTTTGGCTTTGGAAGGTCATGATAGTTCTTTTGCATAAATTTATGCTTCCATAAGCTGAGGCATAGAAAGGTTAAATATTTTACCTGAAAGCTCAAAGAAAGTCTATGATTAAACCAAAGTAATGGAGTTTCTACATTCTTAGTCTCTATTTGAAATTACTAAATGGTACTGTGTAAGGCGAATAGATTAAAACAGCATTTTGTAGTCATAGTACTTTCCTAGAGAATAATGACATAGAGATTTGGATATTACTACTACTCTTCAGCAATACAGAAAAAACTGATAGGTATGCCAAGAGAAGAGGGATTTTTTTCCAAATATAAGCCATTCACAAGGACAGTTCAAACAGAACATTAAGCACCAATTCTATTGATTTTGCTTATATTGGAAGTTAAACACCTTCTTGTTTCCATTTCTATGTGGTAAGATATTCCTATTAAAACTACTGGTTCTAGAATGCATTTATAGAGTATCTGACATTTCATAGAATATTATAAGCAATTATATTATGGCCAGTTATAATGTTTCTGGTCATATTTACTGTGATGTTATGTAGCCATACTTTCCCTGAGAAAAAATTTACATTGTCATCAAAGACTTGTGGCATATTTTAAATGGAATCACCACTCCGACATGATTAAATTTTCATTCTTGAGGGCTAAAAGCATCATCTGTCATCTCTTTTACATTTAGACCTGGGTTTCATTACTATATATCTACCAGATGAAGGCAAAGAAACAGTGCAATAAGATATAAATACCCTTTCTTATGGTTCACTGTCTTCAGAATGTATACCTGAAAGTGTGTTCAGTTTCTGGTCCTTAAATTAACTTATTCAATGATTACAGAGGCTGTCAAATAGCCTAGAGATTGTAATAGCTTCTGTGCATACCAGTGTGTTGTGTGGTTTATTATAAAGTACATCATTGTGGTTCTGAATTAGATGCTTTGAAGCAAGTTCTCCAGACATTTTGTGCTCATGCAATATAACTGCTACAGCCCCACGGTCTTCACAGTTCAAAAAACATCACAAATATGACACAAGCTGGAGGGATGGTAATTGGTGGCTTCTTTGTCTGACTTGCCTTCCTGCAGAGTGTGAAAAGTGGGCTCCCAGGTACATGTAGGTCATGAAAGTCATTTCTTCTCATTTCCTGGAAAGTTCAAATTGTATTCTATTCATCCTGCCTTCCCCGGTGTCAAAAATAAGAGAACAAGCCTTCACTTTCCCCCTAATTATTTTGACTCTCACTCCTACACCCTACTTCCTATTGGATTCATAACTCACCAGGACCATAAGTGCATTACTTTTTTACTTTTATGTCTCCTTTTTGGCTAGTTCCTTAATATTTTCTTTCTTAATATTAAGGTCAAAAAGAAAATGTCAATAAAACCTAGAACAAAACTTATTACAAAGACCAAAGCAAAAACAGGGGAGAGGGAGCAACAACTCCATTTATAGGACACAGTTCCTTTTAATCCAGAGCACCATTTGAATGTCAGAAAGATCTTTCTGACCCAGTGTACCATTTAAATGTCAGAAACCTCAAATTATTAGTATTAGAACACGGAGAGCTGTTAATGGAATCATTTATTCAATTATGAAGCTGACAACTTCCTAAGTAGAACAGATGTGGCCATGGGTGCCTACAGCTTGTCCGAGACACTGGAGTGAGGCTTGTGTGCAGCCCTCACGCCATATTTTACTGCTTTTAAGTTTTGATTAAGGTGAGATAGAATTAGTCTCAGCCTCACAACCCATTATGAGCCAGCATTGTGACAAAAGTTTTCAAACTTAATAAAAGCTAAAATATTACAGGCTTGTTTTTCTTTCTCACTCACCTTGTTTAAACTTAGATGACATCCATAAGACCTTTGAGGCCTCAGCTAATGTGAATGAAACCATTTGCAAACAGTTCACTAACTACAGGTCTCCATGTTGTCCATCCGCTGGTCTCTATCTATGCTCTCCTTCATTTTCCATGATGAAGGAAAAACTAGCCATATTGTTTACAGTTATTAAAGGTTCTCGTTACCTTGGCATCTAAAGTAGAAGTTTTCTTCCCCATTTATTTTTATATTTTATATTTTCATCTATTCCTTTGACACCTGTTTACTTCAATTAAGGTGGTAGCCACAGCTTTAGAGTTAATGAAAAAAAAAAAAGACTTGAATAAAATACATTGCGGTAAGTGACATAAACCACAGGGGTAATACACATGAAATAAATGAATCTTATGGAAATTCAGGAAAGATTCACATTATAAGCATGTTGTACTTCATTAATAAGACTAGACATGCTTTATCAACTATTCATTTAAACATTTATCAATTGCTTAAACATTGAGAAAAAAGTAATAGTTTTTAAACTCAATTTAAAACAAATGTGAATGATTGAGTAGAAAAGCAAACAGGTGGAGAATTCCAATTCAGGATATGTGATAAAGAGTAGGTAGAGAGGATAAAATCATTAAGTATTTATATGATATAGGCTCTGACATGTTAATAAGCTTATGATTCTCACAACCACTATGTGGTGAAAATCACCTTAAATCTTCCTTTACATTATTGTCCACAACTACATGATTATGAGTGAAATATTCTTTGAATGGAATCATAGTCAAAACCTTTCCCATCTGAGAGGTCAGAGCCCCAAGAATGATAAGTGATGACAGCCTTCTAGATTGTTAGTACCATATCCACCAGACTATAATACTATCACAGAGCTAAAAAAAAAAAGTATAACAATATTATGCACAGGTTCTCAAGATTATGTTAAAAATATCCAAATTTGTGTGTGCATGCACTAGTGTGTGATAGGCTGAACATAACTAGGAACAGAAGTGTCACCAATTATAAATATAAAGAGGAAAAAGCATAGGAAAGAAACAGGAGTGAAGGTGTTTTCAATAAAAATTTTAAGAGATGAGTGCAGCGAACATGAAAAGAACTTCTCTTTGGCCTATTTTCCTATTTAATCAGAGATATAATAGGAATATGTGTAAGTTAGATTCTCATATGTTGTTTTCCATATCATGCAAAGGAAGAAAGCTGTCACTATAGATCAAGAAGGAGCAATTCCACTGAGCTTCTAGCTTTTTATTAGAGAGATTATTGCCCATTATTCAAAGAAAAGGTCCATGTGGCACTGACATTCCAGTTAACAAAGGAAGTATTGATTATGTGAGTAAAAAGTCACAGGACACAAAATAGCTCCAAGTATAATTGCACTCTAATCCACAACACAGCAAAACAAATTTGTAGCAAATTATAAAAACAGTAATGTATTTCCATGGAGAAGAATATGATAACAGGCAATACAATGCCCAAAAGAAATCATTAAATGATGTAAAACATTGTAATCACATAAATGGTAGGCATGTAGCATGAGGTTATAACATGTAAATTCATATTTAAATGATTAGTAGAGATGGACAATTCAACATTGCCAATATCAGAGTAATTGTTTTTGTAGGAAGCACCTAACAGTCTACTGACTCAGACAATGTTCAGTCTATAGTAAGAAACAAAATAGTATTATTGGCCATTGTCTCCTGCTACCCTTTAAAACATTATATTTATTCATTTTGTTTCAGCGCTGCTTTCTACACTATGACCCATATTTTCTTACCATCTTTTCCCCCACCCGCCCTAGTAACCTTCATAGTTTTACAAATGGGAACTTTTTTTGTTCCTGTGGAGGCATATCTAAGAGTGATCATGACATACTCTTGTGGCTCATTAGACTAAACATAATGTCCCTAAGTTTATCCATGTTTTATTCATGTTGATGCAACAATATTATATTGCTTTTAAAGTGTTACATGCACATATTAATGTGTTTATTAATCTTTATGCTATATAAATTGGAGTGGTCTGCAAAGCAGGAGTTGTATAGTATATTCTTTGATCAATTGCTCACTTCAGTTTTCTCTTCATTAAAAAAGCTGCAAATTTGAACTCTGGAAAGAAAAATAACTACTGGACAGCGCCTTCCAAAACACAACAACACTGATGAACACCTGAGTGCCAACAGACCATGGAAGCAGGCACAGTTCCTGGCACTCCAAGGGGAAGTGGACACGAGCACCTATCCCTAACCCAGGAGCTATATCCACCTGACAGCCTCTTGCAAAAGGAAATTTAGATTTTTCTAAAGGAGTGTCTCTCAGTATGCAAACCACACTTAGGGACAGGCTTTGTTTAAGCTCCCCCTCTCCCATTTGTCTTTCGCTAATCTATTGTGTTTATTGTGTCCTTTTGTGGGTTTTGTGTGCATGCTTATATCTCTCTGTATGTACTTCGTTGTTTTGTTTTGTTTTTTTTTTCATATTTGCTGTATGTTTCTTTCCTCTCCCTTTTTGTTTTCTGTATTCTGGTTCATTTGTTTATGAGCCTGTTTGTTTTCTAGAGAGAGAGAGAGAGAGAGAGAGAGAGAGAGAGAGAGAGAGAGAGAGAAATTGAATGGGTGGAGAAGTGAGAAAGATGTGGGAGAAGACAGGAGGAGAAACAGTGACTGGAAGACAGCATATGAAAAATATTTTCAATAAAGAAATAAAAAAGAAAGAAAAGAAAAATACATCAGTAATCTTGCAACATGTAACCTTGGTTCTCACTACCTCAGCTCTGTATATCTCTATGCTAGACTGGCTATATATCTAATGATAATCACACACACACACACACATACACACACACACACACACACACACACATATATATATATGTATATATATATATATACATATACATATATAGCCAAGAAAAAATGTCTGACCAGAGTGAAAACTGAGCATCTTGTCTTCCATCAGTTGTATAAATGCATGCCTCTACTAAAGTAAACGCAGGACTTAATATTTGATTTGGATTTTGGTACAAACTTATGTGCATTTATATTAGGAATAGCTCCCATAAAAGCCAGCAAAGTATCACAAAAGACCACTGTGAGTGAAGCTGGATTATAGGACCCAGACTCTGAAGCATTCATAAAAGGTGTGAGGACCACTAGAAATGTTGCCAAAAATAACAAGTGAAGGGATTCCCCCAGCTACACAGCATTGATTCATTATACTAGTGATTTATTTTATTTTCTTGGGATTTTCCTGGTTTCAAAATCTTTAGACACGAGGGAGCGAGTGAAATCAATAGTGAATTGCCATTTAGTCAGTAAATTTAAATTTAAACTTAATCGGTGAGATAAAACCCTCAAATATGCTGCAGCTTTGTAGAAGACAGAGTGGCCTTGTCTATGTCCCCATGGAAAACACAAAGTGAAAAAAAAGTACACTTTTTTTTCATTTCCCTTCAGATGTTACCTGCATGAAGATTTCAGAAGAATCAATGGAGTAGATGACCATTGAACTCAAATCTCTTTTAAAATTTGTGAAATTTCAAACAAATGGAAGGTTAACTATCCTCTACTGATTAATTCCTTTTCATTGAGGAAAAAACATTTATGCATCTGAATTTTGATGGACTCTTTTTAAACATTTTAAAGACCATTTTTAAAGGCATGTGAAGTATTCCTGTAAGATTGCTTTAAAATCACTTTTTAGATAGAAGTGATATTTTTAGAATTATCAAGGATGTGTTTCCTTGGATAATCAAATCATGTGTTACCTACAGATTAAAGAAGTATACTTAGACACACTACAGTATTTCTTTCACTTACCAGGCATTTACCAACCACCCAACATCTATTGAAACTCTCACTGATGAGTATGAGAATACTAAGATATTAGCAAAAGTTGAAGCTCAGAGCCAATGTCCACCAATGTGTTAATTAACTGTGATTATGAAACAAGAATTTTACACAAAGAAAACCCAGAAAAGTATAGAACTTAAGTTTCTCAGTCTTCATCAGAAAAAGGATAGTGGAATCTGCAGCAAAGGAAAAAGAAAGCTTGCATCAGAACCTCATGGGCATACATGAAGGCTAGGATTTTAGCTCCATTTACAGCCACAGCTGCTTTACTTTTGACAGGAAGCGATGGGTACTAACGAACTGAGAAATTCAAGCTTCTCTCCTAGGTAGAACTCACTATCTGCATTTATGTCAACTAGCTCAAGTACCTCTGAATGCCGATAACATGACCAGAGGCTCAGGATACACTGAATAAAGGAAAGGTCCTGGTGAAGAACACATAGAGATAATAAAAAGGACTGACAGCCTCTCCACATATGTGCAGTACACTCCTGGCTAAGGCAGCCTGGGAAACTTGCATTAAGTTAAAAAATGCAGGTAAGAGTTAGTTTAATGTATCCAAAAACTTTAAAATGTGACAATCTCATTGATTAGTGCATTAGCAAATAAAAACAGATTTTCTCTTACATTAATTTGGCTGAAAACAAACTCGGAATTTTAATACCCCACTTTTGCTCAGTTATTTTTAATTTGTCTGTAACAGAGGGCTTTTCTATGTGTTTACTGAGCAGTAAGGAATACATGAAAAAAGAATGAGAGATTCATTACAGAAATATTTAGTGCAGTTTCACAGGAAAAGATGTCATTTTTTTTCAATCCCAACTGACAAAGCACAGATACCTTGTCATGCTATATGCACAAGTTACTTGCAACATTTTTAGTGAATATTTGCTATATACATATTTGTCCAACCAGTTGGCTGCCTTTAGCAAATAATTATTACAACACACACACACACACACACACACACACACACACACACACCAAAACAAAACAAACAGTACTCTGGGTCACTTGAATGCAAGTATATATAATTTATGATCAAAGCATGAGCTCAGGCTATAAAATATGATTGTATAGAAAACCCAAAGCATAGTAAGATTTGTTTCAATGATCACTAAAAGTCAGGTTAAACTGAAGCCGGCTGAGGGTACAGGAAGTGAGCAGGAGGGCAGGAAAGGGCTTGAATGATCATAGAGCTCATTATTAACCTGCTGTGAGGTCCAAAGAGACGTTCAGTCTCTTTGAATGAGAGATTCTTTCATGAAATTGTTTTACTACAAACAATAACTTGAGAGGGGACTCAAAAGGCTTATATAAATGGGAGCAGAAAATCTCTATCCATTGTACATATTTGTGTAAACTGACTTTTCAAAATGTTTCACTGGTTTAAAAGTTATGTAGTGGTAATATGTTTCATAAACATTATTTTAGGGGATATCATAGATTTTCTAGACACAAAGTACTTGTTTCCACAAAATGAAAATATAAATGACTCTGAGTTCATATGAGAGAATTTATTTCGGAACTCCTCCAGATACCCACATTTGTAGATATTTAAAGCCTTTATATATAAATGACAATATTTACACATATCTTATTAGAATCCTCATGTAAACTTTAAATCTTCTTTAAATTATGTATTAAAACCTTTATACTATGAGGGACAGGAGAATGTCAAGTGATATATCAGAATCCCTGTGAAAATTGAAAACACCATAAATCTCTTCTCTTTTATACTGGATTTATGTATGAAAACATGCATATTAAATTATTTTATTGCTGGCTATGGCATCGGTCCTTTCTAAGCATTGTTTTTGGCAAATTATGCCATTTGCTGAAAAGTTATCTCAAAAACGAACTGTAGATATGAAAATATGACTTTCCAGTTTATCAGTGACATAGTCATTTTTCTTTAATTAAGTGGAAAAAATATCTGGTGTTTCCTCAGAAAACTAGAAATAGATTTAGCTACACTGCTCTTGAGTATATACCCAAAAGATGCCCCACCATACCATAAGGACACAGGTGCTCCACTATGTTCATAGTAGCCTTATTTGTAATAGCCAGAAGGTAAAAATAATGCAGCCAGCCCTCAAACCGAGAATGCTTTCATTTCATCTGTAACTGTGATGGATACAGTAATGTAGTTCATTTTCACAATAGAATACTATTAAGATATTAAGAACGAGCATGTATCCTTATTACATGCTGGGGAATCCTCTGGGTATATGCCCAGGAGTGGTATAGCAGGATCTTTCAGAAGTGAAATGCCCAGTTTTCTGCGGAACCGCCAGACTGATTTCTAGAGTAGTTGTGCCAATTTGCAACCCCACCAGCAGTGAAGGAGTGTTCCTCTTTCTCCACATCCTCACCAACACCTGCTGTCTCCTGAGTTTTTAATCTTAGTCATTCTGACTGGTGTAAGGTGAAATCTCAGGGTTGTTTTGATTTGCATTTCCCTGATGACTAGTGAAGTTGAGCATTTTTTAAGATGTTTCTCCACCATCCGAAGTTCTTCAGGTGAGAATTCTTTGTTTAACTCTGTATCCCATTTTTAATAGGGTTATTTGTTTTTCTGGGGCCTAACTTCTTGAGTTCTTTGTATATATTGGATATTAGCCCTCTATCTGCTCCACTATGTTCATAGCAGCCCTATTTATAATAGCCAGAAGCTGGAAAGAACCCACGTATCCCTCAACAGAAGAATGGATGCAAAAAATGTGGTATATATACACAATGGAGTACTAATCAGCCATTAGAAACAATGAATTCATGAAATTCTTAGACAAATGGATGGAGCTGGAGAGCATCATACTAAGTGAGGTAACCCAGTCTCAAAAGATCAATCATGGTATGCACTCACTAATAAGTGGATATTAGCCTGGAAAACTGGAATACCCAAAACATAATCCACACATCAAATGAGGTACAAGAAGAACGGAGGAGTGGTCCCTGGTTCTGGAAAGACTCAGTGTAGCAGTATAAGGCAAAACCAGAACAGGGGGAGGGAAGGGGGTTTATGTGACTTTCAGGGAGTGGGGGACCAGATAAGGGGAAATTATTTGAAATGTAAATAAAACATACATCGAATAAAATTTTAAAAAAATGATATTAAGTACGAGGACATCATGAGTTTGGTAGACAAATGGATAGAACTAGAAAATATCATCCTGAGTGAGGTAACCCAGATTCAAAAGGACATGTATGGTATGTACTCACTAATAAGTAAATATTGGCCAAGAAGTACAGCATACCTGCTGTAAAACACATAGAACTTAAGAAGTTTAACAAGCAGAAATGTTCATGTGAGGATGCTTCAATCCCTCTTAGAAGGGTGAAGAAAATAATCATGGGAGGCAGACAGGGGGAGGGAGAGGGGAGAAGGAAGGAAAATGGAGAACAGGATCAAGTATGGGAAAGGGGGCACAGGAGAGAAGCCAAGAGGAGGAGGAGAATGAAAGAATATGCAGCCTCCAGGGTGGAAGGTGGGAGAAAGTACCAGAGACCTGGGAGGTAAGAGACTCTCAGAACGTATGGGAGTGCCCTTAGATGAAATGCCCAACAGTAGGAAGAGGGAACTTGAAGAGTACACCTTCAATAGATAGACAGGGCCTTAAGTGGATATATATATATATATATATATATATATATATATATATATATATATATATATACCAAACTACAGTCAAAGTTTCTGATCCAGAATAGTTCCTGTCTTAAAGAACTTCTGAGACAAAAATAGAGAAGAAACTGAGGGAAAGGCAGTCCAGTGACTGGCCCAACTTGGGATCTTTCTCATGGGGAGGCGCCAAAGCTCATGGCTGTCCTCTGAGAGGCTCAACCAGCAGCTGACTGAGACAGACAGAGATACTTACACAAAACCATTGGTCTGAAGTCAAGATCCCCTATGACTGAATTAGGGGAAGGATGATAGAAGCAGAAAAAAGGGCAACCACATAGAAAGACCAGCAGTGTCAACTAACTGGGACCCCTGTGAGATCCCAGACACTGAACCACCTACCTGGAAGAATTCAAGAGCTGGTCCAAGACCCCTGACACATATACAGCAGAGGATTGCCTGGTCTCACTTCAGTGGGAGAAGATGTGCATAATCCTTGAGATACTTGATGCCCTACGGAGGCAGGAGGCCTTGTTGGGGGAGGAGCATCCTCTTAGATATGGTGGTGGGGGAGAAGGAATGGAATGAGGAATTGTGGCAGAGGGGACCAGGAGGGGGAGCATGGCTAGATTGTAAATAAATAATATTAAAAAAATTGGAACATCTGTAGGAGCCAAGAAATCAAAAAGAAACCCCTATGTTGAGTGGCTTAAAGGAGGATAAATAGCAAATCCTAGGTAAAGAGGAAAAGAAGAGGAACATACTATAGAGAAAATGTTTAAGGAGGAAAGAGATGAGAAAATAGAAAACGTGTGTGTGTGTGTGTGTGTGTGTGTGCGTGTGTGTGTGTGCGTGCGTGTGTTTAGCCAAAACAAAAAGAGCATGAAAAGGCCATATGTAAATCTAATATCTTATAACAGCCCTACTTGTCTCTCACCTCAAAAAAAAAATCTCAGCGCCAGGCACGGAGCTTTTCTACAAATTGTCAGCCCAGAGGCTCCCAAAATGGCATAGGCTATTGTTACTGCTCTTGGTTGCCCACAATAGGTAAATGATAATACACTTTTGTGGAAGACACAACACATACTTTGGCTATAGGACAGACATATTTACCTTTGTCACTTAAATTGACCAAGGCAGTTCCTGTAGCTATCTAGCTTTCAGAGTACTACACAATGCTATGCAGGCTACTTGGGAAGAAAAGACATCAATGGTCTTATATATTCCTTGACCTTACATGCTACAGTGCTGCTCTGCCAAGCAATGTTGCAATAGTGACATGAAAATTAAAGAGGTAACAAATCACTCTCTGATTGGATTTAAAGCCTGATCTACACAAGATATTTCATGTCTGATTCTGTAAGCATGTTCAAAATTCCATAACTGGGGGGTGGGGGGCTGTAAGTCCCAGATGGGAATATACCATAGGCATTTTGCTAAATAGTCATATTTTCAAATTGCCATTAAAATATTCATGTTTATACCCATAGCTGGATGTTGTTCTCAATGCTGGTCATATAACTTCAAGTTTTTCATGTAGATAATGGTTAATGTAGAGACTGACAATGGTTGATGTGCTAAGAATAGGTGACTGGTTAAGTGCAGCTCTAAGTGGGACGCCTGTATCATTCTTCAACATCACTGATGATGTGCCTCACTTCCAGCTGAGGAACTAATGGTACTTGCTGGCTACTTGGGGAAATTGAATCATTCTCTTTAAAAAAAAAAAGTGAAGAGGAACTGAAGTTGGGAGAGGGTTCCGAGGAATACTTTGTATACAGGTAGAAAACAAATAAAAATTGAAAATACTGAAAAGAATGAAAAAAGTATGTAGAGCATTACACATATGTTCTTAAACATAATGCTTTATCTGAAGCAGTGTGTACACACTTAACAAGTACCTTAGAGCAAACACAGAGAATTGGTGTGTTCTAAACAATCAGAAGTCATTCAAATATCTTCTCCAGTCACCATGCTGCTATTTATACTTCTAACAGGTAACATTCTTGGTTTGAAGTTGATATCATCAGATTTAGCTTAAAAGTTTAAACATTAGGCTTCTTTCTTGCACTATTTGTGGCTGTGTGATCCATTCATATAATCAGATACAGTTTGGCTTATATTCCCTTGTTGTGGGGTGTGGTGGTTATAATATATTTATACATGGCCTCACACATGTTTGAATTTACATTTTCATATTAATGCTTCTATGATAAACATTGTTCATGACTTTGGTGAACAAGCAATTCAGTGAACCTCCTAATAAGAAGAAAAAGAGGAATAAAGGAAGAAAAAGAGAAAAGGGAAAGAATGATTGAAAAAAGAAAGCAGGAAGGGGGAAGGTAGGAAAGCAGGCAGAATGGATAGAAGGGAGGATGAAAGAAAGAGTGGAAGGAAGGCAGCAGAGAAGAAAGGAATAATAAATGATCAAACAAACTGAGGGAAGATATCCTGTACTCCTGAGCCAAGTGTGAGTGCTGTCATTGAATAAAATGTTCAAATAAATAGAATAAAATTCTATTCAGTTATTTTCATATCAAAAATAATCTTTTGATGCTACTTTTCAAATGATTGACTTTCAAGAGAGGCATGTAATAATCCAGGTGATGTATTCTAAATTTTGGCTTTGTGAATAATGGGAGGAGTGCTCATTGGGGCATGCAGCAGTTTTCAGAATGCCCTTTCTCCATATAGCATGTCAGAATAACGGATGGCATGCTCTGTAAAGAAAATTAATTTGAATAAGTCTGGTAAAAACCCACCTTTCTTGAGAGAAAAGGTCTTTTTCTATAAGAAGTTCATCTTATTTATTGCCTACCTGGACAGGTAATGTATTCAGGTTTTTCCAATCTAGTCCTTTGTAATAAAACAGTCCTAAGCTCCTCACTATAAGAGCTGCCACTAATCAAATCTTGTTACTCACTGGTGCTCATGTTTGCAACTTAGTTGTAGCATTCTGTGCTTCTAATCAACATTGCTTTCTATTTTTTTCCACTGTGGCAATGTTTTCACTTTAAACAATGACATATGGCCAGTAAAAATTCAGTAGTGATATTTCTATGATGCTCTCATAAGCTTCTTGTTACTCCTGTGTGGCTTCTCTCTTTTAACTAAATATTTGTATCTTAAGTTTGCAATTTTTTAAATGCTTTCTTCATTTTATGAAAACTTCAGATTAGCAGTTATAAATACATTTTTCTTTGCTGTAATAGAAATATGAATAGAAACATTCACCTTTGACATGCTGATAACATCTTCATAATCACAGGCCAGTGTCAAAATATAATTCCATTCAAGGTACTACAAGTACTTTTCTTGTAATATATAAGAAATCTCCACACAAGTTTCTAGTAGATCGCCAGTTATCAATACTGGAATGTGCATTAATTCATGAATACAAGTCTGTGGGTAAAGCTAGGACTTTATAGACAGAATCTTAAGAAGATAAACTATATGTGTATAAATATTGGGTCAATGAACTGGACTCTGATTAATCACTAATGCAGAAATAATCTTTAAGTTGGGCATGGGAGTTCACATTCATAATTTCAATATTAGGGAGGTAGAAAAGGGAGCTCTGTAGAAATAGAACATCTATCCTTCTCCCCACACTACATTTCAAGGTGCTCAAGGATAAATAGGAAAAATTTTTTTAAAAAAAAGTAGAATAAACATGATTTATCTTTGATTTTTCTATTATATTGAAATTACCAAATAATACAAACTTGTATTTAGGTGACCAAACAAACAAACAAAAAACAACAATAAACAGCACAGATACAATGACAATAAATGGGAATAAAAAGAACAAAGGGAGAGAGATTGACTCAGCCTGATTTTGAACTAGAAGGTCTGCAGTCAATGTATGTGTGTGTAGACTCCATACTGAGCTAGGAATGTTATTCACTATAGTCGACAGGCCCTAAGAACTCAGAAATTCAGTCTATGACTAAGATAAAATTTCTAATCTGTGAAATTTAGAGTCTTTCAACAACAATAATGTCTTTCAACAATAAAGCTGTCCCTTGAAGGAAAGGGGCAGCTTTATTATTCCCAAGATACTCCAGAAAAAAATAAATTCCTATCAGCAACTAGACTTTTACTATGCTGAAACCCCAATTCAGAGTTTTGAGCAACAGGGCTGTAAAATAACTTGGTGCTGTTGTAAGCCACTAAGTCTGTGGTCACCTGAAATACAGAACATAATGCAAAATACAGGTGCCTGACCTGAAAATGAGCCATGGGGCCACCACTCCCAGTCCATTTTCCAGTGACTACTTATGCACATCACAAAGCAAAAAGCTGAGGTAAGCCAGCCCTACCCACTCGCAGGCACATGAGAAGTGACAGGAGCCCCATCCATTCAGGGCTAAATGGCAGACATCATGGATTCATTCTTAAAGCACTAACCTTAGGAGTGATTTCTATAGAAAATCTTCAAACCCAAAGGGAATTTACAATAGCATAAAGGAGCTGCTCGTGACCATAACACATGATGTGCCCAACACATTCATGGTGATGAGAAGACAAATTAAAGTATAAGGAGCTTCCTCATTCCAACTCTGACAGGTTTAGCTTAAAATACATCACTTCCAGCCTTACAACACAGAAAAGCTGAGTAAACTGGGAATCATATCCTTTGAGCATCAGGTTATTTATTCTCCACATACAAACATCAACAGACCTCTAGCCATGTGTTCCATGTAGAATGGCAGTGGGTTAGAGCAAATATTGCAGAATATAGGCCTTCTCTGAGGATGTTTTAGAGACACAAATGCAAAAGGGATGCATAAACAAAAATAGCAGAGGAAAGTGAAAAGTTTATTTATTGAGAAATTTTCAAGAAATAAAAAGGTAGGAGATGGACCAAAGTCTTACTTTAACAGAGGTGACTGCTATGTAGTACCACAGTAGTGAAAGACAGCAACCTTCCAATAGCATAGGAATTGGACAAAGGCAAGGAAGCTGGTCAGGGTTCTTACAGGAGTGGGCAAGGGGTTTGTTTAGATTGGAGGAACTTGATACAACTTCAAGAGATCCGTGCATATTAAGACAGTCTTGGGAAATTTATAATCTCCTCATACTGGAGTGTTGATTACCTAAACACAATGGTCTATATTGAGACACAATGATCTATGTCCCAATAAAAACTATTTTCTGAGATAAAGATGCGGTTGACTAATAGTAGTTGATCAGCAGCACCAAGACAGTCTCATGGGACTTCTGTTTTTCTGAGGCTAGGGCATTCTTTCATGTATAACTATCAATATTAAACATAGCCTATTGTCTACCTCTATATCTTTGTTGTTTATTACTATAATAAAATAAAGAATATAAGATATGTCATAGTTTCTGAGGCTCAAAATCCAAGGTAATGATATTGGTTCAATCTGTACTGAAGATCGAATTCTACAGATCTAGTTCTATCATCAGAGCAAGGCAGATGACACAATAGTGGATGCCAGAGACAGAAAGCAGTATGGAAAAGAAAAACAAAGGAGTATAGAAAAAAGAATATTCAATAGCAATACAAGAAGTGGGAGATAAAATCCTCTCTTGCCTTACATCACTTCACTGTTGTATACAACTGGGGCCCCTTGAGACCTGCATTACCCTTTCCAGGGGTGATGTTCCCAGTGACCTCATCACCTCCACTCTACCTGGTCTTTTAAATGTTTCATAGTCTTAAAATTGCTATACCAGGGACCAAGTTTCTAGCACATGGATCTTGGGTAGGACACATTCAAAGTATATCCAAACCCTAGTCCAAGGTCAAAGGAAACTCACTTCAAAAGTCTGTTTCCATAGTTCCTATTGTCTGGATATATTCATCTCTCGGAAAATTTAACTGAAATCATGTATTCTATTTTTATATTTATTTTTTCACTGTGTCACATAACAGTAACAAGGTCATTGCACCCTTCTGGCTTACATCTTAAAAATACCAATGTGACTGTGGGGGTTTATTGTATCAATACTATTTTTAAACAAATAACACATATACTGAAAAGTATGACAAAATAAGCACTTTCCTCTCATCATTTTTAGTTGTTTCATTTTTGAGACAGACTGTATAAAAGGAAATTACAGCATACAGAAGTTATTATAAATAAGATATTATTGATTGTAAAGTTTTAAGCCATGAAATTCTATAATCCATCAAGAGTATAATTGGAAACATGATCTTTCCACTTAGTTCAACTCTGTTTCAGAGTATCAGAGAGTAGACTGACATAATACTATTTGATGTCTCTACAGAAATTTTCTACTATATAAAATCACTTTGTAATTTTTTCAAATTAATCATTTTTATCAGTCATTAAAATATACTTGAAAAAGAAAAATGTCTATTAATATGACATTAATATCCAGAACCATCCATTTCAAATATTGACAGGAATTCAGAAGAGTCTGAAGAAGGAAATTTCTGCAAAACCAAAAAACAAAAGCTATGGTCACTTTTACTCTTTGAAAAAAACAAAAACAGATGATACATGAGCCACTTAGGTCCAAATACAGAGTAAACAGAAGATACTAGTCTGGTGTTACTAGTCAGGTGTTAGCTCTTCATTATCCAGTATCTGCTAACCTACTGTCCTCACAAAAACCCTAGATGTTGAGAGGAGAAAATTATTAACAGCAATGCTTACCTAATGATAAGAGCATGTTTCTAGTAAGCTTTAAAAATATATGGGATATGAACATGCATAGATGAGCCCATGAGGGGTATTTTATTGAAGAGAAGACAAATATAAGAGGCAGAGGAAAAAATAAGACATGTAGATGACATGTAAGTTTCTATTTTCCTGGTTGGAGGAGTAAGGGTAAAGAGGCTTGTTATGTAAGCATTACAAATACTATTCTCTGTGCTCACTCAGTTCAGTGGCCATCTTGGCTCAGTCTGGGATTTGTGAGCTAAACTGCCTTCTTTTGTTGTGGTGCCTTTCCAGAGCTCTTGAAGATCTACATTCTAGCAACTCAGTGGTAAATTATGTAAACAGAAATTTGACCTGTAGGCTTTACTGAAATTTAAATTAGCTCTTATTATATTTACTTTTCAAAATCCCTCCTCTTAAATTTAAATAATCCAACTCCAGCCTTATAATTTTAGCAGGTATCTTGGATATACAATACAATCTTAAGCACAGGAAAATATTCATCTATCACAAGTAATCTACACTCATAGTAATATTTAAAAATCCTAACATTTTTTGAAATAGACTGCTTAGGTTGCAGAAAATTACTAATTTAATTTCTATTTAGAGTCACCGTTTTACAGAAGTGAATAAATGATAAAAATATATTTTTTGGGATTTTGTTTGAGCATGCCTGTTTACACGTTTATCAAGTACCACAAGTCAATCTTCAATAAAGAAGTAAAACTCTATTAATAAAGATTATCTTTGTCTTTTTCTGAAAAGGGACAATAATATAATTTAATAAAGTTTAAAAGATTCATTTCAGTAACTCTGCCTTAGTGAAATGGCAGATATGTTTGCTGCAAACACTGTGATGCATAAAATATATTTAGAGTTATCATGGGAGCCAGGGGGAATATTTGTATCAATGAATATAGAGAAATAACCTCAGTCCACTGATGTCAAACACGTAAATTTTAGAAGAAAAATTGGTCTTTTTGAATAACACTTGGGTCAGATGATATTCTGAGAGATAATACAGTTGATGTTCATTTATTCTATTCATTAACCGACACCTCATTGTTTCTAAGATACACATTCCAGCAGCCTAGGAGCTATAGTATGTATTATGAAAGTTAAATATTTCTTTTTATTTTGCCATTTTATGTGTTCTTTAAAAAATGAAATAATTCTTTAACTTCTCTTGAATTCTCTAAGTTAATTAATAACAAATGTTGTATGAGAGCACTGTAATAGTAACTTCAGGTTAATATGGAACAATCTGAGAATTACTCATTGAAAAACAATCAACACATTGCTGTCAGAAAAGGGCTGAAAGAAACAGTGGTCAATATCCCATTAGTAAGCCTGTTATAAACGATTTTATTAACCACATTTGTTCTTTGTTAGGCCACTAACACAATTAAGAGTAAATTTTAACCGCCAAGTAACAGAATGAGCTGATGTATAGAAAAAGAGCTAAAGGCATAAATAATCATTTCTACTTTATCAAAAGGAAAAATTTCAAGTCATCATGAAATACATTAGCAAATCACTTGTTAAAACTTTACACAATGTCACAGATATTCTGAGTAAAATGATTTCAAGGAAATTTACAAAGTATGATTTTATATCCAATTTTTAAAATTCACCTAAATGTGTCAATTGTGGGGAGAATTATTTATTCTGTCCCCAGAAGCAGGGGACCTTGTTGAATCTGAGGCCAGCTTTGGTTTAGCTGATGTCAGCTAGAGCTACATGGTCAGATTCCAGTTCAAATAAATAAAGCAAAATTTACATACATTACTTTTTTAACAATATGGGTGAAATAAGGTAAAGTAAACATCAGTGGCTTCTGAATCACAGATTTTTAAATAGAGATAGGAACATCTGCCAGAATTAATAGTAACTAATTATTATAATAAACATTCAACTAACAAACTCTAATGAATGTCTGAACTACATTGCATGGAGCGAGCAGAGAGCACCAATGTTTATTTTAACACAGAGATGGCTCTGTACCCTTAGAAAAGCACTTAACCTTACAAGGATTTGTAATTTTTCATTTTTTGAAGTTACTCATTGAAAACATGTCATGAAAATCATGTGGACATGTCTGAATTAGAGAGGCTGTACTCTTGCAGGATACTGAACTCTGTTCTCTTCACAGACCTAGCTGCTTTGATTCTTCAGGCTACTTTGACACCATCTCAGCAGTAATGTAATTTCTCACCTAAACTGGATTTATAATCATAAACATGCTCTATGGGTCCTTGTGAGAGTCTACCCTCTTTTACTAAAAAAAAATAATAATAAAAAGGAAAAGAAAGCCTAAAGATATGACACAGAAGAAAAGTTTAGAACTTGAAGAATATGTCTGGCGCATAAGCCTAAACAGAGTACCAATCTTCATACACTTTCTCAGATGCCAAGTGTCTAGGGAATAATAATCAGGCCACCTCTGTGGAACACTAGGTCAGGTCTGAATTATACATGCTGCTTTCAAAAATCAGATGGCCAGTGATTACTAAAGTCTATAAACTGAACCATTCTTCTGCAAAAAGCTAAAAAGAGATATTAAAAGATTTCCCAATACACATTAATAATCTAGAACTCTAAGGTATCTAGATGGCAGAACAGATCTAAAAGTTCAGTGTTCTTGAAGAGTATAAAATAAGGATATATTTAGTAAAATTAATTAAAAGAAATAGATCTGGAACCAAAATAAGAAGCATGAAGATAAGTTAAGTGTTAAATTAGTAGTATTTATCATATTACTCTGTGTTTTTCTTTTCTTTTCCTTTTTCAACTCAATAGTAGAAAAACCAGCATCAATGGATATGTCAACTACTCACACAAAAGGACTCTCTGGGGCACAGCAAGACAATCGGTTCTGTGGGAAACTCAGGATTTGCTTGCAAATAGTTATTATCAGAAGGCTTTTGGAAGCCATTTTCTTGAAAGGAAATTTCACTTTATTTGCTCAGTAGGAGATTGTTATATGCATATCAGGAAATTGGTTTGTAGAGACTTCTTGAATCTAAATGTGAGGACAGCTGCCTTTGGGCTTCTTAAATATAATACGTGTTGATTAACTTGGGGGAATGAGAACTCTGTAAGAAGTTTCTGAGAAACAATTGGGAATGCAAGGAAAGTAATCAAAAACTCAGAAAATACAGCAATATGCATAGTACTTTGTTCCCAGCATGCTACTGGACTCTTGAGTGAATAAGAGTCCCAGAAGTTGTCTCTGCTTTCCATGTGGTGATCTATAGTCAAACCTGAAGTTACTGAATACTCCCCGACACTGATATAGAACACATCAGTAAGCTGACATTCTGAAAATCTCCCCAGTGCATTCTTTGCATGCCCAATGGTGCACATGCAGAAACCATGGCCAGCTGATTTGCCATATGGAAGAGAACAGAGGCTATGAATTGATCATACTGCATGGCACCTGGCTGGCACACTGCCAAATGCTGAACTCCTAGAAATGTTGAGAAATAGATGAGACTTCCTGGAGGTGTGCTGAGCTACAGAAGCTGACAGAAGCACTAAAGTCAATAAATTTAAATAGCAACAGACTCTTCAAAATTAAATGCAAAGTTTCCTTGGAAGCACATCCTACTACAAAAATTATGTGGGGACCCGTTTTGTCTGGAATAGTTCACGGTCACTGATTCAACATGGGTGTAAAGGTGAATTCGGAACACAAGTTATAACAACCGACATATGTATCTACTCTCTAAAAAGCAAGCTAGTCTCTTTATGAAATATTTACATAATACTTTATTTAAAACTCACCTTCATTTTATATGGTAAATTATAGCACTGGTACCCATCGCCTTGGAACTGCCTCTGGCTGGAAAATGCTTGAGATCTTAGTCTTTCAGCCATGGCTGCTGCTACTTTTGAAATACATAGTACTTAAGGAGAGAACTGCTAACATTACAAATTTATGCACAGGAGGGTATGTAGAAGGTTGGGGTGTGAGTTGTGTGGTGTGTTTGGGTAACTAGTGTTAGTGTGATATGTATGGGTATTCATGTGTGGGGTATGTGAGTGTAGTGGAGGTGTAAATATGTAGTGTATGGGAGATAAATACATCTGCACAAGTTTGGGTGTATGTGCCAGAAGACTATGTGAGGCATCCCATTATATCACTGTCAGCCTTATTCCTTTAAGATGGGTTACTTCAGCAGAGCAAGGCCAGCACTCCTCCTGTCTCCATCATTCCCAGCACTTGGTGTGTGTGTGGGGGGGGGGGCATGCAGCCATATCAAGCTTTTTACATAGGTGCGTGCTAGGGATCCAAGCTAGATCCTTATGCTTTCACATTGAACACATTTGTACACTGAGCTTTCAACTCAGACTGGGAAACTTGCTTTTTTTTTTCCTTATGGGGACAACATTTAATTGGGGCTGGCTTACAGGTTCAGAGGTTCAGACCAGTATCATCAAGGTGGGAGCATGGCAGCATCCCAGCAGTCGTGGTGCAGGAAGGAGGTGAGAGTTCTACATGTTCATCTGAAGGCTGCTATAAGAATACTGACTCCCAGGCAGCTAGGATGAGGGTCTTAAGTGACACACCTACTCCAACAAGGCTCCACACCTCCTGATAGTGCCACTTTCTGGGCCAAGTATAGTTACACCAAGATATTTTATATTATTTGTGGCTATGTGAAGGGGGTTGTTTCCCTAATTTCTTTCTCAGCCTCATTATCCTTTGAGTATAGGAAGGCTAATGATTTGTTTGTGCAATTTTATATCCAGACACTTTGCTGAAGTTTGTTTTTTTTTTTATCAGCTATAGGAGTTTTCTGGTAACATTAAGTGAGTTTATAAAGAAATTGGAGAAATACTATGCTAGCAACAACTGAAAGTTCTAGAACACAGAGAAGCAAAAGCACATGCGGAGTAGACTTCAGGAAAAAAGTCAAACTCAGGATTGAAATAAACCAATTAAAAACAAATAAAACAATCCAGATACCAGATACAATAATACAGATCAAGAACTAACAGATATGCCAGCTGGCTCATTGAGAAAATAAACAAGATAGATAAACTCTTAGTCAAAACAACCAAAAAGCGCAGAGATAGTTTCAAAATTAACAAGGTCGGAAATGAAAAGGAAGAAATGAAATAGAAACCAAGGAAATTTTAAAAAATTACTAGATATTGCTATAAAAGCCTATACTCAAGGAGATCAAAGTGATACAAATTGTAATGGAAGAAGTTAAAATATTACTATTTGCAAATGAGATGATAGTGTACTTAAGTGACTCCAAAATTTCCTCCAGAGAACTCTTTTTTTTTTAATTTTTTTATTCGATATAATTTATTTACATTTCAAATGATTTCCCCTTTTCTAGCCCCCCACTCCCCGAAAGTCCTGTAAGCCCCCTTCTCGTCCCCTGTCCTCCCACCCACCCCTTCCCACTTCCCCGTTCTGGTTTTGCTGAGTACTGCTTCACTGAGTCTTTACCAGAGAACTCTTAAACCACATGCTTCCTGCCATGATGATAATAGACTGAACCTCTGAAACTGATAGCCAGCCTCAATTAAATGTAATCCTATAGGAGCTGCCTTGGTGATGCTGTCTCTTCACAGCAATGTAAACCCTGACTAAGACAGTTAGGTCTTCATGCTTAAAAGGCACGAACTTCACTGACAGGTCTCTCTCCCTAACTCAGGATTGTCGGACCATTTGACAACCCTATTTTAATTTCTTCATTTTAATATAAGCCCCATTTAATTCTCTACATTTAAAAATATAGAGGATTGTCTATATTATTTCTGCACTAGCTTACACTCTTGCGGTGTGCTAGGGTTGCTTTTTCTCCAGCTCTTTGCCAAATTACTATCATCTGTTTTTGTTGTTGTAATACTTCTCCTGCCCCTGATGGGATGAGCAGTCATGCTGTGGTTCCTCATTAGTGACCGTGAACTCTTGCCCATACACCTGTTAGTTATTTATATGAAATCTCTGAAGGTTTTTCTAATTTTTTCTAAAGCCAATTTCATCATATACTTTTGATGTTAAATCACTGAACTTGTACATATTCTGGGCATCAACCACTTTCAGATGTATGGCTGGCACCGACCTTCTTCCATCCTGTTGGTCAACCTTTTTCTGACACTGTGCTGAAGCTTCTTAGGTTAATATGAATGCACTTTTCTAGTCTTCTCATATTTCATGTGCTTTGGAATTTTATTTTAGAAGTTTGGTCCAAAACAATATTGGAATTTTTCTCTAATAGTTTTATAGTTTTTAGTCTTTATGTTCATGTCTTTAATCAATTTTCAGTTTATATTCAGCGTGATGAGATGGAGGGTCTAGATTCATTCATATGCATCTTGCATAGCATTATCTATCAGAAAAGCTGCCTGCTCTCCAATGTATGGTATTGGTGCTTTGCTGAAGACCAGTTGGCTATAGGTTATGTTCTATGCGCTCTCTCTCTCTCTCTCTCTCTCTCTCTCTCTCTCTCTCTCTCTCTCTCTCTCTCTCTCTCTCTCTCTCTCTCTCTCTTTCTCTCTTTTGTTTTAGTGACCTAAGTAGCTAAAGTACTATTTTACCCAACATCCTACAGGCTTAACAATATTTAATTCCAACAAATGTTAATTTAAAATAATAGACTTTCTCAATCTTTAAATCAACCAAAATAATTTAAACCTAGGTGTATGGGTTATCTTTATAGGAGTAAATTCTCAATAATGTGAAAACCATTTTTTTTATTCTTAGCACTGTTAATACCTAATAAAGTCTTATGATCCCATGAGAAAAGTACTAACTTTCCTAAAATGACCTTGTAAAAGGAAGCTTATCCTCTATAAAATTTCATGAAGATAAGATACAAGTGTAACAACAACAAAATAAAAAAGACCATATTCAACAGGATGTGGATAATGAAGCTAAACTCTAGAAGCCCTGGTTCCATCTTAAAATTACATATGTTGGAACTCAGAGGTAGGCCATACCAGAGGAGGGACCAAGGCTTCCTCGGTCATTCAAATATGGTCCCTTATTAAAATGTTTGGTCTCTCTTCCAAAATCTTCTATAAGGATTTTCAGTTCCTAGAAACATTGTCAAGAACTGGCAAGAAACATGAGAGCAATTACTGCTCTACCCATTGGTCTTCACATGAACCTACTTTTAGTACAAATTGTCTTGAAATATCTACTGTTCCATTTCTTACTGTAAATTATCACATTTTCTTTTATTTTAAATTCATTGCAACTACTTTCAATTAAAATTACTAAAATACTTCCTTTACACAGATTTTTTTGATTTTTTTATTCGATATATTTTTATTTACATTTCAAATGATTTCCGCTTTTCTAGACCCCCACTCCCTGAAAGTCCCATCAGCTCCCTTCCTTCCCCCTGTTTTCCCACCCAACCCTTCCCACTTCCCTGTTCTGTTTTTGCCCTATACTGCTTCACTAAGTCTTTCCAGAACAAGGGGCCACTCCTCCGTTCTTCTTGTACCTCATTTGATGTGTGGATTATGTTTTGGGTATTCTAGTTTTCTAGGTTAATATCCACTTATTAGTGAGTGCATACCATGATTCATCTTTTGGGTCTGGGTTACCTCACTTAGTATGATGTTCTGCAGCTCCATCCATTTGCCTAAGAATTTCATGAATTCATTGTTTCTAATTGCTGAATAGTACTCCATTGTGTATATATACCACATTTTTTGCATCCACTCTTCTGTTGAGGGATACTTGGGTTCTTTCCAGCTTCTGGCAATTATAAATAGGGCTGCTATGAATATAGTGGGACATGTATCCTTATTACATGCTAGGGAATCTTCTGAGTATATGCCCAGGAGTGGTATAGCAGGATCTTCTGGAAGTGAGGTGCCCAGTTTCCTGAGGAACCGCCAGACTGATTTCCAGAGTGGTTGTACCAATTTGCAACCCCACCAGCAGTGGAGGAGTGTTCCTCTTTCTCCACATCCTCGCCAACATCTGCTGTCTCCTGAATTTTTAATCTTAGCCATTCTGACTGGTGTAAGGTGAAATCTCAGGGTTGTTTTGATTTGCATTTCCCTAATGACTAATGAAGTTGAGCATTTTTTAAGATGCTTCTCTGCCATCCAAAGTTCTTCAGGTGAAAATTCTTTGTTTAACTCTGTACTCCATTTTTTAATAGGGTTATTTGGTTTTCTGGAGTCTAATTTCTTAAGTTCTTTATACATATTGGGTATTAGCCCTCTATCTGATGTAGGGTTGGTGAAGATCTTTTCCTAATTTGTTGGTTGCCGATTTGTCCTTTTGATGGTGTCCTTTGCCTTACAGAAACTTTGTAATTTTAGGAGGTTCCATTTGTCAATTCTTGATCTTAGAGCATATGCTATTGGTGTTCTGTTCTGGAACTTTCCCCCCTGTACTGATGTCCTCAAGGGTCTTCACCAGTTTCTTTTCTATTAGCTTCAGAGTGTCTGGCTTTATGTGGAGGTCCATGATCCATTTTTAAATTCAATCTGTGTCTTAGTCAGGGTTTCTATTCCTGCACAAATATCATGACCAAGAAGCAAGTTGGGGAGGAAAGGGTTTATTCAGCTTACACTTCTGCATTGCTGTTCATCATAAAAGGAATTCAGGACTGGAACTCAAGCAGGTCAGGAAGCAGGAGCTGATGCAGAGACCTTGGAGAAATGTTCCTTACTGGTTTGCTCAGCCTGCTCTCTTATAGAACCCAAGAATACCAGCCCAGGGATGGTACCACCCACAAGGGGCCCTCCCCCTTGATCACTAATTGAGAAAATGTCTCACAGTTGGATCTCATGGAGGCACTTCCCCAACTGAAACTCCTTTCTCTGTGATAACTCCAGCCTGTGTCAAGTTGACACACAAAACCAGCCAGTACAATCTGTTTTTCAAGATTTATGGGAATTCTGATTTGGGGCCATGAACTCACAAGTTCAGAGTTTTAGCTGCACCTAATACAGGGAAGATTTAACAAGCTGCTATTTGTACCCAAGGATATGGCCCATAAATAAAACTTCTGAGGTTTTGTTCCAAATTCAATAAATTTCAATAAAGTCTCAAAGGAAGGTTTCTGGAGAGTTGAGTAGGGAATTATCTGAATATCATGCATTAAAACCAAAGCTTTGCTAATCATCCCTTTTATTTTTTTTTGTCTCAAGAGTTATTTTCTACAAGAAGGCAGAGTTTAAAATAGGGTATCTTTGATGTTGACTATAAAACTTGTTAATATAGTCTTAAGTATATATGCTCACTCATTGCTAACAAAAGCTTACTTCCATCACACACTGACTAGAACTTCAAGTTTCAAAATGGAACTTACTACAGCTTCCTGCTGCTTTGTGGGATCACATGACAACATAATGTGAGAACACTTAGCCATACTGTGGCCAGTCTCATTCAAGAAAGGTGATTCAATAAGTCATAACTAATAGAATTTAAACCAAGTACTTCTTATTTATCATAGTTTCCATCTTTATATTTTGTCCAAACCTTAACCATAAAGAGTATATAATGTTAAAAGAATCTGCTATGTCTTTCATTCTTTCATTTATCAATTGAAGTTTAACTTTTTATATACTTACTCTCAGAGATTACTGATGTTTAATTAATTTCTCTTATAACTGTCTAGAAAATATTTAGAATCATTTGGCCATTAAACCATTTACTCACAAGATCCTTTGGTTTTTGTTTAAAAACAAACTTAAATATATGAGATATGTGTATTTGAGTAGGACATTATGTTATATTCAGAGCCCACACTTTTCTTTCTAAACGATAGCATATTTTCCTTACCTTAGCATATGCTTCAATTTTTACTACTAATAATTTTTCTTGTATTTAATGTTTGAAATATCATTGCATTAAACTTTTGAGAAGTAAATTGATTCCACTTAATAGCCTGCACAGAGGTTAAAATTATTTATTTTTATAATAATTTATTCTAATCTATTTACTTTATCTGAAGCATAGAGAATAAATATTTCAGAATTGTCTTGAGGAAACACAATCCTATAGTTTCTGTCATCTGCTTCAAAGATTTGTATGCTATCATCATGTATATTCTTCATGACTTATTTAATCAATTATTCTAGTAATAAGTTATGTTTTAAACTCTTATAGCCTAAGTAAACTTACATCTTGAGCCAAAAACAGCCAGAAAGAGTGTGTCTTCTGATGGCAGGCAGGAAGACGCTGTCCTCTGCAGTGGTTAAACATGTTGAAATCTCAAACCTTGCCAACAGAATGATAGACTTCCTCCAACAAGCCCACACTTATTCCAACAAGGTCATACCTTCTAATAGTGACACTTTGCATGGGCCAAGCATATTCAAACCACCACATTCCATTATCTGGGCCACATAGGCTTGTTCAAACATATGAGTCTCTAGGGACCATACCTAGTCAAAGTATAATGCAAAATACATTTGACCAAAATTCAAAAAGCCCATAGTCTAACACAGTATCCACAGTGGTTCAGAGTTCAAAGACTTTTCTGAGTTCAACCAATCACTTAACTGTAAACCCCTATAAAATTAAAATAAAAAGAAAGGAGATACCATTCTTCCAACATCATAGGATATACATCACCATTCCAAAACATCATTGTGAATAAATAGTAGATCAATGCAAGACCAAAAACCTCCTGGGAAAACAAAATCTCTGCATCTTTATGTCTGATGTCCATTTCCTTTCATATTTATTGACACCAACAAATTTCTTCCTCTTGGGCTGATTCTACTCTTTGTTAGAAGCTTCCTCGGCAGCTATGACATGGCTCTAGCATCTCTAACTTCCTAGGATATCAAAGGCAACTTTGACTTCACAGCTTCTTGTTCTACTGTTTGTGATTTACACATGATCTTCTGGGCTCCTACAAAGGACTTAGGTCACTACTTCAGCTCTGCCCTCTGTAGCACTGTAAGCTCTGGATGACTCCACTTCATTGCTGCTGAAGCAATGACGAATTCATTTCATTCTTGGTGGTCAACTGATGGTACTAGCATCTCCAATATGCTGAGGTCTTTCACTGCAACTAGACTTCACCAATTGCTTCTCATAGGCTTGCTTCACAGTGCCAAGCCTCAACCTCTTTGTGTAACCCCTTCAGTCCTAGACTGTCAACTGCAACTGAGCCTGCACCTTCAGTAATGGCCTTTCTTGGATTCTCACAGTACCAAGCTTCATCTCTTCTCCATGACCCCATTATGCCTTCAAAACCAGTACTGTCTGGGTAATTCTAACATATTACCAAGAACAGCTGCCAGCACAATGTCTTTCTCCAGAATACAGTTTCTTTGGGCGCTCAGAAAATACTTCCTGGAATTTCACCTCAGTGATGCAGACATCTTTGTAATTACCACTAATTTTTTTTATGGTTTTTTTTATACTCTTTTTTTATTCGATATATTTTTTATTTACAACTAATTTCTTAGCTCCAGATAGCCAGAACCAATTGTCTCAGTAATCTCTTCTATTCTTGACTCTAAATCCAGAGTCATGTGGCCAACACTGCCAAGTTTTTCTGCTTCCTGGGCAGGAACATGGCCCCCTTTTTTTATTACCTCTTCACCAGCTTTCTGTTTTCAATAATTCTATTCACAGCTTAATCTTGGCTGTCCTGGAACTTGCTCTGTAGACTGACTTTAAACTCAGAAATCTTCATGCCTCTTTCTCCTGAGTTCTGCATATATGACCACACCTTGATCTAAACCATTCTCTATTTGAAACTTGAAAGTTGCTCTGTACCATGATGGCTTTTAGTTCATCTGCTTGCCTCACTCTCCTGGGTATGAAAGATTTAAGCTCTTCATGGTCACTAGTCCTCAAAAGTCTGAGTTAGAAGCCCGTGTCTTCCAGCCTCAAGATCTTTATCATAGGTATGCCCTCCTTTCCTGGATTGTAGATCATTCCAAATTAAAAGTACAAATAAAATTCAAGGTAATAATAATGCCTAATTTGCCCCCAGGTCACTACTCCCATCACTCCCACAATTCCAATTTATATCCTTGAGCAAGGATTAACATTCATTCTAATTCCTGGTGTCCCCTTATTACTTGAACCATACATTTTGTATGTTTTCCTTTCTAAGCTTGCGATGATTGATCAAAATGCCCCTCCTAAGAGGAGTTTAAACTAGGTTTTGAGATTTCTTTGGCCAATGCAATTAACCTAAATCACTTCACCTTTAACTCAGGCAGACTCTTCAATCAAGCGCAGAAAGCAGCCACATTCTTCACCAAATTATCACAAGAATAGTTTGTAGGCCACATAAGGTTTCTCCTCTGAAATCTTGTGTGCCAGACCTGCCCAATTCGAATCACCCTCCTTTTCACAGCCTTTCATGCTTCTACTGGTAGTCCATAAAGCCTCCACTTGAAGCACTCTATTGATTTCATAATTCAGAGTCCCCAAACCACATTCCTCCAAGAAAAAAAAAAAACATAGGCCTATCACAGCAATACTACAATCCCTGATGCCAACTTCTCAGTTTGGATTTCATTGCTATGAAGAGACGCCATAAACAAGGTAAATATTTAATTGAGGCTGGCTTATAGATTCAGAGGTTTAGTCTATTATCATCATGGTGGGAAGAATGGGAGTGTGCAGGCTGACACAGAGCTAAAGGAACCAAGAGTACTACATCTTGATCTGAAAGCAGAAAGGAGGAGGCTCTCTTCCTTATTTTTTTTATATGAGTGTTCTTGCAGAATCAAAATTTAATTTAAATATTTTATAAATGAACATCAGCTTCAAAGAGAATGTTTGGCTAGGATTTACTTTCTTTTTTGTTTTGTTTTTTTGTTTTGCTTTGTTTTTATTCAATATATTTTTTGTTTACATTTCAAATGATTTCCCCTTTCCTGGCTCCCAACTCAGAGCTTGAGCACCATGAGACCACCAAGCCTCCCTACAGACTGACACACTTTTTTCCAACAAGGCTTCCACCTATTCAAACAAGGCTATACCTCTTAATAGTATAACTTCCCATGGGCTAAGCATGTTCAAACCACCACAGTTGTCTTATATCTATAGCTAGAACTTAAAATACTACATTGAATAGATACAGAGAGAGTGGGTAGTCTTGTCTTATTCCTAATTTTAGTGGAATTGCCATAAGTTTATTTCCATTTAATGTAATGTTGGCTGACAGTATATTACCATTATTATGTTTAAGTATGTGCATTATATTCCCAATCTCTCCAAGGCTTTTAACATGAAGGGAGATTGAATTTTGCCAAAAGCTTTTTCAGCATCTATGAGATGATCATGTGGGGTTTTTTTTTCTATCAGTTTCTTATATAGTAGATTACATTGATGTATTTTTGTATATTAAACCATTCCTGCTTTCCTGGGATGAAGTTGCTTGATCAAAATATATTATATATTTGATATGTTCTTAGATTTGGTTTGCCAGTATTTTATCAAGTATTTTTACATCGATGTTCATAGGGGAAGTTGGTGAAATTCTCTTTCTTTGCTGATTCTTTGTGTACTTTAGATATCAGGGTGACTGTAGACTAATAGAATGAGGTTGGCAATGTTTATTCTGTTTTTATTTTGTGAAATTGTTAGAGGAATTGGCTAAAGGTTTCTCTGTCTTGTTGATTTTCTTTTTTTTCTTTCTCAGTAATATTCAGAGGGAAACTTTAATAGTTTGCTTACTTAAGTTTAAATAGGGACAAAGAAGAATTGTAAATGAAGTTCTGTCATAATTCACCTCTGTCTCATTAAAAACAGTTTGGTTTTTTTTCTTTTTATTCAATATATTCTTTAATTATAGTTCAAATAATATCACCTTTCCTGGATTCCCCTCCCCTAAAGTTCCATAAGCCCTCTTCCCTCCCCTTGTTCCCCAATCACCCTCTTCCCCTTTCCTTGTCCTGGTATTCCCGACACTGCTATACTGAACCTTTCCATGACCAGGAGCCTTTTTCCTTCCTTCTACTTGGGCATTATTTGGTATATGAATTGTTTTTTCAGCATTCCCAGCTTCTGGGCTTATCTTCTTACCAGTGAGTGCATACCATGTGTGTTCTTTTGTGATTGGGTCACATCACTCAGGATGATATTCTCGAGTTCCACCCATTTGCCTAAGAATTTCATGAATTCGTTGTTTTTAATAGCTGAGTAGTGCTCCATAGTGTAAATATACCACATTTTCTGTATCCATTCCTCTGTTGAGGGATATCTGGGTTCTTCTCAGCTTTTGGCTACTATAAATAGGGCTACTATGAACATAGAGGAGCATGTGTCCTTATTACATACTGGGGAATCCTTTGGGTATATGCCCAGGAGTGGTATAGCAGGGTCCTCCGGTAGTATCACGCCCAGTATTCTGAGGAACTGCCAGACTGACTTCCAGAGTGGTTGTACCAGCTTGCAACACCATCAGCAGTGAAGGAGTGTTCTTCTTTCTCCACATCTTCACCAGCACCTGTTTTCTCCTGAGTTTTTGATCTTAGCCATGCTGACTGGTGTGAGGTGAAATCACAGGGTTGTTTTGATTTGCATTTTCCTGATGACTAAGGATGTTGAACATTTCTTTAGGTGCTTCTCAGCCATTCAATATTCCTTAAGTGAAAATTCTTTGTTTAGCTCTGTACTCCATTTTTAATAGGGTTATTTGGCTTTCTGGAGTCTAACTTTGAGTTCTTTGTATATCTTGGATATTAGCCCTCTGTATTTTTTGGTTGCCATTTTGTCCTTTGCCTTACAGAAACTTTGTAATTTTATGAGGTCCCATTTGTCAATTCTTGATCTTAGAGCATAAGCTATTGGTGTTCTGTTCAGGAAATTTTCCCCTGTGCCCATACCCTGAAGCCTCTTCCCTAGTTTGTTTTCTATTAGTTTCAGTGTGTCTAGTTTTATGTGGAGGTCCTTGATCCACTTGGACTCGAGGTTAGTGCAAGGAGATAAGAATGGATCAATTTGTATTCTTCAGCATGCTGACCTCCAGTTGAAACAGCACCATTTGTTGAAAAGGCTCTCTTTTTTTCCAATGGATGGTTTTAACTCCTTTGTCAAAAGATCAAGTGACCATAATTGTGTGGGTTCTGGGTCTTCAATTCTATTCCATTGATCTACTTGCCTCTCACTGTACCAATACCATGCAGTTTTTAACGCTATTGCTATGTAGTACTGCTTGAGGTCAGAAATACTGATTTCCCCAGAAGTTCTTTTACTCTTGAGAATAGTTTTAGCTATCCTGGGTTTTTTGTTATACCAGATGAGTTTGAGAATTTCTCTTTCTAACTCTATGAAGAATTGAGTTGGGATTTTGATGGGGATTGCATTGAATCTGTAGATTGCTTTTGGCAAGATGGCCTTTTTTTGCTTTATTAATCCTGCTAATCCAAGACCATGGAAGATTTATTTCATCTTCTGAGGTCTTCTTTGATTTCTTTCTTCAAAGACTTAAAGTTCCTGTCATACAGATCTTTCACTTGTTTGGTTAGAATCACTCCAAGATACTTTATATTGTTTGTGGCTATTGTGAAGAGTGTCATTTCTCTAATTGCATTCTCAGACTGTTTATCCTTTGAGTATAGGAAGGCTACTGATTTGCTTGAGTTAACTTTGTATCCAGCCACTTTGCTGAAGTTAAACATAGTTAAAGCAATATACAGCAAACTTGTAGCCAACATCAAACTAAATGGAGAGAAACTTGAAGGTATGGGTTTCTCAAAGACTTAAACTTCTGTTTCTTCATAATAACCATACATACTGATTTGGTGAAAGAGTTAGTACTATTAATTTCAAAGGTTGCTAGAGTTCTTAAATGAAATCACAGTGTGGCTGCTGCTTGAGTAAATTTGAAATCAAATGTTGTGAAAAAGTTAGGATCTGTATACTACAAACAGGTTTAATAATCTGCATATAAATTCCCAGAAAGTGTGTGGGATAGGAATGAGTTAAACAAATTCTAATCCTAATCGTAAGCCTAGAACATGATTTATTTATTTAAATCATCTGTCCATGAAAGGAACATTATCTCTATGTCTGCAACCATCAAAAAATGTAAATAGTGCTGGAATTCTGACTTCTTACTTGAAAGGCTGCTCCAAGCAGTGTCCAGGGGAGGGTATGACCTTCCCATGCCCCCACCATTTTCTCTGTCTTTCTATACTTGCTCAGCAATCCAACTTGGGAATCAAAATAAAAGGCTGTTGTGAGAAAGTGCTGTCAAAGTATCTTCTGGGAAAAACAGCAAAATAGAAGTAGCCTTTCTGAGACAGTAAGGAAGAGTCAGAATAAGAAAATAATATCAAAAAGAATACATTGTTTCAAAGAGAGAGCAGAAGAATTCCAAAACATTTTAGAAATCTCGAAAGTGATTAAAAAAAAAAGACACTTGAAAATAGCAGAACTGAAGATTGGGGATGCAGAAACGTAAGCCTGCACATAGGTTTACCTGCACGACTCTTCAAGGTGTGTGTGTGTGGGGGGGGAGTGTCTGTCTGTCTGTGTCTGTGTCTGTGTCTGTGTGTCTGTGTGTGTGCATGTGAGTGAGTCCATGTGTGGTGGGGGCCTATAAGGGTAAACCAGGCAAGAGACATCACAGCAGCCAGGAAAAAATTTGTGAGAGCTTCAAGTTCCCAAACTGTTACTCTTCTAGGACCTAAAATCCAGAAGAAACTATAAATGAGTAAGACCCAGCTCTGATCTGCTATATACCCTGGGTGAGAGAAGAACCAAGAAGGGAATCATGGAGAGCAGGAGGGCAGAACTTGGATGCCAATGTGTGAAGACAATAGAAAACTCAGCTAAGATGTCCATATCTGCGGTGCATGACAGGCAGCTCCTTCAAAACCCAAGATTTAGAGTTGGGGTAGGGATGGGAGTGTCCTCCTCAGCATCTCTCTCTAATGCTGTTGCTTCTCTGGGGATGGCATCTTTTCCTGCTGTTTACAGCATCTACTGCTCTCCTGGTAGCTGTTTTCAGCCTGATTCAGATTCTGCAGTGACTCTGGCAAATCACACCTGAGCATCATCTGTCATCTTAAAGATTTTTTTCCTCACATACTAAGGGTACATAATAAAATGTCTTCATATACATAAGGAAGCATCACTATAGCCTTAAAGTTAAAGTAGAGCTATGAGGGCAAATGTGACTTCTCATTTATGCATGTATTTAAAAATAGGGCAACACTCAAGAATTTTGTCAACTATTTGCATATATTATAAATTAATTCAAGTTCCTACCATCAAAAAGATATCACAAAAATTAGACACCATAGTTTAAATATACATAAAAATGTCTACATCTTTCAATCTTGCTGCTATATGAGATAATTGATAAGATTATTTAAATCATGTGCTATTTCTATTTTGTTACATTTGTTATAGCTGAGACTATATATTCTATTCATTACTTAATTTTTATATTTTCTGCATTGTGCTGGGGTTTAAAAATGAAAACCTCTCTTCTATTTTCTTTTCACAGAGAATTTGAGATTAAACTCAAGCATTCAGGAGGCTCCCCTTTCACACTGAAGGCAAGCATAGTTTTAGACTGTTTCAAGGGCAAATTCTCAGGAGGATAAAATAGGAACAAATTTTTCAGTCTTTTTATTGAAAATAGATTCTTTCCTCACATAATTCTTACAAAACTGAGTACTTAAAGAGCAAGTGGAACATCATGGCTGTCTGGAAGTTTTACGGGTTCTTAGACTCTGATCTTCAGTCCTCATACTTAAGCAACAAACACTTGATTGCCTGAGTCTTCTCCATAGTCCCAGTGAAAAATTTTGAAAGCACTCTCAGAAAAGCTATCTGGTATTGTCTGAATAAAATGGTTCCCATCGGCCCATAGGGTACAACACTAGTAGGAGGTGAGTGTTGAAGGTGTTGGCTTCAAGGTCTCAGAAATTTAAGCCAGGCTTAGTGGCTCACAGAATTCTCCTGTTATCTGTGTATCAGGATGGAGAACTCTCAGTTACCTCTCCTGAGAGGTAACCATGCCTGCCCGCACGATGCCATGCTTTCTGCCATAACAATAATGAGATAAATCTCTGAACTGTAAGTCTGCAACAATTAGATGATTTCCTTTGTAAGAGTTGTCATGATCACGGTTTCTCTTCACAGCAATAGAGACCCTAACTAAGCCACCAGCATTGTGACCTTCCCAGAGCAAGGAAAAGTGTTAATTTATACTATACACATTGTTCTATTAATATACACAGTAATTCTACAAGTCCAAGTGCCTAGGGAGCCCAAAAAAGATTCATAGATAATAATAACAAAGAGGGAGAGGGTGGGTTGGTGTGCAGGGAGAGGGGGGAGGGGATAGGGTGTTTTCAGGGAGAGGTAGAAACCAGGAAAGGGGATAACATTTGAAATTTAAATAAAGAAAATATCTAATTAAAAAAAAAGAATCGCTTCGGCCATAAAAATAATTGGTAAATGAAAGGTAGGCATTTTGTATGTCATTTTTGTTTATATTTTGTTTTATTGTGATACAAAAATGATAATATATATGCCCTAAATAACATTAATGCAACAGCTGTTTAGAACTTAACCATCTTGCACAGCCAAAGTTTAATGCCAGCTAAATAGCAGCTCCATATCTCCCTTGCTCACAGCATCTGGAAAATAAGAATCTTCCTTCTGCTTGCATAAGTGTGAAGATCTCAGACATCGCATATAAATAGAATCATGTAACCTCCTCTGTATGCTTTACCTATCACAAGTTATATAAGCAGATCTGTCTTCATATGCCCTGGTTTCTTTTCATGATGGATGAAATATCACATTTCACATTTGCTTTATTTAGACACCTGCATTGAACATTTAGGTTGTTTCCATCTTAATATGAATAATACATATCCTTGAAGCTTAATGTTTTATCCACCCATCTACTCTGTCTTCTGAATGAAGAGTTTAAACCATTTACATTTAAAGTAATTGATGAATTACTCTTACTATCTCACTGGTTTTCTTTCTGTCTTCTCTTTCTGTGTTCCCTTTTTTCATCTCTTGCTATACTATTATGTGTTGTGTTAATTTTTGTACAGTGATATATTTTGTTTTTTAGTTTATTGGTTTCATATCAGAACAGTCTTATTGCTACCTCAAAGATCGCATAAAGCATCTTAGATAATGGCTTTGGCCTGGAAATATGGATAACATCGAATAAGAGCACTTGCTGCTCTTGCAGCAGAGTATTGTTGCCTACCCCACATTATAATATGCCATAAACTACCTATATTACCTAATAACAATACACAATGTATTGATCAAGGTAAAAGAAGCATGGTTCCACTGGCCTTCTTCCATGTTTTATGTTAATAGAGTAGTAATTTTTTCTTGTTTTTCTTTTGACAGTATCAAACTCATGATTTGACATGCTAGGCAAATTATTTCAACCCTGAACTTTGTAACTAGTCTAACTCATTGCTATTGTGTATTATCTAGCATACCTTTGCATTATAATTATTTTTCTTTGTCTTTTGACTTCAATATTATTTAGCGTGCCTGGCATGCCAGTGTTCTTTTTCAACAATGTTTTCTATTTGCCTACATACTTGCCTTTAATAAAGAGGCTTTTCATATTTTCATGATTTTAGGGTTCCTTTACTTAAGCTTTAAGAACATCTTTTAGCATTTCTTATAAAAAAATGAGTCTGGCAGCATTGAATTTTCTCAAATTTGAGGCTTTAGGAGGAAAATATTTATGTTTTCCCATTTGAATGACTATTTTCCAGATATTAGTCATTGTTGGCTTGCAGATTATTTACATCTGCAATTTGAATGTATTTCAATATATGACTGACTATAAATTTTAGCTTTAGAAACTTTCTAATAGATTTATTATGTCACCATTTTACATAATTCACTGTGCTTCTAAAATTCTCTCGAGAGTGTCACTAAAGTTCTTTGAGTTCCTATTATGAACAAGAAGTTCATACTGTGGCTCTAGTTTCTATTAGTCTATATGTGCATTTCCTTCCTCTGATTTATTTCCCACTTCTCAAATCCTCCAATATGAACATCACATGTATGCATACATGTACACACACCTGTACACATACACACACACAAACACACACACATACTTGCACACGTGCATACACATGCACAGGTATGTTTGTGCATGCCTCAGAGAGATTGAAAGTTTGGTCTAGGTCAATGAAAATAACACAAGTGTCATTGCATTGCTTATTCTTCCCACTGCCATAATCAAATACTCGACCATAAGCATTTAAGTGAAGAGGGATTTCCTTTGGCTCATGGCACACAATGGGATGAAAGGCACAGCAGAGTCAAGGCAACAGCTACTTCCATCTAGTGGACCAGGAGGCAGGTCTAGGCAATAAAACCTTATTTTTCACTCCAAGTTACATTCTTAGAAAAATAACCCACCTCCTAAGTGTTCTACAACCACCCAATATGGTGCTGCCAGCTGCAGTCCAAGGAAAAGGATCTGTCTCTTGAGGCTATTTACTGCTCCAAACATAATATTTCAGATGTGAATCCCAAAAGTGCATAGCCACCTCATAAACCAAAGTGCATTTCCTACAGTATTCATAATCCTGAAACTGTTCAAAAGTCCAAATTTCAAAACATTTCCGAGAGTCAAGACAATTTCTTAATTATGAATCCTTATGAAGAAAAAATTAGGCTTTGTATTTCTCACATATAATGATAGCACAGTACAAGAATTTGATCCAACGAAAGCTTGGACAAAAGCTAGATCAAAAGTCAAGAAGGCAAAACTAGAATCTAAATCTCCATCTGGCATCAGGTGTTATGGCAGCACTGTCTTGTTTCCAACTGTCTCATATGGACTACTCTTTGATTTTAACCTTTGGTTCTATGCAATTTGAACTATCAATGTAAATTGAGTTTTGCACTTAAAAGATTCTAAACTAAAGAGAAAATACTGATCTCATATCTTCCTACAAAGTTCTGTGTTCAATATTCCATGGCAAATTTTGCCCTTGAAGCACAAAGAAAGATTATTTGTGTCTCATTAATTTTTATGTAAAATTATTCTTTGTTCTTGTGGTTGCTCCCTCACTAAATTAGAAAGGAAATAACTGAGGAAACTTTTATGAGTTTAATTGTCTAGATTTACACATCTACTGCTGGTAATTAAAAATGGATATTATGGATGTCCATGATAAATATTTAGTGAGATTTTTGTTATTTATTGCATTCATTTAGGGCAATGGCAATGTCATTAAGATGAATAAAAGACTAGAAACAAAGCAAGGCAAAAAAAGGCTGAGGAGATTATTTTAATTCATCAGAGAACCAAGATTGGCTTCATCTCTGACATATAATTTAATTTTCACCAAGTGAACAAAGGCATTATAATATATACAAAACATGCTCTTATCATTATAAATTACTTAACACATTCAACAATAGCTATTGTTAAACCATGGTAACTTTTTTTTTCATGTCTTGTATATTAGCTGTCATATTCCTACCACTTGTAATTATGAGACAGTGTTTCATCCATACATCATAAATGATATTTGTGTCTAAAACATGAATAAACAAAAAATAAAGAGATGATTTCTTTGGGGCTAAGAATCGTAATTTGAACTGTTATAATATCTTAGATTGAGTGGAGTAGGAAAGAATAACACTACAGTGCTTACTCTGAGTCTGGTTAGCACTTGTCTTTAGATGAGCTACAACAGCATCAAAGATACTTCTCTATATTTTGCTATTTGGATGACTTTGAGAGAACTGAGATTATTTAGTAGGGAGAGGAAAGCATTAATGAAGATGTTAATCATTCAATGGAATCCAAGAAAGCATGGGTGTATGAAGAACAATGGCTACTGTAGGATTAAATAAGGATATTGATTATAGAATAAGACTGAGAAAGAGGATGTAGTATCTGCAGATACAATTGAATTTTGGGGTACATTTATTAATATTTATAGTGGTATTTTGTTGTTGCCTATTTTCTGAGATAGAACTTCACTATGCAGCATAAAAATCAGACATACAAAATATTGTTGTTAACATTAATTCTAACTAAACAGAGATGAAATAAAATGATATCATAATAAAATAAACTAAGTAAACAATTAAAAAAGTTTGGCAAATAGAATCTGAGATTATTGTTTACTGTTCAACTTCTTACACACAGTAAGATACTATCTGGTCTCTGACTTTCAACCATTTTGGATACCTGAGTTTAAACATAATTTGAAAGTTTTAAATTAAAACTTTAGAAAACAGCAGTCTTTAAGTTCTAAGTTGCAGGGCATTTCAGTTGAATGAACAAATTCCACATTGTGTCCTTAAATTCATCCCTTCTGTTACCTGTTAGAGACTTGGAAACCATGTCAGGTATCAGAGCCACTTCCATATTATCTCAACAGTTACAATGAGGACAGAGAGAAGAAATGGAAGGAAGCCAGAGAGAAAAAGCATGATTAAAATGGAGGGAGAAAAATCAGAATGAAATTTGACCAAAATCTGATACAATAGGCAACATTTTACATCTAAATGGTAAATAAACTTTACACATATAATTCTAATCTTCAAAAATTATTTTCCTTATTTTTGTATTAGCTAATTATTTATTTATATCCCAAATATTGACTGCTCCCATTCGCTGCTGGAAGAGGTTTTCACCCATCCTGACTCTCCTTTGCTTCTAAAATGATGCACCCTTTGGATATATCCCCCTCCCACAAACATCAAGTCTACACAGGATTAGGCAAATCCTCTATCACTGAAGCCAGACAAAGCAATCCTCTGCTACATATGTGCTGAAAACCTCAGACCAGGCCATGTATGTTTTTTGGTTTGTGGCATAGTCTCTGGTACCTACCATAGTTCCAAGTTTGTTGATACTTTTGGTCTTCCTATGGGATCACCATCCCCTTCAGTTCCTTCAATCCTTCCCCTAAGTCTTCCATAGGGGTCTCCAACCTCAGTCCAAAGCTTGGCTGTGAGTATATGAATTTATCTCAGTTAGCTGCTAGTAGAACTTCTCAGAGGACAGTCCTGCTAAGCTCCTATCTGCAAGAACAATATAGCATACTAATCAGAATGTCAAAAAAAAAAAAAAAAACCTCAAGAGACATCATATATTAGCTAGAATGTGGAGAAAGGAGAACACTCCTCTATTAATGACTGAATTGCGAATTAGTACAACTAATATAGAAATCAATCTGGGGGTTTCTCAGAAAATTGAAAAATTAATTTTTCAGTTGGTCTTTTAGGTAAGATGGTAGTTTAGAATCCACCTTTTAGTAATCCATGTAAGGAGAACAGCAATGTATTTTTAAAAATTTCTTGCTTTTAAATTTTGTATACAAAGTAGGTAATATCACAATACTACCTTTCTATTACCTTTAATCCTTAAAGCCTCCAATTTGTTTTCCTTTCTCATATTCCATAACACATGCTCCCAATACATGCTTATTCATGTTGGTAGAAAAGCAATCTTCATGTAGGAACAATGCAAGATGTTTCAATGTCTATGTGATTATATGAAATAGGATGAATTGTATGTACATTATGACCTAGCTACTGCAGTAAGACAACTGAAGGAGTTCAGATGGTTAAAATTTGAAAGGAAGAAGTCAAAATACCTCTATTTGCAGATGACTAGGTATTTTACATAATTTTTCCTAAAACTTTTACCAAGAAACTCTGACAGGTCATACTTTCAGCCAAGTATCAGGATACAAAATTAGTGCATAATATCAGTGACCTTCCTACATGCAAACAACAAATAGATAAAGAAATCATGAAAGCAACACTTACACAATTTTCTCAAAACAATCTTGCAGAAACTCCAACCAAACAAGTGAAAGACATGTATAATGAAGTTTAAATGTTGAAAATAGAAATTGAAGAAGATATCAGAAAATGAAAAGATCTCCCATGCTCATATATTAGTAGTATTGATGAGACTTATATAATAAAAATGCAAATCCTACCAAAATCATTCTACAAATTCAATGCCATCCCCATCAAAATTGCAACACAATTCCTCACAGTTCCTGAAAGGACAATGTTCAGGTCCATACAGGAAAGCAAGATACCAGAATAGCTAAATCAATCCAGAATAACAAAAGAACTCCTTGAGGTATCATCATCTCATGTCTCAAATTTTAGTATAGAGCTATGCTAAGAAAAAAAAAACACATGATATTGGCACAAAACAAGACAAGTTGAAAAATGGAGTTAAACTAATAACACAGTAAGTTCATAAACTAGGCTATCTGATTTTTGATAAAGAAGGCAGAAATGCATTCTGGTTCAATGACAGAATTTTCAACAAATTGGGCTGTTCAAACTGAAAGGCTACATGTAGAAGAATAAAAGTGCATCCATACATAAAACTCAAGTCCAAATGGATCAAAGACCTCAACACAAAACCAGGCAAACTAAAACTGATAGAAGAGAAAGTAGGCGAATAGCCTTGAGTTCATTGGCACAAGAAAATAATTTCTGAAAAGAACATTGACAGTGAACACTAAGATCAACAATTAATAAATGGGTCCTCATCAAACTAAAAACTACTGTATGGCAAAAGGCACCATCTTTCAGAAAAAGTGTTAGGCTTCAGAATGGAAAATGAATTTTTTGTTTTGTTTTGTTTTGTTTTTTTACCAACTACACACCTAATATTTGGTTATTATATGAAATATATAATGAACTAAAACATACATCAAGAAAACAATTGAGATAGATTAATAAGTTTCAACTTCCTGGGGAATGTTACCACTGTAAAACTCCTGAGCATATATCCTATTTGTCATGCCAAAGAGACACTGGTTCAATCATGTTCATTACTAGTCTACTCCTAATATCCAGAAATTGGAAACAACCTATATGTGCATCAGTGGATAAATGGCTAAAAAAAACCCAAAAAACTGTGGTACATCTACACATTGGAATATGTGTAGATTCATGCCACTGGTATAAAATAATAATAAAATTCTCAGGTAAACAAATGAAACTAGAAAAATAATCTTAAGTGAGACAACCCAGACAGAGAAAAATGTGATATAAATTCACTTATATGTGGATGTTAGTAGTTAAACAAAAATAAGCAAGCTATAACTTATAAAACTGGACAAGTTAGACATATAGAATGAGAGATTAGAGGGACCCATACTAGGACAGAGGTGTCCCTCACAGGGAAAAACTAAGTAGATAATTATGGATAGATGAAGGTTGGATATACTTGAATGAAGGAGCAAATAAGTAGGGGAGAAGGACATAGAGGACAAGGAGAAAATACAGCTAAAATTAAGGGCCATTTTAGGGGCTATATGGAAACTTGATATGTAAAAACTTGCTAAATTTTAAACATACATGAAGGGGATCTTAATGAAATCACAAAATAACACAGGAGTCTCCAAATGGAGTTTCAGTATTAGGAACTGGCTGTTGGCCAGTGGGGTTCCATGGTACAGAAACACAGTCTAAGAATGGAGTCCTCAGAGAATTCTGAGTGCTTGTGAGAAAACTTCAGGAAAATAAGACAAAATTTTTGTGACTTCTGTTTCTTCAAAATGCACATTTGTTCTTAGAATGTATATTCATACTCTTCTCAGATACAGAGAGTAGGACTGCATTTATTGAAGCTTTTGTTATTCATATGCTTCTATAGAAAAATATATTTTTTGCCATGTATGGCCTATTTTTGTAATTGAACATTTTATTAAGGTGATATGTCTTAACCCTCCGAGTATAAATTGCCTGATGCTAAGAATAAAAAAATGTCTCTAGCATAATACTTTAGTTCACCTAGCTTTTAAGCCCTACTCTTCCAGGTTCATGCTGCTAATTAGAGCTGTAAATTTCATGGAACCCCCCCCCCCAAAACCCAGGTTTTTGCAAAGTCTCTCACCAACTGATAGCAAGACTCTAATGCTAAAGACAACATCTATAGAACTCATTAAACATGCACAGATGTGTCTAGCAGAGCCTACATATAGTTTTCACCCCTATTGGCTAACATTCTTGGTGCAAGCAGGTACTCTGCATGCCACCAAAGAATAAATGTAATATCAACCAAACTACAAACCCTTTGACCTACAATGTTATACTGCCAGCTAGGTATGATAATGTAATGAGGGAGAAAATTGTGGGAATAATCAGCCAAGAGCTAATTTTATTTAAGTCTCTCTCCATGAGATAGAAGTCATTATCACCCAGTAATCCTTGGGTGATGAAAAACTTAAAACTAGATAAGCCATAGACATAGGGGAATATCAAATAGTACTGTTTTGCTAAAAAAAACATAGAAATAATATGACTCCTAATGACATTCTGCTATACTCATAGATGGATGTCTTGCCCAACCATCATCAGAAAAGTTCCCTTGCTTTTTGTTTCTCTCTCCAGCTGAGTACCATCCTCCTCCACACAGCTCCATATCCAGGTGGCACACAGAGAAAGCTAGCTCCCCAGGAGTGTGGAGACACCAGAAAGGACAGGTAGGATCACCCCTGATGCTCAGAGGAACCTGCCTGCAACCCTCAGGCAGGAGTCTTCCAGTTTTGTCTCCATCTAGGAATCATCCTCTACCACAGATGTCACTATCAAGGTGTCACAGGGAGATAGCTAGCCTTCCAGTGTCCTCAGGGAAGTTTGAGAGCACAGGTAGGACCACTCCTGCTGCTCAGATGAACCTGACTGAAACCCTGAGGACACAAGAAACCAGGGGCATCCTGGGTCAAGAGTCTTGCAATTTCCATCTCCACCCAGAGCTGATCCTGGGCCATAGAGCTACATACGCAAAAACCGCCACAAGAGAGCTGGTCTCCCAGGAGTGCCTACACACCTGCATGAGCAGATAAGACCACTACTTCTCTTCAAATTCTTTGTGCAAGCAGGACCTTCTGGGACACATGAGGACACAGGAAGCAAGGATCAGCTGAGGACAGGATCTTTCTTGATTCTGTCTGCACACCTAGGTTGACCCTGTACCACAGCTCTCCATAACAAAATTCCTCCCAGAGAGAACTGGATTCTCAGTAGTACACCTACGAAGATTTACAGAATGGATAAGCCACAGCCAGAGACAGCAAGACCAGCTAACACCAGAGATAACCAGATGGCAAAGGTAAATACAAGAACTTTATCAACAGAAACCAAAGTGATATGGCATCATCTGAACCCAGTTATCATAAAACAGTGAGCCATGGCTACCCCAACACACCAGAAAAGCAAGATTTGGATTTAAAATCACATCTCATGATGCTGATAGAGGACTTCAAGAAGGACAAAAATAACCCCTTTAAAGAAATACAAGAGGACACTGGTCAACAGATAGAAGTTCTTAAAGAGGAAACACAAAAATCCCTTAAAGAATTATAAGAAAACACAAACAAACAAGTGAAGGAACTGAACAAAAGTATCCAGCATCTAAAAATGGAAGAAGAAACAATAAAGAAATCACAAAGGGAGACAACTCTGGAGATAGACAATTTTGGAAAGAAATTAGGAGTCATAGATGCAAGCATCAACAACAGAATACAAGAGATAGAAGAAAGAATCTCAGGTATGAAGATACCATAGAAAACACTGACCCTATAGTCAAAATGCAAAATGCAGAAAGCTGGTAACCCAAAACATCCAGGAAATCTAGGACACAATGAGAAGACCAAACCTAAAGATTATAGGTATAGAAGAGAGCAACAATTTACAAGTTAAAGGACCAGTAAATATCTTCAACAAAACTATAGAAGAAAATGTCCCTAGCCTAAAGAAAGAGATGCCATGGGCATACAAGAAACCTACTGAACTTTAAATAGACTAGACCAGAACAGAAATTGCTGCCATCACATGATAATCAAATCACCAAATGCATTAACAAAGAAAGAATATTAAAAGCAGTAAGTGAAAAAGGTCAAATAACAAATAAAGGCAGACCTATCTGAATTTCACCAGTCTTCTCACCAGAGACCATGAAAGCTAGAAGATCCCGGGCAGACTTCATACAGACCCTAAGAGAACACAAATGCCAGCCAAGATGACTATACCCAGCAAAACTCTCAATCACCATATATGGAGAAACCAAGGTATTCCATGATAAAACCAAATTTACACCATATCTTTCCACAAATCTAGCCCTACAATGGATAATAGATGAAAAACACCAACACATGAGGGAAACTAAATGCTAGAAAAGCAAGAAAGTAATCTTTCAACAAACCCAAAAGAAGATATCCACACAAACATAAAAGTAGCATCAAAAAATAAGAGGAAGCAAAAATCACTATACCTTAATATCTCTTAACATCAGTGGAATCAATTCCCCAATAAAAAGGTAGAAACTAAGAGACTGGATACATAAACAGGACCCAGCATTTTGCTACATACAGGAAATACACCTCAGTATCAAAGACAAACACCACCTCAGAGTAGAAGGCTGGAAAACAATATTCCAAGCAAATGTTCCCAGGAAAAAAGCTGGAGTAGCGATTCTAATATCAAATAAAAGAGACTTTCAGCCAAAAATCATCAAACTCAGGCCTGAAATCAAGCAAGTAGAAACAGAACTATACAAAGAGTCAAAAAAAAAAAAATCAAGAGCTGGTTCTTTGAAAAACTCAACAAGGTAGATAAACCTTTAGACAGACAAACCAGAGGGCACAGAGACAGTATCCAAATTAACAAAATCAGAAATGAAAAGGGAGAAATAACAACAGAAACCGAGGAAATTCAAAAAAATCATCAGAGCCTATACTCAAACACAACTGGAAAATCTTGATGAAATGGAACTACAACTACAAAAGCCTATACTCAACACAACTGGAAAATCTTGATAAAATGGACCATTTTCTAGACAGATACCAAATATCAAAGTTAAGTCAGGATCAGATAGACCATCTAAACAGTCTCATAAGCTCTAGAAATAGAAGCACTCACTGAAAGTCTCCAAACCAAGAAAAGCACAAGAACAGAAAGTTTTAGTGCAGAATTCAATCAGACCTTCAAAGAAGACCTAACAACAATACTCTTCAAACTAGTCCACAAGATAGAAACAGAAGGAACCCTACCCAACTTATTCTGTGAATCCACATTACACTGATACCAAAATCTCACAAAGAATCAACAAAGAAAGAGAACTTCAGATCAAATTTCCTTTGAATATCGATGCAAAAATACTCAATCAAATTCTTGCCAACCAAATCCAAGAACACATCAAAATGATTATTCACCATGATCAAGTATGCTTCATGCCAGGCATGCAGGGATGGTTCAGTATGTGAAAATCCATCAATATAATAAAAACAAACTCAAAGAAAAAAAACTACCTGGTCATTTCATTAGAGACTGAAAAAGCAATTGACAAAATTCAGCATCCTTTCATGCTAAAAGTCTTGGAAAGAACAGGAATGCAAGGCCCATACCTAAGCATAGTAAAAGCAATATAAAGCAAACCAGTCACCAACATCAAATTAAATGGAGGACCGGGCTATACCACTCCTGGGCATATTCCCAGAAGATGCTCCGACATTTAATAAGGGCACATGTTCCACTATGTGCTGGAGAGAACCTAGATGTCCCTCAATGGAGGAATGGATACAGAAAATGTGAAACATTTACACAATGGGATACTACTCAGCTATTAAAAACAATAAATTCATGAAGTTCTTAGGCAAATGGATGGAACTAGAAAATATCATCCTGAGTGAGGTAACCCAATCTCAAAAGAACACAGAGGGTATGCACTCACTGATAAGTCGATATTAGCCCAGAAGCTTGGAATACACAGGATACAATTCACAGACCAAATGAAGTTCAAGAAGAAAGAAGACCAAAGTATTGGATACTTTGATCCTTCTTAGAAGGGAGAGCAAAGCACCCATGGGAGGAGATACATAGACAAAGTATGGAGCAGTGACCGAAACTGCCCCACCTGGGGATCCACCCCATATACTGTCACCAAACACAGACAATAATATGGATGCCAAAAAGTTCTTGCTGACAAGAGTCTGATATAGCTGTCTCCTGTGAGGCTCTACCAGTACCTGAAAAATACAGAGGTGGGTGTTCCCAGCCAACCACTAGACTGAGCACAGGTCCCCAATGGAGGAGCTAAAGAAAGGACCCAAGGAGGTGAAGGAACTGTCAGCTCTATTGGAGGAACAACAATATGAACCACCCAGTACCCCCAGAGCTCCCAGGGACTAAACCACCAACCAAAGTGTGCACATAGAGGAACCCATGGCTCCAGCTGCATATGTCACAGAGGATGGCCTTGTTGGACATCAAAGGGAGGAGAGGCCCTTGACCCTGAGAAGGCTCGATGCCCCAGTATAGGGGAATACCAGGACAGGGAAATGGGAGTGGGTAGGCTGGTGAGCAGGGGGAAGGGAGAGGAAATGGGATAGGGAGTTTTTGGAGAGGAAACCAGAAATGGAATAACATTTGAAATGTATATAAAGAAAGTGTCTAAATAAAAAAAGAAACAAAACAATAAAAATTTCTATACAGGACAAAAACAAACAAGCAAACAAACAAAAGGCTACCTCATGTAGCACATGGAAACAAATACAAAAACCAAGAGCCAGACAATGTACAGAGAGTGAGTGAGTTTGTAATGCTTATTCCTAAATATAATGTCTTTATTAAGTCCTTCCCCTCAGACCTCAGGAAACACAGAGGAAGAGGTGTAAAGCACATAAAGATTAGACGGAAGAGTTAATACCAACAAAACAAAGTCTTCTCAACACAGCAGGGCAAAGCACCTAAGAACTCAAAGAGACAAAAGCACATGAACAGGGCCATCATGTGTCTGCACCAGATATGGTCCTAGAGCTAAAAGCAGAACCCTGAAGAGATCCCCAGTTAATAACAATTTGCAAATGAAAGTCTCACTGGGGAAAAAATTTCTCTAAATGTCCAAGATTAAATGGCTAACAGAAAATGAATTCAATTGCATCACTGATAGTTCCTTGCCTCATAATTTCATATCTTGGCTTTTATTTTATTTTATTCAATGTCATTTTGTTTTTATTTTTACTGTTTTTCTCTTTATGCTACAGGGTTTGTGTATATATTGTGGTTTCAATTTTTTAACATAATTCCTAAATGTGTAGACATGTCTATCTCTGCATTTATATCTGTTTCTTGAGCCTTTTCTTAGGTTCTTTTACTTCTGATTGTTTCTTTCTATTCCAATTTGTTTGTTTTGGTTTATCTTATTTTCTTTTATTACTATCATGTATCTGACTGTTTATTTTCTATGGAGAGATAGCATGAGGGTAAATCTGGGTGGAAGAAAAAGTGGAGAAGAACTGGGAGAAGTAGGGAAGGAGACTGTAATTGTAATATATTCCATAACATTTTATTTTTAATAAAGAAAAGATGTTTTAAAGAAATAGGCCCAAAATATCTAACATATTCTAAAAATTATTTAGAATTCCTTATAATTCTATGATCATACTATAATGCATTGTTTTTTCTGCTTTCTCTACAACAAAATTGTATCAACCATAGACTTTGATATGAAGAGAGTATCAATATTTTCTAGATATTCTATAGTTTCATTTTTTATTTCCCCTTTTATTTAAATAATACAAAATTCATAGTGCTTGAATTTGACTATATTAAATGAAAACATTCATTAATTGACCTTTGAGATAACTTGAGTAAGTAGTTCACATAACTCATATTTATGAACTATTGAGAGAATTGTTAAATTAATAGATAATAAATAACATTTCTTTCACAAATCTGATGAAATTTAATCCAATTCAAAAGAATCTCTGAAGAAAAATTTTCAATGGAATAAACTTGCATTAAAATATAGATCAACAGAATATATGAAAAGAAGCCAGATAAAATAATACCTTAAAAGAGATAAAGGAAGACTTAATCCTAAGTCAGATGCAGTGATGCAAAACTTAAAAAGCTAAAAGAAAAACAACTTTCCAGCTTCTATGCCTAGCAAAAACTATTCTTCCCAAACAATTGAAATATATCTTCCATTTGCATTGGTAAGCTATTATAGGGCTCTTTGTGATTCAGAACCCCATACTTCAACCCTACCCAGAGGACTATTAGCAACTGGGAAAATCTGGGAGAGTTCTTCCCCAGGAAGACCAAGCAGATTAGCTGTCCAATATAAATGGTTAGCTCTGAAAACATATATATAAGTAAGATTATATGATTCAAAGATTACAATTTGGAATGTTTTTTATATACACATGCACATATGTGTGCAATAATGATTATGAAGAAACCATGAGTTTGAATGAGAGTAAGGAAGAGAATGTGGAGTGCTTGAAGGGAAGAAAGCTAAGAAAATGATGCAATTATATTATAATCTTAGAAATTAAATAAAGAATGAATGCAGTCTCTTCCAATGAGATAATCACTTCAGAAATTTGTGAGAGCAGTGATAGGATACCTGAAATATTCAGAGGAAAATGTGAAAAGAAAGAAGGTGAGCAGAAATTAGCTCACAGCTTACAAAGCCAAGTGTGGTCAGCAAATGCTTATAGAAAGAAGCTTTTAAAGTGAAGACAGCTTTGAAGAGTATTAAATGTGTCTAATGCATGATCAGCAGCAGCTCTACCCATAAAATAGACAACTCTACAAGCCAAGTGACTTTCCACTGTGATTATGACTGCTAGCTTCCAAGATTCAGAATCCCAGGAAAAGATTGTTCCCACATATAATCTTATTTGAATCCATTGTTCTGTCCTTGTGCTTCATTTTCTTGTTATACTTTTAGTAGTAACTTTATATCATATTTCTTTTTAATTCATATTTTTAAATATTTCATTCTCCTCAAAATGGTGATCTAATATTATTCACACAATTATTTTTCACAACTTGATAGTATTTGCTTCTCTTTCTTTTTTTCATTTTTAACATCCTTTGCCCTGTTCTTTCTTTATTATTGTATTTTACTTTTTTGATATTTTATTTGAGAACTGAATACAATAGTAAAATAATATTTCCACAATTTCCA